>NC_140505.1:60377142-61577142 GCF_964339955.1 Pipistrellus hanaki | reverse complement strand
AGCTGTCTCTCAAAAATCATGCATAGGTTGAAGGCATTCTCTTGGATGTAAAACAGTGGGAGAAATGATCCAAGGTTACACTTACTATTATAAAACGAAAGAAAGAACAACATTCCTCACATGGAAGTACTATCTTTGTTAGCTTCCCAACTATTTTGTTAACTTGCAAACACAATATATTATTTATTTTTTTTCTGAAATGTAACACTAGGGGTACTTGATTCTATTCTTTACTAACGAAGCAAGTCTTATTATTTAACATTATTTTAAATTATCCTCAAGAAATGTTTAAATGATAGTACACTCATAGAGTGCTCAAGTCATAATGTTGGCTATACTGGAGTCATGGAGAGACAATGAGATTTTCCGTCTGAATAATTGTGTTCTACCTAGGAAGCAAAACAAATGTCTATGTTTGTACTTCGGTTCCTCTACATAAAAATAACAATATTTTCTATGTGAAGTATAATTATTTTTGTGCTTTTAAAACTTGTTTTCATTTAATTGTTCAGAGATTTTCTCAGGTTTATTTAATCTTTGAAGACTCTATACACTCATCTGTAAAATTTAGCTCAGTATTAGAACTTATCTCTCAAAGTTTTAGAAAACAATGAAATCATGGCTACAAATTGTTTAGAACAGTTCTTGATACAGAGTATTCCACCTACCAATATCCTATATAATAAAAGTGGAATGACCAGTCACTATGATGCACACTAACCACCAGGGGCAGATGCTTAACACATGAGCTGACCCTGGTAGTCAGTGTACTCACACAGGGGGAGCACAATGTACTCACATAGAAGCCAGGCTCAGAGCAGTCAGACATCCCCTGAGGGCTCCTGGACTGTGAGAGAGCACAGGCCAGGCAGAGAAATGCCCCCTCCAAGTGCATGAATTTCATGCACCGGGCCTCTAGTTAGGTAATAATAGGTGAGAAATCAGGATTATCTTAATACACATACCACTAATAGTAATGCAAGTATAAATAACATCTTTGTTTGATCAGAAATCACTGAATTGGTGCTATACTGAGAAAGCTAAAGAAATCCAACTCAGCCTTCTTGCTTTTATCATTTTTTTTAATAACAATTGCAATTTATTTTCTGTTACTTTGAAACAAGTCTGCTAGAATCCTCAGATGTGAGATCCAGAAAAAGCCTAGCTCCTAAGTAGCAATGGGGAATTAAATTGAGATACTAATGGACATACCCCATGTACTGATATATATATATAGATAGATAGATAGATATAGATATAGATATAGATATAGATATAGATATAGATATAGATATATAGATATATAGATATATAGATATATAGATATATAGATATATAGATATATAGATATAGATATAGATAGATATAGATATAGATATAGATATAGATATAGATATAGATATAGATATAGATATAGATAGATATATAGAGATATAGATATATAGATAGATATATAGACAGATATATAGATATATAGATATATATAGGTATATAGATATATAGATATATAGATATATAGATATATAGATATATTTCACAATATAAGTTATTAAGAATCCTACATTCTTGACATAAACTGGTGATAACTTTTCTGGCTGATTTGTGATAAACTGCCAGAGAAAGCGGAGAGAGGAAGAGAGAGGAGGGGAAGGGAAAAGAGGAAGAAAGAAGGGAGAGGATGAGAGGAAAGAAGAAAAGTACAAAGGGGTTTATTAGTGGCAGCAGATCCGAGGGTGGATGCTGGAGATTGTGACAGGGACAGACAGCCTCAGTCACTGCGGGAGCTGTTGAGATAGTCAGTACTGAGGAGAGATCCATCAGGCCATGGCCCTGCCACTGTAGAAGAGGGTGCAGCTCACAAAAGACAGGTGCCAAAGAGCTCTCAAGGACTCAGCACACAAATACAGGATGTACCCACTCGTTTCCAAACATTAGACTCTAATTGGTTAAAGCATTAGAAGGAAAAGCAACATGGCCCAAGATCCCAACCTAGATAGATATATCAAAACATGATTATAATTGTGTTGTGCAGATGAATCGAATGAGGCATAGAACAATAGCAGTCTACAGATATAAGTTCAGAAACTATATTCAAAGGGGAATATATTTTAAAAAAGAAGAAAAAGAAAATAATGAGTAAGAAAGAGAATGGGGTAGAATGAGGAGGGGAAGAGAAAAATGGAGTTATTGAGGGAAGGGAAAGAAGAGGGAGGAAAGGGCAAAAAATTCTAAAATAATTTTAGTCTTCACAGCATTAAATATTCTAATTACCATATATTTGGTGAATTTAAATATTTAGGTAGATCAATCATCGATAGTGCTGGAGAACTGAAGTTTACTGTTTAAACAGCAACACAAATACAAATTTATGTTTTAGTTTCCCCCATAAATATGTCTCACATTGTTATCAGCTACTGCAAGTTGGTATTAGACTACCACATGGTGGTTTCATTCAATAAGCTTTGGAACATCTAAGGCAGTTGTCATGAAGCGATGGTAGGAGTCTGTATGCAAAAGAAGAGACATTCAGCTTTCAAGCAAGGTAAACCATATTATTGATACTTGATGGTTTGAATGAAGATGTTTAAAATATCTTTAAATAAACTGACTCCCAAGACTGATATAGAGATTAAAACTCAAACTAAGGTAGAAACCTATCTCGAGAAAGATTGTGACAGTCCGAATGGGGTATGGTTGGCAAAGCAGCCAACAAAGGAGTCCCTGAAACACACATCGGCAGTGACTGCCAGGCACTTTACTGAGGAGGTAGCCCCACATAAGACCAAAGGGGAGGTTTTATTGGGAAAGTACAGATGCATTACATTTAAGACAATATCATAGACTCATTCCATAAACAAATCCCACTCTTGGAATGTCTCCATCACTAAGCAACAGTCTGGCAATTTACTTTCCATTTAGTTTTCCATCTGAGAAAATTATGAGTCAAGATAATTTAAAGTGTGCTTGATTTAATGTTTGTTCAGGTATTTTTTATTTGAGCTCAATTACTGAAAACTCTGGTTTCCATGTATAACCAATACACACATTGAGCCTTTTGAACTTCAGCTAAAAGTACATAGTAAGTATCTTTCAGAAAAAAAGAGTTGGATATGTTGACTAGCTTGACAGCAAAGAGTCTGAATCTCTGTAACATTTTTCTAACACTCACGAGAGAGTAGAATTCAGGATAAAGTGGATTCTAGTGACTAGTGTCCAAGATAGTAGTTTTTTCCTCTTTTTCTTTTTCTTATTTTTTTTTCTGAAGTAATATGTCTGTAGGAATCAGTCTTGTCTATGGAGCAATCATACCAAATAGATATAAAAAATGCTCCCTCCTTTTCTTCTCTCTTCCTTCTCTAAATGTTTATTGAAAGCCTTGTAAATATACCAGTTGATATGAAAATAGCTGAAACTGCAGAGATTCAGAAGTCTGAGACCTGTATGTTCTCAGTCTAGGTGAGTGGACACACTTGAAAAGCAAACATAGTAACAAAAGATGATAGTTGCTATGGCAAAGGGCTATATAGGTTGTCAAATCAACTCTTCGGTAGGGAACACTAGGATTGAGAAAGGTTTAGCGTCAAGGGTTTAATTTGCAACCTTGAATTTGAAAAGATCCTTGTCAAGGAAGATCTATTTTTAGTACTAAACTTACAACTATAGTTATTTTTTTTTTTTGATATTTAGTATAACTTTTATTGTATGTTGGCATCCTAGAAAAACATGGTTCCTCATTCAAAGTGTATTTTTTTTTCTATCATGGCAATAGTAAATACAATCAAAAACACAACTAATAAAATAAATTAAACTACGTTTATATCTCATGAGGTTAACCAGGTTTTCCAAAGTTTAAGTTTATACTTATTTATATAAGGCTGAGCATATATAACAAAGTTTCTGAAGTAATTCAGTCCTCATGAAACCTAATTTCTATATTCCTGTAATGTCAATACATTTAAAGATAGAGTGGTTGGCTTTCCTCTCTCCTGGGAAGTGCACTCCCTGTTAGTTGAATAAGGTATGCAGAGGTGACAAAGGACATTCTACTATAAAGTTGTATCAGTTCTGGGTGTAATGAGAAAGTTTTACTCTGACATAAGACAATATTTTTAACAGCTTAGAAAGTTGGTTGGAAAGAATGACACAGTTATAGATTTTAATAATTTCAAAAACTTTTCCTGATGAACTTTAAAAGGCATGCAGGAGAGTGCCTGCTACCAAAAAGCAAATATAAAAGAAGCCCCTTGCTGACAGAACAACCTTTAATCCTTCAGACATTATCTGTGGCCTAAAGGAGATTTAACAGGCAAATGTCACTGTACATCAAATGCCTTCCTTCCAGAGATTGCTTTATTATATCTTAGTTTAAAACATAAATTAATCCCTTAAAAGTACTAAAGTTATCAAGTAAATCAAATGAAAACAAAAACAACAAAAAACACCTATTGTAGTTAATTCTATGCTGATCTTCATACTCCGGGAGATAATGCAAAAGATCAGTGGGCCGAAACCAGTTTGCTCAGTGGATAGAGCTTGGCCTGCAGACTCAGGAATCCCAGGTTCTATTCTGGTCAAGAGCATGTACCTTGGTTGAGGGCATGTCCCCAGGAGGGAGCTTGCAAGAGGCAGCTGATTGATAACTCTCATGGATGTTTCTAACTCTCTCTCTCCCTTCCTCTCTATAAAAAAAAAAAAAAAAAAAAAATCAATAAAATATATTTTTTAAAAAGATCAATGGATTTAAAGAAAAATGTTACATACTGGTATACAAGGCATGCCTCATCTCCCTTTGTACATATTTGTATTTAATTTAATTTTCATAGAGAAGGACTTGCATTTATATCTCCACTCAGAAGCAGACTCTGGTTAAAAATATCACCTTTATTAAATCTCAACTAGCCATCAAATAAACAAGTACATTTCAAAGTAGTATTCCCACCCTGCAGGGTTCCAGTTAAGGAAATAATAAAGTGAAATATGAAAAAAAAAAAAAAAGATTGTTCTTTGAGAGGAAGGGATCTAATTAAAAGGAGGACCTAACAACTCCATGGATTAATTGGGAGCCAGCCGAGATAATTGGACCTATGGGAGTATGATTACACCCATCATAACGTGCTTTGTTCACTAGTAGAGGGTAAGTGCTTGACGCTTTAATTGAGTGTAGCACTACAATGAAAATAGAGATGATATAGAAAAATTTGTATTTTGGAATGCATTCTCCTGAAGTTCTCTGGCATCTTTAATAACCCCCCCCCCCCGCGCACCCCCCCCCCCCCACACACAGAATCAATCTCTAGGGAGCCACTTTGATAACAGTGTGGTTACAATCATATCAACCAAAATAAATTTATGCTATTCAAAGTTGATATACAGACCACATGTAGCTGCATTGCAATTAGAAATTCAATAAGATCACATCACTCTGCAAGTGAAGTTGAAACAGGCTATTTTTTTTTGAAGATGGTATCTTTAAAAGCTTATTGCAATAAACACTGCCTTTAAATTAGATGATCTTCCAGGAAACAAAACTACAGAACTGTGGAGCCTCAGGGAATCTTATCTGGTCAGACTTCCTATTTTTACAGTTGAAGGGTCTGTCTGGAAACAATGGTTGAAAATTCTAGAACAGAACTAGGTCTTTATTGGGAATAGGAGGTGCCGGGGCTCATTTGCTAGATGTAGAGTATTTCCTTTGAAAACGCATGACCATGACTGAGAAACCAAAAGTTATTTGCATACATCTAAACACCTTGTGATTTTATAATATTTTAAAAATAAATCTCTATGTAAGGGAAGTGTGGAGGTGGTAAAATAATCACTCCATTTGCACTGGAAAATTGGATGGCTTGTACTCTGAATAGTGAAAAGTTATTCCGGTTTGTTAGGTAAAAAGGCAGAAATGATATCACTATAGACAGAAAAGTATGACTCAGACCCCCTCAGTAAGCAAACAGGCCGGCACATAGCACAGGCTGCCCTTGCAGGCCCTGTGTTCCTCCACCAAAGAGCAGATTCTGCCAGGAGCTTCTCCTACTGAAACAGCATTGTCTCTCCACTTCCTGGCAAATCCTTCCTTCCTTGGCCCTTCAAGCATGAATCCAATCCATACTTGGCTCCCTTTCTATTTTAAACACTGAAGACAAAGACACCTTTTAAAAATACAAATATGGGCATTTAGACATCCTGACATCTTAACCTGAGCTACACAACATCGTAGGTCTTGGCTGCTCCCTATCATCCTAGTTTTACCTAAATTACCTCCTTCCTTAGACTTCCAGACTGAACCTGAATGGCACATGCTATCTATGCTCCTACCCCTTGTGTTCCTGTACTTCTTCAGAGCAGTCATTTGAATTTTAATAATTTGTTTAATTAGCTTTTGATTTACAGGTGAATATGGAACATTTTGTTTCTTTACTCCTTTATATCTCTCCCTCCCTCCCTCCTCTCCTCCTTTCCTCTGTTCCACCCTCCTTCTCTCTCTCCCTTTCATTCTTTCTTTCTTCCTTTTCTTTCCCTCCCTCCTATCCCCCCTCCCTCCCCCACTTCCTCCCTTCTTGTCTTCAGTCTTTATCATTCAGTCTTTCTTTTCACAAATATTTAGTGTTCACCAAGGTCCCTGCCCTCCTGGGGATTACATTTTGACAGGAAAAGCATACGTCAAACCATAATTGCAATACAAATCACGATAAACACTAGGTGGACAAGATTCAAGGTCATATACCACCTTCACTACATTCATATCAGAACCAACAATAAAAACTGGCAGATAATGGACCTGCCATAAGGCAAGGAAGCAGCATAGAGTTTTTATAAATAACATTGGATGTATTGTCAGTATAAATTGAATTCAAAATTTGCTACCTATGGACACGAAGCAAATTGATTTGTCGCTAATTCTGTTATTAATTATAAATAGTACTAACAAAATCTTCCCTTCAGAATTAAATGAGAGTAAAGTTACATAAATCACTGAGAAGAGAAACTGATAAGCACGTAGAGCTAGAATTATGGTAGATTTTCAGAAAGGCAAAGATATCTTGGACTATGTATATGAGTCTGTAAGAAAAGGAAAAACAACAAAATCAATAATAGTTTATAGCTTTTTTTATTTTTAGGAGATCACAATTTAAATTAACCATAATTAAAACCTCACAAAAATATGGAATAATTAATTTTAAGCACTGAGCATAAGATACCCAACATTCTGGCATAAGGAATTATATCATCTTTAGAAATATAGCTTTATGTATAAGAAGCCACCTGGCAAACGCAATAAAGCAGTTTTATTAATATCATAAGTTTCATGCCTTAATCTGATCAGATTTGCTCAGACAGTCATCCTGTGTGCCTCAAAACTCCTGCCGTGGGTAAGGAAGTCATGTTTCCATGCCATTTGAAAACTCCCGTCCTCTGTGGCCTCTGCTGTCTGTAAATTTGCAATCCAGAGTTAGGCCATGTCTCTTTTATTACTGTCAGGATTTGCTTACAAGCCAGTCCCAATTTCTAGCTTATTGTTGCCTCATTTATAAAATTATTTTGGGAATTTTTTTATATTTGGCAAACTCTAAGCAAATTGAAGCTGTGTGTTATATTCTTTTATACTACAGATTCTACTACTGAAATTTTTGCTTGAATTGTCCCTGAGAAAATGACATCAATTAGAAATATTATCTTTTAATTGTTCCATATTCTATAGCATGTAAACCTATATAAATAAATAACTCATAACATGGTTTTTAATCTTTATTTATATGACTAGAGGCCCCATTCACGAAATTTGTGCAAGGGGTCCCGCCTTCACAGTGCCGGCTGCCACTCAGCCCCAGCTGCCTCGTGGCCCCACCCGCTGGTTGTTCTGGATGGTTGTTCCGCTGTCCAGTCTAATTAGCATATTACCTCTTTATAATATATAGGATCTTTCTAAATGTCACAAAGTATGGGATTAATATAGATACAATAGAAAATTTTAATAAAACAAGAATAAAAAAATAAAACCATGAGGATGTTAAATAAGCTAGAAATGCTGTATTTTTATCATTCTCAAATATCAAATTATATCCCATTTTAGCACAACATTACAAAGCATAATAATGTCATAGGACTACTAATGTTTATACTTGCATATTAGTAATTATCCTTTCTCGACACTCTATGCACAGATTCACATTATTTGTTGAAAAGTAAGCCAGGGAAAATGTCTCAAAAAAAAAAAATAGTTTCAGTCATTTAAATTTAGTTGATTAGAAAAGAGTGTCACCAACCATCTTAAGTTTGGCTTGACTTTGACATAAGCTGAATGGATTAAACAAGATGTGTAAGTTGTAGAATTTCACTTTTTATAATAACATGATATATCCATTCTACCACACGGGGCTGGTTTGCCATTCCTGTATGACTGTTCCCATCACATCAAATACAAAGAAAAAGAAAATGAGACATTTAGCCAGTGCTCTCCAATAGGACTTTCTTCACTGATGGAAATACTCAGTGGCCGCCTTTAGGCACACGTGACTATTGAACACCCAAAATGTGTGTGCTGTGACCAAGAATTTTTTTTTTGCATTCAATTTTGATTGGATTATTTTAAATATAAATAGCCACACATAGTGAGTGTCTATCGAACTGAACAGCATAAACTGATCTGAATAATTGACCCTGCACCTATTCATGCAATTTCTTAAATGAACATTTTTCTCAAGGAACAGGACAGTTATGTCCAAATATATTCATAATAATCTGTTTCAAGTTGCAGAATATGACTCGTCCTGAGTCTCTTTAGTTATATTCATAAGGGACTGAAGATCACAGAAGGCAGAGTTGCTATTATGAGAACCAAAGTCTGACTCACCCCGTCTACACCTGGGGGGATAAGAAGCCGCCTTGCTAACCTAACGTGCTGGCACTGTCCCTGCGTGAATCACCATCTGCTTCTGCCATGAGAGGAGGAAGGAAGCTCCGAAATGTATGGTTTATCAAAGGTGTGAAAAACAGGCGAAGAGATGTGGAGTCACTCCTTTTTTCCTGCTCATCCACTAGATTTTCACTCTGGGGCGAACTCATCAGCACATTTTAAGAGAAACGTAACATATTTCTGAAGCATATAAAGTGGACAAATTGAGGATGTCCTGACACACATTAATATCCTAGGTTTATATTTTAGTCCAAACTGTTCTATAAAAGAAGCTTATGTATTTATTGTGCTTCATCAGGGTACCAACACTTGGGCATTGTTCAGCCCTAGAGTTTTCATATTGATCCCATGAGGTGATTTAGAATACCCTAAGTGACGTATTGTTTTTATCACCTAAGCATTAAAGTGGCCTACGATCAAGTCAAACCAGTGCTCAGTGGGCAGCAATTCTATTGTGTATAATTACAATTACCCACACCCTTCTAACTTTTAGCCAATGCTCATATCCACTCGCCTTCAATCACACAGCTTTGTTTTATGTGTGCAACTTTGGGCCCTTGGCACCCTGGGAAAAATTTCCATTTACCATCAAGTAGCTTGTTACTTTCCTCACTTGATTGAATTTGGATATTATTGTCTAAGTATATGAGGTTGGAATCCTTTATGATGATCAGATTCTTATCTGCATGATGAAGATATTACTTTTTTGTGCTGATTACTGCTAATGTTTTACAAAAGGAAACTTAATTTACCTGAGCAGTTTTGATTTATGGATTATGAACTAACTCAGTGTTGCCTTTAAAAAAAATGACAGAACATTTGTTTGCTTTGTAAAAAGAGTGACTATTAAATAAGCAATTGACTAAAGAGATTTATCAGTGTCTCAGGAAGCAGGGTATGGCTGTGGTAAAATTAAATCACTTTATGTTTTCAATATACCTCATGACACTTTCAGGTTTGGGTAGAGTGTGTATAATTGTTTCCTAAAATGAGACTCTTTTGAAGGAAAAATAAGACTATTTTAATGATTAAACTGGGACAACAGGCATGCATGGGAACTGCCCAGGCAAAGCAGAACCCAGTGACCCTAGATTTAAGAATTTAAGAATGTTTAGATAGGCCCTGGCCGGTGCTCAGTTGGTTAGGGTGTTGTCATGATATGCCATGGTTATGGGTTCGATAACTGGTCAGGGCACATATAGGAATAAACCAATGAATGCATAACTAAGTGGAATAAGAAATGATGTCTCTCTCTCTCTCTCTCTCTTGCTATTTTCCTTCCTCTCTCTAAAACTAGTAAATAAATACTTTTTAAAAATGTTTTATTTATTTCAAAGAGAGGAAGAGAAAGGGAGGGAGAGATAGAAACATCAATGATGAGACAGAATCATGGATCAGCTGCCTCCTGCAGGCCCACCACTGGGGACTGAGTCCGTAACCTGGGCATGTGCCTTGATTGGTAATCAAACCATGACTTCCTGGTTCATGTCTCAATGCTCAACCATTGAGCACACTGGCTGTGCAATAAATAATTAAAAAGAAAAGAATGCTTAGCTATATGGGAGCACCCCTTTATTAGGAAACTAATGCTTGGAAATATAATAACCCACAACTTTCCTGAACTGAGAACTGAACTGTCCCTTGCTTTAAGGGGGTTCATTAGTCTACTATGTTGGAGACTCCCTAACTTCCTCCAATTTTTATCTCAAATCTTCTGGTACGTTACCATTGCTTAGGATCTTACTGTTTACTTTAGTCCCTGAAATATTTTACAAAAGTGTATTTAAAAAAATCTTTCCATGCTTCAAGCTCCTACTTAAATATTATGTCATAGACCCAATGTTTGTTTCCTCCCAAAATCCATAGTTTGAAACCGAAGTCCCAATATGATGGTATTTGGAGATGGGATCTTTGGGAGGTGAGTCGTGAAGACTGAACTATCATGAGACTCCAGAGAGCTCCTTCAAGACTGCTGTCTATTAAGGAGATGGGCTCTCACCAGACACTGGATCTGCTGACATCTTGATCTTGAACTTCCAACCTTCTAGAATTGTAAGAAATAATTGCTTGTTGTTGATAAGCCACCTAGTGTTATCCCAGTGTATGGTAGTTTTTCTATAGCAGCCCAAGCAGACTACGGCATATTCTTTTCTTTATGATTATCATCTCCAGTAACATATGAGGAAATGTTTCCTTTGGCTTCCAGGTTTGGACTATATATTTTACCTTTCATTTTAATTCAATTATGTCCCTTCATGTTGCGGGTAATTGTTAACATGTCATTCCTCCACAATTGCATGGGTAATGTTTTTTTTATATGTTTAACTCACAATGGTACTTGTCTCAGTGTACTTTCATGGTGTCTACTGAGTTGACCAAAGAGATTACTGAAGAGGTACTAGAGGATGTTTGTAATTTCAGGGAATTATTACTAACTACAGGTATATTACTAACTCCAGTTATTATCTACTATGTGTGCATGGTGTTTCTGAAATCATATTTTACATGAGTCTGAACTACACATACCTAACATGCTTATGAAGCTGAGATTCAAATAATTTATTTATTAGGTCTTCTGACAATATAATGTAAATCTGGAAGGAAAAGGTGGTTTTTGTTTAGTTCAGTGCTTTATCCCCAGTGCCTAGAATACTACCTAACACATAGTAGGTGATTAATATTTTTTTTTTGAGTAGACAAATACAAAATCTGTCTTACTTTTTACTATGTGACATGCACATAAAAAGACTAATAAAAACAAAGGCATAAAGCTGTAGTTATGAAATTTTAGGCCTTGCTAAAAAATGGCAGGAGACTAGAAATTTCAATATTAAGTAATCTAAAACTGGGCAGAGCTTTTTGTAGATAGATATGTCTTAAATTATAAAGGAATCATCGAAAGAAAACTCTTATTTCTAATTGGGTCAAGTGTTTACACTGATTTTCTTTAGATAATATTTGATTCTACTTAAATTGGGATACTATATAATAAAAGGGTAATATGCAAAAAGACCGAACTATAGAACCACTGGTGGCTACATATATGCACTGACCACCAGGGGGCAGATGCTCAATGCAGGAGATCCACAGGTGGTCAGTGCGTGCCCATATGGGGAGCATTGCTCAGCCACAAGCCGGGCTGACAGCTGGGAAGCACAGCGCAGTGGTGAGAGCCTCTCTGCCCACACTGCAGTGTTAAGGATGTCTGACTGATGGCTTAGGCCCACTCCCCGTGGAGCCTAAACCATCAGTCAGACATCCCCTGAGGGCTCCCAGACTGCTAAAGGGTGCAGACTAGGCTGAGGGATCCCCCTCCCCCCAGTGCATGAATGTCCTGAACCTGGCTTCTAGCTTAATTATAATTAACTAACAGAAAATTACTTTTGTTTTATTAGCTCTGTGCATTTCAAATCACTCCACATTCTGCCCTTATGGGTGACAACTGCACTAGGACTCACCTCTTTCAGGACAAAGTCAAAACATGGATTTAATCCAACTTTTAATCAGCTGTACAGATGGGTTTATTTCACAAATACACTCTGATGCACAGATGGAAGTTCCCGAATGCCTGACAAGGCGTTAAAACTGCTATTGATATTACAAAGGAATTAAAAATCAGCACAGGAAAGTATAACTAGTAGGGGCTTGATCTCCAACAAGTATATTAGCTTAGCCCTTATACAATATTTTGTCCTTGGCAGAAAGAGAAAACATATTTGCAACAAATAATTTGGAGTACACATTAGGTTTACATGATCTCAGTTTTTACATGAAATATATTTTTAGCCTTGTAAGTACTTAGTAACTCAAGTAAACTAAGTTGGTAGAATATATGCATATAAATATTTTAACAGTGTTTCAAGGGATTGACTTTTTTAAATGACATCCTATCTGAAATACAAATGCAAAAATAATACATAAGTCATGAAAGCGGTACATAAAGTATGAACATATTTCAGTTAAATGTTAAGCCATTTCAATAAAATAAATCACATAATAATCAGCTTAGTATGAAATGGCTTCAACAATCAACAGCCTCTAGGCACTACCTGAAAATTTGCTGTAAACACCTGTGGTTTTTTATTATGAGCTTATTTTCTTCATGGAAAGAAATTAGTAATGAGCTGTTTCTATTCTTTTGTTCAAGTAAATCCCAATATATTTAACTTCCCCGATTCAGAATTTACTACTTTAATTTCTTTCCTATTTTCTTAACAAAACCATCTTGTATCACTTTATATCCTAGATTCTTAACATTACACCTCACCATCCTCCCATTTTCTCACTTTCAACAACTGAAAATATTAAGAGTTTGTATCAATTCTATTTGTGAAGTAGAAAATTCCTAAATCCTACAAATTAATAATAGAAAGACTTTTAATGGCATAAGCATGATTAATATAAATTATTTCCTAGCTTAATAAAAGAATTAAAAAAGCAAGGAGAGTTTAGGGAGATGCTGTTAGCTTGCTGATTTGTTTATTGGGAGGAGGGTGTGACTGGAAGCTAATGACAGCAATCATGGTAATCTTTAGATGACCAATATGGTAGACCAGTTGCCACAAGAGACTATTGAATACTTGGAATGTGATTAGTGCCAACTGAGACGTGCTCAAAATGTAAAATATACATTAGATTTTAAAAATAAATTTAATATACAACATTAATATTTGTGTTTATTTAATGTTAAAGTGATGTTTTAAACATATGAGATTAATGAAATATGTTGTTAAAACTAATTATATAGTATATAGAGTAACATTTAGTTTTCCCCAGTTCCTTTTAATTTTGTTAAGAGAGCTACTGGAAAGTTTAAAATTACATTCGTGGCTTGCACTTATGGTTCACATTATATTTCTATTACACAACACTAGTCTAGGATTTATTTAGAGGGAATATCTCAAATAGGAGAGTGTGTCCTGCTAGAGGTAATTACACATAACTTCAGACAGAGAAATAAGCTTTCTTTTCTGTCAAATGGTAATGGATATTATTAATATTTCTAAATTAATGACCCACTATACAGCTATGGCTCATTTAACGTAAATTAATCTAAACAATTTCACATTTATGTGTTTAAGTTTCGCTCTTCCCATTGCAAACTTCTTCTAAAGCAGCAGGTCTGGTCCAGGACCAGAATCAAAGCAGCTCCATAGGCCATTTCTTTCGCTGAAAGGATACCTACTTGCTTTTATCTTCTCCATGGACTTTTCATTCTCTCTGCATGCAGCCTCTGGCGTTCTCCTCTCGCCCATGTTTTCATGTCTCCCAGTACTGTTTTATAGCTTGTCCCTCTCCGCTTTGGACAGTTTATGGCCCTAAGGGGCTGTCCTCCAGCCCTTCTCTGCATGTATATATTTCTGCTTTTGTTCTCAGTGTTCTTTGTCAATTTCTTTTGTTTTAAAATTCACTCACCCTTGGGAACATGATTGCCCTTGCCATGCTCTGCCAGAGCTCAGAGGTAACTGACTAGCCTCTGTGCACCGCAAGGACAAGGCCGCCTGGCAAAAAAGCAGACACGTGGATCATACCTTAACCCAGGCTATGAGTAGAACTGTTCCCCTCAAAGGTGACACGCTAAGGCAGGTATATCATAAATAATTTCATGCACAACAGAAGATGTGAAATAAACATAATTGAAACTAATGATTAGTGCCTCCTGCAAAAATCAGACTTTGATGTTTGCCAAGAACATACATCGAATTTAATGGACATCATTTAATTCAGCCAAGTAAGTTTACGAAAAAGAAGAAAAAAAGCAAACAATCAAAATACATTTGGAAATGCATTACTGAACGAAGACACAAAATGAAGGAGAGAATCGTACTATTATAATTCTTAGCTATCATAGTATTTCATTTGACATATTTAATTTCCCCTAAAAGTTAGCACCCTTTTACCCCTGTATATTTTTTGACTTTAGGTATAACACAACAGCATTGAAATATCTTGAGCATTATCAAACTTATGGGATATTTCATATTTATTTTTTAATTAATTTATTTTTTAAATTATTATTAAAGTGAAAAAAATTTAATAAAATTATACAAGTCTCAAGTATATAACTTTATAATACATCACCTGTATATTGCATCATGAATTTATCACTCAAAGTCAAGTCTCCTTCTGTCAACATTCATTTGTACCCAATTTACCCTCTTCTACCTCTCCCCATCCCCTTTTCCTCTGGTAATCATCATACTCTTGTCTTTCTGTTTTTCTTTTCTTTTTTTTTAAATATATTTTATTGATTTTACACAGACTGAAATTGAGAGGGATAGAGAGTTAGAAACGTTGATGAGAGAGAAACATCGACCAGCTGCCACTTGCACACCCCCCACTGGGGATGTGCCTGCAACCGATATACATGCCCTTGACCAGAATTGAACACGGGACCTTTCAGTATAAAGGCCAATGTTCTATCCACTGAGCCAAACCGGTTTCGGCTGTTTTTATTTTCTTTACTTAATTCCTACACCTTTTTTATCCAGCTGTCAGTCAGTCTGCTATCAGTATCTATAAGACTGTTTCTATTTTGTTATAATTTATTTTATTCATTAGATTCCACATATGAGTGGAATCATAGGGTATCCTTCTTCCTCTGAGTGGTTTAGTTCACTTAGCATAATGTTCTCCAGATCCATCCTTGCGGTAGCAAAAGGTGAGATTTCCTTTTTTTTTTTTTTTTTTTTTTTTTAAACTGCTGAGTAGTATTACATTGTATAAATGTGCCACAGATGATTATTTTTTATCTGATCATCTACTGATAGCCACTTGTGCTGCTTTCAAATCTTGGTTATTGAAAATAATGCTGCAATGGACATAAGGATAAATATATTCTTTTGAATTATCATTTTTGGTGACTTTGGATATTCCCATAAGTGGTATTGCTGGCTCATAAACCAATTACTTTTATTTTTTTTAATAAAGAAACTCCATACTGTTTTCCACAGTGGCTATACCAATCTGTATTCCCACCAACAGGGTTGACTTTTCTCCACATCCCTACCAACACTTGCTATTTGTTGATTTATTGAGGATAGCCATTCTGACAGGTGTGAGGCGATACCTCATCTCCGTGATGATTAGTGATGTTGAGAATCTTTTCACATGCCTATGGATTTAATCTTAATGATTGCTGTGTCCTTGAACATTAATTTCATCTATGAGCTGAAATAACAGGCTGAATCAAAAGTAGATTTACAGTTGTTCATATGAAAAATAATACAAGAATTAATAAATAATAATGAAAGATTAAACTCTGCATTTTGCACACTCATAACTCTAAACCTTTCAGTTCTCTCTGTATAACAGAATGAATCTCCAATTTCAAAATCCTTACAGTGGGATTATATAAATGAGGAAAACTCCAAAGAAAGTTCAGATTATGTACCTAAGTTTGGGCCAATGGGATGTCAGCACAAAAGGGGTGAGGCATGTGATAAGTCTTCTGTACAGGGATGAATCACCCATTTTACTTGCTTTGAGTTTCTGGGTACCTGGAATGAAGAAAAGCGATCTAGCATTCTAACAACTTTCTATGTATGCCCTGCAGTGAGCTGAGAGCAAAATCCATATGCTAAGATGTTGTAGCATCTCTGAGCACATCAAGAAGCAATCTGAAAACCCTGTTCGACCCATTACTAGGCCTAATTTATGTCCGGGTAAGTAAACCTTGATATATTTTAAGTGAGTCTTATTTTGCCATTTTCTGTTATACACACTGAATCTAATCCATACTGATAGAGTGTTACTCATGTTGAAGTCATGTTCTGACTTTATCTCATACAGGCATTTCTCCTAAGATTTGTAAATATAAAGCTCTTCCATAGATGTCTCCATAAATATTGTATTTAAAAAACAAAACAGCAACAACTTTCTATTCAGCAGAGCAGGTATTTTATAATACAAAACATTTACACAGCGGATAACATATTTATATAAAAGATCAATATAAAGCATATTTCTGGTACTAATGCATAATATTATACTCATTATAATGCCCAGATTTTAATAAAATATATGTAACCTCTAAATAATACACGTATATTTTAATAATTTTAAAAACTAATCAAAGGGTTCTGCTACATATTATCATTTCCTTTTCTTTATATTGAAACTTCTCTTTAGTATTTCCTCTATTATAAAATGTATACCTAAAACACTTAAAAATAATGTTTTTTGTAAATGTTCTCTTAAAAGATAGAATGACACTTTCTACATTTTTTACACCTGCTTTCTTCAGTTACCATGTTAGCAGCTTTATTAGCTATGACATTAAATATTCTCCAACAGTAGGTTGTATATAACCATTTAACTATAATTGCATATAACAGGCTTATCTAATATTTTACTGTAATACACCATGATAACAAATAAATCTATATCTATATCATAAATTATGCCTTTGGAAAACTGATGAGTAGATTTTTGAGTCAGATGGCATAAGTACTTTTAATACTAGTATAAACATTTTCAAACTTACCTCATGGAAGAGTATATTATTTTAGCCTTTAACTTTTGCCCAAAGAGAACACTTAATTATTTTTTATATTTTCCTAATAATAACTTTGATTTAACTTGTATTTACTTTATTAGTAAATGTGTTCTTTATTTTTAATATGGAGAGGCAGAGTTTTCCTGAAAACATTTACCTCAGAGAGCATATTTTCGTGAACACAGGATGGTTTCATTGCTTTTATTCTGCTTCAAAAAATTTTAGTCTACTTAGAAGTGTCTGGACATTTAACCACATTATGGTGAGATTTCTGCATATCATGGAAGCTACAGGCAAAATGTGACTATTAATTCCCTATTTCACCATTTTCCTCAACTGAGGAGTATCATTGAACAGGCCATGTCTAAAACAAGCTGCCTCATGACTCACTCAAGTGACTACTGTTGAGGTTTTGTTGTTTCTACTAAAGGAAAAGAAAAAATCAAACTACTTGAGACTGTCATTCATATAGCTCATAGAGACATGAGAGAAATAACAATGATCAATTTTGGAATTTAAAAATAACATAAAAATACTGTTATAATTAAACTAAGAAACAATTTTCACTATAGAACATCACACAAGTGTTAAATTATTACGTCATGTTAATCTATCACATTTAATTTCTTAGCTCCTTATGAAACAAAGTTTTAATGTCTACCTTCATATTGTTCTGAGAGGCTAATCAATGTTCTTCTTGTCACACTGCTAATTAAACCCAGTCGTAAGTTGGTTGAGTGGCCAATATTAATTTCTCCCTCTCTTACTTACAGAACCTTGGTTTTGAGGTGACTACATCTGCAACATTGCACCATATGTATCAAGAACAGCTGGGCACAATGTCAAGCTCAAGAAATAAATCCCAATGAGAATCATCCATGTGATATTACTCTGGAGACAGCTCCTGATCAAGCATCAGACCCATTATATAAGCTGGTCCAAAAGGATCAAAGGAGAAGACTCATGTTTGACATTGGAGAAGACGATGGCTTTTATAGAATCCCACATATGAAGAAAAATGTCCAATTGCCATTTGTATTCATCTTACAACCATGAGAAGAAGTAGAATGACATTAAGGTTCAATGGCAGAATTTAGAAGAAAGTTCTGGATTGCTCAGTGACATTATTGAATCATTGATCTAATTATATCGATAATTAAGTGAAGTGCATTTTTTAAAGCATGTTTGAGTCATGATTTATATTACTTGAAACTTAAATCATCCAATTTGTTTCTCTAGCCTATCATAGGAAATGACTATCCTCTTTCAACTGCCCTAACCTTCCAGAAGGTAGGACAAACTTCATATAGGGGAAATCTCATTTGGGTAAAAATATAATTTAAATATAGCAAATATCTTAAACTGCTTAAATTGGAAACACTGAATATAAAGACAGAATAAACTATCAGTAAAGTTGTTTATATCTGAAAACATTTTCCCTTGATTAAATTTTAAGAAAATACTGTTAGTATTTGCTGTTTTATTTTAATTATTATTGAATAATTCTTTTGAACTGCATTTCAGTGCTTCTCAAACCTAGCTAGTCTTCAGAATCACCTGGGGATCCCCTCCTCCACTCTGACAACCAGACAGGGGTCCAGGGCTAGAACTCCTGACTCTCAGGAAGAATATATGCCTTCTATATTACCAATACACTATAATAAAGTCTTCAATAATAAAATAGGTTAAGAAAATTTAACTTCCTTTTTTTTTGTAAAGATGTATTCCTCAAAATATAAAGATACATAACTTGGATGCATACAATATATATATTTTTTCATTTGGCTCATGTTTGAAGCAAAGCAATATCATAGACACAAGATACCCTGACTTGGATTTAAATCCCTGTTCACCATATTACTATTTGGCAATCTTAGATAAGTGGGGGTTGTATTTATTTATTTATATGATTATCACCTTCCTCATCTGCAATATGGTAATAATAATACCATATACATGCCATAAAGATGTGACTGTTAAGCTGAGGCATTTAATAATGCCTGGTACATTCAGCCTCTCCATTGTTCTAATATTAAGTCTTAGAGTTGCTTGCCAGCTCACTGACTTCCACTCTTAATTTCAGGTTGAAATTTCAGTATATCATCTCCCAGGGTACAAAAAGAAACAGTATTTTTTATCTCCCTGGAATTTAAGTCAGTATCTCAAAGGCTCAAGGGAAAAAATGAAAACAAAATAAAGCAAAATATCCCAGCAAACTAAATTCATGCTACCACTGTCTTTACAGTAGTTTTACTGTAGGAAATCGATGGTCAATTTCTGCCATTATCCTCTTTAGACTTGTTTCCTAGAGATAAGACTTCCATTTTGTCTAGTACACCCAAAATTCTCCTAGCTCTCTACAAATCTACTGGATTTTAAAAATCTTCCTGTCCTCTTTTGTTTCCTCGCCTTCAACTGGAAGATTCAGCAAATTTCAAACACCCAGGCAACAATTACCACAAGCATCTCCCATTTATGGGTGCTCTCCATGTATCATGATCTAAACCAAGACATTTAGATCTGTGCCATTTAATCCTCACAAAGTCCCTGTGGATTATGGATAATTCAGACCCTGAGGAACTTGCTCAAGTTCAGCTGGGTGACATCTGGCAAAGCTGAGCTGTGTGTAAATGTCTATTTGACTCCACAGCCCAGACTTTCAACCAGCACTCTTCTATCTCAAGGCAATCTCCAAGGTGGCTTACAGTTCCCATTAGCAAAGACATTTAACATTGCAAGCATTTTTATTTCAACCAGTGCGTGCTGTTCAAGGGCATATTGAAGTGATTGTTTCCTTTCCAATAGCGCAAAAAAAAAAAAAAAAAAAAAAAAATTACCCCCAACTTATCAAAATAGTCCTTGCACAGTAAGGAACTAATCTATCCACAGTGATTTTTTTTTTTCCATATAAAACTATTTTGCTCAGAATCTTGCCTCAACTTGCTGAGCAATTAAAGCTTCTTTCAGGCCCCAAAATGGATTATACATGTTTCTCTAGCTCTATATTGTCTATTAGTAAACCAATAATTAAGATTAAGATTGCAACTTCCTCCCAGCATTCTATATTCCTCTTTTCTGCTTTATTGGTCTTACTAACCATTACTATCTTCTAATATATCACTTAATTTATTTGCTTCTTCTGTTCATTTTCTGGCCTCTCTCAAAGAAAGCAAGCTCCATGAGGACAGAGGTTTTTGTCAGTGCTATCTGCTGCATTTCCTTCACATCGTGAGCAATATCATACAATGGGTGCTGAGCAAATATTTTCTAAATTAATGAGTAAACAAAAATGAACAGTGAACAGATGTGATTATTCCTCAGTGAAACATTCTGTTCATTTTGAATACTGTTTAAGTCTACAGTACTGTTATCAACTACACTTATTTCCAGGGCACCTAGCTCATAGTAGAAGAACAGTAGGATATTTACTAGATGGTGCTAAAATGTTTTTAAAGTGGCTCTACCAACTTTTGTTTCCACAATGAAGAATTTAATTGAAGCCATGTGCAGGCCTCTTCAAACTGTCAGTCTTTAATTTTTTTTTCTAATCTAATAGGTGTGAAATGGTATTTCATTATGGTTTTACTGGCATTTCCCTAGTGCACATCATTCAAAATAGTCATGAACCTTTATTCTTTCTCTTCTGTAAAATTATTTTGCAAATTTTTACCCAATGAATTATTGGGGATTATTTATTGATTCATAAGAGCTCACTGCATACTTTTCACAGGAATCATTCATAAATTAAGTATTGGTTTGATTTTAAAAAAATTTGGTGGCCTTATAAACTATTTCTTGTAGTTGAATTTATTAGTCTTTTTCTGCTATATATACATTTTTCATGCAAAAGAAGACTATGTTGACTTCTAAATGTTTACTAGTTTTGACTCACATATGTAGTTCTTCCGTGCAACTGGGGTTGATTTTTATATTTGGTGTGAGGCAGGGATCTAGTCAATATTTTTATTCAAATGAATAACCAGCTCTCCCATAAAAATTTATTAAAATTTTTCTTCTTCACCCAATAATATGCAATGTCACATCTCTAAAGTATCAGATATTAATGTTTATTTTCATGTTCCCAATTTCATATATAATTTTAAAAACATACATAATTTAAAAAATTTAGGCATATTTAATATGTGAAACTTTATACATGATTAAAAAGAAATCTAAATCACTCAGAAACCTAATTGCTTAAGCTGTTTTTAAAATTGTATTTTATCTTAGCCAGTCAATTGTAGGCTCTCTGTGGGTGTTAAATTTCAATAAATAATCAATCAAACATAATGTAGGAAAGTTAATACTCAAATGTGAGGCAATTTCTAAACAGGCAATTTATTATTTCTATGCAAATTCTTCAGTTCTATGCTTGTAGTAAGGCAGACCCTATTGTGTGAAGTTAGCCATCATCTTTCACCGTGCACTGGATTTACTACAAGAATATGTAGAGACTTTGCTTTCTATTGTAGCTCTATCAATCTGCAATAATGTGAGAGCCCACCTTCACACATAAACACATCAACATATTAATACATTTTAAATATGTACAGCAAAATTAAGATTAGTGAGTCATAAAACACAGGATTTGTTTGACAGTGATATTGTGTTTTGAATTTGTGATGAAATAGTCAATATGGTATGACTTGGGCAGTAATTTTAATGCACACTGACCATCAGGGGGCAGATGCTCAACACAGAAGCTGCCCACTGGTGGTCAGTGCACTCCCACAGCAGGAGTGCTTCTCTGCTGACTGACCTGTCTCAGCAGCACACCAGCCCTGGGCCACTGGGTGACAGCCACCCACTCCCTCAGTAGTCCTGGAGGTCCAATCTCTGGAGAGCAGGACAGGAACCCACAGACCAGTGCTTGCTGGCATAATCCTGACAGCCCTGCTGGCCTCCTGGAAGTCAACTTCAGGCACTGTGGCCACTTCTCCTTCCTGGATGCTCCACAAGGAAGAAAAGATATAAAAGCAGCCTCCAATTGCTCTGAACAACCACCGTGAATGTCAGCAGGATGGATCCGGATTCCAGGCCTGCTCAGGCATCCCACCACTTGCTTGAAGGGCTGATTGCATCCCAGCCCCCACAACCAAACCCCACGGATGATACCAGATGCAGGGCTGTAATGAGTGGGAGCTGCAGGAAAGATGTGACAGGTGGTGTTGGATAGCTTGTTTTAGGCCCGATCCCTGCAGGCCATGCCAACAGACCCCACCTGTGCACAAAATCGTATGCTGGACCTCTAGTATATATAAATTAAAAAAAGAGCTAATTACTAAGCTACTCTGATAAACGCTTCAGTAAAATAATTTTAGGCTACTGGCAATGTCCATGTGATGAACTCTACAGGAATATAAAGATTTTTGAGATTCATATGCATATGTATAATAATATTTTGTTGCAGTAGTTTTTCTAAACATATATAAAATTCACTCTCTTTACTCCTGCCCTATTATGTGGGTTTTCCTACAATATAAATAATATTATAGTGTATCAATTACCACCCAAATATATTGAATTATGCCCCCCTAAAATCTTTGTTCCACTGACCCAATGTCAATAGATACTTATTCTAAGACTGTTAAAGTCCTAGGTTATGAATCTTATAATGGAAATCAATAATTTCCTATTTAGAATGCTTGCTTTGTTCCACCAGAGTGCTTTGCAAATTTCACTTCACAAAACTCTGAGGGTTTATTAAGGCATATTTATGTGGTTTTATGTAATACAGTCACTGAAAATATTTTTCTTATTGGTCAATCTATCATCACCTTCAGGATTTATTGCAGGGTCACATGAAGAATTCTTCAGTAGTAGGAGGCTAACTGTATTAATATCTACATCTGAATAAATTATTACAAGGGCATGTTAGTTAAAATTATGTGAACATAGCTTTTATTAAATGTATAAAACATATATATATATATATGAATTCTATGAATTTAGGATAAAAAGGGCCATATGCCTGGGATCCATTATAAAGACCACAGTTATTATAATGTGTTGTATTACTATAGGTTACCTTTGAAAATTCCTGATCACTAAATTGACTGTATAGATTTATATGCATGTTACATACATGTGCATATATTGGTCATATATGTTGTATGTATTTATATGTTACATGTTACAGGTAAAATAAGCATGTTATATATAATATGCATATGCACAATAGACTTAATTTTATAATCAGCATTTTTGTTCCTACATATTTGTAGATTTTGCACTAAAGAATAGAATGGCAAAGTAAGTCAAACACTAAATTAGAATAATGTAAATAGTTATAAGCACTGTGTTGGTATCTAAAATGGTAAAAAGAATTCCTAAAATAATTTGGAGACAATTTCAACAGTGAATCAAAGGACGGATAATAGTTTTCTTTTATTAGATTGGATTCCCTTATGGTGGGATCCTTATGACCTAAAATACATAAACAAAAAAATATTAAAATTGATTTTTGCTACCAATTTAACTCTATTGTACATGTAATATATAAAGAATAGACAATGTCAACAGATACTTATTCTAAGACTGTTGAAGACCTAGGTTATAAATTTTATAATGGAAATCAATAATTTCTTATTAAGAGGAATAATACCTTATACTGAATTGTCATATGACAGCTCAAAATTTGTGATGAAAAATATTACATTTACTATGTCATATATTATATTGATTCTGAGTCTGTATTTAGTGTATGAATGTCTATCATTTTCAAGAACTCATAATATGTAGATTTATTGTTAATTAACCTAGATTACACCTGTCTTAAGTCTACTGTGGTATACTTTTACCTATGATTTTTTAAAAACATATTTTTATTGCCCAGCCAGCATGGCTCAGTGGTTGAACTTTTAAAATATATTTTAGTATAGTTTTAATACAGTTTAAATATTTTGTTAAATATATAATATTTTTATTGACTTCAGAGAGGAAAGGAGCGGGAGAGAGAGATAGAAACATCAATGATGACAGAGAACCATTGATTGGCTGCCTCCTTCAGTCCCCTCACCAGGGATAGAGCCAACTGCCCCGATCTGGGACAACACTTAACCAGTGAACCATTCTGGCCTGGCAATTTTTTTCATCAAATGCTAAATTTACTTCAAGAGTGTGTGGAGAAAAAAAAAAAAAAAAAAAAAAAAAAAAAAAAAAAAAAAGGTGTGTGGATTGAATTCAGTTTGCTATGGGTAGTAGGAAAGGGAAAGATAAAATTTACTTTACAAAGATGAGGTCTCAAGTAATAGAGCTAGTCATAAACTTTACAGGTGAAGAGACATAGGGCCAAAAATGTAATTAATTCTAAATTCCACTGTAGCATTGACTTTGGTTGGGCCATTCACTTATATTACCACTGAACTAAAATATATTTAAGTAGCCCTCATGATGTCTTTCAACATTGTAATTAAATCTTGAAAATCATATTAAAAAGCTTATTTAATATGATTTTAATGTTATTATTTACTCATTACTAGTGCCAAAACTCTTAATTGGAGTATTATGAAATGATGTATTGTTCCAACACATTTATATCTCTTTGTAGAAAAATATATGACTATCGTTTAAAATCCAAGAGGAAGAGGGCATGAGGAGTTGGCTATTAGAACCTAATTTCTTTTTTTTTTTTAAATTGAGCTGAAAACTTTTAACATCTGTTGTACTTGATTAGTGAAGCTTTATTTTCATTGGCTTCCAAAAAAATGCTGCTACATTCAAACAAGTAGATTAAATGTTATTAGCTTTAATACCTTTTAAAACAAGTAATCTGTTGAAGTGATAATGGAATTTAAAGTAAGTACATTCATTAAATTGGTTTTTACACAATTGTGGTTTCCCTGTTGGCCACATGAATCTCTAAACCTGACATTGCTAATTACAATTATAATAAATGGTAAATGTATACGTGATTAACTTCACACTATACTTAAAGTAGACATAAAGGTAATTGAAGAACTTTGCTGTTATGTATTATTCTAGCAAAGAAAGACTGCTATTTTGTTTGTCTTACAAATAAAAAATAGAGATTTTTTTTTACCATAAATGCTTGAATCTATTAAAATTAGAAATTTAGACTGCAATGACCACTTGCTCACCTACTATTAGATGAAGGGTAACAGACTCACAAGGCAGAAAGAAATGAAAGAAGAGAAGGAGGAAGGGAGGGAGGAGAGAAGGGAGATAGGGATGGAAATAACATTGATAGGAAAGATCCAAGAGCAATCTTTCCATATTAATACATCCCAATTTAGATTTCCAGTTACTTAGGCTTGAAGAATTGGCTCCACAGTTACACATGGCTAGAGGCCATGTTTTAATACTTCTTTGTGTGTCAAGACACCTGTCTTTTTACTTCAGTGCCAGAAGGGTTTAACATCTTGTCACTGAAGCAACACATTTATAGGTGTCACTCACTCTACCATCTGTTCCTCAGGATAACAGCCACCATTATCACCCAGCCCCAACCTGAGGCTTTCACAATCTCTGTGGATTAAAGTTCAGATCTACAAGGAAGAATGGCTATCAGTCATGTTGCCATTCAACTTTGCCTGACCTTAACTCTCCTGCTGTCACTACTGCAGTGCAGCCTGTTAACTTGGTTTTTCTTCCTGTGTTTATACTGCACTGTAAAGTTTTTGATTAAGCAATTAAACCATATTTTCACCCTTATTAGCATTTTTGTTCCTGTTTTACTTTTTCCAGTTCACTAAGACACTCAAGGCTACATCTATAGTATTTTTAATAAATAAATTTAAAGGGAATGAAACCTAA
Source organism: Pipistrellus hanaki (assembly GCF_964339955.1). Classification (NCBI taxonomy): domain Eukaryota; kingdom Metazoa; phylum Chordata; class Mammalia; order Chiroptera; family Vespertilionidae; genus Pipistrellus; species Pipistrellus hanaki. The sequence goes on along the minus strand of NC_140505.1, from coordinate 61,550,956 downwards.
TTAGATTTTGGTTCTAGGGTAACTAGTCAAATAATATGACAAATGGAATGAACTCACACACACACACACACACACACACACATAAACAGATTAAAATAAAATAAGAAAGGAGGGTATTGTGTTAAAAGCTAGCCAGTACATGGTAATCAAGTTTCTTAAAAACTTATTTAATACGATAACAATGATAATGTAAAACAATCCTATCTAATAAAAGAGCAAAGTGCAAATTGACGGTACTTCTGCTACACCCACAAGCCATGCCCACAAGCCAATCAGGAGCGAGTATGCAAATTACCCCAACCAAGGTCACTGCAACCATGGAGCAAACAGGATGCTTAGGTTTCCCTGGCAATGGAGAAAGCCAAGCTTCCTGGTTGCCCTGGTCTGCCTTGGGCCTTCCTTCCAGGCTACAAAGTTTCAATTATAGAAGATAAATAAATCTCAGATACCAGGCTTCTGCTTGGGTTGCCGGGGGACATTGCCAGACTGCAAACCACCCAGGCTGCCCTTAGCTCCAAGGGAACCCTCTGATCCAGGACACCCTTCAAGGCAAACCAACAGGCTCCCACCCATGCACCAGGCCTCTATCCTGTCTAATCATAACTAATAAGAGAATAATATGCAAATTCACCATCATTCTAACACATAAGGTGGCTGCCCCCATGTGGTAAAAGTTGACTGCCCTCATGTGGACACAAGATGGCCACTACAAGATGGTCAGCAAGGGAGGGCTGTTGGGAGGGACCAGTCCTGCAAGGGAGGGCAGTTGGGGGGGAGGACCCAGGCCTGCAGGGGAAAGCAGTTGGGGGGACCCAGGCCTGTAGGGGAGGGCAATTATAGGTGACCAGACCTGCAGGGGAGGGTAGTTAGGAGAAAACAGGCTGCAAGGGGAGCAGCTAGGCATCAATCAGGTCTGGTAGGATCGGGCCTACATGGGCAGTTGGACATAACTCAAGGAGTCCTAGATTGGAGAGGGTGCAGGCTGGGCTGAGGGACACCCACACACCCATGGGCAGAAATTTCATGCACCAGGCTACTAGTATTATTTATAAATATGTATTACAAGCTGATTAACAAATAGTTATTGCTCACACTTTCATGAAAGGTACCCCCTGACTAATGATTTTTAGATACCTTCAATCAAATAATTCTAGTCAGTGATTGGAGGCTCTTTCTTAACTTTCTTTCTTTCCTGGTCATATGCAATGGTTCCAGATTATGTGTGGTATTTTCATGCCACCTGTATTTTTATGGCTGTCATTATTTCTATATAAGGTATTCTTCCACATTCAAATGGCCAGAAAAAGGAAATGGACTCTGACTACTCATTGCCAATCAAACTAATAAAAATGTTTTGCAAAGATGGTAAGACATGATAATGCTGTCAATTGAAAACAGCTCATTACAAGGAAGATTGTATGTGCACATTTTGTTCTACAAGGAAACTTTTTCTGTGGCTATAAAACAGCATCCCTTTCTTACTACAAACTGAATTCCGCTGCATCCTCTGGCTTTGCCCACTGATTGGTTTGTGTGCTTGCTCATTGTGTTTGGAAGGTTTCAGCTCTTCTCTCCTCTGGGAAGCAATAACTATTGCCCAGTAATGTTCCAGGATGCTGTCAGTATGCCTTCTCTTCCTTTTTATAGGCAATATTAGCAGGTTAATCAGTGATTTAGTCAACAAAACAATAGCTTAGACTTTCCATGTGCGCTTTCCAGGACACGTCAGCATGGTCATTTGTGAACATTTTCTACCAGTTATTCCTAGCCATTGGCCTATGAGGCACTCTGGCTTCCATCTGCAGTTGGCTAGCACATAAATGTCACGATGACTCTTGATTCATTTGAATATGTGTAAAGTAAGCTTATTTCCTCAGCCAGCTACAATTGGATATCGCTACACTAAGGCATGTTTGTAATGTGCACAGAAGCTGGAATAAAATTATACTGCAGCCCCTGTTTCTAAAATAAGTGACTCTACCATGAAAATCAAGTGTATGTAAAGATTTCATCATTGAAGTGGTATTACTTGGAACCATTGTTCTCCTTTCTTCATATAGAGACCCTCAGTGGCAGCTTCTGCAAACAACTCTGCTTCTCTTATTTAGAAAGTTAAGTAAATATTTCCATTTCATTTATTTATTTATTTATTTATTTATTTATTTATTTATTTATTTATATTTTTATTGATTCCAGAGAGAAAAAGAGAGGGAGAGTGAGATAGAAACATGATGAGATGATGAGAGAGTATCATTGATCAGCTGCCTCCTGTATGCCCAACACTGGGAATTAATCCCACAACCTGAGCATGTGCCCTTGCTTGGAATCAAACCCAGTACTTTCCAGTCCACAGTTCAACACTCTTATTCACTGAGCCAAACCAGCTAGGACAAATATGACCATTTTACAGTTGGGGATGGTACTGAAGAAAGGTACACATAATTCAATGCTCCCCATAGGAGCTGTACATAAATAATAAGCTGAACACACACAAATAATTTTAGCATTATCCAGAATATGATTTTGCTCTAGGGAATTAATTCATTCAACAAATATTTATTGAGTTTCTATCACACTGCAAAACTGATGAATGAAATAGTTCTTGGCTTCAAGAAGCACAAATTTTAGGGGAGACAGACATAATTGCACTATATTTACATTATTGATATAATAAAAGTTGATGGAAGAGCATTGGTATTTCAAGAAGAGAATAATCAGAAGAGAGAAGTAGGAAAATAATAGGCAAAATGACAAAGAGAAAGGAACAATTCATTTATGTGACAAAGGGAGACTTTAAAGGTGGGCAGTGTGGATAAAAATTCTGTGGAAAGAATATATGTGGGGCAAAGACAAAGTAATGGAATAATATTGCTCATTAGAGGAGTCTCAAGAAATTTCGTATAACTAATTCATACATGGACATAGATTCCAAGATGTAAACAAAGAAAAATGATGCAGACATAGTCCTATACCAATAGGTTACAGGACTCTGTTGACTAGGAGTTAACTTTTAAAATAAGTACTTCTTTAATTTTTCTAGACCATTAGTTTTGTACTGATTTAAAGACTTATTCAGCCTAAACACATTTAGATTTTTTTAGAAAAGTGGGAGTAAAAACTAATTAAAAATGCAATATGATAATGATGTATATTAATTTAAAATTAACTTTAGCCCATAATCCAAATGTACATAAGTTACAAATTAGAATTTACCGGTTTGTGTAGTGACATGATTCTCTGAACTGTAAGTTAATCTTTGGCTGCTTCAAGTTTATTAGATATTATCACTGAACAATATAAAGTATTAATTTCCTGGTAATGAACTTTCTAAGTAAACCACCTTTGTAAGTCTTAATTTTCAAGACAATTTGGTACAAATGATAACTGAAGAAGTTACCAAGTCAGTATGTATTGTTATAGTGAATAAAACACATGTGATTATTGAACCTGTCCCTTTTAAGATGTATTTATTTGTATATAATACAATTCTCCACATAAGTGTGATTACATTTAAAGAGTATGCACATTAAAATAAACACAAAAACTGGATTTTTAAAAATAAGAGCCATCATTGTTCAATCAAGAGCAGGAGACTGTAACTGTCAGTAGGGTCTTTAATGCTCTTTCCCAGTTGAGCTGCATCCTTTCTCTGTAGACTCATCTATCAGTCTTACATGGTCACACGTTGTGTTCTCATCCTATGCACAGAACAAGGATTCAATATTTCTTTTAATCAAATAAAATGAAGGAGGAGGAGAGACAGGAAAAAAGGGAGTGAGAGGGAAAAAAAAATAGGAGAAGAAAGAACATAGAAAAGGAGGAAGAAGGAAGACATTCATGAGAGTTAAACTAAATGTCTTTTTCCTATTTTTCCATGTTAGTATCAAATTATTTACTAAATTATTTACTAACACAAATGCAATCATGTGAAATGCTTCATCATATCTTCAAAATATATTTTCTAAATAAAAAAAATGATATATTTTACTAATAGTTGAATATTAAGTATCCTAAAGGGTTTTATTTAAACACTAGAGGCCCTTTGCATGAAGAGATTTGTGCAACAGTCTTTCCTTCCCTTGGCTTCCAGCACCAGGTTTCCTCCAGCACCTGGGACCCAGGCCTTAGCTCTAGCCAGAGTCTGCCTTCTTCGTCTTAGCTGCAGGCTCCCAGAGTCTGTCATTTTTGTCTGTGCTGCTTCACTGTAGATTCCTGTCAGAGTCTGCCATCTTTGCTGCAGACTGCCATCTTTGCCTTCACTGCAGACCCCTGGAGTCTGCAATCTTGTCTTCGATGGTGCATTCCCACTCCTGTAGATCCCTTCACCTCCCCTATTCCCAGCCCTCCCTCTCATAGCAGGCATCCTGCCCCACCTGGCCATTCCAAGCCTGGAGCAGCTGGGTGGCAGCCATTTTTTTGCCTTCTAATTTGCATACTCACTCAGATAGGCTGTGGGCATCACAGAGGTACAGTCAATTTACATGTTTGTCTATTATTAGGTAAGATTAATACTACCATCTTTTCATGACCAGTGATTCTCTGGAAACACTTTCTCTTTTAGGAATGACTCTAATTCACCTTTCCTTTTCCTCAGTGTTCTTTCTTGGAGTGTAAGGTTTTTCTGTTAGCAGGCTTAACTGTGAGCTCACATTGAATCTAGACAAGAGATTAATGTCCCCAAAGCAAGAGTCCAGTTCTTCCATAAAAATTAGAAAGGAGAAGCGGGCTCCCTCTGCAATGAGTAAAGGTAGGTATATATGAAATTATCTCTTTGTAATAGAGGCAGTTTTCCTGGAGAGATTTGCCTAATGGAAACCTACCCTGAGCTCAACACAAACTTTGGAACTGTAGGCTGCTTCATTCATTTAATTTCATCACCTTCCCAGCATCAAACACATTAATCTTAGACCCATAATATATTTTTTCCAAAGGAGGTGCTTTTCATTAAAAATAACTGATGCTGATACAAAAAAAATGTTTCAAAATTATTTGCATTTTTTGACCTTATGATCTTTATTCTTTTATTTTATTTTATATTTTATTGATTTTTTACAGAGAGGAAGGGAGAGAGATAGAGAGCTAGAAACGTCAATGAGAGAGAAAATCGACCAGCTGCCTCTTGCACACCCCTTACCGGGGATGTGCCTGCAACCAACGTACATGCCCCTGACTGGAATCAAACCTGGGACCTTTCAGTCCGCAGCCCGACGCTCTATCCACTGAGCCAAACCGGTTTCGGCTATTCTTTTTTTTTTTTTTTAAGAAGATATTTTACTATGCTTTCTCTTATACATTTCACAACCACATTTACTACTTTAAGCTCCTTCCTTGTCTTGAATCTCTGGATTTATATCATCCTATTGTGTTCTTTTGTAAGTTGGGAAGTATAGATTATCATTTATACAAACAAATGGTCAAGAAGTTTAACATGTTCACTGAATAAGGAGGGACAGTCAGCCTATTGTGAAGAGACTGTCATCACATACATCATACCAAGCACAAAGTGGAGACTGTGCACTACTGACGTCACTTAAAAATATTTAAATAAAAACTGAAATGAGACATCAAGTCACACCTCTTACTATATCTAATATAAATCCAAAATGAGATAACATAAATGCCGGTGAGGCTGGGTATAAAAGGGAATCCCTGTATACTGCAATGGGAATGTAAGTTAGTACAACCATTGTGACTGACAGTTGCTCAGAAAATTATAAATAGCACTCCTTATTATCCAGCAATCCCTCTGCGGAAATTGAAGAACTTGAAGAGATATTTGTATCCCCCATGTTCATTGCAGCATTATAAACAATGACCAATTCATGAAACAACAGAGAAATGGCTAGACTGTATCTCCATTTCTCTGTTGTTTCATGTATAACTAATACACACTTGGAAATAGGATATATGATTATTATTCAGCTTTAAAAGAGAACAAAATCTTGCCATTGGAAACAACATGGATGAGACTGGAAAACAAACATTATACTAAGTAAAATATGTTGGACAGAGAAAACCAAGTATTATATGATCTCACTTACATGTGGAATAAAAAATGTTGAAATCATAGGAACAGAGTGTAAATTGGTGTTTGTCAGGAGCTGGGAGTGGGAAAGATGAGGGACTGGTAAAAGGATAAAAACTTTAGCTTAAAAGTTTTATAAATTCTGAACATCTAATGTATAGCATAGTGACTATAATTTATAATACTTATTGTATAATTTACATTTGCTAAGAGAGGCCGTAACCGGTTTGGCTCAGTGGATAGAGCGTCGGCCTGCGGACTGCAAGGTCACAGGTTCGATTCCAATCAAGGGCACGTACCTTGGTTGCGGGCACATCTCCAGTGGGAGGTGTGCAGGAGGCAGCTGGTTGATGTTTCTCTCTCATCGACGTTTCTATCTCTCTCTCTCTCTCTCAATTCCTCTCTGTGTAAAATCAATAAAATATATATTAAATAAATAAATAAAAAAATTTGCTAAGAGAGTAGATCTTATTAAACATCCTCATAAAAATAAAAAAAAATAATACAATAACTAGATGTGTTAACTAACTTAATGTGGGAGTCTTTTCACAATGTATATATAAAATCCTCACATTGTACACTTTTAATATATTTCAATTTTGTCAATTATACCTCAATAAAGGTGGAAGGAAAACTGTGGTGTAGAGAAGGCATATTGCCATTAATTTATCAGCCCAATGAGTCACCTATGAGCTTATAGCAAGAAATTCAATATGTTTTAAAAATTACTTTTTTTTCTAATGGATAGCAATACTCAATAATTATCTGATAAGATATATAAAGACCAATTTTGATTTCTTCACAATTTATTCTCATGGAATAAAGAATGGCTGTACATGTTCAGCTATTTGTCCCATAACACAACAACTGACACATGATATAAAGTGTTATGTAATTTTAAGTGATCACTCCTCATAACTTTTGTTAAAAACTTTACCTTTTTAAAAAATGTGAATTCACACTATCAGAAAACAGCTAAAAAAAAATGAAGCATTTTGATTCTTTTTGAAATTTGAACATTTAGCCATCTGAGTAACAGCATCAAAACTCCAGCCCATTAGAAAGCTTTGGTGGCTCAGGCATGTACATATGTCTTGAATCTGACTTTGTCCATCACTTCCACTGCACCTTCCTGGCCTTACTTATTTGAATTGTAATAGAAACTTTCTCATTTGTCTTTTTGCTTTCCTTCTGGCTAATTTACAGTATATTTTCTAGATAGAAGCCAAAGTCATCTATTAAAATTATAATCCTTAGTTCTTGACTTTCTTCCTCAAAATCTCCATTATTTTCTCACATCCTATATAATAAAAGGCTAATATGCAAATTAACCAAACAGTAGAACAACCGGTTGCTATGACATGCACTGACCACCAGGAGGCAGAAGCTCAATGGAGGAGCTGTCCCCTGGTAGTCAGTGTGCTCCCATAAGAAAAGAACCACTCAGCCAGAAGCCGGACTCATAGCTGGCTAGCACAGCAGCAGTGGTGAGATCCTCTCCCACCTCTGTGGCAGCACTAAGGATGTCCCACTGATGGCTTAGGGATCAGTCAGACATCCTCTGAGGGCTCCAGACTGCACGAGGGTGCAGTCCAGGCTGAGACACCGACTCCTCCCATTGCACGAATTTTGTGCACCAGGCCTCTAGTATATAATAAAATCCAAATTATTTTGCTTGGTCACCAAAGTTTACAGTGTGTCCAGATATTGCAATCTCTCTGTCCTCATTAACATTTAACTGTTTGTTTTCCTCCATAATACTAATTTCCTTTTTTTTTTTTTTAGTTTTTTGTTTTTGCCATAGGCTTTAGTCCTTCCTGAAGTACTTCCCTCCATATTGTTGAGGGGAAATATATATATATCTTAATTTTATTCAAGATTTTGTTCAATTAAGCAATCCCTAATCACTGGAGATAAAACTTAACCTTACCTTATACCTACTGTCAATCACCTGGCACTGCTTTGTGCTTCCTACCACTACCTGAAAGTATATTATGCATTTATGTGTTTACTTGGTTGTCTTTTGTCTCCGACAGTCTCATGTAAGAACCTACAAGGCTTTGCTTGTCTGTCTTACTGACTGATAAAGCGTTCAGTGCCTAGATGGGGCACATTATAGATGCTCAAGCATATGCACCACATATGTCAAAGGGATCAATGAAAAGTACTTTGCTAATCAAAAATTTTTCAGAGGAGGTTTTTGATCAGAAAGGTGCACAACCTGCAAATTAATTTTGGTTAAGTGTATTAGTACATTAAATCTAGTCAGAAAATCTTGGTAGAACTCAAACTTGGATTTTAAATTGCAATATAGATCAAATTGCTCTTTATATAAGTATATTTAACAACCTCACTATTTCTCATTTTTTCAAACCTAAAATGGGGATAATAATGATAGCTACTTCCTGGGGTTGTTGTGAAAATTAAATGCGACAATACATGTCAAGTACTTAGAATAGTGCCTGGCATATCATAAGAACTCCATAAATGTCGCCACTTATTATCGCTATTATTATTTAGTTCTGCTCAATCCAAAATGCATTGTAGAATTTTCATTCTTTGTTCACTGCAAATGCATTCTTCTTTTTATATTAATGCATCCTTCTTCCCTAAAAATGTGCATTCTGAAAGTTCTAAAAGGCAGAATCAAGTCTCAATGTATTATCATGTACCTTACTAATTGCCTGGAAAACAATAGACATTAAACAAATGCTACTTGACTAAATTAATGAACATGATTGAAAATAAGCCTGAAAGTTTTCAGTGAAGATTAACCAGTAACATTTGCTTTCCTTTGATTAATAAAGGCTTTTTACACTTCAGTGTGTTAGAATATCTAGAGGTATGTGTAGCTGAGTAGGGGAAAGAAGAAAACAGAGCAAACTTAAATTTCTTTTTCATGTGTGTTCTAAGACAAAGGTATAGAGGCATTGTCAAGGTCACAGAATCAAATGCTCTTTGGGACTGATTAATAAAATTATACTTACTGATATTTGCACTATAACAAATTTCCATCTTAAAGCAAAATGAAGTTTACATATTGCTGCAGGCATTGTGCAAATTAGAATTTCATTGAATATTAATGAATTACTCTTTGTAGCCAATTGTTATGCAAATTGCCAGAGTGTCAGAATTTATCATTTTATTTAGTTTGGGATTATGGGGGGAAAGCTTTTTTAAAAATCAAGCAGAAATATCCACAAACTAATAATATATAAGTTCAAGTTAAAAAAGTGTTTTATGTTCCAATATCTTTAAAATTGAAATGTAATGGTTACTTTTTAAAAACTATTAATTTAATGCATATGTTCTTCAAATTTCAGAAGGTGGAAAATATATTATTAAGCAAATGTAGAATAGTCCATGAGATTTAGGAAATTCTTTTGAATATTTTTTAAAAATAAAATCCATCCAGCTTATTTATCTACAAATTATTAAAACGGACTATATTAACTTTAGAAAAGTTTCTTTAAGCAGAGCATATGTCTAAAAAAAAAATTCATCAGGTACCAAAGCATGATTTTATTTTAAAAAATACGTATTTGCTGAATCCTTAAATTTCATCACATGGGAACTAGAAATATTGGGGTGGGGCTCTGAGAAACTTGTCTTTAACTTAATAGTCAAGTCATAAAGTATAGAAGATATTATTAATTTAATGATAAACTTCTAGAGTTCAAATTATTAAAGTTCTATATATTATACATAGTTATAACAAAATTTAAGTTTCTAGGAGGAAATATAACAAAATGACAACTTTGCACAAAATTCATTACTTAGATATTTCTTTCTCCCTTTAGAGCTAGTTATTATTTGTTTTAGCCTGCTCTTAGAAATAATTCACTCAGTATTTTCAAATTTCTGAAGTACAGTTCTAATAATTTATTTATTGGGTCGGCAGCTAAGTAATTGCGGGTTTCACACATATATGGCTTCAGTTGAATTTTTAGGTTTGCAGACGTAGTACAAATGTAAAACACATTTTGTTATTTGATAGTTGGCTATTCAGCTGTTAATCAGTAAAAAAAGTTTTTTGATCTGTTTTGTAGTTTTTGTTTGGCGTTCGTTGAAAAATGGAAAATCAAAAGGAACATTTTCGTCATATTTTGCTTTTTTATTTCCTCAAAGGGAAAAACGCATCGCAAGCTCATAAAAAGTTATATGCTGTTTATGGTGACGAAGCCTTAAAAGAACGGCAGTGTCAAAATTGGTTTGCCAAATTTCATTCTGGTGATTTTTCACTCAAAGATGAAAAACGCTTTGGTCGTCCAGTTGAAGTTGATGACGCCCTAATCAAAGCAATAATCAATTCGGACTGTCACAGTACAACACGTGAGATTGCAGAGAAGCTTCATGTATCACATACATGCATTGAAAATCACTTAAAACAACTTGGCTATGTTCAAAAACTCGATACATGGGTTCCTCACGAACTGAAAGAATCACAGTTAACGCAACTCATTAGCAGCTGCGATTTGCTAAAGAAACGTAATGAAAATGATCCATTTTTAAAACGACTGATAACTGGCGATGAAAAATGGGTTGTTTACAACAATATCAAGCGGAAAAGATCGTGGAGCAGGCCAGGTGAACCAACTCAAACAACATCAAAAGCTGATATTCATCAAAAGAAGGTTTTGTTATCAGTTTGGTGGGATTACAAAGGAATTGTCTACTTTGAACTCTTACCACCCAACCGAACGATCAATTCTGATGTCTACATTGAACAACTAACGAAATTAAACAATGCAGTTGAAGAAAAGCGGCCCGAATTGACAAATCGAAAAGGTGTTGTATTCCATCGTGACAATGCAAGGCCACACACATCTTTGGTCACTCGGCAAAAATTAATGGAGCTTGGTTGGGATGTTTTGCCACATCCACCATATAGTCCTGACCTTGCACCATCTGATTACTTTTTGTTTCGATCTTTACAAAACTCCTTGAATGGTAAAAATTTCAATAATGATGATGATGTCAAATCGTACCTGATTCAGTTTTTTGCTAATAAAAACCAGAAGTTTTTTGAACGTGGGATTATGATGCTGCCTGAAAGATGGCAAAAGGTCATTGATAAAAATGGGCAATACATTACAGAATAAAGTTATTTAGTTCCATGAAAAAATTGTCTTTGATTTTCTTTAAAAAACCCGCAATTACTTAGTTGCCGACCCAATAAATATTAAGAAATCACAGAAAGTTTGATGAAAATACTCAATTACACTTGTTAAAGAGGAAAAGGTAGATTTTATTCAGGACTATGTTGATAGGTATAGGAGCACTGCGGTGGGAGTTGAGAGGGAGAGAGTTTGGACTCAATGCCAAACACAATTTAGGCAATTTAGGCAAACACTATTTTTAGCCAAAGAACAATGCTGGAGAGGGAGGTTCTGGTTAAACTAACTTTTCTGGATTCTTTAAATCTTGAAGACAGGCCAGGGTTATCAGACTTCTTCTGGGGAATGGTGGAGGATGGGGAACCTGGTCAGGGTAATCAAGTGAAGGTTCTGATTAAGCTGACTTAGCAAAATTCATGCAAAAACTGAATATTTTAAGGAAGACAAAGAGGAGCCTAGGATAATGTTCAGGAGCCTGACTGAAGTCTGGTCAAACAAAGAATGTTTGTCAAGACTCAGAAGGGTGAATTTTTTGTTGGTGTTTTTGTTTGTTTGTTGTGTGTGTGTGTGTGTGTGTGTGTGTGTGTGTGTGTGTGTGTGCACATTTTGTTGTTAATATAATGGCCCTGCAATATAATATCCTGGGAACAGTGTGGCATATACAAAGTTATTAATTCACAGAGGATATTTAAAACAATAAGTGCTAATTAATAAATGCTAGGCATATTTTATTTAATAAATAAAATAGAGATTATTCACATATATCACCTTAGAAATATGAAATTAAAGATATAATCACTATAATTATTGTGACACATTTAATATCACTTACTTCTCAAAGATAAAGGGGAATCTTCTTCAACTTAAAATTATGGGAAGTGCTACCTATTTAATCTGTTATTAAAAATGTCTACTTCTATAGGCTATTGTAGAGTTGTAAAGCACTTTTTCTTTTACCCATCATTAAATTCTATCCAAATAATTTTTAAAAACATTAATATATGATTAACAATCTTTGTTTTTCCTTCTGTAGCATTACAAAACAATTGAGACAGATTAAAATACTTTAACTTACCAATTGGTTACCATTCTTTTTCAATTTCATTATTGTTTACTTAAGAGGTGATTTGCTAATTAAACAGTGACACGGAGATCAACAGCACTCTAACAGTACCAATAGATTATTACAAGGGACCTTTTTCTTCCAAGTTTAACCAGGTTTATTTGGGGTTGGGGCACTAACAGTGGTCTTTAACTTAACAGTCAAGTCATAAAGTAAAGAAGATATTACTAATCTCATGATAAATTTCTAGAAATCAAATTATGTAAGTGTTGCATATGGTTTTACAAACAAGATTAACTTTGAGTACACAGTAGAATGAAGACTGAATTTCATGCCTATGAAAAAATGAGTAGAATTCATCATGATGTTAGCCTATTTAAAGGTGACATCATGTCCCTGGGAAGTACACAACCATGTGTGTTGTTTTTGCCCTATGCCATAAAACATGCATTCTTTTTTTTTTTTTTGCTTTCTATGAGATGCCCAATGCAATAAACAGCCAGAATAAAAAGCTGTGAAATGCAGAGATGAAGAGTGCATTGCTACTCAGGAAACCGATGCAGTAATGACTAGGCCAAAGGTAACGTTTAAGAGCTAAGTGGAACAAGTGTCCGCATTCAACACCCTCTAATTTCAAATACAACAATTTCGTACTATTCCAGACAGCAAAACCTCAGTGACCCTCACTGCCCAGGTAATGTCTGATATTGAGCATCCAATAGGGGCCGCCTGCCCCTCACCACCCACGGCAGCAGAGCTCATGCAGAAAAGCTCTGAAATCACAGAACCACCTGGGCACTAAGCAATTCATTTCCTTCGCTATCTTCAGTACCAAGGCTAAAAGGTTTTCTTTTATTTTCTTTTTTTTTTCTCCAGCACTCTGGGGTGCTTTGAATTTCATTACAATAATGATTCATTTCATATGCACATGGAAGACGGGTTTAGGGACTGCTCAGTGTAAAACAGGCTGGATAATGTTATAGATAATTTGAACCATCAAAAGGAACTATCATCTGTATCTCTTTTGCTTAATAAAATATTTTAAACAGTATCTGGTGTGGAACAGGTGTGGCATAACTATGCTGGCTTGTGGAATAATCCACAGAATATGGAGGTGCTTTCCAACTGACTGACACAGACATGCTGCTAAGTGATCTGTGAGATTAGCCCGGTGTAATCACCAGTTGTCTCCGGCTCACTGCGTGCCAGGGGCTACTTGAACAACTGAGCCTTGAGCTTGACGGAGACTGCTGAGTGACCACAACATGATTTTGATACAGGCAGCTGTTTTCTTGGTTACTACCAATGAAACCAGCTGTAATAGCAGCATTTGTGTATGTAACTCTGCTGTCATCAATCAAGAGCTTTGCTATCTAATTGACTTTTATGCATCTAATTCTCCCTTCCTCTGCTCTCATGGTAGGGTGTCACGGTTTGCTACACTGTGTTTTGGGCAAACACACTCAAATAATTCAGCTGTAAAACTGATCTCTGATTAAAAGTCTTTTCAGTATTTTCTTTTGACTAAATATTTAGAACATAATAATGTTTCCCACAGTCACCATACACATAGAGAGCAGAGGAGACTGGGACTCAGCAAAAAACAAGTTTATAGACTAGATATTTTGCACACCATTTTGAATGATTCCAAAATTGTTTAACTTTTAAGATGAAATTGAAATTATTTTAGCAATCTTTCAACATTAGGATAAAGATGACTTGAAAGGGCGTATGATTCACAAATACTGCAGGAAAAGTGCCAGTTCCTTTTTACCTCTTCCCATCAGACTTTCAAGAGAGGCAATATTAACAAAGAAATTGATACATAAAAATAAATAATGGAAAGCTTTATTTGTCATAATACTTACCAAAGGTTCTGTTGTTAACTATTTGGAATTATTCTTGCAAGAATCAAGTTAGTTCTTACTTATAGCTTACATACTTTTCCTAAGTGAAAAGTATTTCCTTTTCAGGGAAGTAGGGAATATAATTGATACATAAGAGTTTCAAACTCAAGAAAGTTGGTAGGATTATGCTTCCTAAAAGTAAGATGAAAAATCTTTAATTGCTCATTTTCAGACACATCTGGGAGTGATAGGGAGTGCTATGAATAGTGACACGGAGATGATCAGCATGGTCCTGGCTGAGCTGGGATATGTACTCACTCCACTTACCTCCAAGCCATGTTTCTGGAGCTTCTAAGGACATTGGCTAAGCTAACTGAACATAGGGTTCCATGTAAGTGGGTACCTTGGTAAGAATGTATCATGTTTTACTGTCCCCTTTATGTCAGTAGATATATAATATTTTGAGCTATTATTTACTTATGTTCCTTAGAGTTTTAAATGCTTCATTTGAGGTACGACACAACACCAATTTTGTTCAGTTTACGTAAAGTAAACAGCTCCAAGATTTTTGATTTTTGTTGGTTTTTCATCCTCACCTAAGGAGATATATATTTGACACACACACACACACACACACACACACACACACACACACACACACACACATATATATATATATATATATATATATATATATATATATATATATATATAGAGAGAGAGAGAGAGAGAGAGAGAGAGAGAGAGAGAGAGAAGGGAAGAAAGCAAGAGAATCATCAATGTGAAAGAAGAAAAAAAACCAAAAAAAAAACTTGGAACTGTTGCCTCCAAGACACTCCCCCACTGGGGAGTCAAATCAGCAACCTGGGCATGTGCTCTGAATGGGAATCAAACCTGTAATGCTTTGGTGCCTGGGACAACACTCCAACCAACTGAACTACACCATAGCCTTTTAAAAATTCAATTTTGCAATGTGTTCTAACGTACATATACTACAGAAATCCTATAAGATAATAGCAGATCTCTGGAGAATATTCTTAAATCCCAATTGGCAAACAAGGGGACTAATTCTATAGTCAAACTTACTCATGATATTTGATAGCACTGGTCCAGATAATGAAATTTGGGACTTGAGAACATTTTACTAATAAAGAATCCTAGGGTGACAACTCTGTACCCAGAGAGAATTTCAATAAAGATGCAACATTTAAACTAAAATCAATAAAATTTTATATTCCTCTATAGAATTGGAACCATGGGTTTTTCTTTCTGGAGAGAGTTGAGTGGTGATATGATTTAATCTCCTTATGTTACAGGAGAAAACATAAAGATCACTGAGCTCAAATAATAGGCACAAAGTCACCCAACCAGGCACATGTCCACTGGGACCATGACCTCATCTTCCCTCTATTTCACATCTTATGAAAGAAAAAGAAAAATAATAGTTTTTTTAAACATAAAAGGTTGTCTATATTCTGATTCCCTCAGATCTTCTTCAGATTAAGATGATACTATATTTTGTTTTGTTTTTTTTCCTTATTTACTCTGCTATAGTACTTTTATCCACTCTGGACACTATTCAATTGTATTTGAGGTTTGGCAGACTGCCCTTTTGGCTTAGCAGAGTTGGAAAAAGGTTGCCAAGTACCACAGTAGTTCATATTTATTTTCTGTTTCATGATATTTTTCCCCAAAGCCCAACATTCTTTTCCTCAGCAAACCATCGATCAATTCTAGAAAAAAAAAAAAAACATAACTTTTTCAATGGGTTGCCAATGTGGCTCTAGCTGCTGACAGCATGTCTTTTGTGTATGCAAAATAAATTTTTAATAATTCAAAACCAGGAGATAAAATATCAAATTTTAGAATCATTTGTATGTTTGACTATGTGACTAGATGTACATCTATCTATAACACACACACACACACACACACACACACACACACACACACACACATTTAATGTATAAACACCCCTGCTAAAAATATTTATACTAAAGCTTACTTTAAACCACAAATATGATTGAATTTAATGTTTCCTTTTTGAGGCATGGTATGGTGAGTACTTCAGTGTTACCAGACTGGTAGCAGTTTGGAGCTCTGCTAATGCAAAGTAGCCCTAGGTGGTATGATATGATGTCAACTTACTAAAAACTTAGAAGATGTTTGAAGGATATGTAACTATTTCCTACTGAAAACTTGTATCCAAGCCAGTATCCAACATGAATCACACTGTTAGCTACAGTGTTGGAAGAGGCCCATCAGCTGAACACTATTCCGATTCCACACTACTCAGCTATTCTAAAAACAATTCCTACAACCCACATATATTCATTAGTATAATTAAATAACAAAATCAGATTTAGAAGGTCTTGTGGTCTGACTCTGCTGTTTAAAATTTCTTGCTGTATGCAACCTAAAGTGGAGTACTCCATCTCTAAATTCTGTTTAAACATGGGATTAATAATAACATGAACTTGGGATCATGTACCCTGCCATACTGTATTTAATGAGAGAGAGGAGTACAGTGCTAAGCACAGGGTCTACATACAAGCATCTGTCAATCGAACTATTTAAAATTAAATGTTGGCAACTAGTATGTACATAATCAATAGTAGCAATTACTATTCATTTTTGCAAAAGGGAAACAAGGTCATTTGTATGCATTTATAGTTTTAAGAAATATATTAATTCTGTCTCTCATCACACCTCTTCCTTTCTACCCCAAATACCTCCAAACTAATTCAGAAAAGCACCATAGCTGGCCCTTTACTTTTCCCTTAATAATGTAAACATAAACTCCACTTACATGCTCATTCTTCAAGTTGGCTACATACCTGAATCTCAGATTTATGAAGTATTTTTAACAGTATGAAATTAGACTATTTTAACTATTTTTGTCTTATAATGAGAAATATAAATGAGAACATACAGTAACTGCCAGGGTTATTATATCATTGGTTTGAAAGTTATATTTTTTCATTCCCCATTATTCTCTTTATTCATCAAAAACATTCTATTCTAGCTGTATAAAATCTAATAATTGCATATATTGCATTGGTTGAAAGTTTCAGTGGTTATCAAATAACTATATATGGATTTGAGCAACATTCTAAACAGTATTTTTCAAATGCTTCAAATTGAAAACTTAAAAAAATCATCATATTCTGGTTTAACTCTTTGTTTAAATTTAAATACATTGGGTAAGTTAACATCTTAGTGTCCAAATTTCCTTATTTGCTAAAAATAGATAATAATATGGTGTTAATGTTATAGGGCTATAACAAATGGAAAGTATTTAGGCACATACTTGCTCAATCAATAGTACTTATAATTATTTATGTCACTTTATAAAACAAGAATAAAAATATAGGTGTATGATGATACACACTTAAGTTAACCTATTAGTTTGCAATTCTATATCTAAAAGACATCAACAGAGCTTTGAAGATTCCTAGCTGACAAAGGGGAAGACATTTCAATTAGCAATTATTATTTTGGTGAAATACTGCAAGCTTAAGAAAAATAAGCATTATTATGGAAACTAAGCAAGAACTTTCTGTGGTAATGTCAGTAAAAGAATGGATTGCTATTTCTTTTATAGATTAGTAAACTGAACAATGCATAATTAATTTTAGCTAATTTGTGTGTGTTTTTATATTTCATCATTATATTTATTGGTAATTATCTTAACTACAACTGATAAAGGACTGGAACTCTTTCCAATAGCAGTTTGTAAAAACTGAAATTTTATTGAATAATATTTTAGCATAAGCTTTTTGAGTAAAAAATTTTGTCCCAAATTCGTTAACAATATTTATTTTTATTCAGTAAAGAAACAAAAACATAAAAACAGTAAACCTCTAGCCCAGCTGGTGTTGTTCAGTGGTTGGGTGTCGCCCTATGAATCAGGAGGTCATGGCTCCATACCCAGTCAGGGCACATGCTCAGGTTGCAGGCTCAATCCCCAGTAGGGGGTGTGCTGAAAGCAGCTTATCAATGATTCTCATCATTGATATTTCTTTCTCTCTTTCCCTCTCATTTCCTCTCTGATATCAATAAAAATATATTTTAATACAACAACAAAACAAAACATATAACAGGTACTAATTTCAATTACAAGTTTAAAGCATCTTGGGTCTTTTGTTCATCAGAGGGAAAAGTGAGCGAAAAAAGGTAGAGGTATTCTGGCTGTTTAAAAAAAAATCTAATTGACACAGGGAACAAAAACACTGTATAAAAGAATCTGCTAATGAGGCCCTGTGGTCCTGCATTGAGCACCTTCTTATGAAACAGGTGTGCGATTGTCAAAGATTTTGGAATCATGAGGGGATAACTAATAAAGATATTTTAAGGAATGCTCTCATTCAGCTTTCATAGTAATGCTATTTTTCATATGCTTAAAATATTTCACCAAACTAATTGCTGATACTTGAAAATATTTTTACTCAGTGGCAGTCATTTTCAATATTCTTCATATTCTTCCCTTCCTCTCTCCCTCCCTTTCTTCTTTCCTCCCTTCTTTTCTTCCTTCCTTTTCTTTCTTTCTTTTCCACTATCTTTCATTTTTCTTTTCAACAAAGTTTGCAGCTCAAAATATATTCACAAAGCCCAGAGAAAATGATAAAGCATAAGGTAGCTTTCCATAAATTGCCTATAGATTGAGCCTATTCTCTCAATATTTTATGAGCAGAACTTTCAGGAAAAGCAAATGCCTATAAGGAATTAAAAAAGGAGTTTGGAGAAAGGACAAAATACAAAATATGAGAACGAAAGAATTCTACTATCACCATACAATACATAGCATAGAATTGGGTAATGCTAAACTTGGCACTAAGCAAACACAGAACAAAGAAAAAGAAAAACTTGGAAGGTTTAGCTACCACTCCAACCAAATCCTGTGGGGTCAGAAGGACTGTAATATTTAAGGGACATATTATAGACACTGATGAATCACTATGTCAAACATTCAAATTATTGTACTCTGATGGTACTGACGAAGAAATTATTTGCATATAAAATGTGATTTGTCTAGGAGCAACTAATTTTCTATTCTGATTTCACAGCCTAAGGCACTGAGAGAGCCTGAGGGGATCTGAAGTGGTGTGTGGAAGACAGAGAGCTCCTGAATACCAGAAAATAGAACGGTGCACAGCGCTACATCTAACTACGGATATTCACTTCCATGAGCACCAATACTTAAAGGAATAAGCTTATGACTAGGTGACTCCAGTTAACAGAATCAAAAATAATATTTGTGCAATTAAGAGTAGATTTATCTTTTTTGTTATTTTTTTCTTTGGCTGAAACCTCCTTATTGTCTTCTTGTTTTCCTTATTGTCCCCTATAAAGGCAAAGCAGTTACACCACTGGCTGGTAGCCTGTATAGTTCCAAAGGCAACCATCACAGACACTAGCTTGTCCCAACACTGTTCTAATCTCCTGGTGAATTGTGTTCACACTTGCTGATCTCTCTGGAGGAGCAGCCTAAATGGGAAGGGACAATCAATGCACAATCAAGGTAATTTCTCACATCCTAAATGTAAATAGCTCCCATACAACTGTCCACTTTACCCTTTTCTGGCGGGAGTAGGATGAATGGAGTTGGTGATGGTTGTGGAGATTATCTTTTCATGAGCACCAACTCTTTCACTTGTCAAAAAATGAGAAGATCGCTCCCAGGGACTGATGCGTGTGGACTAACAGAACAGAGATGACCGCCTTAAGGCATTCTGACTCTCAGAATCTCTAAAGCAATTCCTACAGCAGTAAACACAGTATCTTATTTGAGAATAAGCAAATAAAACTTTCATTAAAGTAGATTTGTCCTATTTTTTTTTTAACCAGAATCTCAAAAATAAAGATTTGGACAAAATTCCTGGTGCATAGTTGTTGAATATTTGATACTCAACAAATATTTGTTGAAGGTAAAATTAATGCAGAAGAAAGCAGAAAGAAGGAAGGAAGGAAGGAAAGAAGGGAGAGAGAGAGAAAAAAAGAAAGAAAAGAAAGAGAGAAAAAAAGAAAGAAAGCCTCTTGGGTCTTTTATTCAAATGGAAAAATTTAAAAATCAGCATACTCTGGTCTATCTCTTTGTTTAAATTTGAATACTATGGATAAGTTAACATCTCAGAGAAAAAAATAGAAGGGAAGAATGAAAGGAAGGAAAGGAACAGATAACAAAGATAAATATTATATACCATTAATATATAAAGTTAAACCTGAAAGACAAAGATATTGGATATCTTATTGATTTCATGCTGCTTTTTAAATAGTACTGAATATATTGTGTGCATTATTATATTCTTTATTAAACATAACAGGATATTGTTATTAACCATGTTGTGCACCACCTGACAAATGGCCCTTCAACTGTTCTTTTAAAAAGAACAAGGATGGGTGCTTATTATATATACTGAGATTCAGGTTCAAAAATTCTAGCCTCTTTAAAAAATGGTCTAAATAAAAAATGAGAGGCCTGGTTAAAAAATAGTGAAGATTACTACCAAACACAGGGTTTTAAAATATCAGTGGAAAAGAATGGAGCAAGTGGCAGGCAAGCTACCAACAGTTCAGCCCTAATTAGTAAAACAAGGTCACATTGATTGTACACGTAGCACAGAAGTTCAACACACAAATGCCGCTAAGGTTTAGCTTATCCACTGGTCACAGAAAAAAATAGACAAAAGTCAACACATAGCATGTTATGAAATAGTTTAAGGCTTTTAGTTAATAATATTAAAGATGTAATATTAAAAATGTAGTGCCCTCCAATTAAATAAGCATTTTAGAACATATTTAATAATTTACATAAGAGTAATTGTAAATAATCACCATGGAAATTTAAGTTCCAACAAGTGAACTTCTTCTTGGTAGCTTAATTTTTTTTTTTTACTTTTAATTTTCTCTGGCAGAAATTTATTAAATTGTTAAAAATAAAGCATTATGAGAAAAGATGCAAAATTTATAATTCCAAAGTCTCAGATAGTAATATGTATGCAATTTATTAAATATTTATGTAATTATTTTAAAATGATATATTTGCATATAAATAAATAGTTGCACATGTAGGCAATAATACAAGCCTTTTAGTCACCTATACCTATAGCAAGGCTGTTTTGATGCACCACAGGGGAAAAACATACATTTCTTCGGTTACAGATATCCAAATGCATGTTATTTGAACCCCAATGAAATAATCATCTTTATATGTACTATTTCTATCAATTGAAAATAAAAAATATTTTATTAGATTTGCCTTCCTCATAAGTAAAAAAGACTCTAATATACTAGTAAATGCCATTATTTTCCATGATATCATTTTGAGTTTTGGGAAAAGTTTATTGAGTATTTATGTTTATTATGACAGGTGCTATAAATATATCTTATTTTCCAAAACAAGTCAATGATGTAAGGATTATATAATTCCTTCTTGCAAACTAGAAAATTATGATGTAAAAATTAAGTAACTGCTCTAAATTTATATAAATGTTAGGTGTCTGCAATAGAGCATGTATGCCTGAGCACAGACTGCATACTCTTTCTAGAACACCATGTTCTGGCCCAAGATAAGATGGCATAGGCATTAACAAAACCAGCAAACTCAAACTAAACCAGTCCTAATTCAGTAGGTTTATATATAATTACATGATAATACAGGTAGAGATAGAATCAAAGTGCAGCAGTGTGGTGTTCACAATCTCTCGCAGCCCTTCCCTATATCAGCCTGACCCCAGATCACCCCCCACCCACCAGTGGGCGGGGTTGGGGTCAGTGCTAAGCGCTAAGAAGCAAGGGCCTAGGGCCTGTGGCTGCAGTGGCTGGCAATGGCAACAGCAGAGGGGTGATGGGGGCAACTCCTTCCCCTGATCAGCCTGGTTGGCTCCTGCAGAGGAAGATGTCCCCTGAGGGCTCCTGGACTGTGAGAGGGGGCAGTCCAGGCAGAGGGATCCCTCCAGTGTGCAAATTTTCATGCACTGGGCTTCTAGTTATAAGATAAAAAGAAGACTCATATTTGTCAAATATGTTTCTAGGTCTAGTATGGATCTGCTCCTGCATGGGGTGCCCTGTCAGCAAACTGAAAGTTAGATCACTTTAGGATCCCAGCAAATATTCCCCTTTACCAGAAAAGCACTCTGTCCTTGCAGCTGATCCTGTGACACCAAACCAGCACTGGGCCTTCTCACCCCAAACTAGGTTGATCATTTGGCCCCAGGCGATCAGATATTTTCTCTCTTTCTCTTCCCTGTACTTTATTCTTTACCCTATAAGAGTTCTGCCTATGGCCCCATTTTGTAATTCTCCAAAAAAAGACTGTCCCCTTCATGGAGTATTAAATAAATGTAACACCTAAATTGTCTTCTTTAAGCATTTAAAAAAAATATATTTTATTGATTTTGTACAGAGAGGAAGGGAGAGAGAGAGAGAGTTAGAAACATCAATGAGAGAGAATCATCAATCAGCTGCCTCTTGCACACCCCCTACTGGGGATATGCCCGCAACCAAGGTACATGCCCTTGACCGGAATCGAACCCGGGACCCTTCAGTCTCCAAGCTGACGCTCTATCCATTGAGCCAAGCCGGTTTCGGCTTCTTTAAGCATTTTTAAACACATTTACATTATTGTTTGTTCTATTCCTACAAAGATTTCTCTCGTGACCTTGAATTCTCTATTGTGCAATTGTAAGTTAAAGGTCAACATGTCCATCTCTAGTTTAACGTTTAGCTGAAAGCAGCATTTTACACATAAATAAGTACAATCATATTTTCCTACTCAAATCTTTCTTAGGCTGTGGAAACGGGGGAAAAAATGAAGATACTTCGGAGGAAATAGGCAACAAGAGAAAAATTGAATCGCAGAAATATAGTGCCTATTCCTTTATGAACCTTATAGAGTAATAGGGTTTATATAAGCATAAGCTAAACGGACCATTTTATATCCCTCTGAGACTTTCTGGAAGCCAGGCACATAAGAGTCGTACTTCTTTAGCAAAGGCACAACATATCTTACTAGTATACCAAGTACTTAGTCAGTTTTCATAGGAAAAGGCAGTATTTTAAATGGCATCCTTAAGAGAGTAAGCCCGGCTATTTCCTCAAGGAAATAAATTTGGGGTTGTAAATGATGCAGGAGCTTTTTTTTTTTTTTATTAAGTCATCCTAATTTCATAGCAGCTCTACAAACTCTGTGACCGGAATCCCCAACTTAAAAATGAAAACATCTGTTAATTGTTCCTGTATGAAATTGTTATCCTTATGTGAGGCTTTTTGTGGTGCATTCAATTCCCAGTGTGCCTTAATACCATAACCAGAAATAATTAGCAACATGTCTAAAAGATTTCACTAAGAAACATGCTAATTTGCCCTGGAGATAGTTCTTGCACATTTGTTTTTTGCAGATTTCTTACTGAGTTTGTATCATTTTATGACAAGTCTTATAATTGTAGTCTATATGAACAGTGCTTTTATAAAATGTTTAGAATTGTTTCCTTATTATTGAATTTTATGCCTCAACCCAACTTGTTTCAGCTCAATTGTCCCTTGGCTTTTAATTATTTCCTTTTTAACTTTATCTATAATAACAAAAGCAAAATAAGCTAATTATCTAGACTGGAAGTCCTTCTGAACATCCTTCTTTCAGATAAAGCCACAGGGGGCAGGGAGGCCAAGGCAGAGGCCCTTACACCAATTTCATGCATTGGGCCTCTAGTTTAGGAATAATTGACAAATATAATTGTATATACTTAAAACATACAATGTGATATGACATACATATGCATTGTAGAATGATTACCAAGATCAAAGCAATTAACCCATTTGTTTCCTCCCAAAATAGTTGACTGGGAACTTTTTTGGGAGGGATGAGAATGCTTAAAGTTTACTCACACCAACTTTCAAATATACTATGTGTATACAATTCAATATTTTTAACTATGTCACCATGCTATACATTGGATCCTTAGGACCTTCACCTCTTATATCTGAAAATGTGTACCCTTTCATTTACACATTTCTCCATCTCCCAGGCCCTGCCAAAGATCAAACTACTCTCTGTTTCTATGAAATCGGTGTTGTTTTTTATTCCACATGTAAGTGATGACATACATTATTTGTCTTTCTCTTTCTGGCTTATTTCCCTCAGCATAAAGCCCTCCAGATACTAACAATATAACAAGATTTGCTTAAAACAAACACACACACACACACACACACACTCTCACACAGATGTATTACGATTTTCAATTTATATACACATAGATATGTATAAGATTTACTTATTTTATGAACAGCATTTACTTTTGTATTAGTAGATCTTGATTGTTTAGCTTGCTCAAAATCTCACATTTATACATAACTGTTAGGAAATGGACATCTCTGATTAAATTAGTTGACACTTAAAATATATATGGGTTATGGATTACCAATATTCAAACATTTAGAACCATCATTACATCAAACATATTGTACCTTAAATTTTTGACACACTTCAGAATCAAAATGATAGATACTACTTTTCCATATGTGGGTGTTACAGTTATTCAAAGCAATGGATATGTCTGAATTGATGATATCCAAGATTTTATAAATCATTAACTTACTATTGGTTTCATTATTATTTTAAAAGATAATATATTTCATAAAGATAATTAAATTTCCTGAGTTTTGGATGAATATGATTTCCCACATGTGAACTAGATATTTCTGATATATTTGTATATAAATCTGTATTGTAGAATTTTAGCATTTATTTCTAATAGTATATAAGTTTTGTAAAAATTGCAATACATAATTATCTATACATTTAGTAAAGGAAGTGGAATTAAAAATATAAATTTTTTGAGAAATAGAAATATATTTACGCTATATTTTCCATTAGATTATAAATTAACAGTACTAAAATTATACATATTACAAAATTTGAAGTTATTTTTATGTGATAAGCAGAAAAATGTAGTTCTACTTTCAATATATATATGTTTGCATATTTTTGGTAAATATTAAAGTGTAAAAATAAGTAATTTTGATGATTATAGGATTTTAATATAATGTATCTAAGAAAGGCAGCATATTGAGACATATCCTATAAAGAAAAACAGCAAGTACACACAATTCTAAATCTATATAAAATGTATAATGTATAAAATAATCCATTTAAAATATTTACTTAAACGGTCTTTAATAAATAACTCATGAAAAATATGGGCAAAAAATAGACTAAATAATTACAAGTTGAGATGTTAGATTATAAAATGAAATTGATAATTTTGCAAGTTCCTTCTTTATATTCAAGAGTTAATAAATTCCTTAATGAATTTCCATAAGATATTTTAATATAATTTTAATTGCAAGTGATAAAGTATTGATCCTTTTGCAACACAGACTGGTTATTATGTATGCCTAAAATCTTGCTCTACTCACGAAACACATTTTGGTTCACTCAGCAAAAGTCAGATCTATAAAACTACTCAAGATTTTTATGGTATATTTTAATTTTGTACAAAAAAAATGCTTGTTTTAGTGAACAAAACTGATTCTCTGACACTATGCTATATCAGTTATCAAAATGTCAGGTTTCCTGATTTCTGTGTATTTATAGCATCTAATGTATTTATCCATTCAACCTAAATTTATAACACATGTAATATTTATAAAGCATTCTTCATAGAAAAACACGATCTGGACTTCAAAGATTAATGAAGCCTCAACAACTTTTATAGAGGGTTCTAGTTGTTTTGCATTAAACATTTTATTTCATAACTTATTCAATTGTCAAAACTAATTAATTAAATTTGGACCATTTAAAAATAGGTTTTACTTATTGACACAAAACAATAGAATATCTTTTTTAACTATTAAATTTGTTAACTATTTTAAATCTATTTTTTAAAACTTCCCTTAGGATAGTAATATATTTTCAATAAAATTTATAAATTTACTCCTTTCAACTTTCCAAATAAAGCTTGGAGTAATTATTTAACTTCACCTTAAATTGCCTGAAATAAAGTATATACAGTTAAATTTTCCAAAATGTTAATTCTAATTGGATAGAGAATTATTATATTCAATTTTCCAATTCAACAAAATGATAAAGGTGATAGAATATAGCTTTCAGAAATATCTGAAGTGAAATTCTAAATTCTGTCCCAAAGTTTGTACCCAGGTAAGAAGATTGGTTTTGTAGCTGTCTCTGTGCCCCAATGCCATGTATGTTAATCTGTAAAATGCAATTATCAGCATAGCCAAAAAAATTAAGAATAGAGGCTAAACTATTCAAAAATAAAATTTTCCATTAGTTTAAGATTTTTATGTTCCTGGTGTTAAAATCAGTGACATGTCATTCTTTTATTTAAATTTTAATTAACTATAAATTTAATAGTATTCTCTAATCATTTGAGAGAAAAGTGGTTCCAGAATGCTTTCATTCCACTTGGCCTGTGTCTGAACAACACGCAGAACAAATGCAAATGACCTTCTCTCCTTTAGACTCATTGTATATATTTTTCTTACCATATTGGCAGAGAATTTAGGACTGGTCCTAAACCTTATTATGCTAGCCTTAAGTAACACTAAAAGCAGGGAGAGTTACAAAAGCTTTTAAAAAAATGTATTGCAAGTTGGTTAGGTTATGTGCTTGGCTAAATCAGACTTGCCAATATAGTGATAGAAGTCTATGTGTTTCAAACCAAAATCAACATAATACAATTCTTCTTTTCTAGCATACCCCAGCAACTCCACATAAATACAGTGCTTTAAGAATCTGGCACATAGACAAACCTAAAAGATGCCAAAAGAATTCACAAAGTGCATGCACTATAGAAGAAAACATTATCATTAAACCACATATTCTAGTAAACTTCGGCATACTGATCACAAACTCATTAGGTGAGGCATTACTGTTTATATTTAAAGGAATAAAAAGAAAACACTACATATATAAAATTACATTTTTATTATCGAAGTAAGACCTAAAGACTCTTTAATATTTTTAAAATAAAACTACATAAAGAATGAATACATTTCACAATCCAGAATCATTTTTAGGATGATAGAAAGGTAAATTGCCTGTTAAGGGCCATATTGTGTAACATATTCAAAGATTTATAGAAATCATACCCTGAGCTGGAATTCAGCACATGGCCATGCAATGGATTCCAAAATGCACAATGTCAGCAAAGAAACAAAGAGTGTTCAATAGCACCTACAAGAATATTACTCTCCAGAATTCCCTTAATAATGCAAATGATGTAGCTGTGATTCTTGTTATGGTTAATATAGATGCATACTTATAAAGGTCATAGTTAATAAGAAATTTCATGAAAAAGAGAGAAGTAGCATAAATCATGTGCGTTTTTGAAGTTAGTCAAATTGGAAACAGAATCTTAGTTCTGACACTACTATCTGTGTGATCTTAAACAACTTAGCACCTGTGAGTCAGTTTATTCACTTTTATAATTGGAAATATACACTGAGTGACCAGATTATTATGACCACTTGATGTTTGTAGGCAAATTAGCCATATACTGCATCATATGGGATATGGAAGCTGAAGGCCTGTTTGAACACCTTTGCTGTCTGCAGTTACCAAGATAAAATTTCTCCAATTAGCACAGGAACATAAGGATTGGACAGTCGAGCATTTAAAAAAAAAAGAAAAAAAAAGTCATGTGGTCTGATAAATCACATTTCTAGTTGCATCATGCAGATGGCAGAGGGAGAATTTCATGGAAACAGCATGAAAGCATGCACCCCACATGCATGAGTACAACCCTTCAAGCTGGTGAAGGCAGTGTTATGTTTTGGGGCATATTTTCCTGGCATCAATTGAGCCCTTTAATTCATGTGGAACAATGTCTGAATAGCACAACATACCTAAGTATCATTGCTGATCAAGTTCATCCTATCATGTTGATGGAGTATCCCAATGGAGATGGCTTCTTCCAACATGACAATGTGCCATGTCACGGTGCTCGTATTGTGCAGGAGTGGTTTCATGAACATGAGGGAGACTTTACCTTGCTTAGGTGTCCCCACAATCACCAGACCTCAATCCAATTGAGCATTTGTGGGACTAAGTTAAAAGAGCCATCAGGCAGCTGGTGCCACAACCATCAAATCTCACAAAACTGGACAGTGTTGTTCATCAGGCATGGTGGCAGATCCCTTGCATAACTTTTCAACATCTCATGGAGTCAGTGCCAAGAAGAATCGCCACAGTATTGAAGGCAAAAAGGTGGCCCAGGGAAGTACTGATGGTGTGGACATAATAATCTAGCCACTCAATGTATATTTTACTTAAGATGTTACCTTGTCTTTGCAATACAGTTAACCCAAAGATTTCATCAATGACATAATGAAGAGTCTGCTTATGGTGGTGAGGTCAATTAGATAGTAAACAAATAATACCTGAGATATACTGATTGCAAATATAATAATACAAAGCTGAAGAGTAAATGGAGAGAGTATTTTTTTTTAAATACAGAGTAAAAGTAGGTCTTTTTTTAGGAAATGACATTTGAACAGAGACCTAAATGATGGAAAGAGGCCATATTCTAGGCAAATGGAATATGCATAAAAGCTAAGAAGCTATTAGGAGTTGACTTGTTTAAGAAACCAACTTTGGTTTTAGCAAAACAATTGAGTGGTGTGGTGCTTGGAAGATATTCAGGTCCTCATTTCTGGAAACTATTGATACAAATGCTACCTTATATGATGAAAAGAACTTTGCAGATGTGATTAAATAAAGAATCTTGAGATGGGAGAATTACCTTGGATTATCAGGATAGAACCTACATGTACTCAATCACATGTGCTTTTACAAAATAGATGCAGAGGGAGATTTAACTGCAGAAGGGTGGGAGGAGATGTAAAGCAACAGGTTTGAGCGATGCAAAGAAAGGGTTACCATCTGAGAATGCAGGACAAATAAAAGGCAAGCAAGCAGATTCTCTCCTGAGCCTCCAAACATAAGCTCTACTGCCACTTAGATATTAGGTCACTGGAACTGACTTTGGACTTCTGTCTTGCAGAACAGTAAGATAACTTTGTACTGTTTTAAGCTGCTAAGTTTGTGGTCATTTGTTGCAGCATTAATAGGAAATCATGTCAGAGGGAAATGATCCAAATAAATGGGTTCAGAGAGGTAAGCAGGGACTGGCTCATTTGAGGTACTATACAAGGATAATAGAGAAAGCAAGACTGCCAAAAGCTTCTAACAATACACTAAGCATCATATGGTGGTGAACTGGGCTTGGATTGTGGTGGATTGAGGTACCGAAAAGGCTCAGGCATGGGCCACATTTTGAAGGTGTTGTTCATAGGATTTGCTGAGGCTTAGGACGCATGCAGTGAAGTAAAGAGTGATCCAAAAATCTGAAACAACTGTCTGACTGCACAGCATTTTGGGGAGACAGTTAAACCTACACAAAGATGGTAGAGAATGTTCTAAAGGGAATCTAGAGTTCATATCCGTATTTGATTTTAAGCAGTGGAGTTTTTTGTTGTTGTTGTTGTTTTTTAAATGTGAACTAAGGGATAACAAAGTCATTCACCTAAAGAGAATGAGCAGGGACAAAGGGGAATAACCCCTTATACTCCCAACCCCATGGAATAGTGAGAGGACATCTTAAAATATAACAGATAAGAAGACCTCCCCAGGCATTGTGTATTTCTCAATATGTAATAATTTATTTTAGAATTGAATATAAAATACATCTTATTTCTTCTACTTATCATTTCTTTAAGATAAAAATGGCAAACATATCCACTTAGAAATTAAATTCAAGCTAGCATCTGAACTAACATCTGAGAAAATATACTGGCAGACAGAATAAAAAAATAGAATTCTACATTTAAAATACAAAGTACTAATAATGAATGTATGATACTGATATAAGGATAAATTAAAACATAAGTGAAAAATCAGTGACCTTTTAGAACAAGGAACTTAATCAAGGTACATTCGGACTTCAAAGCTGTATGTCTAGCCGATTTCATCCTAAAAGCTAAATAATTCCTGAATTTCTCTGATGTAATCATTCCAGAAATACAGGGGAAAAAATTAAACCTCCAAAATATTAATGACATTACTGAAAACAATTAAAATTTACCCTTAGTTGTCAATAGTAAATACCTACTCTACAAATATGTATATCACTCTTAAGTAAGTTATTTTATTGTTTGTTTTTTAGTTAAAACAATAGGCATCTATAAACAATACTACATATCATCAATCATCTACGATGTTTTTTAAAAAGTCTATCAGATAGTGCCCAATAGAAGAGTAGAGAAAGGCTGAAATAATTTAAATGTCCATAAATCACTGACTTGTCTTAGTAAAATACTAATACAGTATATATTTTTAAAAAGTGACAAAGTGTTCAGGCAGTCAGGGAGAAGATACAGAGTACCAAAAGCATTTTTTAATGAAAATTGAATAACTTATCAAATGTATTCTGGAGTTTCACAGTGATTGTGCTTAAATTT
This sequence comes from Pipistrellus hanaki, assembly GCF_964339955.1. NCBI lineage: Eukaryota > Metazoa > Chordata > Mammalia > Chiroptera > Vespertilionidae > Pipistrellus > Pipistrellus hanaki. The sequence continues at coordinate 61,520,422 of NC_140505.1, read as the reverse complement.
TATTATAAGCCCCTCATAAAAAATCAGTAATAATGTGGGCAAAACAAAACATGCTCCTTCATCACCTATGTAAGTTGGGTTAAAAAATATACCTCGCCGAGATGGTTTGGCTCAGTGGATAGAGTGTCAGCCTGCAGACTGAAAGGTCCCAGGTTCGATTCTGGTCAAGGACATGTATCTTGGTTGTGGGCACATCCCCGGTGGGGGGTGTGCAAGAGGCAGCTGATCGATGACTCTCTCATCGATGTTTCTCTATCCCTCTCTCTTCCTCTCTGTAAAAAATCAATAAAATATTTTTTAAAAATATTAAGAAAAAATGATACCTCTTCCCACACCCAGATTTGATAAGGCAGTTTATTTCTAATAAATGTTATAAACAGACATATACAAACGTTACAATGGCCTTATTAAAAATGAAAGACAAAAAGTCACAGTTGACTATGCAATAGAAGATATTATTGATATGACATTCTGGAAAAGGCAAAAATATGGTAAGAGATAGCATAGGTGTTATAGCAGTCTGGGCTTGGGGTAGGGCTTGACAATATGTGCAGGGAAATTACTGGGGATGAAGGAAATTGTCCACATCCTAATAAATTGGTAGTTACACAAATGTATCCATTTGTCAAACATATAGCAACTATACCCTGAAAAGCGCGAATTTCACTGTATAAAATCACATCTTAGTTAACCTGGCTTTAAAAAATGAAAAAAAAAAATATATATATATATCCCTTTGCAATGCTGAAAAAACAGATTTTGTTCTAGAATTCTGGGTTCTATAAGTTAGTCCAAAGTTTGTAGCCCATTTTAACTTATCAAATCTTTAATCAGAGTTATGAAGTTTATATTAAAAAATAACTCATTTACATTAGACCCTAAGGCTAAAACATGTACAAATTATATAAAAGAAAGGGATATTGTTTCAACTTTATATTATATTTGGTTTTGAGTTTATTGAGAGAAAAACAAAACAAAATAACAAATTGGCCAAGTCAAGTTATACACATTACAAAAGCATCAACAAAAACCCAATTTAAATGAAGCCTGGGCTAAATCCATGGAACTTAAAAGGAAAATATGCAAGGAGAACTTTGATTCTCAGAGACTAGCAGTGGAGCTGTGGACACTTAACATTTAATTTAAAACAAAATTATATTATTTAAAAAATCAAAAGATGAATGAGTTGCAAGCCAGAAGATATTTAAATTAAGGCCCTGGTTGAAGATGTCGATACAGGAAAATGGTTTGTTCATTCCTATAAAATTCAAAATGTATGAATTTTAGAACTTTTGACATATCCATGGCTAATATATGTACTAATACAAAGCAACTCAGGATAACTTACATAAAGATTTCATTACTTTCCACAGTTGCATAAACAACTTGAAGAAAACATTTTTTTAAGGAGGAGAGAATGAATTCAATGTTATTAGCCTATAATATATATATTTATATATATATATATATATATATATATATATATACACACACACATACACATAATAGCTAGATAATATTTTTTATTGAATTTCAACTTTTTAAATTGTTCCTTTCACATATGTTGTGCCTGGAGCATAAGTACCAAAGTTGAAACATTAATAGAAAACACATAAAATGGAAACAGCTGCAGCTATTAAAAAAGTAAGATCCCTTAGGTTAGGTCAATACACAGATATATAAGTTTATATCAGAGCTTGTTACAGACTCTGCTAGGCTAAAGAGCAACATGAGTTTTAGAGAATCAAGCTCTTTATGGATGGGTGCGCTCTACAAATGAGGCTATTGACTCTTGAGCAATGGTGTCTCTTTCTGTCATACAGATCTTTAGTACACACTTTGTTAATTCAAATGTGTACTATTATTTGTATTGACTACTGTGCAACATTTATTAAAAAAAAAAAAATATATATATATATATATATATATATATATATATTTCTTTATTAATTTCAGGGAGGGAGGGAGGGGGATAGAGATATAGAAATATCAATGATGAGAGAGAACCACTGATTAGCTGCCTCCTGCACGCCCCTTATTGGGGATTGAGCCCACAACCCAGGCATGTGCCCTTGTCCGGAATCGAACCTGGGACTCTTCAGTCTGCAGGCCAATGCTCTATCCACTGAGCCAAACCAGCTAGGGCTATTGTGCAACATTTTCATTTTTTAAATATACCTAAGAACTCTTTTTCTTTCAAGCTAAAACATTTTTTTTAATTGACAAGATAAAACACAGAGTGTGGCTTTCAGACACCAATCTTTTCTAGAAACTAAGCTGCACTAAGCAGGCATGGTTTTCCTTGCCTTTGTATTCTAAGTTGCTGCAAGGGAATTCCAAAATGACAGCAGCTGTGACAAGCATACCAATTCTTGTGCACCACTCGCGTCTGTTAGCTGGCATGAAGAAATGATCTCTGAGACAGAGAGGTAGAACCGACATGGAGACAGAAATAAAACCTCCATGTCACATTGGCCTCATGTCAGAGCAGAGGACACTTAAACAGCAGAACAGCCTAATATCAGTTAACCTCTATTTGATTTTCACAAATGGATTTCATCTGAAGCACCAAATTAAATCTGAGACTGAGAAATGGGCCTGTGTATTAAGATGTGTCCAAATTAATTGGTGTCATGGTGAGTGTTTAGCTTCCAGCCTCAGACTCGTGTGAGTCACTGTATTAGTACACAGAGATTGCATTTTGTGGGGGGAACTTGAGCCCAAATTTTATTTTACCTTCGTATAGGAGCATGACTCCCAGCATCTATGACAACACTGCTAAGAATCAGGTGCTTGGCAATTGGATAGTATAATGGAAACACATCAGTAGAAAAACAAAAGCTCATAGAAGTCAACATCATTCCTTCTATGTCTCAATTTCTAGGGTTCAACATTTTGGAAAATATTTAAAATAGATTCATTATTTTTTACACAGTTACATAAGAATGTTAGTGTATTCAGACTAAAGTGCAGGGACCACCACCATTTTCAAAGTTAGAAGATGACAGTAACTATCAACTACCTCAAAAATAAAAATATCTCTGATATAATAACAGTACACAAAGGATATAGGACCACATCTAGATAACACACACACACACACACACACACACACACACACACACAATCCACCCCAAGGTACAAAACATTTTCTCTAAAAATTATAAATAAAAATTGTATTATTTGATTATACTAATCAGAACTAGAACTTATAATAAACTATGACATGCAATTGTATATCAAATTTAAGTCAGTGTATTTAAAGGTGATTAATAACTAAAACAGAATTTGAATGTCCTTACATTCAACAGTATCTAAAACATCTTGCAGACATTCCAATTCTTCAATATACTTTGTTATTGATTTCAAATAGTAAAGGAGAGGGAGAGAGCAATAGAAACATCAATGATGAGAGAGAAACATTGATCAGCTGCCTCCTGAATGTTCTACATTGGGGATCAAAATTAAGCCTGCAACTTGGATATGTGGTCTGAATAGAAATTGAACCATGGCCTCCTAATTCATAGGTCAAAACTCAAACAGTGAGTCATGCCAAATAGGCAGAAATTTCAACATTTTAATTCACTATAATACCATATTTTTCCTAAGCTTTATCTTTAGTGATGATGAATTATAATTACTAATATTTTTCATTGACATTTATTCAAAACCAAATCTATGAAAACTGAGTATTTTATATAAATATGTTTACATAGATTGATATATGTGTGTATTGAATATGCACCATACATAGATGGGAATATGCGGATATGAGTAATAGTTATCCATTTCTCAATCTTTGTCTTTCTATTTATCTACACATATGATGATCCCATTTGGTTAAATTTAGGTTAGAGTACCTAAATGCCTTTCCCAAATGATCAATCAGTCAAAATTAAAGATGCATATTTTTCCATGATTGGACTCTTCTAAAATAGTTATCAATACCAACTCAGAGGCATTCAATTATTAGTTCAGGGGTGCTATAGCAATACTACATTAATGTACAGCACTAAGTTATTTTTCAGGCCACTGTAACCTTCTTCTGCTTCCTATAATTGTTGCTGGAAAAAACATGCCCAAAGCCATTATGCTTCAGAATCTTAATACCCTGTCCCCTCACACCATGAAACAATTAGTTATCAAGTCTTTTGTATATCAAAGTGTTCCTTTCTTTTCATTCACATTGCCCTCACTTTAAATAAAATTGTTTAGTCTGTAGACTTTCAGTCAATCAGACTTCCCCCTTCCAATAACCCTGCACATTAACACCAGGTAAATGTACCCAAAAGAGAGCTGTGATGGTCTCACCTCACTGTTCAACCATCTTTCCTTATTCTCACAGTGTCTCATCTTATGTTTTTCTTTTTCCTTCTAAGGAAACTGAACTGAACCTCTTCCCTGGAGCCCAGATCATGTTTTATTCATGTATTTTCTCCTTCCTTTATGCTTCTTTCTATGGGTGTAAAAGCAGTGTGTTGGCATTGTCTGAAGTGCCAACTCCTCCATAACCTCCTACCTGACCCTCTCTCCTCCCACACTCTGTTCCTCCTGGTGGCCAGCACCAAACTATATTTGTGCTTACCTATTGTGTACTTGTCCTTTCTGTTTACAGAGTATCATCACATGAAGGGTCAGTCCCGTTTCTTTGTATTCTTCAAAATAGTTGGAAGAGTGTTTTAATGAGTCTTGATTAAGAGTTCTTAATAGATGAATTGAGCGTTCTTAATAGATTAATGATTTAATAAATGGTGATTTTTGCATTTCTTCCTATTTCTATCTATAATTTGAGTTTAAGTTATCAATTTCATATAGAAAATTGGTCACAATTTTATACTTGAAGTTATGTGAAATAGTATTTGCAAAGTAGGTCTTTACAAACATGTAACTTCCAGCTTTCAAATTAAAGGTACGAATAGGAAAAGAAAAAAAAAAAAACATTGTCATCAATTTGAAATTTGACAAATTTTTCTTTGGTTTATGTAGGAAAGTATGGAGAGGAGATGATTAATCATAGAAATGATTTGAACATGACTTGTTTCACTCTGTGATACTTAATTAGCTGACAGCTGACAAATACTTCAGTTTAATTCAACTGCTACCAAAATAACGGTTTCTATGGAAATAACAGTTTGGGTAGAGTAAAAAATACTCAACTTATAAATTCAGTCCTTTGCGATAATATGGCATTTTTATATACACATAAAGTTTATACTCTGGTGCCCTCTTAACATGCATTTGCCAGGTCATTCTCCTGAATATAATAATTTCTACATGCCTAATGACCTCAGTGTTTATGCACTTTTGGATGCATATATGTTATATAACCGTACCACACATTACAATTTACAGATATATTTAAATTTTGTAAAAGCCCAGAAAAATACTACAATCCTCTCAAACTCAGTAGGTTGTTTACTTTACAAAACAGTCATTATATTGTGCTGCTCATATATTGTATGTAGTGATTACATACTAACTGGTTGCCTTAAAGTGTTAAACTCCTGGCACATTGGGGAATCTAAGAGTTGACCTTCTTGGTGACCTATCCGCTAAACACTTTTCCGAAAGAAATATAACAGAGTTAGTCAACATGCATAACTCCTATTTAAATGACACCGATGTTTAAATATACCTGTCAGCGAGGTTTCCTGTGGTTCCGTTTCACACTTCAGCCACAGGCTAATGCACTGCAGAGTATTGTGCGCTTCTCTCCTTAATCTGGATGCTACGTTTAATAGAGCGACCTCTTTAAAGGTATAGGCACAACACTCTTTGAGTTGAGGCAAAAAACAAAACAAAAAAAGCGCCTGTCTACCTAGCTTACTTCAAGGTTAACAACAATAGCCTCAATAACTGGGTGCAAAACAGCAGCTCCACAAGTAATACAGAGACGTGACACGAGGAGTTAGTTACGTGGCCTTAGATTCTGTCTTGAAACTGAGCTCCAGAGGCCTGCGCATGGTGTGTCCGGAGGACTGACCACCAAAGTGACACAGTAGCTAAAGACAGTCGCCAGCGAGGCCGGGTTTCAGGGGGAAACCATTTCCTCTGGCAGCTTTTGGAGTTTGTTTTTATAGGAAACTGCCTCCTGGAGCATAAAAAACTAATTCATGGCGTTTCCAGAGCTGCAGCACACACCGGCCGGAGCTCCCCTGTGGACGGGGCCGTCTTGTTGACACAACCGGGCCCCTGCTCCCGGAAAAGCTCCCGCTGTTTGTGTGGAGCCGCTCAGATTAGGTTAAAAGCCTCTAAATCTTCCAAAGTGTCCCCGGGAAGGGAATAGAAAATTGGTGACGGTGATGTGGCAAGACCCAGGGAACGCAGCGAAGTCGTGACATTTGTATTTGGGTCTGTCATTGGGATTCAATAACACAGAATTTGCTGGAGGATTCAGCAGAGGTCAGGACGCAAAAGTGATGGATGATCCGCAGTTCTATTTTCCCCACTGAATCTGAGTTATGTGCCGGGTTAACTTTTCTTTGGGGCTTTGTTATGCTGCTGAAAAGTCTGTCCTCCTAACCACCTGGCTATCATAGTAAATATTTTTTTTTATACTAGAATGCCTATGCACACTTGAATAATGAATTTAAAATCAATGTGTTTTTTTTCTTTTTTTTCCTGTTGGACAGGACATGTTAGGAGACAGGCATGTATTATAATTTTGAAAAGGAGGATTGCTCTTAATTTGATTATCCTCCTTCCTCCCAATTTATTTAATACATACATATTCAAAAAAGATTTTTAAGGACAAAACATATTCACTCAAATTATGAATAACAAGAAAAGTTTGAATATGACCCTAGACATCTAATTTGAGATAAAAGTTGAAAATCAAAAGCGATATGCATTTGAAATATAAAAGAACTAGCATTTCTTTGTCCAGGTGTGAGAAATACTGAGGTTTGGATATAAAAGTAATGTTAAGTGAGTTGAAACACTAGAAACAAAGAAAACAGCAGCTGTGTACAGAATAGATAAAAATGAAAGGGAGAGAACATTTAGTCACTTGGGGAAACAGAGTTGAAAGAAACGTGTATTTGTTTGAATTTGATATAATCCACAGTAGTGAACATGGAGTTCAAAATGAAAAGCCATTTCTCTTATACCCTTGGCTCCTCTTTCTCGGCTCTACATGGCTTAGGAATAAAAGAGAATGAAAATGTGAGATCTTCTTACCAATAGTCCCGCTAAATTTGAGAACTAGAGTATCAATAACTTGTGTTATTGAAAATTTATGAATTGTCTTTCTATCACATTCTTTTCATACTTATATATCATTTTGTATGATTTTTTTTTTAATGTTATACACTGTTCCTATTGTTTGCAAGATCGTCCTGGTACTTAGTCCTATCTGATTATGAAATTTCTTCTTGACCTTCTTAGTCAGTCCATTCATATGTTTCCCTTTATTATGTCTTCATCTGTCTTCAACTCTATTCTCTCTGCATCTCCATCAGCACTTATTTCACTAGATGGATATTTTTGTTTATAGCTCTGTCTTATGCAGGCAAAGCTAAGCTGTTTGATATTGGGGCATCATTTATTTCCTCATCTTTTGCTTCATTGGTGCCTAGTATGGAGTCCGGACCTCTGTGGACAACAAAAATCATGCAATGGATAGAAAACTTTATTTTCTTTCTGCTCCATCCTTCAAATTTTGTCCTGTTCTACAGCCTACTAAAACCATGTACAAAGCATTGCATTTTTAATTCTTAATGCTTAAATGATTTTCTCTATAATAGCAATCTTCCAAACTATCTTTGTGTAGCTATGACATTTGTTAATATTTTCATCAAATAAGCTTCAAGAAGATAAATACAACCCCTCGGCAATAGATATATTACACTACAAGACTGCCAAATACACACCCACAGAAGTTAACACCATGAAGTTCTTCCTCTCCCCTTTTAATGAAATATTGCCAGAAAACCTGATAACCATAGGAAGATGGTATTAATGAAACTGAATACTAAATTTTCACTAAAACATAAAGGAAAAATTAAGCATCAAAAATTAAAATTAAAACATAAAAAATTAAAACTGAAATTAATCTAATATGCCAATTTTTTCAGTTTCGTACTCATTACCATTACTTTTGGGTTTCTAAATATATATTCACGTTACAGAACATATATTTCATTCCACATTATCTTTTCCTCAGCTTTTACTCTTCTGTAAATCTTGACAACTCACTAGATTTTTAACCAGAAAACCATTTCCATTTTCTCCTGCAAAGGCCTTTCTCCTAGGTTCACCATTGGAGTTATGTAGGCTACTAAAACAAACTCAGCAGTGCCATGCACTTTAAAAGTTATATTTATAAAAGTATTTTTACTTAATTTATTCTTCAGAAATGGTCACATTTTTAAAATGCTCATTGTTGATGTGTTGAAAAGAAGTAAGTTCTGAATTTATCATAAGTAAAATAATTTGTATGTATTCATGTACACTGGAAGAATAATGTAAAATTTAATAAGGCTTTCAATACAGAAAACCTGCTTTGATATCAATAGCTAAAAATGCGTTTGATTTATTTTTACAAGCTTTTGTTCTACTTCATTAAAATTGAACCAATATTAACACAATTTTTCAAGCTAGCATAAAAAAATATAGTACAATACATAAAGCCCATATGAATATTTGCATTTTAATATTACAATTGAAATAAAGTGCATGAGCATAGAGCCATGTCTTATTACAAACATAGCTAAATGTAAATGCCATGTTTTATGTTTTCTTCACTTAAGTGGAAAGTATAATGTATTAGAACAAACCATTTCTCTGTTGTGCTTATAATGTATGATGCACTAATCTCTAGTAACAGACATTTATTCAAAAGAGAAAAGTGATCACTTTAAAAAGAATGTCACTTGTTTGAATAATTCAGAACACACAAAAAAAGGTACTGCAAATATATTATGAACTGGTACAAGGAAACTAACTTCCTCTAATGATTGTCCAATCTGTGCTGTTATAAACTACATAATATAATAATGATACTTTAATCATTTTCCTATTTCATACATTTTATTCTCATAATTTATTTCAAAGGAAGGATGGTATTAAAACATTTAAAATATTATATTCATAATATTTTCAGTAAATGTATATTCAAAAATGACCTTTTATAGAAGATTTGAAACATTTAAATTATTATGTAACTGGTTAATATGCAAAGATCACTTTTCAATGTTTATGTCTAAACATACTTTCTATTCAGATTCCTGTTTTTATTTTATATTTTATTTGTAATATGTTTTTATTGACTCCTTCATGTACCCTACTGGGGATCAAGCCTGCAATGCAGGCACCTGCCCTGATCAAGAATTGAAGCATGACTTCCTGGTTCGTGGGTTGACGCTCAACCACTGAGCAACATGCTCTTACTGGTATATTTTAACAGCCCATTAATTTATCTCCCTGCATCTGCTTCTCTATATTTAAATCCACTCGGTATAATACCATCAATCATTTTTCAAAAATACCTTTCTGATACTGCCAGTCATTCAGTCTTCTGCCCCACTTAGCTAGTTGGCCCTTCAGGTCTCAACTGGGGCTCCCATTTGGATTCTAAGACTCTTGATTGGTACCCTAACACATCCTTAAATACTTTTCAATTACTGTTCCTTCCCATTTTTTGTTCTTATATTCTCAGAGATGGGCTGAGGTTCTGTTAAAAAAAAATAGAAAAAAAATACTTGGAATATGAAGTTGTATTCGTTATATTTCTCATTCACCACTGGTCAAACATTTTACTTCCATATTTTCCCTTCTGGATCAGACTTCATTAGGTACTTACCTAAAAAGCCTTAATGCAATGGACTTGCAATCAAACATCTCATTCAACCTGTAGAGGGTGTTGCTGTCCTAAGTTGCAGTAAATGTCCCCAGACTCTAACCTGCTCAGTCTGGGTCATGCTTTTTTCTTTCACTAGTCAAGCCTCTGGGGCCTAACATATCCACACAAAAGCTTATCAAACAATCTACAACAAACTCTGCCTTATCTTTTGAAACTAATGGACCCTATAATATGGAATGAATCACTCAAAGTTTCTTTATATTATATTAAGAAGATAATAGTTTCTTTGAAGCAAAAGCTTTGACTCTAGAATTACAGAAGTGATTATAATTAGAATTAATTGATTTGGAAGTTCCTTTTGCATTTGTAAAAGTTTATTTTTTTTTTTAATTTAAGGAAATAGTTAACGAATTCAAACTCCTCTTGATTTATTCATGGGCATAGACATGTTCATATAAGGTTAATTATTTTATTTAAAATTGGCAATGAGATTTGATGAAAGTGTACAGAGAACCCTATTATATTTGTTAACTAAACTACATTATATGCAGAAGCCCTCATATGGATGTAGAATCATGTAACAAGGATAAAGAAGAATCACTATAGAGCTGATGAATATTGTAATTTTATATTGACTTGTGCAGCAACAAAGTGCTTGCACGGAGCCGAAAACCACACAATGTTGAGAATGGAATTGTGGATATAAGGGTGGATCTGATTTCACCCTTGTAGGGCAGTTTTTCCATATGCCACTCTGAGTGTTTCTCTTGTACATCTGTTGCATGACAAACATAAAATGGTTGGGTTCACTATCAATTACAGGCTGGAACAAGTAAGATTTCAATTACAACAGGAGAGCAAAACAGCTGGGAAATCCCAAGGGGAGGTGCAAGAACCAAGGGGATGAGGCAGGCATCACAACGGTACATTGCACACTACTAATTAGAGAGAAATGAAGTCAAGTTAAAAGAAAATATACCCCTAGATGTTCTGTTTCACAGAGACCATTGGGTACTGAAAACAGTACCTCAGTGGCTTGTCTCAGGCTAAATTCTCATGTAATTGATGCCTCATGAGCAGACTAAATAAAAATAGTAGCATAAAAGATACCTTATATTTTTCAGATAACATTTTTAATTCAGTGTGATTAAATTGAGACATTTTTATCATATCCAAATATTTTTTAAGACTGGGTATATTTAAGAGAATTATATAATGAGTTTACATTAGCATGTAGCTCCCTAAATAAGAAATGGATAAATAAATATAAGCACATATGAAAGTCTTGTTGACAAACATCTTAGTCTTAGGAAAAAATCAGAGATGTTCTACTATGTACTCTGAATGACAATTATGTATTTTTCCTTATATGCCCACTTCTGTTATGTATAATTAAATTATAAGTAGGGTAAATTAAAATAGCATAACATGCTATTGATAATTACTTTTTCTAACATAGTTAGAATCTAGCAATATAGTTAAGAATTAGCCACAGGATATAAAATGTTAGAACTCTATTGAAAAGCAATTTTCTCCATAGTTTTCATAATCAACACATTTCATAAAAATAATACTATAATAGCAATCTTAGAAATATGCTATATATAAATTGTGTTATCTATAACCCACCCTATCCATTTTTGGAAAATTCACATATATGGATTTAAGAAAATAAAAATAAAAACAGCAATTATTATTTTAATCAATGTTAATGAAACCATCCCAAGATTTATCCTGTAGCTCACACATACCTGTGATCCCAGTTAGAGAGCTGAATATAGATCTGAAGTTTTATCTGGACCCCCAGCCCCAATATATTTCTTTATATTGCTTTATTTTTTCCCACTAGAAATTTACATGGGTAGAATAAAATTGTTTTATTAATTCAGATAGAAATTATTAGAGGCTCAATTAGGATAGTGGGGAAAACCATGACATTCTAAACTAGGAATTGCAAATATTAGAGAATAATGGAAGGTGAGCATGAGGGAAAGGAGAAGCTGGGAGAACTGAGATTTCTAGCTCGAGAAACCAAAAGTGGAAAGGTTTGAAAGAACAGTAGATAGGGGTGTTATCTTGGACTCCTCTCGGTACACTATGTGATATATTTAACACCAAATATAGCTTCATTTATCTTCAAAGTTTAAAGTCATGTTTTATCTTAATCATTTCTGTATGATAGTTTGTGAAAACCAATAAACCCTTGATAGTTATCCTAATGGCTGAGAGGAGCATCTACCATAAAGTAATTTAGCAATGACCTGCGTCTTATTTTAAACATGATCTTCGAGAAAGAAAGATCATTTCTCTTGCCCCTCCCCACATTTCCCTTCAGTAACCTGTCCAAGCTTTCGATGACATTTCCCGAACGGTCAGTATAGGCCTCATGGAAGCTTTGACCTGCCTCACAGATTGTGTGCTACTTTTCTCCAATTATAGAAAATAAGGAAACATTATAATTAAAACAAAACAAACAAACAAACAAAAAAACTGGAGATGGCATAAACTACTTCCAATCTGAGTATAAAACAAGATAGGGTCAGTTTTGTACATTCAGTACAAGTATTTTGATAATATTACTCATTTATTAATCTTAACATTTGGAAATAAGAATAAAATATTATCTCTCAATGTTTGAGTAAGGAGAATGAAATCTTATAAAAATATCATAAGCACTTAATAAAATGAGTAAGATACAAATTTGATAATAGCAAAAATAGCAAAGGAGACCACTTTCCTTCCAGATCTGGTAGTGTACTATGTCTTCCTAACTCAGATGCACAGTGGGGAAATCAGTGCCTCAAAATTAAATTCAGAAACATGTACAGCCTCTCTATGGAAACCATAAAAGAAAGACAGACAAGCAACAGCAAAATTACAGCTGCTGAGACTGTGTGTGTAACCAAGTGCCACTTCACTTTTGATCTGTTAAGTTGACTGAAGGAAGGAAATCAATTACTATCATCAGTGAATTTCAGGTTGACCCAGGTTTGAGATGCCAGCTACAGGCAGGTGTGGGCCCTCAGCAAAGATAATTCTGACTAAGCCTTCATTTAATAGGAGTGCTACTATATTCACTGCTTTGAGATTGTGAGTGGTTGTGTTTTAAATGTAGACAGTGACAGGTGGAGAAAACCCAAATATCAAAAACATCTTAACATCATCAACAAAAGATCTGCCTAGACTAGTTGGTTTTCTTTTGACCAGGATTGTGCACATGTGCGCGCGCGCACACACACACACACACACCCCCCCCAATATTCTCTGATGAACATTGAACATACTAGAGTCTGGATATATTGAAATATCAGGGATCACAAGTATTGGATATTTGTAATACCTTTCATGTTGGAATCCATTCCATCTGTTGTGGGAAGAGTATCCCAAATTTGCTTTGTACAGACTTCTTTCCCACTTTCACTCCCTGGGTCTGAAGCCAGGGTACTGACTATTCAAACAACACCTCCGTTCCCCAGATACAGATAGTTTTTCAGGGGTGGGAGTGTGCCCGGGTGTCCCAGGTCTGATAGGATGACTACCTGGTCTAATGTGGAAACTCTCAGACAAGCCAGTGCACTGATCTCACAGGAGCTAGGCCTGCTGCTGACGTCACAAAGAGGAAGGCATCTGTCAGTGAGACAGCCTGGAGGAAAGGGACTATGAGATGGTAGCTGATATCACTGCTTGACTTTTAAATGCAAGTATAATTGAAATACAAGTCAATAAATGTACTTACAAATGCCCTTTTGTGGAGATTTATTATATATGCACATCTGTGAATTAAATAGCCAAACTTATTTCCTTACTTCAGTGGTGCCCAACACATATTGTCTCTAGTCACTAACAAACAACTAAAATCTCTCTCTCTCTCTCTCTCTCTCTCTCTCTCTCTCTCTCTCTCTCTCTCCTCTCTCTCTCTGGCTAATAAGCTAAGTGTCTAACTGTTTAACTGATCAACCAGTCAACTGGTAGCTATGATGGGCACTGACCACCAGGAGGCAGATGTCAACGCACAGGCATGGAAACATGGAACAGACTGGTGAATCTCAGAGGGAAGGGGGGTGGGGGGATGGCCGGAAAAGATTAACAAAAGATCTTACATGCATTCTAGAGGCCCTGTGCACAGATTCATGCACCAGTGGGGTCCCTCAGCCTGGTCTGTGCCCTCTCACAATCCTGCACCCCTTGGGGGATGTCAGACTACTGGTTTCAGCCTGATCCCTGTAAGCCAGGGCCTAGGGACCCCACCAGTGCACAAATCTGTGCACCAGGCCTCTAGTATATAATAATAGTCAATTTTCAAATAGTTCTTTTCAAGAGCATCCATAATAATAAAAGTATAACATGCTAATTAGATTGGGTGTCCTTCCAGACAACCTTCCAGACAAAGCTGGCGCTGTGAGGGAAGCCCGGGTTCAGTTCCAGAGGAAAGCCAGTGTCAGAAGCTGCGGGAAGGAAGGCCTACTCCTGCATGGATTTCATGCATTGGACCTCGAGTATAACTAGAAACAGTTGGCAAAGAGAATGATGGGAAGAATGAAAAATCTGTGACTCCATTACGATAGACTTCAATCTAATTAATTTAGAAAAAACACATATACATATTTCTACTTAATTAGTTTTCCAAATTTTTCATATCTAACATTATACTCAAGTTTTTATTTCCAGGTTGAATAAGTGAATAAATTTTTAAAGAAATAAAATGAAGAAAATAATCCAAAAGCAAAATAAAACTCCCTTAAAGGTTCACATAATATCAGGAACATGCTAATTAAAAATATCAACTCTCTAGGAATTATTTGTAGAATAGAGCATATCTAAATATCTTATTTTATGCCAATGACTGCTACAATTATTGGAGAACAGATACCTTATTCTGCCACAAACACCCATTTATTTGAAAAAACAAATTTAGTCAAAAATAAAAGAGAATACCCAAAGCATTTTTATAAGTTCCTGAACAAGGTAGATTGTTCAAGATTTTGCTTCTAAAACACTTATAAAATAAAATAAAAAGTTAAGATAAAACCCCAAAGCCATGATAATCTGTTTGCTATGACTTGTGGAACAATTTTTCCAAAAGGAAGACGTTTAATTCTGAAACTCAATATGTGTTTTCAATGTCTCCTATAGCATTGTATTTATTTTGATTTTAAAAATGAACAGTTTAAACAATGCATAAAAGTTTAGTTTGCATTGTATCAGTACACTTTATCATATCAATACATGCTTAGGTATTCTTCAAAACAAAAATTAAGCTGGTAAATATTTAGATACTTCTTAAAATGGAGATCAGTGCAATGATAACTGATAATGCTATCCATGTATTTAGAGAGTTTAAGACATGGATTATCAATGAGATGGACCTTAATACTTCTTCTGGGGGCCATTACAATGAAGAGATTAAACACATATAGATAATGGGAGTAGGGGGGGAGAAAAAGTCAACTTGTACACCACAGTTCATAAAAGCTTTCAGGAAGCAAAATACAGGGAATGTATGGGTACATGTATTTAGAAAATTATTTGTAAATAACTTGAAAGAAAAAAGTATCAATAAACACATTTTCAACAACGACAAAAAATCTAATTTGGTGTCTGCTAAATAAACTTAGAGATCTCAAGTGTGTATAATTATTGCTTAAACATTTTATAAGTAATCAAGCATATTCTAATCATGCTGAATAATAAAATATATGCATGTTTGTTTGTTTTTCACTACCATATTGGACCTGTTTTTATTACCCACCTAAAGTACTAAAAATAGAAAACATTATATCATCTAAAATAATTTAGATATTTCCTTGTACTGATATCTTACCACCTATGACTTGCCTGCTATTCAAATTTCCTGTAAGCATTTTGGCATATTAAAAAAGCAAGTCATAGCTGAAAATGGTTTGGCTCAGTGGATAGAGCGTCAGTCTGAGGACTGAAGGGTCCCAGGTTCGATTCCAGTCAGGGGCATGTACATTGGTTGCGGGCACCTCCTCGGTTGGGGGTGTACAGGAGGCAGCTGGTTGATGTTTCTCTCTCATCGACGTTTCTAGCTCTCTATTCCT
The DNA here is from genome assembly GCF_964339955.1 of Pipistrellus hanaki. Lineage (NCBI taxonomy): Eukaryota > Metazoa > Chordata > Mammalia > Chiroptera > Vespertilionidae > Pipistrellus > Pipistrellus hanaki. The sequence continues at coordinate 61,504,558 of NC_140505.1, read as the reverse complement.
CTCCCTTTCTCTCTCTGGAAAATAAATAAAATATATTAAAAAAAAAAAAAGCAAGTCATATTTGAATAAAAAGGTGTACCAATTTTATTGAAAAAAATGATTCCCCTTCTATTTGGGTATATTGTAAATTGATATTAAAATTGCTAAGTTTAACAAAATGAAATGTTTATAATTTAGAATAATGAAATATTTATAATTTAAAAAGAACTAACATATTTTTAAAATTCTATAATTGAATTTTTCAGCTCTGCTTTTGCCAGTAGCTGGCAAGATATCTTCAAATGGCCAATCACATTTTATTGCTGTCATATACAACCAAAGGAAAAAAAAATTCCACTTTAATATTTTTGTTAAGACATTAGTCAAACATTTACCCTTAAAAAGCAATAATGGCAGATCTTGGGATGTATAATTTAAATTAGTTTAATGTTAGAGAATTAATAAATGCTCATGCTCTGGCACTAATTACTAAATATAAAAAGTTCCCTATAGTGCAAATCCTTTCATAAGTATGCAGTTTAGATAACTACATATTTTGAGGTCATAATTTCTAGAATATATGAGAAGAGAGAAAATTAAATTTTCTTTCATGTTTTATAGTTTACAGTAACTTCACTAGCAAATATTGTTCCATGTACTTGTAAGTTGGAAGTCGAATACATTAGCATTTTTAGTATATTATACATTTGTAACTACTTTTATTATCTGAATGACAATGATTGGATATATAAGGATTTATATTAATCATATTTCTTCCATGGTAGTATTTTGTTAATAGAATATGATTTAATCAATATTACTGCAATTAATACCAGTAAAAAAAAAAAAGTATAAGAATATACAGACATTCATCAGTTCAGTTCAGTATGACAACATCCTATCTAATAAAAAAAGTAATATGCAAATTGACTGTAATTCCAACACAAAAATGGTACCCCCATGTGGTCACAAGATGGCCTTGACAAGATGGCTAGCATGGGAGGGCTTTTGGGAGGGATCAGACCTGCAGGGGAGAACAGTAGGGGGAGACCAGGCCAGCAATGGAGGTCAATTGGAGAGACCCAGGCCCGCAGAGGAGGGCAGTTGTGGGGAACCAGGTCTGCAGTGAAGGACAGTTGTGGGGGACCAGGAAAGCAGGGGAGGACAGTTAGGCCTCAATCAAGATGGCAGGGAAGTGGTTAGGAGGTGATCAGGCTGACAGGCAAAATTAATTAGGGGCAATCAGGCAGGATGCAGGTGAGCGGTTTGGAGCCAGCAGTCTTGAATTGTGAAAGGATGTCCAACCGGGATCAGGCCTCAATGGGCAGTCGGACATTTCTCAAAGAGTCCTAGATTGGAGAGGGTGTAGGCTGGGCAGAGGGACACCCCACTGTGCACAATTTTGTGCACCAGGCCTCTAGTTATAAGCAAAAATAGCAAAGCAAAGGAAGAAGACGTAAACAGCAAAGGATGATTAGTATTTCCTACATTTAGGAAGTTATTTAAATAAAGCAAACTACTTTAAAATCTCCTGAAGCTTAAAGATAACACTTATATTCCTTATTCTTAAGTGAACTTATATTCCAACTAGAGGCCAGTGCACTGGGGGGTGGGAGCAGGTCCCTCAGCCCAGCCTGCCTCTTCTCACAGTCTGGGAGCCCACAGGGAATGTCCTACTGACAGCTTAGGCCCACTCCTGGGAAGAGGGTCTCAGCTGTAGTCTGACCTCCCTCTGCAGGAGGTGACCAGGCTGATCAGGGGAAGGCGCCATCCCCATCACCCACTGCTGCAGCCACTGCCAGTCACCATAGCCTCCTAGGTTTTTTTCATCAACACGGATTTCAGTTCCTTCACCATGAAAAAATGACAACTTTCTTTAGGCATTTTCAAGATATCTCTTTCAGCTGGGACCGGTTTGGCTCAGTGGATAGAGCGTCAGCCTGCGGACTGAAAGGTCCCAGGTTCGATTTCAGTTGAGGGCATGTACCTTGAGTATGGGCACATCCCCAGCAGGGGGGGCGTGCAAGAGGCAGCCGATCGATGATTCTCTCTCATCGATGTTTCTAACTCTCTATCCCTCTCTCTTCCTCTCTGTGAAAAATCAATAAAATATATATATTTTTTAAAAAGATATCTTTTTCATAAGATAAGACATTTCTTTTTTCTTTTTTTCCTCACCTGAGGATATTTTTTCATTGATTTTTAGAGAGCATGGAAGAGAGAGAAAACAGAGAGAAACATCAAGTGAAGGGGACTCTTCTTTGATTGGTTGCTTCCTGCATGAGTCCTTTCCTGGCCAGGGAGGAGCCTGCAACCTAGGGACACGCTCTTTATCAGAATCAAACCTGAACCTTGTGATCCACAGGTCAAGGCTCTTTCCGCTGAGCCAAACTGGCTAGAGCAAGGTATGACATTTTTTAGCCCCTCCAGCAGCGGAACTTTGTTTTTTTCCACCAGGAGTGAGGTGGAAAATCCTAGATCACTTTCTTGGATTCTTTTTTTTTTTTTTATAATATATTTTATTGATTTTTTTACAGAGAGGAAGAGAGAGGGATAGAGAGTTAGAAACATTGATGAGAAAGAATCATCAATCAGCTGCCTCTTATACACACCCTACTGGGGATGTGCCCGCAACCAAGGTACATGCCCTTGACCCTTTACCGGAATCGAACCTGGGACCCTCCAGTCCGCAGGCCAATGCTCTATCCACTGAGCCAAATCGGCCAGGGCACTTTCTTGGATTCTTATTTACCCAAGTTACCAAGAACACTGTGAGTGGCATACTGGGAGCTTAGCCAATGAACAGTCAGAAAAGGTGTTTCCTCCAAAGATCACCAGAGGCAGGACTGCTGGTGCACAGTGGCATCTGTGGCTTGCCTCACCTCATGCCCACCTGCATGCAGTCCTCTCCCTCCAACCTGTACATGCAGCCTCCTCCTGAGCCATCATAACATTATGGCATCCTGGACAAATTGATTCCACACATTTCTATTTGCAATTATCGCAAATTCTTATGTGATTATTTATGGATTAGAAACTTTTACTTCAAGCAGGTGGATTAATCTTAATAGGAATTCTTCCGCTTGAAAATATGCCTAACTGATCTTTCAGATATCTTATATGGGGTCCTGTTTTCTTATAAAGTTACAAGAACAATGTTAAATTCTTTGAAACAGTGTTGATAGACAAAACAACCTTTTCCCAACTGGAATTTTGGACCTCCTTGAGGAAATTCTGTCTCTGCCAACTTGCATGTTTTCAAAGAAATGTCAAGTTAAACCAATAGGAATCGAGTTTAGGTTCTTCTAACATCTTTTGAATGCAAGGCTCTGTACCAGATTTCAAAAGTCTTAAAAATACAAAGTATAACAAAGGACAGAAAAGCATTTGAGAATCTCTTCTAAAATACATGCTACCCTTAGACAACTTTCCTTTGAAATCAGCCACAAAAGTATTACTGTCTAGAAATATGTCAACCTATTATGAAAAAATGCACTTCTGAATAGACTGCAAAATTTGTGATTCTGTATGATATAGAATCACAAAACCTTTAAAAGAGAAATATTAAATTTATAATAAAGAACCTACTCAACATGTAACAGTAAGTTTATATGATGAATTGCTATTTTTCCAACAAATAACTTACTTTAGATTAAAAAAATTAAAATTAAAGTAAAATTTCAAATATTATCCTATCTAATAAAAGAGTATTATGCAAATTAACCATCACTCTGCTACACCCACCAGTCACTCCCGCCAGCCAATCAGGAGTGAGTATGCCAATTAACCCCAACCAAGATGGCTGTGGCCATGGAGCGAGCAAGAGGAATGATTGGGTTTCCCCAGTAATGGAGGGAGCCCAGCTTTCCATACACCCTGGCAGGCCCAGGCCTCCACTCAAGGCTACAAAGTTTCAATTGTAGAAGATAAATAAATCCCAGATACCAGAACCTCTGCTTGGGTTGCCAGGGGTGTGTGGCCAGCCTGAAAACCACCACAGGCCCCTCATCCAGGCCCCTCCACACCACAAGGGAACGCCCACCCTGATCTGGGTCACCCTTTAGGGCAGACCAGCCAGCCCCACCCATGCACCAGGCCTCTATCCTATCTAATAAAAGAGTAATATGCAGATTGACCATCATTCCAACACACAAGATGGCTGCCTCCACGTGGTCAAAGATCCTGCCCCTATGTGGACACAAGATGGCAACCTCAGCCTAAACAGGCAGTCTGACATCCCTCAAGGAGTCCCAGATTAGAGAGGATGCAGGCTGGGTTGAGGAATACCCCTCCTCATGCATGAATTTCATGCACTGGGCCTCTAGTATCACTAATAAAAATATAAGTCATTAGAAGTCCAATGTGCTATCCATTGCACCAAAGAACAGACCATCAAACTTTAGAGGGAAGGCAGGGTAAAGTGTTTGTGGGGAGTAAGAAATCAACCAAAGGACTTGTATGTATGCCTATAAGCATAACCATTGGACACAGAAAGTAGGGGAGTGAGGCATGTCCTGGGGGGTGGTAGAAGCCAGGGAGAGGTCAATGGGGGTAAAAAAGATACATTTTTAAAATTAAAACAAACAACTAAAGTCAAATTACATACATCTAAGGGAATTATCTATGGTTGCATCATTAGAAATGTAGGTTTTGGTGTTCGACTATTTGTGTTTTATCTAATACTCTGCAAACAAATATGCCTTTTATTGGCTGTGGGACCTTGGGCAAGTTACCTAACTTCTCTAGACTTGGGCTCTTTGACTACAAATGAATCATACTAATTATCTTCAAATTCCTAGGACAAGAAAATGAGAATATTTTAATGTCCTTGTCTTAGTGCACATGAGCTACCAAAGAAAATATCATTGACTAAGATAGCTTAACAACAGACATTTATTTCTCATAATTTTGGAGCCTGAGAATTCCAAAATCACATGCTGGCTGATTCAGTTTCTAGGGAGAGCTATTCTCCTGTCTTGAAAATGGCAACCTTCTCTCCATGTCTATTACATGGCCTTTCCCAAGGTCCATGGGCATGGAAAGAAAGAGAGAGAGATAGCTATGATCTCTGTTCTTCTTAAAAAGACACTGATTCTGCTGAAACCAGTTTGGCTCGGTGGATGGAATGTCAGCCTGCGGACTGAAGGGTCACGGGTTCGATTCCGGTCAAGGGCATGTACCTTGGTTGCGGGCATATCCCCAGTGGGAGGTGTGCAGGAGGCAGCTGGTTGATGTTTCTCTCTCATCGATGTTTCTAACCCTCTACCCCTCTTCCTTCCTCTCTGTAAAAAAAATCAATAAAATATATATATAAAAAAAGACACTGATTCTGATGGAACAGGACTCTATCATTATAATGTTATCCAAGCTTAATTCCTTTCATAAAGGACTCATCTTCAAATATAATCACATCAAGGGTTTAAGGTAAATATGTACACTTAGGGGGCAATTTAGTTCGTAGCAATAATTAATCCTGGATGAAGAATAGCAATATATGATGATGGCTATTATGATGTAATGATGATAATGTTGCTTATCCACTAATAGAGAGACACCCTTCCAGAAAAAGACCTCTCGGCTATGTGACAAAGAGTAGTTATTTTTTCTTTAATTCTCAGACTTTTTATATAGGTACTGCCTGATACCCTCCTCCAAACTTAATGGTCTTTTCATTTTATGCTTATCTCTAATCAAGGTAAGGCATTTGATGAACAAATTAGAAGTGACGAAAGGCAAGGAGAAGGCATGACCAGGAAAGATTACTACGGATAAGTTTTCATTTTCTTCTTTTGAACATTGTGGTTGAGAAGAGTAAGTTCTCCCTTGCTAAATTCTCAACACTCCTCTCTGAAAGGCTGCCCCCTCATTATCAAGCTCCTGTTCCTAACTGTGTAATCAAATCTTGTATAGAGCTTGCTCCTGGGCTCTCTAAAATGCTAATTCTATTTACTTTTCCATATTTGTACATAAAGATCCTTTAATAACCCTCATGTATGAACTTCATTTCCTTTTAAGCACTAAGTCCCAGGACTCAAAGTGATCCTATATCGCCTCTATTAGAACAGGGACATTTGTTAGAAATGTAATTTCCTGAACTCTATTGCAGACCTATTTGATCAGTCAATCTGGAGGTAAAATCCACGGGTCTATGATTAAAACAAAACAAACAAACAAACAAAAAACCACAAACACCCACAAATACAAACAAATAAAGATAAAACTCCTTAGATGATTCTTATTTATACTAAATCTAATAGCCTGCACCTGAATCCTTGCACCAATAGCTCACCTGTAGCTCACTGCTGTCCTCCAATAACTCCTCCCCAACCCCCCTCATAGCTTGCTGCCCTGCTCCCCATCCTGTAGCTCTTGTAGTTCTCTGTCCCACCCTCTGACTGTTATGTGGTCAGTCTTTACGCTTCATGGCTTAACGACCACTTGCATATTACATCCTTATTGTAGGGTATGAAAGACAGCAATTGCAGAGAAGGGAAGGGGGATAGATAATGCTTTTAAAAGCTTTTTTATTTTTATTAATAGTAAATCTCTAAGAACACAATCATTTTTTGTGAATTTAGAACTTTAGGAACAAGAATATAAATGGAAACCTATAGAATTTTCATCAGGAAATTTTGACTACTTACTAATTTTCATTAGTAGGAAGATGAGAAAACAGGTCAAAAGAATCAAATAGTGCATGTGAGGAAGCTAGCTCACCAGTCAAACTATGAGGCCATTAATAGTAAAAAGAAATGCTATTTAGATAGGAAGATGCCTTATCCTAAGAGGGTCTCCTGGTAGAAAGGGTGTTAGGAGGCATAGGAATACTTCTGGTGCACTCATTCCTTGCTCTCATCTACATCTCTCTTCCCAAACCTCCAATCACCCTCTGTTTCCTTTACCTCACTCATTCCAGCTCCAAAAATTCTGGAGTTGCTTATCCTTTCTTTCTCAGCAGTGGTTTGAGGTGAGGTAGTGTCCCCAAGATAACATTGTTTTAAAAGGTGGTTCCAAAAGCACTACCCACACTCTTTTGCTAGACCCATTTCAATATTGATGAATAGGCTTAGAGGGGCTAGTACAGGACATTCCCACCATGTTTAAATAACTAAATTCCTGAATGACTCACAGTGAACATGACTCACCCATGAGTCATTTTAATGGGAACATTTATAAAGAGAAAAATGTGAAATTATTTTGATGGTCAAAATTTGAGAAACATGTGGCTTCACAACTCTTACATATAAAGCAATATTATTTTACATTTCAATAGCAAGTTCAAAGGTAAAAAGTAAAGCCTTGAACATGAGATTCAAAGATCAAAGAAGCACTAAAATGGAACATGCTGTGCTTTTAGCCATTAATGTTGCTCTACTGTGAGGAACTGGATAATATATTCCTTAGAATGAGAAATACAGCATAGTGGTTAAGAACTTGCAGTCTCTGGACTCCAGTAGACTAGTCCGAATACTGGCTGAACCACTTCTAGTTGTGTGACCTCGTCCTATTTGTCCTAGCCTTTATTTACCTGTACATAAAAGAATAGTATAGCCATAGTTGTAAAATTAATATAAAGTGCTTAGTTCAGAGTCTAATCTCACATTTATTCAATAAATTATTATTATCATTATTATTATTATTATTATTATTAGAAGCCCAGTGCACAAATTCATACACTGGTGGGGTCCCTCGACCTGTCCTGCACCCTCTCACAATCTGGGACCCTTTGGAGGATGTCAGATGGCCTGTTTTGGCCCATTCTCCCCAGGCCAGGCTAAGGGACCACACTGGTACACGAATCTGTGCATCAGGCCTCTGGTATGCATATAAGGTCTTTGGTTAATTTCTTCTAGCCCTCCCCCCACTCTTCTTCCCTCTGAGATTCATAAGCACATGCCTGGTGGTCAGTGCACATCATAGCTACCAGTTGAACAGTGGCCTAGGCATATATATATATATATATATATATATATATATATATATATATATTCATATATGTACCATTGCTGTACAAGATAAAAACTTTTTAAAAATACAGATTGCTTTACAGATACCATCAATACTCATTATGCATGGATTCCATATTTGTTAAGTCGCCTACATGCTGACATTTATTTGTGACCGCTAAGTCAACAATCACAGTGCTTTTGTGGTCATTGGTGGATGTACTCAGAGCTTTAGAAAATCTGAGTTGCCCTATACACATGTTCCAAGCTGAGGTCAAACAGGGTGACTCTCTGTCTTCCTGTTTCAGGATCAAAGATGTTGTAAACAAGCATCTTATTTACAGTCTTTTCAGAGCCATTTTTTTTTTTTTGTATAGTTGTGTTATTGGTAATTTTGCTGTCTAAAATGGACTCCAAGTATAGTGTTGAAGAGCTGTCTAGTGTTCTACACCCAAAAAGGCTGTGATATATTTACAGAGAAATATGTTTTAGGTAAACTTTATTTAAGAATGAGTTACAGTGTTGTTGGCCATGAGTTCAATATTAATTAACCAATTATATGTATTAAATGAGGGGTCTTTAAACAGAAACATGCATAAAACAGTTATGTATTGATAAAAAGTTTTGTTAGCAGCAGCTCACAGGACCTAAATTTTTTCTATAATCAATTATTTGGTCAGTTTCATGAACTCAGAGTTTGAGATATTATAGAACATAGTTACTACAGATAATAAGAGTCTGAATGTATTTTTTTTTATTGTAAACATTAACATGGAATTTTAAAATTGAAGAAACACTTAAGTTATCTTTCTTCTATATCATATGTGACAAATTATTAGGTAATTATAAAGAATTAAGAGCGGGTTTGGCTTTGTGCTAATAATACTAATGAATAGATGACCAGTTTGGGACCAAGGATTGTGTCCTGACTGCATTTGACCAGCAGTAGTAGTATGAACTGGATCCATGAGAGACACATCATTCCTCTCATTCACCAAAAAATGATAACATGTGATAAGATGGTAAGTCAGCTCTAACATACAGACCTCTGTCTTGCAACTAGTGTTTCAGAAATGAATAATGGATCAGGGCTTGCCTCCTAACAATGTCTTGATTGATTGCTTCCTTAATATGTGCTGAGTGCTGACAAAGTGCAGATCTCCGAATCTGCTGTGACGGGACCATTGTTATTAAAGAGTACAATTATGCTTTTGTAGCCTTCACTCAGTCCCTGATTTTATTCGACTTCCTGAAAGAAATGCAAACAACGTCTCAATTGAGACAGGACTAAAATAATAGCTACCTTTTATTGAGTGACTATTCTAGACGCTATGTTAAAATAGGATCTATACTCCTAGCACCTCTATGAATTAGGTTTTATTACTAGTATTTTACACACACACACACACACACACACACACACACAGAAGAGTTAAGTAACTTGGCATGTAAGTGAGTGAGTGGTTGAGCTGGGAATTCAAACATTTCGGTCATGTACCTGTTTTCTGTTCTCCATACAGAAAATAAAATTTCATATTTAATATGCATATACACACACACATATATGTGTATATATATATATATATATATATATATATATATATATATATAAGAATTCATGTGCTTTTATATAGGTATAAATAAGCATATGTGCACCTATCTACTCAGGCAAAAGTGAGAAATTTTATCATGAATAAGATCTATTGAATGTATGAAACATTAGGGATTCTCTAAGTTACTCAAAAAAATAAAATGAAATCAAATTATAAATCTCAGAAACTCTGAGGACAAAGGCTTACCAGTTTCTTCCTACAGAGAGGTAAATTGGAAAAGGCAAAGCATTTGAATACATGATAGGTATGAGGTGTTGGCTTAATAGATACCCTTACTTTCAAGTTCTAGAATACAGGATTTTTTTACTGAGTTCTTTGATCTTCTACACAAATAAATAAATAATTCACTAACGTCAGCAACATGTAAAAATAGAAACATAAAAAGTGATACTATTTTGCTACTTTCTAGCACACTGAAACAGGTTGACAGATGACAGATTAGTTTAACATAAATATTTTATCAGCAATTTAGAGACTGTAAAAGAGTAAAATACACTACACATCACAGGAAATGTGAGAAAGTTGAAGGTAATCACTTTTTACTTTATGAAAGCACTGGGAACTCAAATGCATTGCAGAGATTTAGTCTTAGAGGATAAAATATGAAACAGAGTAGTAATTAGTTTCTCTGATCACCTGAAAATAAGTTTTCAACCACAACAAATTGATTCTTTTAAAAATAATAAATGTATGCCTTGAAAATATTTTCTAAAACCTATAGCAACAATGATTAAAGGTAAGTTTGCCCTGTGCTTCTTTAGGGACAGGACAATATGCACTATCTATTTCATTGCCTCCTCTGTACCGCTGTGTTACCACCAAAACAGTGTTGCCACAATTGCATTTTCCTCCACAAACCAGGTGTGTGCTCGCTTGCCTTGGTTGGGAGGGATTTACAATGGAGCAGAGGCACATACACCTTAGAAAATGTATTTATTTCTTCATATAAAACTTAATTGAATAAATAATTTAGCAGTTCCTATATAAACATTCAATCTCAAACTTTCAACCTCTCCACTTTATTTTTCAAATGTATTTGTATTGTTGAAAGTATTACAGACATTCCCCTTTTTCCCCATTGACCTACCTCCATCCCATCCCATCCCTTACCCCCTACCCCACCCCAGCACCCTCAACCTCTTCACTTTAAAATGATGCTATAGTATGTTAGTATTTTTAATTTTTTTCTTTAAGCTTCTGTTTTTCAATAATTTAATTGTACCATTTACATTATTCTAGTCTTAGATGTTAAAAAAGAAAGAATTAAAAAAAATATCCACATCTGCCGTAACCTCTGAGATCTCAGAATGATGACACTATATTATAGCAAAGTTTTTGAAGAGGTCCGAGCCTATTGAGATGTTTGCTTTACCCAAAGTTCACAACTTGTGTATGACTTTTGAAGTTCAAATGACTCCTTTGTAAGCATCCTTCCATTGGTACATTTGGTTCCTGAAATCCCTTATTCTCAGCACCACATTCTAACCAACTGAGCTATCCGGCCACTCCATTTACTAAAATTTCTTAGAACACAAATAAACAGTATCTGTTGTTGTTGTTTTATTGATTAGCAATAGATGTCCAGGGGGCCAGGAGATTCAGAGATGAGGAAAAGGATGTTAGGTAATCAGTCTGTACAAAGCAGCTGCTCTACTTGTACACTGAAGCAAATTGTGCTTTTAAAAACAGCAACTTCTGGAGGTAACTGAGAAACAAATATAAAACTTCATTTATATCCTTTACTTACTATGCTCTAATTGAAAAGATAGATATGCATTGGAAGTCTAAACATACTCCTTTTTCATTTTGGTTTTATGTTCACTTATCCTCTTTTCCTCCTCCTTCTCCTTTGTTTATGTATAACCATCCAATTCGAACCAGATCAGTGATTTCAGATTACATGATAAATAGGTAAAATAAATATAGCAAATTTTAAAAATTCATAAATATTTTCTCCTGAGGTCATATCTTTGGAAGTATGATCCACACACTGCAGGTATGGCACCTCCTCCTCCAAAGTCATGGACAGGCTGATATTAGCAGCCTTGTCCACAAAGCAGTAGTCCCCACACCTCAACCTGGGTGAACAAGTGAAAGATGGACTCTCAACAAATGAGCCACATAGCCCTGTCGTGCCTTGAATAACCCAAGACCATCACACCTTCACAGTCCTGAGATGACTAGGATGCATGGAGTCTTCCTTTCAGTCCTTGAAAATCACATCATTACGAGGATGAATGACAAAATTAAATAGTGAAGTCACCTTTGCCACTTCATAAAATTTAACCACGGTAAACATATTCATTTTTCATTTGATTTGTTTTCTCTTTTTGTTCCTAGAGGAGATTATATTTTGGAGGGTATGCCCTTAATTAACCAGCTCCATACACCTGAACAAATGAAAGGATAGTCACTTTCAAAAACTTGTCAAGGAGATTTTTTTCCACTAGAAATCAAATCTGCTTCTTATAATATGTGCTTAACTATTTCAATGTCTCCTCTGTTACAGATGAAATGTGCAAAATCTTAGTATGACTCAAAGATGGACTCTGAGCTGTACTCTTGTTTTCCCAAATCCATCTTTCGTCATGTCCGCGCATAACACCATCCAAGTCACCTTGCTTATGTTTATATGTAGCAGGTGCAGTCTTTCCCCTCTGCCTGGGATTCTGACTTTTTTTGCCTGACTCCTGTATTTCAAGAAGCAGCGGAAATGTCAACACATTTTTGAAGTTTCTTGTGGCCTGTCACTTTCAAATCTCCAGTCTCCACAAGCCAGAGTTTGCCAAATCTTTCTGGATGTTCCCGGAGCTCTCTGTTGTCTTCTACGTTAATAATCCTCACATGCTGTAATTACTTGTTTACATGTCTGCCTCCCTGATTAGGTAACCACTTCTCCTGCCTGCATTGATTTTTGTTTCAGCGCTTAGGAGAATGTCTGGATCAGAGTAGGCACTTAATGCCTCAGAAAGCCCTTCCCATTCTCTCTCCCACTTCCTCCGATATCAATATTATTGGGTCTGCATACTTACTGCCTAGTTTTAGTTAATATTTTATAGTAGTTATTGGTGAAGATGAGCTGAGTGCTCTAAGTATCTAATACTTGGAAAAATATTTTCAAAACAAAGTTAATTGTGCATAGTTTTATCAATATCACCTTCCAGAATATGTGAGCTTGATAAATCATGATTTTTAAGAAAAGCATTAAAAGACTGCTTTGCTAGTTTATGTATTTAATGGTAGGGGGAAAACAAAACAAATAAAACTCTTCCCTATAAAATTATTAATTAGATATCCACACTTTGACCTCATTTCATTGATGGAAAAACTTTCTATTTGTAGGATGCTCACAGCTCTATTTCAACATTATTTGCATTTTCTTTTTAATGTAGTAAATGGGCACTCTGATTCACTATTTCTTTGTTTGGCATTTCTTTATACTAATTTCTGTTAATGTCTGCTTTTGAATGAAATGAACCTCTCAAGTGTCAACAAACACATCACCAACATTTTAGCTTAAAATAGTGTAAGCGTAAAATTTAGGTCAGATAGTTTCCTGCAGTATCTCATAAAAGCTATCTTTAACTTTTACAGTCAATCTTTAAATACTCTCAGGAACAGAAAATTTGCATATATTCTCAGGCACAAACAAAAATCTTTTGAGTTCAAGTTTAGAGAAGAATTTTTGTTATTAAATTGGTATGTAATACTGTTTCTGGTGAAATAATATAAAGCAATCAAATAACATAATTTCTTCTTATGCTTAGTACTAACCTTATAGTTAAGACATTTCTAAAACAAACATTTCAAAATTATTTTTAGAAAATACAGTATAAGTATAACTGTATAATCCAAGAAGAAGCTACACAGAGAGAATCATTCTGGTGTCATTATCAGATACAGTAGGGAATACTTGTATCCTTAAGGGGTACTTTCCAAGTATATATACCAATAGATGTCTGAAAATGCAGATAGTTCTAAACCCTATATATACTATGTTTTTCTATACATACATACATTTCTATGATAAAGTTTAATGTATAAATAAGACAGTAAGAGACTAACAACAAGAAGAAGAACAATTATCTATATATATAAAAGGCTAAGTGACTGGCCATCCATCTGTCCAATAGACCAACTGGCCAGTACATATGATGTGCATTGGCAATATAAAAAATAATATATATAAAAACAAACATTGACTCGTGCATGCATGATACATATAAAGCTCAACTGGCGCCAATCACACACATGTGTTTTGATCTGTCATTGTCAATTGTGAATTTTGTTAACATTTCTATTATAGAGAAAGGGTGAATAGTGATATTAAAATATGTCTTCTAATTAATTTCCTTTTGATGTGCATAAATCTGTGCACCAGGCCACTAGTATTGTAATAAAAGTTACGTGAATGTGCTGTCTAAATATACTTGATTCTACTGGACTCACCCTTCTTGTAATGATATGATATAAGAAATGCCTATATGATGAGATAAAGTGAGGTGAATGATGTAACCATTCCAATGTAGTGTTTAGTTATTATCAACCTTCTGAGGATACATCAGAAGGAAAATCATCAAGCCATGACAATGTTGATGGTTGGATGTTCAGAGCAAATGATGTTGATGGTTAGGGATCCTCTATAGTTGAAGGCATTTTAAATACTTTTGGGCAGTAGTAAACCATGGGTAACTGAAACCACAGAAAGAAACTGCACATCAGTGGGGACTCCTATAACTGCTGATTGGGTTGCTTCCCTTTGGCTTTAAGGATATCCAATCCTGTTTATAAAACAAGTGGCTTCATTATGGCTTCAAGATGCTCAGGATCATTTGAATGTAATGTGTTGTTTTTTTTTTTAAATTAAAAAAATTACAAACATTTACAGCTTAGTTTTATTATTAGTTCCTGAAGTATTTTAAGTGTTCAGTCTATTTTTGGACAAGGTTGATTGGACTACAAAGAAATATATATGGAAATCAAAAGAGTTGGGCAACCACTTAACCTTAGGCGGTTGACAGGAAAGTGATAATGCCAAGGTCCCCGGAGTAGAGAATTTCCATTTCCCAACAATGTCAATATTATAATATAAGTCCTGGGGGTTATCTATTTTTAGCAAGGGATCAAAAGGGAGAGTCTTTTCACTCCTAACCTTGAGCTACATCAATGAGCTCACTGTCCTAAGACCTCCCCATATCAAAACGTCCTGGGCACTGGCCACAGCCCATTGTTGCAGCACCACTTGGGGACCTCATTGGGCTGGGGAAGGCCTGGTGCTGTCTTTGGCCTCGGGCGGAGCAAGCTGGGGAGCAGAGCTGACACCAGTCTCTAGCTCAAGTTTTGCAGAACACTGACGTGAGTGAAACTGCAGTGTGGGAAGCTCCTGTCAGCGCGACTGTACTTGAGCTGAAAAGACACAGGAAAATTCAGATTCCACAGCTGTCAGCTTGCAAACTTTCAACAGAAATAAAAGCCTTTAAGAATGTAAACAAGGGCAGTGAAGGTCTTGCTATCTAAAGATACCGGCGTGCGGGAAGCTCTCCTGCAGCTTGAACACAGAGAGGCAGTGACAAACCCCATGCCGTGATGGGCGACGGGGCCTCCCTCGGAGACTCCTGGTGCTGTTTCTCCCCGCTAAGCGCTTTACCTGTGACTGCACTGGCAGGCTCTTCAAAAGCCAGAAACCGAGGCCTGTCTCTGTAGAAGCGACAGCAAACTTCTCTGAAAGAACCAGGTTGGCATTTCTAGGGGAAAGGTCATTTCTTTACACCTCAGAGGAGGACTGATACCAATCATAGGAAGCGTATCAGGCATGAAAAGCTACATTTTCTTATACACCCTCAAGGAAATCCTGTCAGAGCTATGCAACTGGTATTACTAGCAGCCAACGAACTAATTTATCCAACTTCACTGCATTGACTTTCCTCTTCTGTGGACTGGCATCCCAGCGGGGGAAAGGGAATGTTTACTGAGAATCGCTGGATTTTATTTACAGGCCTCGCAGACTCCCTCTAAGTTTCAAAGAAGAGATGCCTCTCCTGTTGGTGAGATAGGAGGTGGTGTGAAAAATCACCCAAATGCACTTGAAAGATAGCACTCTCCTGACCTCAAGAAGGATAATGCCGAGTTAAGTGGGGCACTTTGACTTCATCCAGCATAAATATCAGTGCCAAGGCAATCACATGGAGGGCCCTTGGGATACGGGGGTTGATAAATCAGCACTTGGAAGGAGGCCTCCAAAATTTCCCTGATTACAGTGCCTGAGGAGCGACTGATTGAGCCCTCTATTAGGAACTTCTCTATCGGAAAAATAAAGAAATATTGTGTCACACGCTATCTAAAAGAGCTGCACTGTTACAGACATTCCTATTCAATTATTTACATATCCCCTTTCTGGTAAATCTCATCTCGCTTCTCTCCTCTTTCTAAATGTCACAAGTTTTACTCTCGCACTGGCACTGGAGTTAACATTTGAAGGGGGGAAAGGTTGTACTTAAGTTTAATAGATTTCATATTTAATAATGGAGTCAATAAAGTCTGCCCACTTAATCAGTCAAAGGCTATTCCGCTCTGGACACTAAATGCCTCCACTGAGCCGTGTTGTTTCCATTACACACAATACAGCCGTTGTTTTAAACTCCTAGAAAAACATTTTAGTATTTCCAGAGCTTCACCTATCCATAAATAAATAAAATGGCATTGATTTTAAATAAATGCAACAGTGCTGACATTATTCTTTATACATTTTCATTAACAAAATCACAGAACAAGAAAAAAAAATCAAATCTATACGGGATGTGAAGGATTTAAAGCACCATGTCAACTTTTTTTTTTTTTTTTTTTTTTTTTAATATTTTTCTTTGTCTCTTGTGACAAAGATGCTTTGCTTGATTAAACTCTAGTTAGGCTCCTGAACCTTTTTTTAGGCCCATACCTTGACTTATAAAATCCAGATTTAGAAAGAATCCTGCTAAGTCTATTTAGTAAGAACTCTCCACCCTCCTTAGCCCATCAAGCTCTTCATCCTCCAGGGTATTCCAGGGGAGGTCTGATCACCCTAGGTACAAGAATCAGCAAGAATATCATAGGTGGGTTTACTCAGAATTCCCTTTTACACCTGATGTTTCCTCTTAGTAATTTCCCATCCGCTGATCCCTCACCTAATTTCTTGGCTAAAAAATCCCCACTTGCCCATCTTGCATTTAGAGTTGAGACGGATCTCGCTCCCCACTATAGAATCCCATCACAGTGGTTCCTATACCGATGGCTTTGGTCCTGAATCAAGTTCACTGTGCCATCTTTAACAAGTGTCATAGAATAGTTGTTGTTGTTGTTGTTTTTCTTTAGCACTTGCAGTTTCTCATTTTATAGAAGAAACGCAGAAGTGAATACAAAAGCACAGTTCTATAACCAGATATTTCCATCTATTGTTTGTTTTGCATTCAGCTTTACAGCAGCAGTACGCCATCATTAGTCAGGGCAGTATTGCTCTAAGCAGTATTAACAGCATAGCTCTACTGCCTTTATATTAGCTTTCTAGCCATTTCAATTATATATTCTCAAACCTCAATTACTAATACATAACCATTTTTAGAGAAAAGGATAGTGCATGTCTAAGCATTTTTTTTCATATCTTGGTATTCTATTAGCTTGAAATGAACTCTGTACAAAAAGAATAACCCCTGAACAGCTTTAAGTTGAAGCCAGGAAAGAATCTATTTAGTAGCACATATTCATGGAAAGTTGGTATGGGATTGTAACATATACTAAGTCTAATGATTCTGATAAAAAAATAGATAAAGCTTTTGCTATTAACTGAACATATGTTTTTCTCTTATGGAACAAAAGACTTAAAATCACTATATCATTGCTATCACAACATTCATATTCTTCTGCTCTTTAGGGGACCTATAAACTAGTGGCTGGAAAATGTAGTGTTTTTGTTGTTGTTGTTTTTTACTGAAAGTTACTACTGTGGTGTCTTTAGCTTTTATTGGCTTATTATAAGACTGTGAAGAAAACTGGTTGCTTATTCTTTTCATTAAGTGTTTTACATTTTCTGAAATGTAAACTGTTAAGGAAATGAAGTCAACTTTGTATTTTTATAACTTACTAAGTTTCAGTTGAGGCTTTCCCTTCATAAAGTCTCTTAAGGTGCTCCAGACTGGGTTGATTCATTTATATGCAAGATATCCTCTGTATAGCTTTCATTGTATTTGTCACTCTGTATTATAATGTTCTTTCCATATCCTTTCTTCTCATCTACTCTGTACACCCCTAAAGTCAATAATCTTTAACACAAAAGACAGGAGAATTCGCCAGCAAAAAATGGTACTATGTCATGTGACATGAGCAATCAAGATTCATGAAATGAGCACACCGCCATCAGAAAGTATTCCCTATGACTCGCATTATGGCCTTGTTCCAGGTTTTCAATTAATATGCATTTTCCCTCTCCTGTAGCACAGCCCAGTAGAGAAAAAAATGGTGGCAAGCAAGAACATTTTTGAGGAAAAAACTATAATGAAAAACAAAGTATCAAAGAAACTTTATTATCTATATTTAGACATTTGGGAAAAGATAACTTTTTGAGAGGTTTGTTTATAGTAGCCTACTGAAGCAAGAAGTTCTTATCTATACAATAGGTTATGTGTTTTAACAGTGTAATCTTGAAAGTTGCATTTTCAAAATCATAACACCCTATTTCTTTACAAGTTGCTACCATTCAAATATGTAAAGATTCCTACTGGGAGGTTAATTTACTTTCCTCAAAGGGCTGGAGTAAGGTTAAAAAAATGAAATCATGGTCCAAAAAAGAACTAATTAGATTCTTCTGCTTCTGTCTTCTCTGTTCATATAACATTTAGAAAGTTGTTTAATCTTTTTCATATAATTTTGCTCATCAGTAAAAAAAAAAAAAAAAAAAAGAAAAACAGTGAGAATAAAAACCACCTCAGAAAATGGCTTGTAGGATTAATTGAGATAATGAGATAATGGAGGAGAAAAGTACTTTGTATACAGTACTCCCTAGCAAATAATACAAGATCCCTGAAACAAATTCCATAATATTCACACTTATTAAGTTTCAGTTTTCTAAAATAAAATGCATGGTTAAGCACATTGTGAAACTGACTTATTAGAATAACACCAAACTACAATAACAACAAAGAATAATAAGACACAGTAGAATCTATGTTAGAGATAAAATTTCTAGGGAACTTTTGTCATTATAAGAAAATACAATACACAAAATATTTTATAATATTTTAGGAATTACAGTGCAAACATTCTGAATAGTATTTCTCATTTTCTTGGTGACAATGGGAACATTTCAGTGGTTCTTCAGTCACTGTGCCATCGGTTTCTGAGGCTCCCTCACTCCATCACCTCCCTCCCTTCAAAAAGGAAAGTGGAAAGAGAGGAGAGAAGCCCTAGCTGGTTTTTCTCAGTGGTTAGCATAAGCCTGTGGACGGAAAGGTTCCAGGCTTGATTCCTGTCAAAGGCACATGCTTGGGTTGCAGGCTCGATCCCAGGTGCGGGGCATGCAGGAGGCAGCAGGTCAATGATTCTTTTTCATCATTGAGTTTTCCATCTCTCCCTCTCCCTTCCTATCCAAAATCAACAAAAATATATTTAAAATAAAATAAAGTACTGTAGCCGAAACCGGTTTGGCTCAGTGGTAGAGCGTCGGTCTGCGGACTGAAAGGTCCCAGGTTCAATTCCGGTCAAGGGCATGTACATTGGTTGCGGGCACATCCCCGGTAGGGGGTGTGCAAGAGGCAGCTGGTTGATGTTTCTCTCTCATCGATGTTTCTAGCTCTCTATCCCTCTCTCCTCCTCTCTGTAAAAAATCAATAAAATATATTTAAAAAAAGATTTTAAAAAAATAAAGTACTGTATATCTAATAAAGAGAGAAGAACAGATATTAGGTGATCTGAAACAGGGTCAACTTTATTTTAAAATTTATGCAGTTTTCTTATCCATTGTTGTCATACTAGAAGTATTTAATAAAAATTATTATGGATCTATTATTTTGTTCAACAGTTTATTTTGTTCATTAGATTCTCCATATGAGTGAGGTCATGAGATACTTGTATTTCTCTGACTGGCTTATTTTGCTTAACCTAATATGCTCCACATAGAATCATGGGACAGACTGATGAATTTCAGGGGGAAGTTGGGCCTGGAAGTGGGGAGGAGAGATTAAATGGGGGATTTATATGCTTATATGCATATCCATGGACACAGACAATAGTGTGGTGAAGACTTGGGAGGGACAGGTTTCAATAGGGAAAAAAATATTAAAAAGGGACATCTGTAATACTTCCAACAATAAAGATAAATTTTAAGAAAATGATGGAAGCTAACATGAAAACAAACAAAGTGGCATGCATTTGGAAATAATTGATTATGGATTATTTACTCTCAACATCTCATCATATCACAACCAAAGCACATTCAAGATGTGTTTGGAAATTTAGATAATTTTTAAATTTATATTAACTATATCCAAATTTTGTGAACAAAGGCATTTTCTCTAGAGCCAACTCTACCTATTTTTTTTCCTGCTCACAAAATTCCTCCCACCATGCTTTCCTTCCCAATAACCATGCGGTTCGTTTAGCATTTTGCTGGTGGCTGGGCTGCTCTGATTGTTTGTTTGTGTTTCAGAAGGTAAACTGTAAGCATTAATCAGATCCTACAGTATTCTATTTTGTGTGTCACTTTAAAAAATGCAAATAAACTTGAAAGCTGACCAATTGCCTGAAAAGTGCTAAAAAAAAAAAAGAACAGTTGCTAACAAAAGTGCTAAGGAAGAAAACCCGACACATGTTCTCAATCACTTTGTTAACTTAGAAAGTTGGAGGGAGGACAAGAGTGACAGAACAAGAATAAATACAAGGAAAAGGAAAGAGCCAAGATCTTAAAAGCACATCCTTCCAATTAATCGAGTTTTGCAAATATGTTAAAATAATAAAACCATGTACCACAAAAACAGAATCTTCAGATATTTTTATCCCCTTAAATTTATTATTTTTCATTAAAAAATGTCTAAATCGTTTTGGAAAATAAAATTAATTTTTAAATATATTTGAAATTATTTACCCTTCTGTATGTTATAGACACATTAAAACCCTCTGTCCTCATTAATGCTCATTAATGGACACTTCAGGTATTTGCCTGCATTTCCCTCATGAAAGAATACAAATAATATATTAATAGAGTATCGAATCCCATTGAGTGTCTTCTCTCCTATTTGTATGTAGTCATTTTTTTCTTTATGATTAAAATATTTGTTTACATACTGTTATTACAAGTTGCAATACTTTTTATTATCAAAATGGCCCAATAATTGTGTGTAATGAGAACCTTTTGGAAAGATGATGTCTTTTGATCTTTATTATCGCTTTTTATTTTACTGGGGCAGTTTCAGTTCTTTAACTTTCCCTAGGTCAGAAGCACCAGACATTACGGATCAGGAGGTTTTCAGAGTGTTTTGCTAGGACACATCACAAAATAGCCTCCCTAGCCTAGTGAACATGCAGAGAAGAACAAGGAATGTGTGGGAATGTCTTCTTTTTTTTTCTCCTCAAAATGCCACCATTTTGAGATGTTAGCATTTGTCTGCCACAAGGGGAGGAGCAATGCTTCCTTGCAGTGTGGCTGTTCGCACTTCATGCTCTGGTCAAGAGACTTCCATAGTAAACTCCTGGAGCATGGCAGGTGTATCCAGAACTAATATATAGTAATATGAAGTGATTGAGCTTTAAAAAGATATATCCTTTGAAATGTTTACTTTATCAGTTCAAACAAAAATTATTAGAGCCAGAAATGTATGCAGCTTGGGCAAAATTAAAAGCTTTTTCTAAACTTTGTTGTTTCAAGTTCATTCATTTACAAATAAACTTTTATCTAAAAGTGGTCCCTTCCTTATATCTGTCCATTCTTAATTGAAAAAAAATATATATATATATTTTGAGGATAGAAGATGTAGAGTAGATTGATATGCTATGATGGGAGAAAATGTATTTGTTAAATAAGAATTTGTCTCTATTTAAATATTCTACAGATATCACTTTGAGGAGAAGTATATAATCTTAGGAAGAAAATCATGCTCATGTGTATATGGATACCATCACTTGTCAGTAAAGAAATATGCTAAATTTCTGACATTTTAAAAAACCAGGAAGCCTAAGGCAAAACCATGATTCTTACAATAAACAGACTGATAAATGCAGATAACAGACTGACAGCTGTCAGAGGGGACAAGGGTTGGGGAATGGGTGGAAAAGATGAAGGATTAAGCAAATTAAACAATCCATTAATATTAATATTAGAAATCCCAAAACTAGATCTGTATGGTTCTCAACCTGTTTATGGTAATGTTCAAATCAGTTTATTTTGCTGCTTTTTTGTATTCAGTTTTTAATAGTACTGAATTCTATCCCAGTTTTTACTTTCTTGAGACTTTTATTCTTGAAACGTAGGGGATAAAAAGAGAGAACCTAGAGATAAGTGATCATGTTCTTGTTAGTGCTTAAGTCTCAGACCCTGAGGATCCATCGCAAAGTAAGTGTTACTCACGGTTGATCTTCATTTAAGTTAAAATCCCATTAAACTATTTTCCAATTTCTTTAGAGGCAGATATCTAATGATTATTAATGTTCTCTCTGGTGATGTTTATGAATGCAGAACCAGGGAATAATTTGTCTCAATAAGAGAGACTAAGCCTGTAGAATGATATTTGGGAATCTAAATATTTAAAATACCTAATTGCTTATCTCTAAGTAATATTTCCTCCTGTTAGAGAGTCTAGAGTACTATGCTGAATTACTGAATAATATATGACTTAATATTTTTATATGAAGCACAAAATGTAAAAGACAAATTAGAGGTATGGATATGTGATGAGAAGAGCTACAATATTATAAAAAGCTCAGAAACATGGAATGTGCTGAATGATTAAAAGTTGCTTAATAATCTGGCCAACATGACTCAGTGGTTGAGCAGTGAACCATAAACCAGGAGGTCAAGGATGGATTCCAAGTGAGGACACATAATGGGGTTATATGCTCAATTCCCAGTAGGGGGTGTGCAGGAGGTATCTGATCAATGATTCTCACCATTGACTTTCCTATCTCTCTCTCTCTTCCTTCCTCTCTGAAATCAATAAAAACATATTTTTAAAAAGTTACTGAATTATTGGAAGTTGAAGGGAAAATAATTTATTAAGATATGCTATTCAAAAAAGTAACCAAAATGTGTGATCATGAAATTTACATCAAATTATCAGCTTTCTTTTATGACCTGGATTTTGCTATAATAAATTTTCCAGGTCATGTAAAGATCACTGAGATGAACATTTTTGACTCTGCCAGGTATTATCTTCTTTTAAAACAATCCAAATATTAGTTTTTATTCTTTCATTTTTCTCCTTAAAATCAAATAAAGAGAGTATTCAGTTATTTTTATGAATTGCTGAATAAATAAATGTAGATTTTAATGGATTCTGATTAATTAAAAGTTTACTTTATAGTGCACATTCACATAAATAATTGGTAGATTGCTAAGATGTATATTATTTAAATAATAAATTAGCTAAAGTTAAAATCATTCTCTGAATAGGTTTCCTTGACTGATTTACTGTCATAATGCAAATGCCAGAATGTAATGAGTGATTCAAATTTCACTGATATAATATGACATCTGACAGCTAATAATGGGTTCCTGAAACTGCTGCTAAAAGTAATATGCAGTACAAATTTAGCATGGCTAAATTCAATATTAGTCTATGAAGATAACAGTGCAACTGGGCAAATTAGGCAATCTTACCACGACAAAAATAGTATAATTAGTTTTATAATTACATTTATTTACATAGTGAATTTTGATAATATGAACTCGTTTTTGAGTCATCATCAATTTTTTATAGAAGATAATATACAATTATATGAACTACTATAATCACTCAAAAGCATCAGCTGTGACTTTCATATTCTCTTTTAGAAGCATATACCCAAATATAACAACATGCCTTTCTGTTGCTAATTTTTAACAAAATATGTGAGGAATACCTACCATGTGCTAAATAAATAAATAAATAAATAAATAAATAAGAAGAACTTAAATAAAAACAGTAGAAACCAAAAATCTATTGTGTTTAGAGTATTGGTATTATTTTTCTGTCATGGTGTAAAGAAAAAACATCATACCCGAACCGGTTTTTCTCAATAGATAGAGCTTTGGTCTGTGGACTGAAAGGTCCCAGGTTCGATATCGGCCAAAGGGAAGTAACGTGGCAGCTGATCAATGATTCTCTCTCATCAATATGACTAACTCTCTATCCTTCTCTCTTCCTCTCTGTAAAATATCAGTAAAATAGCCGGCACCGGTTTGGCTCAGTGGATAGAGCGTAGGCCTGCGGACTGAAAGGTCCCGGGTTCGATTCAGATCAGGGGCATGTACCTTGGTTGTGGGCACATCCCCAGTAGGGGGTGTGCAGGAGGCAGCTGGTCGATGATTCTCTCTCATCGATGTTTCTGGCTCTCTATCCCTCTCTCTTCCTCTCTGTGTAAAATCAATAAAATATATTTTAAAAAATCAATAAAATATATTTTTAAAAAAGAAAGAACATCATAAACATGAATCCAGAGTAAATACCAACCAAAGATGTATAATAAATATTTTAAATCCATTTGTGAAGTAAACTTGCCATTATGGTTAGGTGACATATGGTATAAGAGTATATATGGCAGAGTCAGTTAACTTCAGCTGGTAAATTCTGTTCACTTGAGTAGAAGTTGGAAAACAAAGTTAATATTAGATATAGTGAACAGGTATTTATTGCATTTATACCATGTGTCAGGCACCATGCCAAGAGCTGTAGTATTTAAAAACATAATAAAAAATCTGGTTCTCTTTGAAGAATTTATAAACTAGCATGGTAAATATACACATAAAGTTTTTATTAAAGATAGATTTTTACACACACATTATAATGTTATTCTCTGAGGAGATTAAATGTGTGAATAAATAGGTCTAACTCGACTGACTACACTCTAAAACTTAAATTCAATCAAACCACACAACATTTTCATTTATGAGTTTACTCGTTTAAATAATTCATATAGTCTAAGCTTTTTCTAGGTTTGATCTACAAATGACAGTCATGGTCCAAAGCTGCCCCCCATGACATGCCCTTCATCACAGTTCTGGATATCTTACAGAAGTCAAAAAGTTCACTAGGTGATTGTAAAATGACAAAATTAATGCTGACTTTAACAATTAATGACGGTAACAATAATGAGGAGTTTTAACAGTGTATTTTCCCTAAGATAGCCTTAATCATTGCCATTGTCATAGTAACATTTATGGAAAGCCTACAACGTGCCAGCTGCTGAATACATTATTTATTTTATTTTTGCAAAATTTTTAAATTATTATTGTTAAAAGTATTACATATATCTCCTTTCTCCCCCCACATTCACCTCTTTTAGCCCATCCCCCACACATGACCCTCCTCCCCAACCCCCCCCCCCCCCTCCAGGCCTTCACCACCTCATTGTCTGTATCCAGGGTTATGCATATATGCATACAAGTTCTTTGGTTGACCTCTTGCAACCCATCCACCCACAATTTTTTCAAACTTTTAAAGAAAAAGAAAAACAAAGCATGGAGAAGTCAATTAAATCACCCTGTGTGTAACTGCTTGAAAGCAATAGAGATGATATTTGAGCACAGATTTTTGTGGACTACAAAGGCTGGAATTTTCCTTTTCTATTCTCTTTACTTTCTCACCTGTTTTTCTTGCCCACATACTGTGATCTAAATAGAAATATTTAGAGCAGCGATAATATTATTGCAGAAAGCTGAAGAACTTTTCCTGCATACCTTCACATTTACTTTTTATACAAGCCCCGTTATATATCTGATTGACATTTTGTTGCTGGTCAAGAACTTTTCATTCCACTTATATTTGCAAAAGCTTGTTTTAAACACCCTCCATACTGCACACAAACCTAAAGATACTCAGGTCACTCTTTTTGTACTTTGTTCACCACGATTTTTTTAGTAACCAGAAGATTGAAGATAGACTTATGAACTCATAAATATTTTTGAATGGAAAGAAGAAGAAGAATGGAAAGGAAGATTGGGTTTATCAAAGAGGAACTAAGCTGTAAACAATTCTCTGATTTCTCTGTGAGCATTAAGGATAAGAATAATAAAATGGTCATTCTGGTCTGCTCCTGTTTGACTCTCTCTTCCTTGCTATTCCAGAATGGGAGTTTTGGTGATAGCCTTGGGATAAGATATACTTTTATCTTTATGCCCATACTGCTGCCAGAGTGATCCCTGTGTGCCCATGTCATTATTAGCTTAAACTTTTCCTTATTTATATTGATGATATTACTTACATTGCTCATAGATATTAATCATATCTTGATCTGCCCTAGTACACCTTTTGACACCTACTTTCTGGAACTTATACAAATTCAAACCGCTTCTCTATTCAATGCAATTTCATCTCTCATTGCCTCCCCTACATTTCTCATTCTCTGTATGAAGTACTCTGTCCTACCTTCACATCATGGCAAGCTTCCCATCTTTCCAGACACAAATCAATGTTTATTTCTAGGTAATAAGTTCTCCAAGCTCAAAATGGGTAATTCTTTCTACACATATCTCTAGTATATCTATATATTTTAACATGTCTAATACTAGAGCTTAACTTTTTGTAGAATTGTGTTCAACAGTGCCAGATACACAACATTCTCAATAATGGACATATGAAAAAATATTAGTCAACTCTGAGGAAAGTGTCAAAATTAATGATGTTGCTGATCTACTATAAATGTTTGATTTCAAGATCATGAAACATGCCTCTTATTATGTGCCACAACTGTTTTATTATTTGATCTACAATTAATTATGCTTATCTTTTTAATGAACCCATTCATGCAACACAAAAGATCCAACTTCTTTCTCAATAACGTTGGCCTGCCTTTTTCAATTCAAGTTTGGATGACTAAAGCTGAAATAATGTCACCATATCTGGTTTCACTCATCTCTCCAGAATGGCTGCAAATTTTGGAAAAGCTTTAAGTATGTATAATTCCTTATAAAATTACATAGTCCAAGGAAAAAAGATGGGGTGGCAAATTAAAAGGCCCACACAGTATGGCAATTTTGATAAAATAAAATATATTTTAAATAAAATATTTTATCTATACCTATTTCATTAATATTTTTATTTCTTATTTTCTTCAAAATGTTCCTTTATGATGCCAAGCTAAACACATATATAAAATTCAATATGATATTTGAGTTCAGTTATAGATCAAATTCTGTAGAGTTCAACTTTCAAGTCTTTAAATTAACTAGATATGTTCAAATATATTGATCAATATTTTCTACCACTCCCCTCTAGTTAAAACCAATTTAAATAATGTGCTGTCATGACAAAAATATATCTCACAAAAACTTCTGCAAACCTTGGCATGGAGTGGTTGAAGAGATGATGACAACTAACAGACTAATTAAAAATAAAGATATGTCATTTAATTTTTTATGAATGATTTTAGGAAAACGGTACTTTCTAACTTTCAAAATTCTAAGTCGAAAACTTGAGTTTTCAAATCTAATATGTTAATGTGTACATGGATACATTCTTAAAAGTCATCATTAAATATGTATAATAATATAATGTTTTTCCTTTTTCCATTTATTCTGAAAAACATCACCTTAAAAGTCAAGAAAAAACAGAGTAAGCCAGTTATAGAATGACAAATACCAGATGATTTTACTTTTATGTGAAATCTAAAGAACAAAATAAACTAATAAACAGACTCATGGACTCAGAGAACAGACTGGCAGCTATCAGAGAGGAGGGGTTGACCACTGGGTGAGAAGGGTGATGGAATTAACAAAGGAAAAAGAGAAAGACTCCTGGACACAGACAATAGTATGGTAATTGTCAGAACAAACCATGGTGGGAAGAGGTAGAAGAGGGTAAAGGGGGGATAAATGGCAATAGAAGGAGACTTGACTTGGGGTGGTAAATACCCAATACAATAAGCAGATGATGCATTGTAGAATTATAAACTTAAAACTATGTAATTCTATTATCCAATATCACCCCCAATAAATTCAGTACAAGATAAATTTAAATAAACAACAGACAAACAAACAATCAGCCTCTGTCTGAAAACAGTTTCTTTTGCTTGGTCACTTTACTTCTGTTATTGTATGTTTATTATGACCTACAGTTAAATGTCACCATAACATCTATGAAAAGTTTCATAAAGTAGAAGTAATGCATTTTCTATATATTTAAAATATGTATAAGCTATTTTCTCTTACTACTTCATTCTACATTTTAAGTATAATATCTTAAACTTTTAAAATGGAAGGAATAGTAAATGCCTAAGAGTCTAACTTATCCTTTAATATGAGAAATGCATTTCCAAGGACAAAAAGCTCATTAATATTTCTTCTATTTTCCTTTCTATAATTTCCCATTTAATGTCTGTGGCATGCTTTTCTCCTAATCTCCATGTGCTGATCCTATTGAGCACCATAGGTTTGATTCTCTCTACTTCCCCAAGATAATATCTTTTAATATGTGAAAATATATAGAACATACACAGCTCTCCCTCAACTGCCTGAGTCTTCTTGGTCTCCAGACATAAGAAATGCTGTCTAGATCATCACTGTCCAAGTTTATCTTCTTTTAGGACACTCCAGGGCATCTTTGAAAGTTTGATACCCAGAATTGAATGTCAATCACAAATGAGTTGATCGACCCAATATAAAGTCAAATCATTAAACTTGTTAATATAGACACAAGTGTTTCTTCATTGGCCTAAGAAAATATTATAATCTAGCCGAGACCAGTTTGGCTCAATGGATAGAGCATTGGCTTGGGGACTGAAGGGTCCCGGGTTCGATTCTGGTCAAGGGCATGTACCTTGGTTGTGGGCACATCCCCAGTAAGAGGTGTGCAAGAGGCAGCTGATCCATGACTCTCTCATAGATGTTTCTAACTCTCTATCTCTCTCCCTTCCTCTCTGTACAAAATCAATAAAATATATTTTAAAAAAAGAAAATATTATAATCTTTTTAGTAACATTTTAATTTGCTTATTACAGTGGATTATAATCAATTTAGTATTCTAATCCTTATCATCTGATTCATTACAAAGCTAGTTCAAGTGCACTTGCTAATGATATTTCCCTTAGGTGAAATACATATATAGAACATCATACATAAAACTGTACTTTTTATCTTTATTATTCCACTCAAAAAATGTATTTACCCTGATTTTGTCATCTATCTTATAGATTTTACTTTGTACAACCTGCAGATATGATAGATACTAGTAGGTATTTCTGGACCTTTATCAAAGTCAATAATAAAACAATGCCAGTCTAAAATAGGATTAGGAGCACTATGTTGCCTAAAAATATGTAAAACTCCTTCAGCTGTACATGCTGATCATACAAAAATAGTTATAATTTGATAAAGCTGCAGAAGTAAATGAGATAAATGAGGATGCCCAGGGAAATATCTGGCTTACAATAGGTGTTCAGTAAAATATACTTGGTGTAATTCTTTTGAGACTAACATTAATTAAGACTCATTTATCTAGATAAGACTCATTTAACTGGGCATCTAGAGGTTTAAGGACTTCCTTAAGTATCAAATCTTCTATAACAGTATTATATTTTAAATTAAAAAACACACAATTGAATTATTTTTACCTACTAGTGATTTAGAGATGTGTGTACAAAAGCTTGTGTGTGTGTGTGTGTGTGTGTGTGTGTGTGTGTGTCTGTGTGTGTTTGTGTGTGTGTGTGTGAGAGAGAGAGAGAGAGAGAGAGAGAAAGAGAGAGAGAGAGAGAGAGAGAGAGGCTATAGGCTATCAGAACTCTGATATCTTTGGGAGAAACAATCCTTCACAAATATATGAAATAGAAAAATTAGCTTTAAGCCACTAACTATCATCTATTGTACCACCTACAGGGGCAGTATCAACATCTCCCCTAAAGGAGCTAGACTTGATTATAAAAAATTTTTCAAATATG
This sequence comes from Pipistrellus hanaki, assembly GCF_964339955.1. NCBI lineage: Eukaryota > Metazoa > Chordata > Mammalia > Chiroptera > Vespertilionidae > Pipistrellus > Pipistrellus hanaki. The sequence goes on along the minus strand of NC_140505.1, from coordinate 61,474,935 downwards.
ATGCCAGAGGCATTCAAACAGCAAGATAACTTTGATAATTCAAGCGATATAATTCAAACACATGGCTCATGAATGAGGGATTACAATATCACAACCCACTGTGTAAAAATCTGGTTACAGAGCTCCATGTGTGTGAGGAAAATTAATTTCATATTAGATATAGATCCACATGCATCTTCTAACAAATGATTTGGAATATTCAAGCATATGCTCTGCTTTTCTTGTTATGCACTGTAGTAGGGAACTGTGCACCCTGCTGTTTAGTAAACATCAACACATTGGAGCCTCACTGGCTGCACAGGACACCGGATACGCAGAGCATACAAAGCAAGGGTGAGTGGCTGCTGGAAACATTCTCCAACTTTTCTACATGAGAGAATGTAGGCAGCTTCCATTCCAGTGTCTATCTCAGCGAAAAGAATTACATTATGTATTTTTTTAATTATCAACCAGGGGAATGTTTCACTTAACCTAAGAATTACATGTTACCCTGTCTTTTTCTATATAATACCATGTTTATCTATAGTCTATAAAGCAAACTACCCTCAATTTATTTGTATTATAGTACACTGCTAACAATTTACAGGTATGTTTACAAACCCTAAGGAGGCCAAAGGGCTCTTTCATGTTTGTTTATATGAGAATTTGGAGATTATTTCACTTATGGAACAATTCGGGGGACCCGGGGTATATGCCTTCATTCTCCCTAAATATTGTAAACACAAGCCATGTATGTGGGGATGTTAGTGCCTGTCAGACAGCATGGCGGGTGGTAACATTCTCCCTCCCTCTTAGTATGTCTGTTTCTTATGAAAGTTTGAGTTCGCATTTTAAATGTAAATATTGCTGACCACAAAAAAGAATTTATCAAGGCATTTATATATTGTCATTGTAAATTCTGCTATCCTGTCTTATCATTATATATAGATGATAATGGAATGATTAATGCCTAGTGTGAATTACCAGAGTTCAGCCCTTGAAAAAGTTATCCACTAAAATAGTGCCAGGACTTACTAAAACCAGTGACTGGAACTGATTAGATTTTTTTACTATGAAGTAAAGTCCACACTACCAATAAGAATCAGAAAGTAAGAAGATGAAAAAATATTACTCAATCATTGGGCATCTGTCCTCAGTTTGAAAATCAGAACAGAGCGTGACTACAGATCAGATATTGTTATCGCTGGCGGAAGAAGAACACAGTGTATAACAAATGATCTTGCCTTAGAAGTAGTGAAGTAAAAAAAAAAAAAAAAAAAAAAATATATATATATATATATATATATATATATATATATATATAATCATAATCACAAAATATCATTTCATATTGTTAAAGCTACTCTTGTTTTTGTCTCAAAGTCAAATGCATTTCTCTGCTCTCTAGTATGTCAACAAAGGCACTAATGAATTTCATTTTCAAGGAGAGAATTAGGAGACATTTCAGTTTCTCTACTTGATTCTTTGTTTTTGTTTTGTGGACATGGATATCAACAATGTTTTTAAGCTAATCAGTAGTTAAACTAAAATTAAAAATAAAAAGAGGTATTATTAGCCATGTTAGAAAAATCACTTTTGAAATCAGTTTGATCTAAAGATCAAAATGTTTTAAATATCATGGGCAAAATATTAGAAAATTTGATAGTTTCACATATCCTAATTTTTAACATGACAGCGTGTTCCATTTTTTTAGTTATTTTTTAGTTATACAGTGTCCTACAATTTAGACTGAAATTGTCACTTGATCTTGGATCTTCTTAGGTACTATTATAGTTTTATAATTTAAATATTAATAATATATACCTCACACATTTGAGATAAAATAAGACAATGTATATGAAAGTCCCTAAAAATACTAGATGTTTAATTAATCTTAGCTAAACTGAAAATAATTTTTAAAAGAAAGCATTAGTTGAAAGACAGTACCTTAATAGACACTTTCCAAAGAGAGCATACAAATAGCCAATAGACTTATGAAAAGTTGCTCATCAGAGAAATGCAAATTAAAGCCACAATCCGATATCACCTCATGCCTTTCACAGTGGCTATCATGAGTAAATCAACAAACCACAAGTTCTGGAAAAAAAAAAAAAAAAAAAGTGGAGAAATGGAACCCTCCTGCATTGTTGCTGGGAATGCAGAATGGTACAGCCACTGTGAAAAGCTCTATAGGGTTACCTCAAAAAATAAAAATAAAAATTCCTGATGATTCAGTGATTCCACTATGGGAATATATCCAAAGAAACCCAAAAACTAATACAAAAAATATGTGTGTCATAGCAGCATTATTTTCAATAGTCAAGATCATGAAGCAGCTCAACTAGCCAACAGTTCATGAGTCGATACATTTACACTATGGAATACTATCCGGCCACATAAAGGAAGCAAATCTTGCCTTTTGTGACAGCATGATGTGCCTGTAAAGTATTATCGATATGCTAAGTAAAATAAGCCAGTCACAGGAAGACAAGTATTATATGCGTTTCCTAAAAAACAAAATAAACGAACAAACAAAATAGAAACAGACTCATAAGTAGAGAATAGACTGATAGCTGTCAGAGGGGATGGGGCTAGGGTGCTGTGTGAAAAAGGTGAAGGGATTGAGAAAAAACAACAACAATACCTAACTCAGACAGACAATGGTATGGTGATTACCAGAGGGAAAAGGGCATGGAGAAAGGGAGAAGAGGGTGAAGGAGAAATAAATTGTGATGGAAGGAGACTTGACTTGGGTTGGTGAACACACAATATAATATAATATATATATATATATATATATATATATATATATATATATATATATATATATATATATACAGATGATGCATTGTAGAAGAATATACCTGAAAGCTATATTATTTTTTTACTTTATTTATTTTAATTTTAATATATTTTATTGATTTTATAGATGAAGGTGGAGGGAGAGAGAGATAGAAACACCAATGGAGAGAGAGAGAACCATTGATCAGCTGCCTCCTGCATGTCCCACACCAGGGATCAACCCCACAACCCAGGCATGTGCCCTTGACCTGAATTGAACCTGGGACCCTTCAGTTCACAGGCTGATGCTCTATCCACTGAGCTAAACTGGTTAGGACAAAAGTTATATAATTTTATTTAATAATGTCATCCCAATAAATTCAATAAAATTAAATATATATATTAATATTTTTTTAAGTCGAGAAATTAGATATATATGCTTTTGACCATAAAATTAGATTTATTTTTTAAACAATACTATATTTTATAAATAAATAATGGCATTAAAATAAATAAGAAGCAAGATGTAAAGAACTGTAAATCTGTATACCATTGGGTTACTTTATCTCCTAGCAGCTTTTGTTTTGCACCTAAATCTTCTCACAGAGGTTTTAATTCAAGAGGAATCCCAGGTGAGAAGTGGTCAAAAAACTAGAAAACAGAAGCTTATAAAAGTTGGAGTCCTTGGCTTCGGTCAACAGGTGTTTAGGGATTTCCTCTGGGAACATGAACCTACATTCTGCCCATTCCAAGCTTCAGATATTTGTGAAAGCATTCAAATCATTTTTACTCCAATCTCTCTCTCTAGACATTCTATGGTTAGTTTTATTTTTAAACCAACACCTTAGTCACGAAACATCATTATTGGTCTGTACCTTTCAACTACATGACGTTTGACATTCAGAGAGGAAAAAAGAGTACCTACATTTTCCTTTATTTATTTTCTTTTTTGTGTGTGTTTGCCTGGCTTTTGTTAATTCAAATACTTAATCTGTCAGTGAATTTTTCTAACCTCAGTAAGACTAGGAAACACTTCCACATATCAATGATTTTCACAATCACTTTTACCTTAATGGGTGCCTAAATTAACTTTGAACTTGCTAATCACAAATCAAAAAATAGAGAAGACAAACTTTTAATATAATACTCTTTTTGTTGATTATCATTTGACACCAATCTTCAATCCAAAGGGTTTTTTAATATTCTCAGTAATAGCTGGACACATAATAAAAGATACAAAAATAAAGATTGTGTTCTACAGGAGAATGTAAGAGTTGCAGCTAGTATAAAGGTGAGATGTGTAAGGGCAATTCACACAAAAAACGTAACATAAGAGCAGTGCTACGAATTAAAATGTTTTGATATCTGGGCCTTAAAGGCCTAATTGCATCTTCATGTAAAGGGATGTTGGGTACCATGGTGAGCAGACAAAATAAACTCATAGGTTTTAGCATCTGTGGTCTTGAAAGTAGAATGATAAATAATTGGAACATTCTACATTTTATGACTTATAATTAAAGAAAGTATATAAAGAAGGAAAAGTTATTTGTAAACATACACATTTACAAAGGAAGATAATAAAGACAGAAGGAGAAGATAAAACAGAGATCTGAAGGTAAAGAACAGAATGCAAGTCAAGCAAGGGCATGGGAAGGATAGCTTCAGTGTGACTCTGTTTTCTCTCCTAATGGGTGCCCACTTTCAAATTGGACAGGGCATCATGTAGAGAAGAAAACTAAACCGAGACATGCGTGTGAGTGAGGATAACCTAAGACTATGATATTTTGTCACTCGGTGTAGCAAGGAGGAAGCATCGCTATAGTAACCAGAAAGCTCTTTGTGGAAAGCTATGCCTCTCTCGGAGAGAAGACAGTCACTTTAGAAAAATAGCAGATTTGCTGCGAGCTAATTTATAAAGAGTAGAGATGAAAAAATTCCTCATGCACAATTAATAATTATGTTCCTCCTATTTTGAATTTTCTCATGTTGAATAGTAGGAATTTCCACTATCAAAAACCACCAGTGCAGACATTCTCTAGGGGTAGAGAAACAAACAAGTACAAACCTTAAGCTAATTTTACAGCTGGCTACATAATTGCTTTGGCAACAGTCATAGACCAGCCTTTATTCTAAAACGTGTCCTTATATTGAAAATAAATGGCTAAAAAGCAACATGCCTAGAAATGAGGGAGCCCAGCAGAGCCAGCATGCTTGGTACCAGGGTGTGCTACCAATTATCATTTTTTTTATCCCTTGTGAAACAAACACATTCACACCCCTCCAGATGACATAACAGCTTTGAGGGGAAAAGCTAATGCACTTACAATTTTAAATGGCAATTTAGGATTAATAACATTAATATGTCAGAAGTCCATTTTCCCACCTTTGCTCATTTTAAAAATAATCTCTTAAACTAAAAGTTATCTCAGCCAAAAGATGGTTCTTCTCATTTTGCTCAGATCTAGAAACAGAAAGAAAACATGAAAGGAGTTCTCAACTATGCATTTGTAAAACAATACGTCAAGCACCTAATTGAATAAAAAATTATTCAAATTAGATTGACAAAGGTTGCACAATTACTAATACCAGAAAATTAAAAAGCAGAATAGGAAATGAAATAAGACATCTTTTAGAACTTACTAACACATTTAGGTAAGTTAAGTGACTTGGCTTGAAGACAAAATAAAGAACAATGTAATTTAGTACAAATGAATGCAAACAAACCCCAGAGCCAAAGGACAAATCCAACAACTGTGCCAGGACCCAGGATGAGAAAGGAGATGTTATTACTGAAGAAAAAAATAGCTGCAAAGCACTCAACTCAATGTATAGTGGCAGTGAATAGAACAAACAAGAGGTTGGTTGTATTGTGGTATTGAAGTATTAAAGAACAAATCAAGGCAAGTTTAACAATGATGAAACACTAGCTGTATTCATGGCACTTACTATATAACTAGTACTTTGTTAGAAGCTCTAGCGGGGGCATTCCTTTTAATGTCCATGAAACACCAAACACAGCTGCCTAGAAAGCCCCAGTGTACAATCATCCTATGAAGTTCAAACATTAGACAACATCACTTGTGACAGCAGCACTGCCCCAAAAGAGGAAAGCTGATGAGGGATGAGATATGTGCCTTTCCACCCTCAATAATTGAAAGCTGGCGATCACAAGCAGAAAGATTTTGAACCTTAACTGGACCACAAAAAAAAAAAAATAGTAGCAAGACAAATAATTATGTTACTGGGCATGAAAGTCACATAAACTTACATTTAAAGCAACACATATTCTTTATTCAGGTATCTTTCCCAGGTTCTATTGTACTTAATATTTCATAACCCTGACATAAAATTATTCTATCAAACTATCTCAAAAGTCCGGCTAATTTTTCCACATAAGAGGAAAAGAAAAGTTCCTATCTGCAACATGAGAAGTAACTGACAGGTTATTTATTTGACTGACATAATATGTAAAAGACAGGGAATGGGCAGCGGAGCTATGGAATATGTTTATTTGGTTATTTTCCTTAACATTTCACAGTATTTAAAAAGTAGTTCAATGATATTGTTTATTGCTTATAAACTCCTAATAATATTGAGTTTGATGTTATAGCAACAACTATGGGTTCTGGAGCTACAATTCAAATATCAACACTAACACTGCTTTGTGTGATGTTGGACAGATTGCTGTCTTTCTACACTTCAACTGTCCTCTCTGTAAGAAGCGGGAGATAATATTTTTAGTTGGAAATAAAATAACTAATGTAAAGTACTTCAGACATATCTGACAAGAATACTTGTTAACCAGTAGTAGTTAGGTCTTCTTTGTAATATTTATCTCTTTTATGCAACTAACTGAACTATTAGTAGAATATTATAATTTGTGATTTTGTCTTATATTAGGGAAACATTTCATATTAGTAAGAAATACATAACAATATATCATTCCAAAATATGTTACTTTAATATATTTTACAATAGAAATTAACAATAGACATCTAAAATGGGCTTTTTTACAGAACTAATATAATATGTAACTGTTAAAAGTATATATATTATAAACCTTATAATATATAGTATTTATAGGAATTTGTTTTCTAGCCCTAGAACTCCAGGATTATTTTCAATGCTTTCTATAAATATTTAAGTTGTATGCATATTTTGAATTATAACCACAGAAATGGGCACCAAAAAAAGTGCCTATGTGGAATATGCAGAAGGAAATTCACCGATGTTAGAGTGGTGTAAAGCAGGGTAACTTTATGGGTTTCTCTACGATAACCTTAAGCAATACTTAAAAGACACATGGCCTATTCTTAATTTAGTTGTAGTATTTTATGCATAATTCATTAAATTTATATGTAGGACAATCCACTTTTATAAGCAAATGTACAGTTCTCTAAAGCACAGCTTACTGTTATATGTACTACTTAAACTAGAAAGCCACTTTGCCAAAATAAAAATAAATAAATAAATAATTAAAAAACACGTGTATTTTTTGGTCCCCATGAAACATTGGTTTCTTAGAAATTTCCTTGGTGACAATATAATTATTTCTGAAGCTCACATTTACTTCATGTGCCATGGACAAACTCTGGTCAAGAGTTTTTAAAATGTAAAAATATTCTACCCTTATCTAAATTGAGACTCTTTGCTGTCATAATTAGCCATATATTTCTTAGTGTCCTTCAACTCCACAAACAGTAATTATTTGTTGTGTGGAATCCTGTCTGTTCCTCTCAAACACTGAGCCAATGCTGTAACAAAACTTCAGAGGGCAGTTTTGCGACTGCTCTGTGCTAGCAAAATAACTCAGTGCTTCCTCCCTCCCGTTCCAAATTGTCCTGGTTCATCAAGACTTGGCCCTGTTTTTCTTTTACTGAAGAAGGGCAGCCTGCATTCTTCTTTTTGTGCTCTAAAGTAGTGTATTTATATTTTAATTCTATATAATATACCATATAATTGCCCTAAAAATATCTTATATATAGACATGGCTTCCCTCAATCAGACTGATAAAATGTGTTCAGTTTCTTATTCCCTCAAAACATATTTGTCCAGTCGTTTAAAAACTAAGCATCAACAACTACTCTTTTACCATAACGTTAACTAATGGGAAAGATGTCCAATTATAGGAGGACAAAATTTTAAAATATGTAAATTTCATAAAATAAAACTGTCTTCAACAAAATAAGTGCATAAGTTCTATCTCCCCACGCTATTTTAATTAAAGATAAATACTTATGACCTCATGAAGTTCTCAAAATTTCTTCTTTCTTATGATGTTATAGTTCACAAACTTAAAGCTTCACTCTATCTAGAGACTGACTTTCAAACTCATTGTGACAGTTAGTGTCCTTCAGTCTCTAGAGAAGTTAAAACTTTTTTTTTTCATCTTCCCCCCCCCCCCCAGAGCTTTCTACACACATTCAGTCAAGCCAGGGCTTCTTTGTGCCTCCTGAGCTCTACAGAACCTAGATTATATTGTTCCCTTTCCCTAGAAAACCGTTCGTGTACATCTAGATCAATGGCACCTGCTTCAGGAGTGTTTAGCTAGTCTAACAATTAGAAGTAAATGTTCATTCCCTTGTAAAACTAGAACACATTGTCAGCTACTTAGATACTTACACTGCATTTTATTCATCATTTTTCATGCTTATGATGCCATAGATGTATTGCTAGATGCGTGTCTGTGTATTTGTTTGTTTAAAATAATTGGTGCTAGTTTCAAGCATCCGATGAATCTTAAATAATAGGCATGTTCTACTCACTCACTGAGGATATTCTAACTCCACCTTTCCCAGGCTGAGTTCTATGGAACACTAGTCACATTAGATGGCTCTTGAAATGATGACAGTGTCTATGGCAGAGTAATGAAGCATATTAACTTATGGAAAAGGTAAAGAAATCCTCCAAAAAGAAACCTGGAGGTTTAAATAGTTACTGTTGTTATACCAGAGTTTTGTATGCTTGGAAAGAGAGTTAGGAACATCAGTGATGAGAGAGAATCATCAATTGGCTACATCCTGCACTCCTGCAGGTTCCCTAGTAGGGATTGAGGCTGAAACCTGGGTGGGTGTCCTTATAGGAAATGAACTATTATCTCCTGGTTCATAGGTCAACTCTCAACCACTGAGCCATGCCTCCTGGGCCTGTTGGTTTGTTTCCTTGCTGCTTTTCTCAGAACACCATCTCTTGGAAAGTGATGTCCAGGGCTCTGGAGATAACCAGTTCCTCCTGTGTGATCAACAGCGATCCCCTCCCCTCTAATCTGCTGCCCTCTCCCTCTTGAGGGCTTTATTTATTTATTTATTTATTTATTTATTGTGGTATTACAAAATACCTTGAGGGCTTTTATTCCTACTTGCTCACTTACTGAATCCCTATTCATCACTTAACATAGATCTTATATATCACCTTCTACTGGTTCTCTCACCTGAACTCAATCAGAATCTAGTAGCTTTTTTCTTAGTGTTCTCATAGCACCAACAATATAGTAGATATCATATCATTGTTATTTGTTGTATGCTTGTCTCTGATTCTTAATTTATGTAAATGTAATGCCCTACCCTCAGTAGGTGATCTAAAATATCTGCAATCAATATCAAAAGTGTCAAGTGGATTAGGTTGATTTGTTTCTGGATATGTGTTTGGCAGGGTAGGTTGGCTGTGATTATGTTCATTCATGAGGAAAAGGTTAAAGGAAGGATAACATTTGAAAAGGATCCCAAAACTAAACTGACTTTCTCTCATTCTAATAGTTTTCTTAGGTAACATCATAATCATAGTTGACCAGAGCATCTATAAGATAAATGAACCCATGGATTGATCTAGTTTACAATATTGTAGCTCATCAAGCAGACTGGATGCCTTTGAAGAAGTGGGGGAGAAAATAAAGGAGATATGCCACATCACCATAATGGGTAAAATGTTTTCTCTTCTCAGTTTTTCCTTTATCCCCAGCTCCCAAAACATTACTGCCTGAAAGGAAGAAATTCATTTATTATAAGTTTTGTGAATTAAGAAAAAATGACAGGCTACATGCTGTTTCTCTCCGAAACATTCCCTTGCACTCTATCGCTGCCTATCTCAATAAGTCATTAGTGTCAGATTATGTCTGGCTTACAAATTCATATCAGAAATAAAATGGATTACAATTTATCTCTATCACTTCTCAGACTTTTGGCTAGAATCAAGTGTAAAAATGTCTGTCTCTTGGCAGTGTATTCCCTGTACCGTAATCCCCTAAATGTTCTCGTTCTTCACCCCTCACTATGCTACCTCATTTGTCTAGACTGCACTGCTCCCACAGTATTCTTTCCTGACCTGCATTCCAACCTCCTGTTAGCTCTCCTACTATTCTCTAATGCTCTACTCAGATCCTGCTTCTTCCATGAGGCATTCTTTGATACATCGGCCTGAATTTGTCTCACCTTCAACCCTTCTCCCACCTTATGGGCCACGTTGTATTTCAAACCAGGTTGCAAAAGTGATGTGTGTGCAGGGTGTCTCAAGTTCAAGAAAACTTGGATGTCAAAGTTGAGAAGTGGATGAAATCACTATCCCAAGATTGCCTCATAAAATATATATGCATTGTCTATAAGCAACATATTAAATTGAATATTAAAAAACTGTGCTTAATCAACTTTGAGGTTCAAGGTGTTAATATCTATAAAAAATCTGAAGTTCCTGGGCTCAACAGTTAATGCATGAAAAATTGGGAAGGAGGAGAGCCTAAGAAAAGATCCCAAATATAAATATTTTTATTAGGTAAGAAAGGGAAAGGAAGTTTAAGTAAAAATGGGGCTTATGCATTTATATGTTACCCAATATTACAATTTACTAGCCAAAGTCACTCAACTTTGAGATGTTTTGATTTGTATCAAGGCCTTTTAGTCCCTTAGTTGTAAGCATAGTTTATTTCTCTTCCATAGTCACTTTGAAGTACATAGAAATAATAATTGAAATAAACTGGACAAAATCAAATAACATCATTTTTGCAGGACTGTGGACATCTTAAACCCAGAAATCGCTTATATTTCTTTCTCATAAAAGCCTTTTCTTTTCTTTTTCATTTCTGTTTAAGAATACCTTGCCAGACTTTTCCATGTCTTCTCTATATTCCACATCCTACCCCTACAGTACCTTTTTGGTATCCTAAAACCATATCATTTTCTTCTCAGCGAGTCCTCCACCATGGGCCAGTTCTCATCCTCCTTTAAATGGTCAGCACATACTCTAGTACAATCATAAACCTGGCCTTCTTACTCTTCCTGTTCTGTTGATTCATTTCCCTTTGTTGGATCATTACGCTTATAAAAGGGATTTCTGTGTGGGGTCTGTTGTTTTTTAAAGGACAAAGATGTCATTGAGCCCAATGACCTGTATTTTTCAGAGCACACCTGAGTTATTTTCAAAAGGTTTATCTCTCTCTGAGGACTTATAGAAGGAGGAAGGGGAAATGTGGTGAAAGGGGTGTCCGTTCCTTATCAGCTTTCTACTTTTCCTGCACGACAGGTAAGCAGCATTGGAATCAGATGGGGCTGGGAGGCCTTTGGGACCACATAGGTGTTCCCCAGGCTCTGCAGCTGTGGCTTCCTCAGGAGCCTGCTGGGGCGGGGTTGTAAATGGCTGGGAAAAGCCACTGAGGGGTTTGTGTTACCATAGGCCACGGAGCTGCCGTCCCAGCTGAGTGGTTCTCTGTTCACACTGGGCATGAGCCCAATGTGAACAGAGAATCTGCTTTTTTCCCCATTTCAAAGGGCACATTTCTGTACACTTCCTCATGCGCAGGGGCACGCTGGGAAGAATACTGTTCATTTATAAGAGAAATCATAGCTTTAATTATTATAATTGAGTGGTAGTAAATACCTAAACAGCACTGTGATATGGAAATGTCTGGTTATCTGAAGAGCAATGAATTCAAGTCCCTTCTTAAAAATGTGCACATGTATTTGAAATTGTTTAATTTTTTAACAATCAGCAACTAAACTCTTCAAATCCAAAAAGTGACACCAATATATTCTCTAATTCATGAAACCTGAGATACATATACCCCTTTGATAGAATTGTTATTCTTATTCAATATTGTCTTGAGGTAATTCAATATTTCTTCCTTTCATTATTTATTTTATTTTTATTTTATTCTCTCTCTCTCTCTCTCTCTCTCTTTCTCTCAAAAGAAGCAGAGTAACACACACACACACACACACACACACACACATACACTCTAGATAATTCCTTAAATTATTCCAGACATCCTTCTGGGCAGCACTTTCTCCCTGTGCTTGTAGTTTTGGCTCTCCAACACCAAGTTCACATCCTGGGCCATGACTTCTATTAGTGGATGTCTGGGCAGTCTCCCAATAAAGCTGAGCAGCTTCAGTATCATTAGTGGGCTGACGGTATTTCAGTTCCTCTTCCTTTCATTCCTCTTTAGTTTACTATCGGTGCCACTGAGCTTAATGAACCAAACCGCTTGCTCATGCATTAAAAACGAAGAAGTGTATTCTGCCAGGGGAAAAAGAAAGGCTACTTTATATTTTCTACAGCAGACACTTTTTTAACAAACATAAGCAGGAAAGAAAGCATAAGTAGAGGGGTGTTAACAAAGGCTTTTAAAACTTTCAAATAAGGATAGTAATGATTTGCAACTGTAGAGTGCCAACCTAAATAGCATGCATTCATAAAAATATAAAGTTATTGAAAGTGTTCTTAATACTAGCTACTGCTTTACTTTAGTACTAATTGTATTACTACTAATATACAAATTACTAAAACGGTATCAGAATTGACTATTATGAAACAGTTGTGTTATAAAATATTACCTATATCTTGTATTCGCATCATAGTTTCATATCATCTCTGGTATTTTAAGTAAACTAGTCACTGGCTTAGAAGTAAAAGCATACCCATATTGCTAAAACTACTATAAAACGTAATAGTAGAATCTAAATGTTATTTTTCTGCATGCAATAGTACCTAAATATTCAATGGTTGCCTACCTAAAAGTCATCATATTGCTTTTAATTAAAGGAGTGATTACATCCGTAAAGTAGCTAACGATGATACATTTTTTCTATATAGACAGTGCTCTGAAACGTTGGCCCATGTTTTGTGGTATTGAAGTCACTCTGACATATTAAATCACTGTGACATGTTTTCACTGAAGTCAGCTTGCAAATACCTCTGGCTATAAAACTAATTCATTTTATTCACTTCTATCACAGTGAGGGAAGTGGAAAAGTAGCTACTCAAAATTGTCACTCTCCTAGACTATACGCTCGCTTGCCTAACTTAGCTCTGCTCACATGCAGGAAATAAATACTTGAATCACAGAGAGTGGGTTTTGAAGAGGCAGGCGATCCTGGGAACAGTGCGGATTTTCGTAGCAGCCATAGCAAAGGAAAAGCGAGGCAGAGCTTAGAAAGAGAGGGTAGAGCGTGGGACAGATAAACTGAAACTGCCTTGCCACCTGACTTTGTTCTTTTTCACAAACAACATTTTTTATCTCCCATTCCCCCACCCCAAAGGGCACTGGGTGGGGTTGATGAGTTCCCCAGGCGTTTAGAACCTCTTCAAAGCTGTGAGGGCTCCTCCTCACGGAAGATGAGATTATTTTCCTACAATACTTGTCTATAATTGTGCCAGGGAGCTAAAAATAAAAATGACCTAAGTAGTTCCACCACAGTGAGAATCACAGCCCCATTGTAGAACTGAGTCATCAGCTTCCTGCTTCGGGGAGATATATCCAGGGTAGGAAATTCACTGTGCCGACTGCCTTCCTCCCGCCTCTGCTGGCTGAGATATAGAGTCTGCGGTGTGGTTATCAATAACTGCTAGGAACTCTGGCCGTAATCGAGTAGATAGCTGTAAAGCACTCTCGTATTGGGAAAGTAAATGCGGTGAGAACCATAGCAGGCTGAGGTTTATGGAGAAAGCCCTGACTGCTGTGCAGGCTGCGCACCTCTGATCCGGGGCCAAGGCCGTACACAGCAGTTACAGGATTTATCGAGTCTTATTTAAACTAAACGTATGTCTGGCTCTCTCCATTTTTATTTCTCTTCATCACGCGGCAGGACATAATGGTCTGGTTTATCACGAAACTTCTGTCGGTTCCATCCCTTAAGTCATTTGTCACACTTCTCAAGGTCACGGGGACGCCTTGGAGAAGAAGTATTTGGTTTTGATTGATTGGTTCTCCGATGCTTATGCGGAGGAGTGCTGCTAAATGAGCCTTTTGGATTTCCAATGAAATGACTTAAAGGGAGGGGAGAGAGGAACTGGCGAATCCTGTTAGCAAGACGCAGAAGGCATGCTGTGCCCCGGGTAACCCCAGTGCTGTGGATGGCCTCCCCTTTGTCCCTTGCTCCCTGGTGGAAATGAGAACTTTGCCCTCCGATCATCACTACAAGGAGAGGAGACATTCTCTGGGTCTGGAATTAAAATAAAGCTGTCAGCTGTATAACAGCCAACACATAGAAACTCCCTCTTTTCCCCTGACCCTATACTGTTGCATTCTGAGAAAGAGGCCCATGACAAAAAGCTAAGTTCACTCCCGCGGCGATGCTTTTCATCATAACTGCGTACATCAGTTGTTGTTGAAAGGAGAGGACAATGGCGCCCATTCTTTGAAGCTAGAGTAGTAGGTGTGGGATGGCATATGGATATACCCATGTATTGATTTTAAGCAAATATGCTTTTTGGGTAAAAGCTTCTTGCTTTTCTTAATAATTCAGTAAACATAAAGAGATGCAAGTAAACATTTTATCTATAGCAGCTATTTCGTGTTTCTGAGTTGATACCTGCTATCTTGAGCATACATTAGATTTATGAATTATCATAGTATTTGTAAAAGATGTTTGATATTCCATGTAAGGAGGAGAAAGGGACTTGCTAGTATTTTCCTGTGAGGTTATAATGTCATTTTTCTCCTTTCTCTATGACATCATGATTCTACTGCTCTCATTCTACACCAGTGATGACATTTTTTCAGTTGCATTTTTTAAATGTGAGAACTTTTGAGCTTACAATGATATCCTTTGCATACAGTGAAATTCACCCATTGAGGAGCAGAGTTCTATGAATTCTACACACAGACATAGTCTTGGAACCTGGCTAACTTGCCCTAACATTCTCCTCATCTTGATTAAACTTTACAGTCTTGTTTCTGAGTCTAGGCATTAGATTCCCTTTCCTTAGAGCATTTGCTAAAAACAAATGAAAAACTCCTTGCAGTTATAAATTCTGTGTCTGTCCTTTTGAGATGAAACTCTACTCTCCTTTCTTGCTAGTTTTACAACTCAGAAATGTCTTTCTCAAAGACCTCTGAATTGTATTCATCGAGATGGAGACCATTTATCTTTCCTAGTCTCTGTGAGAGGGCGAGGAGCCTAAATTTGGTAAGGAGCATTGGCAAACACAGACGGCCTATCACTACCTACCTCCTAACATCTCACGGTATTTTCCTACTAGCTTATTTATTTCCCAATACTTAAAAGCTCTCCTGCACTTGTTTCAGAGAAGTTGAGTTACTTCCCTCTCCCCCATTTCAAGATTCTTTTTTAAAATGTATCTTTATTGTTAAAAGTATTACAGATGCCCCCTTTTTCCCATTGACCCGTTCTAGACTGCACCCCCACCCCCTGCCCCAGGCCTTCACCATACTATTGTCTGTGTTCATAGGTTATGCACATATGCATGTAAGTTATTTGGTTAATATTCTTGAATAAACTCTCCTTTGTCTGTTTAATTCTATCAATTATAATTTTTCTTAGACAAACTACATCTACAACCATGTTACAGAATCTCTTCTTCCCTTCAAAAGCTTCCTCTGAGACCCTTCGTAGTTATTACATCACCCTCAGGCCACAGTTCCTGGCAACCACTAATCTGAGTCTGCCACTACAGCTTTGCCATTTCCAGAATGTAATAGAAATTATAACACACTCTATGTAGCCTTTTATCTCTTTTTTTTTTTTTCACAAAAGATTTTTAGCATAATACTGTGGATATTCATTCATGTTATTACATGCATCAATGTATTCTTTTTTTCACTACTGCATAGTATCACATTGCATACTATCACAATTTTTTTTCTATTTTTTAATCCCCGTTTATAATTTATATTTCCCTCTTCTTTTTTCATTGTTTGTTTCACTTATAATAATACTCATATTGTGTTTTCAAGATCTATGCTCAATCAGGATTAGACTCACTCAGAATGTTCTTGCTTTTCCTTACCATATTAAGCAGAAGTTTTCCATGGTTTTGTGGATAAAAAAGGGAACACATACCAAAAAGCTCAGGGGAGGCCTGCATGGTAGCCTTACAAACTCAGAGATCTCCAGTAACCACAAAGGATAGTCTAAAGTTAAAACATCCTAACCAAGGCAAGTCATGGCAGGTAGTCATGTCCTAGGCCAGTATCTTCCTTAACAAATGTCAATCTTTACTTTAATTGAGCATATATATCTATTGTCTAAATACTATGCTTTTGGAATGTCAGAACGATCCCCTTTTCTAGAGCAAGACCAAAGAAACCCTCTTTATTCTCTTGTTCCTATGCATACCATCTCTTTGTGCTCTACATGTTATTGTTGACTATCCTATACCTACCAATGTGAAAGAAGGATGTGTCTATTTAACTTTTTATCCAGGTTCAGAGATATCCCTGCTTTGCTTTCTCCTGCTTCCCTAATCTATCACCAATGGATTTCATGCAGCCCCTTTATGCCCTCCCCTTTGATTCTAATGTACAAAATAAGGTGTAAAACTGCCAGATTCCAGAGCATTTTCTCAGTCCTTTGAGATGTTACTTCCCAGCAATTGCTGTCAGTTTGGCTCAAATAAACTCATAAAATTTCTCCACAGGTTTGGACTTTTCTTACATCCACAAACTCAACTGGTAAATGTCTTCTGTAATAATAATCCCATTAAATGAGTAAACAAACCAGATCTCACGTTGAAAATAATACAAAGTTGTGTTTTTACCCCCCAAAAAATGTTGGTAAAATGCACGTCTACAAGTTGTTTAAATTGTCGATGAGATATGCTGAAATTTAATATTATCCATGTTTTAAGTAGCTATTGTGCCAATAAATGCCCATTCAAGTCAGAATAGTTAATTCAGTGAAAAAGTGCAATTGAAAGCAGCTTGGCTTGTTGGCCAAAAAGATGGAAATAAATACCCTGTATAATAAAGAGTTAATATGCTAATTAGACCAAATAGTAGAATGTCCAGGCAACATTCTGAATGAAGCCAGGGCTGAGAGGGCCGAACCCTTTTCATGAATTTCATGCATCAGGCCTCCAGCACACCAACAAAATAGAGCTATTAGATGGTAGAAGGACATGGGATCACTTTACAAAAAATACAATCCATTTTCATTTAATAATGCTTTAAAAAATCTCTTATTGATGTGGGTTAAACTCACATGCATAAATGTTCATTTAAAGATTTACATATCTATATCTATATCTATAGAGATATAGATATATACAGGTATATGTATAAAATCCTTAGCTGAAGATAGTTTTTTTTTTTTTCCATTGATTTGACCTGGAATTGAACCCAAGACCCATTGATCCACAGACCAGTGCTCTAACCACTTAGTTAAAAAGGCCAGGGCTACGATAATACATATTTTAAAAGTATGAATTTTATTAATTTAGAAGGTGATATCAAAACTGCATGCATTGTGGGTTGTTTGTTTGTTTCTTTGTTTTGGCCTGCTTTTTTAATCTTTAGCTGACACTGAATGAACTTATTTGGGAGAGTGTAATTCCTGGATATCAGGAACCAGCCACCTTCTGCAGTTAGAGAACAAATAAAAGAAAGATTGAATGTAATTGCAGTCTTCTTACTTTATTTAAATACTGAGATAAAAACATTTAGGGTGGCATATTAAATTATTAAAATATATTGAGAAAGTAATAAATTAATAAATTTTCCTCTATTTTCATATTACCTTATAAATCTAAAATATAACTGGCTAGTGTTTAGTGTTGGTGGCCAATCTGAAATTATTTATATTTCATATATAAGCAGTACTTGAATTTTATAGAATATACTTTTGACCAATATATGTTTTTTATATGTTAAAATTTTTAAAAATATCATTATATATAAAATTCAAACATTTGTGCATTAATGGCAAAAAGTGAGGATTGCCTATGACCCAAATTTAAGCTCTATTCTGTCATCCTTCACTGTATTGTAGTGTTTATTCAAAATATCATTGACTTTGGCTTTTATTATTTTGTAAAGTACAATACATAGAAACTTAAAAAAATAATTTTATTTTTTATTTTAAAACATCTTATCAGACATAAAAAAGAAGGCCTCATACTTATAATAAAGTCCATACACTGTCTTAAAAAACAAACATAAAAAAACAAAAAGAAAGAACACACATTGAATGAATAACAATGGCAAAAGAAGCAGGAATTTAACAATAAAAAAGTGTGGTTTTATGTTCATTAAAATGCATTATTTGAAAAATATGTATATGTAAATATAGTCATATATCATCAATTATGTTGTCTAAAAAGCAAGGTAGATTTAGCAATTAAAAAAAAACACGTTTATCCCTGAAGAATTGGATTCCCAGACAAGGCCATGTGCCTGGATTGCAGGTTTGATCACTGGCCCAGGTCAGGGTGGGTGCAGAAGGCAACCGATTTATGTCTTTCTGGCTTTTTTACTTCCCCTCCCTTCTTTCCTTTCCCTCTCTTTAAAAAGCAATGGGAAAAATATCCTTGGGTGAGGATTAACTAACTAATAACTAACTAACTAATATCTAACTAACTAACTTACTAAATAAATAAATGTTTACTTAGATAACAAGTGTGTGGATAATATGCACATATTCAAAGCTTTGTTATCACATGTTCATTTATCGTTTTGTCTTATTTTATGACAGGTATCATATTTTAAAAATTGAGGTCTTACTTAAATGTTAGGAGTATTAATTTTAACTTCAGGAAATTAATTTTAGCCTAAAGGTGACATAGGCCAGCATTTATCAAATTTGGTTATATAGGGTATATTAATAGGTGTTCTTGGAATATGATTTTATAGTCAAATTATTTTATCAGTGAGTGGGTTAAAATATATTTTAATAGTTTTACACTTAAATTGGCTAAGTGCATATTAATCTTATTAAAAATCACCAAGATGCATTACTGAAAAAAGAACTTTTTAAACTCAGCTATATATATATTTTTTTTTTTCTTTTAGGGAACATTTTATGGCCAAATGATCCATGAGGCCAATAAACTTTGACCTGTGATTGGTATTTAGGCTAACAGGAGCAGTAGCTGATGAAGTGACAGAGTGCTATATTATACTGTGAGTCAGGAGGCTGGTCACAAATCCTGAATCTGCCACCATCTTTGTCAGAAGTGTTAGAACAGTGGCTAAGAGCACAGCCTATACTAGATTCTCTGGATGTGAATCTTGCCACAGCCTCTTATTTGCTGTGTAACAGGGTGCATGTCATTTGCCTTTTTCTGCTTTCCTTTATTCAACTATAAGCCAGTTATAGTATATTTTATCTTGAAGAGCTGTTCATTCAGTTAATATAATCAAAACATTTTTTGAAGTCATTAATGAATTAAAAGTGGTGTGTGTCAGCTACTTTTGAACAGTGGCTTTCAAACTTTGACAGTGATGCATAATAAACCATCCATTTAACATAGAAGCACAGTATAAACACTCAAACGTACAGAAACATATACAATTGAAATAGAAGATATGTACAATAATACTTAATGATTATATTATGCTATCCACTCCAATATTTTTATTATCTTCTATTTTCTTCTTAATCTCATTTCTTTGTCTCCTCATTCTATTCTGTTGTAACCTATTTATTCAATTCTATACAATTATTTCTATTCTGCTCTTTTCCTATCTATTAAGAAAAAGCTGGTGCTGATCCTCAAATTGCAAGACACTAATTTATTAATGACCTAATTTACTGATCATTATTTAAAATCTGCCTTCAGCTGTCCTGTTCACCTTACACATAAAACCCATTAGATATTCATAATTTCTTTTTCAAAAATTCAGATTCCATTCCTGACCTGCTGAATATGACTCTCCTGGTGGTTTTAGCCCAGAATCCATCTATGTCACTCATAACATGCTGTAGTCACTGACTGCTCTTCTAGGTTTCCTATAATTCTAAAATTGAAGAAGTAAAATGACATTGAAAGAGGCCTCTAGTTAATTCATTCTGTATTTAATCAATATTTAATGCATGCAACACAACACACAGGCATTTACTGTTAGAACTATCTAGAGAAAAAATGTAAGTTCAGGCAACTCCTCCTCAATAATTAGAGATATTCTATGATGCTTCTACTTGTAAATGTTTTAACATCTTAAAACTCAAAATTATATAAGATTAGAATAAAATCTAAAATGAAGTCAAAGATGAGATTATGTACTTTTATTATTTGTATTGTTTTTCTTTTGAAGAAAAAAGTGTCTCAAACAATTTTAATAGGCAAAACATTCTTGTATCTATCCACAATTTTAAGTACTATAGAGCAGATAAGATTGGCTATAAGTCCACCAACTTTCCTTCCAGAATTTAGTAACATACCAAGCAATATCTAATAAGTCCTCCTTTAAATCATGATATCTCTATTGAGTAAAATAGTGATACTTATATTATAAAAATATACAAACCATCCAAAAATCCATTTCAAATTTAAATCTTTTATCAGAATTTCTGTAGCTTACATCATAATGTAGAACATATTTACAAATCTTACAATATATACAGACAATTTAATTTATTATATGAAATATTAGGTATTCTTTATAAAAACACTCTTGTTGAATATTTGGAAATTATAATCAGTATTTTATAATATGAAATGCTTATGTGAAAAATATTGATTTAATTGAATTAGTCAATATGGTCTTCTAACAATAGATACTTTGACTTTTTTTTTGGATTTCCAAATCCTAAAATAGTAATTAAAAAGTGATCTCATAGTTCACAATCATCAATGAGTATAAAATAATTTTATTCATTATTGTTTCAATATAAGTATACTTTAAAAAAAAGAAGTTATCACTTCCTATATCAATTTTCTATATTTTCCATTTCTATCCTCCTCTCACATATATTGGTATTACTTTTATACCTTCCAACTTTTATTCTCTTCAGTATCCTATGATATTTAGCATCCCAATAAATTTTGTGACCATGTACTCTATATATGGAGTTTAAATAAGAAACATTCTTGCAGGCTTCCTCATTATTATCCAAAGATGTGAAGAATCTACTGAAAACCCCACAGTTGTATGTTAGTTCCATAAGCAAATGCCTGCCTATATTCGTCACAGGAACATACAATTCAGTTGAGTTATAAAGAACTATGAGGAAGCTATATTTTTCTCTCATTCTCACAGTCTGGTATTTTTATTGTCATTTCATGTGTGGATTCCATGCTGATTCACCAGGTAATTGATTTACACCTCTTTATATTCTACATTTTGATTGTTTTATTATCTTCAGAATCCTTCTGTGAAAGACACTATGGCTGTCACTTATTTAAAAGGTCCTTCCTTCTCTCTCTGTACACTCCATTCCCTCCACAAACAGCTGCATCACAGCTGTCACTCTGAATGGCAAAGATGTCTTTTGGTGACAAGCTTATGCCTGTGGCACACAGCATGGCTTCAAACAACTAATTAACAGGAGCTGGGCCACAGCAAGTTTTAGTGATGTCCATCAAGCCTGCGACCACTGCTGACACCCTCCACAAATCTGTCAAGTGCGGCTCTTCCTATAAATAAGACCAAGTCCACTTGCTTTGTGGTGAGGAAGAAATTGCAGAACATGCTTAATAAAAAGTAGAAGAAGGTGATGGCCATCTTTTATATAGGGTTAACTAATTGAAAAAAATATATTGATCTGTTAGAAAATTTGACAGCTCATTTATATCTGTTACTAGAATACAAGGAATTCAACTGAAAACTTCTCCATGAATTTCCAGTGGAGTTCATTATTTAAATACATTTATTTAGCCTCTGGAAAACAATGTATTTTCTTTAATAAGGGGCTATACATTATTATTTATAAAATCAGATTTATACATCAACATAAAGATGCAACCCTACATCAGATTTGTGTTTTTTTTTCTTTTCTAATAATTATATATTTACATATAGTACATGTGCAATTATTGTATATTTAATTTGATTTAAAAATCCAAATCTATGCCCTAGCCAGTTTGGCTCCGTGGATAGAGCACTGGCCTGCAGACTAAAGGGTCCCTGGTTGATTCCAGTCAAGGGCACATGCCTGGGTTGCAGGCTCGATCTCCAGTGGGGGGCATGCAGGAGGCAGCCAATCAATGATTCTCTCTCATTATTGATGTTTCTATCTGTCTCTCCCTCTTCCTTCCTCTCTGAAATCAATAAAAATATATATATTGAAAAAAATAAAAATCCAAATCTGTAAAAAAAAATGTATCTATAAATATACATATCTAAGTTCAAAATTACATTTTATAAATTTTAAAGTCGTGTATTAAACACACTTTGAGAAATATTATATTGTCATTCTCAATAATTAGAAATGTATGTAGATATCACATTAATCAAGTAATGTAAGGTTTAAAATTTTTCATTTTGAAGCATGATGAGGTCTGGGTAATGAAACCAGGAAAGAATTCTGATTGAAAAGAGAAATATCCAGTGAAATTTTCTCAACCCTATGATGCATTCTCCTAACACCTGGCCTTCACACATGCAGACTACTTGAGAAATCTACTCATTTTTCTACCTCCACATATCACTCCACTCCTGATCATTCACCTGGTAGGCTCCTTCAAGTCTTACATTAATATTGTAATCATTTTCTTCTATTGGTTAAATTGCTGCTGTTATGTGTTCTTTTTGATTCTGAAACGTACCTCACTTTAGCACTGCTTATACTATATAGTAGCATTGACTGTAAGAGTATGACCCTTAGACAATAGCATCTAGACACAAAGAAACATGATTGCATGCTCAGCTTGATGAATTTAGCATACAATAATATAAGTGTCTCTAATATATTTGCAGGATATTTTGGAAGGAAGAAAGGAAGGAAAGAAAAAAGTTTGACATTTCATTTAGTATATTACCCTGTAGGCTCATCCATGTTATTACAAATGGAAAATTTTCATTATTTTTATTGTGGAATAATATTTATTCTTTATCTTCATATAGTGATGAATATCTAGGTTGCATCTATATCGTAACCATCACTGGTAACTTTGCAATAAACATGGGTGCTCATATACCTTTTTGAATTAGTGTTTTCATTATCTTCAAATAAATACCTAAGGGTGGGATTGCTGATTGTATGACAGCTTTATTTATAATTTTGGAGGCAACTCTGTATTGCTTTCCATGGTAGCTGCATCAATCTGCATTCCCACCAAGAGTGCACAAGAGTTTCCTTTTCTCCACATCCTCACCAATACTTGTTAGTTGTTGATTTATTAATGATAGCCTTTCTGACAGGTGAAAGGTGATATCTCATTGTGGTTTTGATGTGCATCCTCTGATGATTAGTGATGCAGAGCACCTTTTCATATGTCAGTTTGTCTCCTATATTTTTTTGCTAACAAAATGATTAATTCCTCTAGCCATTCTTTAACTGAATTGTGTTTTTTTGTTGTTGTTTATTTGTGTATTTTTTTGGGGGGGGGTTGGTATTATTTGAGTACCTTATATATTCTGGATTTTAACCCTTTTTCAGATGTATCATTTGCAAATATGTTATCCATTAAGTTGATAGTTTCCTTCACTTTGCAGACATATTCTAGTTTGATGTAGTCCCATTTGTTTAGAAAAACATTTGTTCTTATGAAGTAAAAAACACAAATAATCTGGCTTGTAAATTAATTTAGTATTATTAGTGAAAAGCTCTTAAATCAATAACCTTTATTACTCCCAAATATAACACACATTATAACCAAATGGCAAAGCTATTATTTTAATTTAAATGGTGATATCAACTGTAATACCTAGTATTCTAAGTACTGAATACATTTATTTATTAAAAGTTAATGGGTAATATCACTACTTAAGACATCAGGAACAAAAAAAAATCAAGTATGTATAGTAAAATGAATATCAAGTCCTGTTTACTTAGACCCTCACTAGTCAGTTGCAGTAAGTTTTATCAGTGATAAGTACAGAAAGGAGTCCAGGAAAGGGGAAAAAAAGAACAAACAAAATCAAGTAAGATATAAGCAATATTGTTTTTGGTGTATATCTCTCCTTTTTTGTATGAAAGTACCAGACAATGTTACCATCTTGTTCCTATCACATTTGGTAATGGTAACTAAAAGAGAGGTGTTCTGAGTCACATTACAAACACACAGCCCAGTGTACTCATAAACCTCTCAGTGTGCCCAAGCTCAGGATACACGCATTATCTCATTTTTAGTTGAGGGAAATAATACTTACCTGAACACTATTGTCCTAAATAAGGCTGTAAATGTGAAGTAACTGACACAGCAGGAGTAATAGTTTTGTAGGTTTAGTTCCTTTCCCTGTGACATACTCTTCTCACTCTCCATTTGATATATTTTATATCAAATATTTTTATCAAGTGCCACAATTGGAATGTTTGTGAAATCAGCTATAACTTCTTAAGAATTTCTGAATCCAGCAAAACCTGTGTTGTAAACTGTTGTAAAAGGTCAGAAATATTTCCTTCATCAAAATGACTTTCCCAATTTGGGTCTAGAGACGTAGAGCCGCGGTCCGTCCTGGGCTATCTCCACCCACCATCTGCACCGTGAATTTCACACTTGCAATAACTGCCATGTTTTCCAAGTCTGGTGGCTGAAATTCACACTTATTTTAAAGCTCTTCCCCCAATCTCCCTAACTCTTAGAGCTAAGATTTCCATCTGACATTGATTTCCAGATTTCATTGCTACAAGGAAAAACTCTTATCTCAAAAATTCATACACTGAACACTAGACCATTTTGTAAAAACACTCTGCCTCAAGCATCAAAAACAGTGTCAGGGAACAGCTACTCATACTGAAATGCAGTCTTGTGTGAATTCCAATAACTGTGAGACATTTTCCTACAGAAGGCAGAATATAGGTGCTGAACGCTCTGTCTGCTTCCTTTCTATGCTGTCTCATGGGTAAGGCGATTTGAATATATTAGAAATAAATGGCAATAAAATGTATAGCTCACAGATGCGTAGTGAAGGGAATATGCATCTATGGTATGAAAACAATGTGCACTTATTGATTCCTTTGCTTCTATTTTAACCATTATGGGGCTTTGTGTACCCAATGACAGAAGGCCTGCCAGAAAGAGAAAAGTTAAACATGATAGCTTAAATTTTAAATCAAACTTCAGAAACGTTTCAAATTTGAACCACTTTCTTAGACACTTGTCTAGAAAAATTGAATGCACTTCTAATCTGGTAATAGGCTATCACTAGCTAGTTCTGTGACCTAGGGCAAGCTACCCCAGCTTTCTCATCTTTAAGTTACATGTCAGATGTATGAATATGTAATCTCTATGGTCCTTGATAAAGAGCCTGTGATTTTTTAAAAACTATCACAGAGTAGTTAACCTTGCATTTTCTGAAGCCATGTTGTTGTGTCTATATTTCAGCTCCACTAAATTATTATCTGTGTTAATTTGGAAAGTTTATGTAAATCTTGCATGCCTCATTTTCCATTTGTAAAATGGGGGGAAAAATAATAATATGCCTAATGAAGTTGTTGTTAGGATTAAATGAGCTATATTTTAACAATGATAACATATGTGTTGTCTATATTTTATTTTATTTTATTTTATTTTTTAAATATATTTTATTGATTTTTGACAGAGAGGAAGAGAGGGGGATAGAGAGTTAGAAACATCAATGAGAATCATTGATCAGCTGCCCCTTGCCCATCCCCTACTGGGGATGTGCCCTCAACCAAGGTACACGCCCTTGACCGGAATCAAACCTGGGACTTTTCAGTCCGCAGGCCGATGCTCTATCCATTGAGCCAAACCGGTTTCGGCTGTGTTGTCTATATTTTAAAATATCTTAAAGCAGAGGATACATATAGAATCATTAATAATAACTTATCAGAGCTTAATTGATATATTTTTTCTTAGTTGTACATGAAGCATGTTTTCTAAATTGAGTTTATTAAGGTGACATTGGTTAATAAAATTATATAATTTTCAGGTATGCAATACATCATCTGTATATTGAATGGTGTGTTTACTGCCCTAAGTGAAGTACTCAATAATATCTTAGATTAGATAAAGGTGATAATGCATATGAAGTGCTTAGAATAATGTCTGGAGCAAAATTTGCCCAATACCTGATGTTAACATTTCTCCATAAGCAATAATTGTTATATCTAAGTTAAGAGTGATATGCTAAGAATAATAAATTAAAAGTGATTAAAACCTTGCTAGTCATATCAACCTTGGTATTATTTTGTATCTAATGTCATAATACAAATTTAATAAATTCATTCATATTAATCAATGTCAATTGATGCAAAATGAGACCTACTCAAACATTGAGTAGAATTAAATTAAATATTGTTATGATAAAAACAACAAAATCCTCCTTTTTTACTTTATTAAGCTGTTTAAAGATAAAAGATTAAATTGTAAGAAAATAAAAAATTAGTAATATACATTCATTAACCAGGCTTAGCACATTATTCAATAAAATAAAAAATCATAAGAGCATACTGCAGGCACCAATTTATAGATTATAATTACCTTTTGTTATTAATTTTAAGAATGATTAATACTATATTAATAACTTTTAAGAAACAGGTTATTAAAATTTTATTACTGGTTTGCAGATATTAAACATTTATATTAAACTCTTTCTCCTATGATACTTTATGTAACTCCAGAACTGGCATCTCTTCTATCATTAGGTTTTATTTTATAACAAACATCAGAGATTATCACTCTGCATTTAAAAAACATATACTTAAGAAACTAGTCATATCATGGTTAAGAGCAGTTTTAAATAATCAAGGAATAAATGTAAATGATGGCCTAATATGCACATAAAATGTTTGAAATAGCCCAGTCCGTGTGGCTCAGTAGTTGAGAGTCAACTAATGAACCAGGAGGTCAATGTTCAATTCCCAGTCTGGGCACATGCCTGGATTACAGACTCAATCCACAATGTGGGCTGGGAATAAGGCAACCAATCAATGATTTTCTCTCATCATTGGTGTTTCAATTTCTCTCCCTCTCCCTTCTATGAAATCAGTAAAAAAAAAAAAAAAAAAAAAAAAAAAAAAAATTTAGATGTTTGAAATAGACCCTGACGCTAGGTAAATGCACCAAAAGTATTAGTTGTTGTCAACATCTTGATTGAGTACACTAAAGAGAGAGGGCTTTATAGATGACCTAGTCTAAAATCATTCAGACTAGGAAGGGTCTGAGATATGATTAAATGATAATTTGTGAGATAAGAGACTCCTAAAATAATTTTGTGTACTTTATTTAGAAATATACCACTGTAGGTTTTTTTTTGTTTTGTTTTTGTAAATATATTTTATTGATTTTTTTACAGAGGAAGAAAGAGGGATAGAGAGTTAGAAACATCAATCAGCTGCCTCTTGCACATCCCCCACTAGGGATGCGCCCACAACCAAGGTACATGACCCTGACCAGAATCGTACCCGGGACCTTCCAATCCACAGGCCGACGCTCTATCCACTGAGTCAAAATGGTTTTGGCTAAGCCAGTCTTTAAGTACACCGAAGATAAAACAACACAACCCCAACTTTCTCACACTGATTTTGAAATAAAATACTTTAACATGTTTGCTGTCCATTGTCCAGTTTTTAGTTCACTGTGGGCTGTATTTAAAGCCAGGGCATCAAAGCACATGCCACAATACATAGGAACAATCTTACTCGAGGGACTATGCTCCTCCTTGTCTACAGCCAGAAGCTGCTAGTCCTGACTCACACTTTCAAACCAAGCAGTGGAAAATACTTCACCTAATGTGAATGAATAACAATGCAATAGGAGAGACTCAAATTGTTCTGTGTGCTTCTTAGGTTTAATTGTTTTGTTCTTAGATCATTTGAATGGTAATATACTAGTTAATTAATATCATAGCTCTGAGTATCATTTTTTTTTCTTGTCAACATTGCCTAGAACTTAAATTAAATAAACCTTGTACAAACTCTGTTGTGTGCTTTTGGATTTATATAATACCTAGGGATAAAAACACATGGCTATTAGAAAACTATTTTCATTATCAATCTTTTAAATTCTCTACAAAAAATAAGGTAATCTTCAGTAAACAGTTTTCCCAAAGCATCTTGAGCAATCAGATGTCTGGGTAGTAGAGCTTCTTTACTCAAAAAACACAAGCATGAATATGTTATAAAAATATAATTCTTAGAAATTGCCGAAACCGGTTTGGCTCAGTGGTAGAGCATCGGTCTGCGGACTGAAAGGTCCCAGGTTCAATTCCGGTCAAGGGCATGTACCTGGGTTGCGGGCACATTCCCAGTAGGGGGTGTGCAAGAGGCAGCTGGTTGATGTTTCTCTCTCATCAACGTTTCTAGCTCTCTATCTCTCTCCCTTCCTCTCTGTGAAAAATCAATAAAATATATTAATTATATATATATATATATATATATATATATATATATATATATATATATTTCTTAGAAATTGAAAACTACTTGGATTTCAATGGCTTTCAGAACATTTATAGTAGACTTTGTAAAGATGTATGTGACTTTATTTATGGATAAAACTTATTTATTATTGCACGGAGTAAGGGTTATTGCATTATTATTAGATGAATTAAGGGTAACTAATGGAAGAAACTCTTGTCTTCTAGACACTTAAAATATACATGATGATGATGAAAAATCCTAAAGGGCTAAAAAATTATGCTTCTTCTCTCAACTGTCATGTGAGTAAGACTTTGGAAAAAAGAGAGATAAAGACAAAAATAAAACCAAAATAAGAAAATGAATATATGCTGTACCTCA
The DNA here is from genome assembly GCF_964339955.1 of Pipistrellus hanaki. Taxonomy (NCBI): domain Eukaryota; kingdom Metazoa; phylum Chordata; class Mammalia; order Chiroptera; family Vespertilionidae; genus Pipistrellus; species Pipistrellus hanaki. Next base: position 61,446,145 of record NC_140505.1, on the reverse strand, counting down.
GAAAGATTTTTTAATATTTAGATCCATATAAACATAAAGAAAAATATGTGGATGACAAATTAGCAGGTAAAACTTACAAATTATCACTTTGCCCTTTTCTACCTCAATTAATGGATTGTACATAAAGAAGTTTCCTATCAATACAATTTGTATTAATCAAAATAATGTGTCAGACTTATATTACTATCAATGCTTCTGAAAATGATAGATCCCTATACTTGGCAAAAACAAGTACAAAACAACCCTTTTCTGCTAATAATAATCAAAATATTTTCTATAACTTTAAGGGAATGGTAAAAAAAACACACAAAACAACACCTAGCTTCAATGAAAAACTAGAATATACATTAATACACACATACATATATTATCTATCTATCTATCTATCTATCTATCTATCTATCATCTATATGTCTACCTACCTATCTATCCATCTGTCTACATGTTGTTACAGTTGTGGAAAATAAGTGAAACAAAAATGTATGCATTAATATTATAGTTAAGTCTTAAAACTTAAAACACATTTCCTACAAATACAGATCTTTTATTGTTCAATAACTTAACCTTTCTAATTTTACACTTAAAAAAATGATTACAATGGTAAATGTTATGTGTTTTATAGCACTTTTTTTTAATGAAAGGATACAGATTTTTCCATCAAGCCATGTTAAAATAACAGGCAAAAAGGAAGTAAGTCTACATTTTACAGTGGCTAAAGCAAAGACTCTTCTTTTAAAATCAAAATTCAAAGAAATAAAGGTTCAAGCTGAGAAAAAAAAAGTAAAGAAAATGCAAATATTAATGAAAATTCCAATTCAGCTTGTTTATTTTAAACATCATTGTCTTGCCCATCTTCTTTGAATGTAGAAGATGAAGTAAATCATTCTTTCAACTAAAGATGTATCTTTTAACTCAATTAATAAAGATGAATTAATTTAAAAATATAACAGAAAAAAAAAACACGTCTCCTATAACTTTCTCTAAAACAGGTAAAAATCAACACTTTGCATCCGATGACAAGAACACTATACCATATTTAATAGTTGGGCCATTACTAAAGAATAAAAAGATGATTGTTCGCTTCCCCCAAAAAAATTGTTTACTTAAAATTGGTAAAAATGTACTAGTATAAAAGTATGAACATAAAAAGATCAGCAAAGAACATATTTATAATATTTTACTTATAGTATTTAAAATAACTATGCAAATGCAAGTTCCTCAGTACTAGCATGGTCTCTATGGAGATGTGGCATACCTCATAATGGCTTTCTTCATTCTCCTGCATGTGGAAACCCGCGGAGCTGGGACATTTCTGAGGAGTGACAGGAATATTGTCACTTTTGCTGTGTGAGTTACACTGAAAGAGATTACCAAATAATTGTGACAAACTACTCCACATTTAGAGTGTCTATTGAGAGACATGGTTGTTTGCTAAGAAACTAATTAAGGAATACAATTTGAATTAACACTGGTTGACTCTACACTCATAGGTACATGCAATGATATTGTGCCTTTATAAAAAAAGATAAAAAATAAAACAAGGATGAATAAAAATAAAATAAATTTTATTTTTACTATTTTAATGCAATATTGATTTATTATGCTTATGATTTTAGTTTCTAAAACATACTTAATAGCTAAGGTCATTAATACCTCATATATTACTATGTGTGAGAGATTCATCCTCTCTCTCTCTCTCTCTTTCTATATATATATATTATGTTAACCTGTGACATAAATATTATTTCCACTTACAGATGACAAAAATAAAGCAAACAAATATTTTAACAAGGTTGGGCTGCTACCCAGCTTTCTGGGACCACATTCCATACCCTATCTACCACATGCATGACCTTTATAAATGATGCATTTGAAATAGATAAAAATTAAAAACTAAAAAGTTTAAGGTCTAAAAATATTACTTCACTTTTTTCCTGCACCAAATATATATTTAAAAACAGGTTAACTAAAATAATTCATTTGGAAATAAATATGAATTGTAAAACATAAGCTATTAAGTTATGACTTGGCCTTTCTTTGTTAAAATACTAACATGGCTCTTTTCAATATTCGTCATGAGTTTTTATGTGAAAATAAGATATGTACTTTCTACTATCCTACTTTCTTCTTCTTAAATCTCTTATTAGATTCAAGACAAGGAGTATTTAGAAGCATTGCTGTTTGACTGTTTATTAAACATCACATTGGTATTTCTAAGATTTCTTTAATAAAAGATATTGTAGTGCTTCAATATGGATTCATCATTGATATATAACCATTCATCTCCCATAAGACTACAACAAGCACACAGAATTTTATGGCATAAGTAGGAAAAACAATATTTTTTTCAAACTAATATGTTGCATTTTCTATCCACTAATGAAATTTAACTTTCCCCATCCCAAAGAATAATTTGTTATAAAATGGATAATAAAGATGTTTTATAATAAGTTGTAGGCTTTAATACATTGAGTTTGGTATACTCTTATTTAGAGACTACCAGTTTTTATATTTAAATACAATTTAAAATGCATTATATTTTTAAGTGTTTCATAATTACTTGGAAATAATTTTAAAGCCATAAAAGGGGCAAAGAAATTAAAAAGATTTCCAGGATATTCTTCATTAGATTTTTAATATATCAATTACCATGTATTTTTGTTTGTTTGTTTGTTTGTTTGTTAAGAGAAATAGCAATATGGAAGATTAGGAAGCCATGACTTTCAAACCCAAAACTATATTAGAAACTTTTGGCATGAAAAACGTTATTTTATGCCTGTCCTCTCCACAAACAATATCCATCAATCCTGTTCAAAACTTACCTCCCTTAGGAACTCCTTACGGGTAACTAAACTAATGGCAATTGTCATTTTAACCTCTGCTTGCAACCTAAGCAACTTTTACATGTCGTTTGTAAAATGCTGCTCTGCCAATATTAATTCTTAGAATGACACTAAGCTTGTCTAAACCACTTCACTGTTAATTATGAAGGCCTTTCTGATATTTCTCATCACTGACTTCCTTAGCTTTCAAAAAAAATGTTTAGATCTTAAAACAGTTATTTTCATCTGTGATGTTCCTAGACATTTTAATCATTCAATTCCTGTCCCTAGCCTCTCCTCATATCTATTCATGCTGATTAATCTTTTAAAAACATCTCATGTATTATGCAGTTTTTCTCCCTAGAAACATTTTCTCAATTTCTGTGGCCCAGCAGTGGCTTCGCACCCTGGCTGTATTAGAATTACCTGGGGAGTTCCAAAAAATGTTCATGACTAAACCCCAACTCACACTGGAGAAATTTATAGCTAAGGCAAAAATAGTTTTTAAATATCCAGGCAATTCTAATGTGCAGTCAGAGTTGAGATCCCTGGGTTAAGGTTAACATTTCTTCATCTGGCCCTCAAGACATTAATAGTAAATTTTGTCCTCACTTCCTCCTTTAACTTATTTAACCCATTATGGACTAGGTGCTATTTTTTTCATGGACATATTTCATAATGCCTCTGAATCTGAACAAAATACAACCCAGTATATTTCAATACTTTATACCTACAAATACAAGATTTTATATATTATCTACATTAACCCTCTGCAGAGGTAGAAAACATGATCCTTCTTTAATAGGTGGGAAAGACAAAGGTTCAGAGGTATCTAATGCCCTTTGTGCAAAAATTTGCCAAGGAAATGCACCCTAAGTGACAAAACTTAGGCAATTACTATTCTGCCATATCTGCCTTATGGGTCCATTAATTTGCTTGTTTATTTACATATTATACTCTGTTTATCTATTTTTTATTAGTCATTTGCCAAGTGCTTTCGATGTTTCAAAATTTTATTGGTTCACCCAGATATGGCATTTACTATTTGTAATAACCTCATTTTAACAGTGAAACCATGTATAGAAACAAACAGCACTACAATATGTAAAACTGCGAAATGGTATGCACCGGTAGCTAAGGGGCAGAGAAGAAAGAATGACTGGACTCGTGGGCATGACACATGAGCAAAGTCTTGAAAAATGAGCCTGGAAGGGAATCATGCTCAGCATGAATCCATGCCAGAAGGAAAAGCATATGCAAAGACTAGTATATGAATTCCCATGATTTGGCCTGTGAGTTTGACAATGCTTTAACTGTAAAGTATGTGATGACAAATTTGAGAATGGGGACAGAAATTATTGATGCATTAAATTTGACAGTAGACGCAATGACAAACAATTACAGAATTAGACCTAATATAAAAAATGACTACCAACTAATGACTACCAAATAAAGGTGTTTTATAAACATCGGAGATAACAAGGATGAGTTGCAATATCATTCCCTCTCTCCTAACTTACCTAAGGGATTACAATATAAGCAAAATGAGGGCATTTGAAATATTACTGTGGAAATCAGGCAAGTCTCTCCATCTCAACAATATTTCACCAACTAAAAATTGTTTGCCAAATTCGATGTGAATAACTCTATAATAAATTATAGTTAAGTTAGATTTACTTAATCAGATTTGATATTGCAGAAAATATATGTAAATCAAACTTGAGAGGTCCAGAACTCAATAACAGCAGTCAGGTTAATGGAAATCACTGTAGCCCTGCCCTGTGTGGCTCAGTTGGTTGGCAGGTTGTCCTGTGCACCAAAATTTTGCCTCCCAGTTGATTCCAAATGAGGACACATACCAAGATTGGGGGCTTCTACAGGAGGCTACTGATGGAGGTTTCTCTCAAACATAAAATGTTTTTATCTCTCTCTCCTTCCTTCTCTAAACTAATCAATAAAAAACATTCTTGGTGGGGATTTTTTTTAAAAAAAAGGAAATCACTGTAAATACCTTTGTTCTTTCTTTAAAATCAATTTGAAGTTTTCCATTACCTACAATTGATAGTCATTATTTAAATGCATGGATATGACTTTTCTCCCCCATAACATCCATTGCAGTTCCTGAGAGATTGTCCTTAACTACCTATAGAAATATCTGCTCAAACCTGCCTCATTACCAGGGATATTAGCTCTTTCATTTTTGACACAGAATTCTAAGAAAGCATTTCACAGCCATGATATCAAGAGAAAAATATCAATAGTAGCAAAAGCAACAAAAGTATTATGAAAATAATCACAAAAATAAATGACACCGCTGTTTTCTTTGCTAAAAGAGGATTTGTTCTTTACATTTTCCACCCAAGTCTATAGCAGCAATATGCCCTGTTATTCTACTCCTCCTTCCACCTTCTTACAAATCAATGCTGCTTGCTAAGAATTAATAGCACTGTTATAAATTGTGTGCAATCATTATAGAGGCAGTAGCCTTGCAGTTTTTTGTTCTATATTTTCTAGTAAATAACAATTCTAGTTGTTAACTACTCCATCTAAATATTTTTTCCTACCCATTTTAAGAAGCCCTTTTATAAAGAGTTGTAAAACTTTTTATACAAATGCCCTGGAGATTGATAAGAAATTCACATTTATAGGAAGAAGCTACTTTAAAGAGCCGTCTGTACTTGCTGTCTGTAAGGTCTCTCCATACATCTCTTTGGAGAGCCCACATGTATCAAATTCTCACCACCTCATGCCCCTGATACTCCTCTATCCTGATCACCAATGATGTCCACATTAGCATCTCAAAGGTCAATTCTCAGTCCTCATCTTGCTTTACCCTGATAACTTCTTCCTTCTGGATCACCTATGTCATTATCTTTCCTAGGCAACATTAACTAATCGGTTTTTTTCTTACCTCTCATGTTCTCTTTATGGAATAGTTTAACTGTTTGCGTTGTTGTTATTGTTAAAACTGCAAAGCCAGAAGAGACGCAATTCAGAGATGGAAGATGCTGACAATGCCTCGGCATACCAGCAGACAGCAGCTGCGGGTTGCTGAAGGACGCCCAGGACCAAACCAGAGATGGGCGGACTTGCATTACCACCATTTGTCCACCAACCAGATCTGAAATATCATGGCTGGCATGTACATATAAGGAACTATCTGGCATTGAAATTGGGACGCAAAAGAACTGTTGGCCCAGAAAGGAGCTCACTACAGACTGCATTTGCCTCTCAACGTAACCGTTATGGCTTGTTGCAGTTTAGGTTCTGACAAGGGTATTTCTTGGATCACATGATCTCACACATCTAGAGGAAATAATGAACAACATAGACTGATGAACAAAAACAGACTCAGAGAAAGAGAACCAGCAATCAGACTCTCAAACCTCAGAGGGAAAGTAAGGGAAGATGGGAATAAGGGAAAGAGATCAACCAAAGGACTTGTGTGCATACTTATGGGCCTAGCCAGTGGCCATGGACAAGGAGGGTTGGGGGGGGGCATATCTAGGGAGGGGTTTGGGATGGGAATGGGGGAATAAGGACAATTATGTGAGACCATAATTAATAAACAATTTAAAAAAAAATTTAAAACTGCAAAGTCTGAAGAAGATGAGGCCTGAGTATTTTCTCAGTAAGTATGTTCTCCAATGGCCCTCACTTTTAAATACATTCTCAATTAGACACATGGGCAATATCTCACTTATAAGCAGACAAGGGCAGAACACTTAGAACATTCCTATACATGTTCATCCCAAAGCACGTATTATTTTACTGATAAAGCTCATATTTTAAGGGATTCATTTACTAGGTTCTTACCATTTGTAAAAATGTGTTCCAATAATTGAGAGTTCTAAAACTCTGTCTCAAATCAGGAAGCCTTGAGTCTGTATCTACCATCTCTCTAATATCTTCTACTAGAGGCCCAGTGCACAAAATTCTGGGCTGCGGAAGGGTCCCCGCTCAGCCTGGCCTGCACTTTCTCGCAGTCCAGGATCCCTCACTCCTTACCGCCTGCCTGCTTGCTGCACCTTGCTGCACGGAGCCAAGAGAAGCTCCCTCCACTGCCACTAAACTCACCAGCTGTGAGCTTGGTTTCTGTCTGAGCTGTGATCCCACGGTAGGAGTACACTGATCACCAGGGGGCAGCCCCTGCATTGAGTGCCTGCCCCTGGTGGTCAGTGCGCATCATAGCAACCAATTGTTCTGGTCATTCCACTGTAAAGGTTACTTAGGCTTCTATTATACAGAGGTCCTTCTCCATTGGTTTATTTGTCTGTCATCACTAAATATATTCTAAAACAAAGTGAAAATTCCCATCAGATTTTGTTGAACATGTAGGTAGTCAGCATGGGTAATATATATTTTTACTTAAAATGAAGATGCAATATATATTTTAAAACCAATCCATATAAATAGCTAGTCAGATCACAGAAATATAGAGTACTAAAATACATATAAATTTTAAGATAGAGATTATTAAAGTAGAATGAGAAAAAAGAAGGGGAACTACAAAAATATTTAAAAGAAATATCAACTGTATCTATAGTATACAGGAAGTCTTCCTTTTTTTAGTTGTTTTGCCTCTCTTCTCTAAAAACAAGAATACTTTTTCTTTAAAAATTGAAGACATAAATATTAGCATATGTTAATTTAGGGTACCAGAGACAAGTATTTTTCCTATTTCTCTTAACTGTCTTTGAATTTTTCAAATACCTGAAAACAAGTCAGTACATAGAAAAAGAATTAGCATGATTTTGTTAAAAATCTGCTTCATCACCTGGCTGGTGTGGGTCAGTGGTTGAACCTATATCCATGAACCAAGTGGTCACCAGTTTGATTCCTTGGGACACAAACCCTGATTGTAGGCTCCATTCTCAAAATGGGCATGCAGAAGGCAGCCAATTGAAATTTCATTGATGTTTCTATTTCTCTACCTCTCTCCCTTCCTCTCTCTCTCTAATATCAATAAGAACATATTTTAAAAATTTTGCTTCATCCACAACAAGGAGATTATTTATAATAATTATGAAAGGGCTTTGTAAACCATAATTGTGCATCTTTGGAAATAAATGTTCTACATAGATATAAAGTTCTTTCTGACTTGGTTTTAAGTAAATCTTCCTCTTCTTGTTGATCATGGTTTTCTAAAGCCATGTGAGGGACATGATTGCTTTTCTTTTATAGTACTATAGCTAAAAAGGTTATTCTCTATTCCTGTACATATAATTCTACTTTCTCTCACCTCATGAGGAAAAGGGATCCTCCTATTGATAATGTATCTCCAGCATAAAATATAGTGCCTAGAGCATTACTATTTTCTGTATATTTCAAGTGAAATGGAAGAATACATGAATAAATGCAAGACTTTTACGAAGACATATTTACCTAGATTGTTTTGGTTTCTAATTCTCTGTGTGAAAAATTCTTTGTATCTGTTTTCTTTTTTGTTTCATTTTGTCTCCAGCAGATAAAATCATTGCAAAATTAGCTTTCCCAAGACCTGCATTTTCATCACATGTGCTATCCCAAAAATAAAATCCATTAGTGCCATAGATTGAGTATTTGTAGTAGCAGCATTGAAGAAAGCAGTGGGTTTAGCCATCATGCTTTGTTTCTCCAACTGGACCCTTAGAAACTTCTGTCGGGAAGAAACTTCCATACAGTGATATGTTACCTAAGTGGATCCATTTGCATCTACCTATTGCATATATGAAAAAAAAAAAGTCCCCCTGTTCAACTCCTTTGACCTGCAACCTTTCCTTACTGTAGACTTTGCCAAGTCCACCCTCGTGATTTTTTCAGGGTAGCAGACACTTTTGTATATAAGTTTACCCAGATATGCTTCCAAATTCCATGAACTAACTGCTATCTTTTCTCACATGGTGGAAATTCTCCTCTATCCTTCTCACAATATCCATTCCAGATATTCTTTCAATCCAGAGACCTTTTTCCCTCGTTTTCATGTTTCTAATATACCTCCTTTCCTCCCTTCCACCATAGCACTTTCTCTTCTGTAGCAATAAGCCTTCCCCTTTAATCCCAGGTTTGCAGAGAGACTAGCCAGACTACTGCTCAATGAAAGTGAGAAGTTGGCTGTGCCATGAGGGATTGATAAAAAGATAAAAGATATATACACTTCTGGCACTGACCATTGAATAGACCAATTGGTGTTTCTCAATTAGAGTTCTGCATGATCAAGTGATATTAACAGCTACTAAGTTGTATTTCTTATTGTGCACTTTGTTGTTGCAAATAGGTCACTTTTAAAGCATTAGTATAACATTTACCTCAATTCACTGTTTCATGACATACATTTCACTTGTGTTCTAAAACAGTTAAGATATTAGGACTACTTTATCCTAATATTAACACATCTAAGTAAAAAAAAATGGAAAAAAATATCTAAAAATGTAAAATTAATGTCTGAAGAAATTCAGTAAGTCGCTTAAGCTGAAGTACCAGATGAAACATATACTTCTTTTTCTTTGGTTAGGAATTCCTTTTGCATATGTTACTCCAGAATTTAATGGTCTCCATTATAGACTGGCTGACATTTTTCAAACAATTGTAACAATTTAATGAAATGTATAGATGCCAAGTATCATAACCAAGATATTGCTTTATCTTTTGTATTATTGCTTAAGTGGTATTTGAAACCATTTTATTGCCATAAATATCTTTGGTTACTAAAAAGTTTTAGCAATCCTGTATGGTGTCCATTTCCTGAGAATGCTTGCTCAGTTGCTTTTCCTCCTATGCAATGACTTTCAAGGCTTTTGTTAAGGGACTATTCACAAGTCAAAAATAGAAATAAAGATATACTAGTATTCCAAAAATAATTATTCCATTTTTGAAAATGCTTATATTAGGCTGAATTTTGTCTCCTTTTTTCAATAACATTTAGTTAGAGTGGGGAGAAAGGAAAGAGTAAGTTTGAAATTGTGTAGGATTTGGAATAATTCAATTAAGGATTTAATAGTAGCACCCTATATCATTTTACTCAATAGGTTCCCTCTAATTGTGCAACCAGAGAGCAGCCCTCTGTGAATTGAATGTTGAGTGTGCCAAAGAGTTGTCAAGGTAGAGGCTCTGGGGTGGCAGGTGCATAAGGATGAACAGAATCTTGTTAAATAAATAACTACATGTGTAAGGCCACATATTTCCTCACACCCAGACATAAATCCCTTTGTAAGAAATTACTACTAAGTCTCTAACTTAATATAGATAAACTGGATAAAACTTTAGGTCATTACTCACCAAGGAAGAGCAATGCAAAACCATCTTTATGAGGACCACAAATCTTAGCTGCTCTGTGCACATTACATTTTCCTTAAATGTTTCATGGATGGTATACTAGTTTTATGCACCTCTTTTGACCCAGTTGCTATAGGCATGCACAGAAATAAAATCCCTCAGAAAGTATACTTCAAACACTAATGTTCTATACTTTACAATTTCTCCATTGTTCCCTTCCTTGTATTATTACCTTACTGTAAAGCCATTTCACAAAGCAATAATACATTGAAAGGTTTTAAATTACCAAAGGATTATATGCTATATTGCTTGGGCAAAGCTCTATTAATGCCAGTAGGCATTGTTCATTGCAACTTAATTCTGCATTTTAAATAAATGGATGCAGGCAATACAGGCCTTTGCAAGTCCTTAGACATTTAAAGAGAGATACTAACTTCTGTCAAAACATATTTTAAGAAATATGACATCAGAAACTTTCATTGCCATGGTTAATCAGAATTATGCATTCTATGTTTTTATGTCAGACAATTATTTTGTAGTTCATCATATTATTTGTTATTATAAAATCCCTGAGACTTTTTATATCTGTTTCACTTAATTGTATTCATATTTTGAAGAGAAAGAAAAACTAAATCCTTCTCAGTACACAAAAATAGATTGTCTAAAAATATTTTAAATTCCAAACATAATTAAAGAGGTCCTGTTTTAGATGTGTTCAGTTGGATTTAAAGATGAATCTTTTTATGTTCCAGATTGAATTGAAAGACTTCAGAAAAGGAAAATGATGAATTTCATTTTCATTCTAGGTAATTCATGCTTAAGAATAGATAAGTCAGTTTACCTTTTGAGTTGGTTAGAAATTTTGGGAAGCTATGAAAGAGTGCCAAATACATAGTGCTAAAACTAACTTATTAGAGAACAACATATTAGTTTATCATATGCCCAATTTACTAGTATCAAAGAAAAGTTATATAAGCCTAAGATATGAGGGAGTTCAGGTGTGTAGTGATGGACTCTCCACACTAAATATTTTTGTTTGTTTTGTTTTCTACACCCTGTTCTTTAAAAGAATACAGAATGATAGTTCTTTGTCAGGTAACAATTATTTTATTATACAACTAGAGGCCTGGTGCATGAATTCATGCATAAGTGAGGTCTCTATGCCTGGGCTGTGATCAGGGCCATCGAGGCAAGGCCTATTTGGGACTGGGCCAATCGGGGACTGCTGGCCATGGGGAGAGATTGTGGGAGGCTGGTCGGCCAGGGGTAGGGACTAGACATGGGAGGTTGGCCACTGGCCCTGAGGAGGGAGCTGCCCCTTGGACACCCTGGGAAAGAGGCCATATCATCCAACACCCATCTCTGGTTCCCCATCCCAGCCCAAGACCTGAATTGCCCAGAAGGGTCCAGAGAGAAGGCGACAATCACCGGGTTGGGTGTGGAAGGAATGGATGCTGGTGCCGCACCACCACAATGCAGTTTCCTGATTCCCCACCTCCTCCTCCCCTCACCACCATGCCACCAAACATTGCCCCCTGGTGGTCAGTGTGTCATAGTGACTGGTCTTCTGGTCATTTTGGTCATTCTGGTTGTTCAGTCATAATGGTCGCTTAGCCTTTTATATATAGAGATGATATCAAAATAGATTTATTTACTCTAACTAAATAAGGATTAATATTTAAATTTATGGTAGTTTTATAAAATAGAGGGGAGTAATATTTAAAATTGATAGAATAATATATAGAAAATATTTTTATAAAATTTACACTTCATATTAACAATACTGATAATGGACTGGTGGACATGGCTCAGTGGTTAAGAGTGGACATATGAATGAGGAGGTCAAGGTTTGATTCCCGGTCAGAGCACATGTCTGGGTTGTGGACTCCATCACCAGTGGGGAACGTGCAGGAGGCAGCCGGTCAATGATTCTCTTTCATCATTGGTGTTTCTATCTCTCTCCTTTTCCCTTCCTCTCTATGTATTTTTTAAATATGTATTTTATAAAACCACAAGACTGGTAATAGGAATCCACTTGCAAATCAAGATAGTAAATGATTTAAAGAAAATAAATTTATAAAAAGAGAAATAGACACATTATAATTATTGCTTCTTAACTTAGAATTCAATAATACCAAAGCATGTCTCTTTGTGATCTTATATTTGTTCTAGAGGCCTAGGGCATGAAATGCATGCTGAGGGTGGGGGAGTCCCTCAGCCTGGCCTGCACCCTCTCTAATCTGGGACATCCCTCTCACAATGTGGGACTGCTGGCTCCTAACCACTCACCTGCCTGCTGCCTGATCACCCAAATACCTCTGCCTGCCTGCCCGAAGCTCCTAACTTCTTCCCCTGCAAGCTTGATCACCCCTAACTGCTCTCTCCTGCTTCTGGTTCAGCCCTCTACACTGTGGCTTTGTCTGGAAGACATCAAGTCTAATTAGCGTATTACCTTTTTATTAGTATAGGTTCTATCACAGCTTTAAGTTTTTACAAAATATTGTTAATTCAACCTTATAAAATAAGGATATGACAAGAATGAGTAGAAGTTTTTCAATAAAGAAAACTTTCTGCTAGACTATTCTTATGGTATTTTTTTTCTTACTATTTTGATTACCCAGAGCTCTAAGATAAACAGAAAATAAAACCATCAATACTAATTTGTGTTTATTTTTGTACATCATTAGAGAAAGATTTTTAAATTAATCCTATAATCTGAAATATTCTGTAATAATTCAGTTATAGAGCACTTTAAAGAGCAAAATTTAACTTTTCCCCAACTTCTAAGGGGTAGAAGCTTAGATAGAAGCTTAGGTGTGTGTGTGATGTGTGTGATGTGTGTGTGTGTGTGTGTGTGTGTGTGTGAGAGAGAGAGAGAGAGAGAGAGAGAGAGAGAAAGAGAGAGAGAGAGAGAGAGTTTAGAAGCAGAAGGAAACAACCAGATAAGGTAGTTGGCTTCTTTCAAGATTCAACAAAAAATAAATAAGAAATCAGCATAAATATGATTCATACTCCTGACACTGAGCTCAGTAGTTCTGAATCCCTTTTTGCCTTTGTTTCAGCCTTTGTTCTTATTTTATTTTATTTTATTTTATTTTATTTTATTTTATTTTATTTTATTTTATTTTTAGTGAATTTATTGGGGTGATGTTGATTGTACATATGTTTCAGGTATACAGTTCTATAACACAATAGCCACATCTTTTATTGTATGTTCATTATCCCAAGTCAAGTCACCTTCCATCACTATTTATTCTGCCTTTAACCTTTTCTTCCTCCCCACCCCCTTCCCTCTGATAATCACCATACTGTGGTCTATATACGAGGGTTTGTTTTTTTTATCTGCTTAATCCCTTCCCTTTTTCATCCACACCTGCACTGATAAATGTTACTCTGTTCTATGCATGTGTGAGTGCTTCTATTTTGTTTGTTCATTTATTTTGTTCATTTAAATCCCACATATATATGAAATCCTTTGGTACTTGTCTTTCCCTGGCTGAGTTATTTCACTTAGCATAATACTCCCTAGATCTATCCATGATGTTTCAAAGATTAAGATTTTTTATGGCTGAATAATATTCCATTGTGTAAATGTATAATTTTTTTTTTATCCACTAATTTACTGATGTAGACTTGTGCTGCTTCCAAATATTGTCTATTGTAAATAGGTTGTAATGAACATAGGTGTGCATGTATTGTTTCCCTTTTTTTAAATTAAATTAGATCTCTTTTTCATCTTCCTTTGTTGTGCTGAAAAATATTTTTAAAGTTTGGAATCTAGGCTTGAAAATTTTCCTTGTAAGTAAGGATTTGTAGCAATCTCCTTCGCTTTGGTGACTTTAAGCAATCTCCTTCCCTTTGATTAGACTCGCTGAATATTAGAGTTGAAAGGGACATTACAGATTCTTTCTTTAAGCTCTATTATCAATGAGGAAATTATGTCACAGAGACAAACCACCCCAAGCTCCAATATTTAGAACAATGAATAATGAATTTTATTTTATTTTTATGATATAGATAGAAATTTTCTTATTTCCTTTTACTATCATTTAAACAAAGAGAAATTCAGCCATGTTCTTAATCTCATATATTAAATTACAGGCTTGCAATGTTTAAAAGGACCTTTGCCCAGATCATAGCCATGCAAGAGGCTAATAACAAAGACCCATTAACAAACTGGATTTAGAGCCTCCAGTTCATTTGATCCAGATGGCTATTCAATTTAATTGGGGGGTAAGGGGAGTTCTCCCTGGAAGAGACTTACAACCACATCTTAAGAATCCATCTGTTTAATTCAATAGCTAAATTAATTCATTAAAAAATGCACCTTTCTTAGTTCAACTGGAAATATCCCATGCTCAAAATTTGGAAGGTTGAAAAGGCCAAACAGATATTCTGAAACATTTATTGAAAAGTAAGGTATGATGAGTTTCAAACCAAATACTATGATAAATATGTGTTTCAATGTGGCTCAAAGTGTAGGTCTCAGTTCAACAACTGTACATGTAATGTATCCATATAGCTTAGTCCCTTTTGTTTCCTGGTTGATTGTAAGGCTTGACTGAAATTTCCATCTTGTACTGTATGCTTTTGGCTAATTGACATGGTACATATCTTCTCAAAACATCCTTTCCAATTTTACTCCCTAGTGATCTCTCTAAAGTATGGAGAAGTATAGAAATCTGTCCAAAATTATATTAAAATTATTAAAATAAATAGCTAACCACAATCAGAGAAGTTTGCCTAATAAGGAAAATCCATACACACACATACACCTAGGCACACTTGGTAAATATTTGCAAATGTTTAAACAAGCTGTGGAAAATACACATGAAAGATAACAAAACCTTATTTTCTGCTGCTTATTAAACTTAAACTACTTGTACATAAAGATTTATTTGAAAAATAAAGTCACAAACAGCTTTCCTTTACTTCAATGTCTACTTGATATATTGAACATTGACTAATAAAACACACATTTCCTTGTTGAAATCTTTATCCACTCATTTGATGGTTTTTATATTCATGTAAAGTTAGACAAGGCAAATTTTGTTCCACTTATTCTTTATAAATAAACAAGAATACACTTTACAATGAACTGCCATGAAACCAGCTATTTGGATATGTGTTGCATGAAACATTTGGGCACAATTGTATTACATATATTTCAATAGTACAAAATATTAGGGCCAAAATTGTCCTTTTATCCTTCCCCATTTTCAACAGTCTGAATCAAATGCTTTACAATAACCTACAAACATTTTTAAATGTTTATGTCCTTTTGAGACATAGTCACTAATGAGTTACTTGATTATCATAATCAGAAACATTAATCACTACAGTCTTGATAAAAATTCAGACCTTATCTCAAGAGGGCCCTGGCCAAATAAATGTGTTGTCATGCTACTCATTTTTATGATGGTCATTCATCGTGATTCAATGTGAAACAATTTTACGAAATAGAAGTGACAGATATTTGGTGTGAGAATCCAATACAAACAGGAAGTATGTAAGATGGAATCCACCAGAAGATACCTTTTAATTCTGTTGAAAGGTGAAAAAAAAATAAATAAATATTTCCTTACTAAAATGCCTCCACAGTAATAATTCCCTTTCTTTATATGAACAATCCTCCAAATTTAAGGTGTCAGGTTTTCACATTGATGTTATACAAATCACAAACTATTTAAGATATTGCTCTCTGCTATACTCAAATCTCCAAAGAGACACCTAACATACAGGACACAGTAGGCATGTGGTGTGCCTCAGCCACCCAGGCAAGTGAAATCTAAGACAACCAATGTTTTGTGTTAAACAGCTGTACATGGCAATGTTCAAGCAAAGATGAGTTAGTTCTTCCTTCCCAATGCTTTTGTGTAAATTTAAATGAGGGAGAAACGAAAGACTCAGTTGAAATCAAATTGTTGGGATATACAAGGACCCAGCAGTAACCATGTATAAGTGTGACAAAACAGTATAAAGTAAACAGATATTTCCAGAAATGCATAGGTACCAAGTGAAAGAAAGTCAGACAGACAGAGAATGAGGGACATAAAGACACAGAGAAACACTGCCTCATTTATCATTCTCTGTTCCACTTTAGGTAAGAACTCAAATGATCTTCATTTTCTTTCCTTGGATTCCAGATCTCTACTTTAATCTAGCTGATCTAAGAGATTTTCTGTTTCCTATAGCCAAACGCAACTTTATACTTTTACAATTATATATATCACATTTTATCAATACCATCTTCTTAAACTATCTTTACCATTTCATTTACTTTTTTGCAGGAAAAGGTAAGAAAGAATGTCTTATCTTACCATTTTAACAATTTTTATAATCACTATACTAAATTTTCAACAATTTCCCCTTTTAAGAAAAAAAAAATTGAGCAGAGAAGTAGAAAATATGCCCAAGTGTCAAATAGATGTCCTGAAATTTCTGTATTATCATCAGATCACTGAATACTTCCAACATGCCAATTGCATTTAAATATAAATAATTATATAACTTTGTTGATTCTCTTTTAAAAGATTTATGAAGATTGTTTTTGATCAGAGTAAAATTAATGTTTCTATAATTAATGTAACTCCCACTGATATTTTCAAATCTCTGTTTTCCACATATGTCTCTCATGCACTTTGGAAAGAGTATTTTCAACATCCTTACCTCTCAGTTATGCCTTAGCTTTCTTAACGTGACAAAAAATTACTCTTGGAAAGAAGCTTCTTTCTCCCCCTTTTCCTCCACAATGCTAATCTATCTACCCCTCAATAATTCTCTGTGTTTCAGTATCCTTGCATCTTCCTTTCCCATTGGAAACATACGTTATAGTGATGTTTCTCAAGTCTACATTCTTGGTTAACTTATTTTCTTCCTTTTTTTTTATTTCAATGGGAAACTTCTGGTAATTTCATACCTTTAATCATGTGATATGTAACTGTAAGTGATAACACCCAAATGTATGGCTTCAGAACCACCTGTTCTATGCTTCATTCTGAATTTTTAAATGTTTGCTAAATATCCCATTTAAGATTTCTTCTTGTATCTTAAAACCAACTTATTCAATGCCCAAGTCATTGGTTTCTGCTCTCCTTACTCTTTTCCTTGCACATCCATTGCAAAAATAACATTTTTTAAAGTTTGTTTAAATTGAATTTTTAGATAGAATGGAAGGGAGAGGGAGATATATAGAAGCATGAGTGTGAGAGTGAAACATAACATTTTTAAACCTTCATTTCTCTGTATAATGATGTGTGTTTGTGTGTCTGTTTTCCGCTTTGAGGTCCCAGTGCTATGCAGTTTCTAGCAATAGAAAAGTCTTAAAACTGGTTTTGAATAACTGCATTCAGTGTTTTCCATTTCAAATTCTGCTTTGGAACACACAATTCATTGGCATTCACAGAACTCCATAGATTTGCTGCAGCTAATTGGAAGTATTGAATATTTGGGATCGTTTTGTTCAGACAGGTTGCATGCAGGCATAGTCTTCAGAGGAAAAAACACCGTGTTCTTTGTAAAACCACAAGCAAGTAGTTATGTCCCTGAGGGTTTAACAGCCCCTCTCCTACTTGTTGGTGGAGGTGACTAAGAGACTTACATGAGATAATTAGATGTAGAAAAATTTGAAATGTATAAGGGGTTTTATAAATTCAGGTTCTGTTAATTAATATTAAATTTTTAAATTATATAGAACATATTCTTATTATTTTTTAAGTTTTAAAACTAGCATGATTTTCATTTCACGAAGTAATAGAATAGAATGATTTTCAAACCTTTGTTATCCCATGGCACACATAAACTAATTCCTAAACTAATGCAGCACACTAAAAAAAAAAAAATCTTTTATACTTTGTTGCCAATCTGACACAAAGAAATACATATGATTTGGATTCATTCACACTGGGCAGCTATTGTTGTATTGGCTATTGTCTTTTATTTTATTTTTTATTTCACAATCTAAGGGGATAAAAGATCAGTGTTCCTAACTAAATAGTCAAGTATTGCAAGTTTTAAAATTTTTTCAGGTCCTGGCATTGAAAAATCACTGGATTAAGGCAATGTATTAACATTCTTTCACTTATTAAACATATTCATATATATGATAATGTTAGCCCCCAAGAATTACCTAAATAGCATGCTGTCTGTCACCCTAACAACCCTGTTCCAGGAAAAAGCTTTGGCATTCTATTGTTCTGAAGGACATATTCTTGATACCTAAACACTATTTGCATTTACTTACATACCCTTGCCTTATAAGGGTCTTTACTTCAGAAACTCACACATTTTAACATATGCACTTTTAGCTTTTACTTAAGAATGATAGGAATAAATCATTTTTCCCTGTGTGTTTTTAAACAAGATATGCAAAGGAGCCCGGCTGGTGTTGCTCAGTAGTTCAGGGAAGATCTATTCATCAAGAAGTTGCTAGTTCAATTCCCAGTCAGGACACACCCAGGTTGTGGGTTCAGTCCCCAGGGGGGGCACGTGCAGGAGGCAGCCTACTGACCTTTCTCTCTCATAGATGTTTTTGTTTCATAGATCTCTCTTTCTTTGTCTCTCTCTCTGAAGTCAATAAAAAACTTACTTAAAAATAATATGAAAAAGAGAATAAAGGAGATATCCTAAAATGGATTTGGTTTTCAGGTAAATAAAGGGGAAATTAGCTGACTTCTCATTGTTACTAATCCTTGAAATTCTTCTCACACCTTTCTGAAAATTCCTGAGCTGTAGTATTAATCTCTTTTGAAAAGGAGACACTAAATTCACTGTGTATTTTGCATGTTCCTAAACAAGTCTTGAATGATGAATTTCACTGTCTGTGTGAGGTGGTTTACCTCAGCACATAATTTCTTATATTAATAACCTTCCCCACAGGAGTGGAATGACCATCTATAAATACAATCCCTTCATTCAATCAAAAAATTAAAGCCTGTAACCACCTCATAATTCATCATCTTTTCTTACAGGCAATTATCAAAGCAAAAACAAAAAACAAATCCCCAATCCTCAACCCATTGTAATGTAAAATTATGCAGCCTTCCTGGATATATTGAAAATTATGTAGTATCTTGTGTTCCAAATCAGTTCTATTGAGTGACTTCCTATTTCCAGTGAGCCATAATTTTCAGAGCAAAAATAACTCCTTTCAAAACGAAAGTCTTCCTAAAACAATAACTTTCTGAATGTTTGTATATTTTCAATCAGTCTTTAAAAAAACATCTCTTCATATGAATGCCTCAACAGTTATGAGGAATCTAGATTATAGGGTTTTTTGGAATCTGCAAGACTTCCATTTTCATAAATCTACCCAAAGGCGCATCTGAGTGTTCAGTAAGGGGGCTTCTTCCTCTTTGAGTAAGACTGATGCAGATGGGTACTGAATTACACTATACATTCAAACCCTAGCATATGCACTCATACAACTGATGTCAAATTCATAGTTAAGCTTGGAAAGATCTCTACCAGAAAAGCGTAATCTTAAGAGAAGGCAATAGAATTACCGGTACGTTAGAGAATTCTCTGGGAAACTATTAGTTAAAAGGCTTCAGATATTTGGCTTATTTTCAAAATATATAAAGTAGGAATATTGGGTATCTAAACTACCTTTAATTATAGTAACTATAAAAGCAGAGATCAAATTCACATAAGAAAAATAATGTTTTTTAAAGACAAAAATCGTCCTTAGTATCTGAAGAGCACTCTGTAAGTCAGGTAGCTCAGTCATCTTAAGTAACTTCCATTGGGTTATCCAGTTGACTAAACTAGGGTAAAGATTTACATTTGCTGCATCTTGTTCTTTTACATTAATTAAGGAGTCTTGATTTTACCAACACTATATAAATGCAAAGCCAATTTCAATATAAGACCTAACAGGGTTAAGATTTGCCACATGAATACATGCATATGTATTATAGGAACATATGTTTTGCATAAAGCAGAAGCAAAACACATATTCAGTCCAACTGGCATAATTGTCAAGACTACATAAAGCATAGTAACTATCTTTTAGAATCTCAGACTACATGTACAAAGAGTAATTTAGCACAAGTTATGTTGTTATGTGAATGCTTCCTATTTTGAGTGTCATGGAGGTAAGTTGAGTAATTAGCAAAACCTCTGGGGAAATAAGCAATACTATCTTAATTGTAATAGTAATAACAGTGATTGAAACAGTCCTGGAGTTTATTCGTGTCATTTGTAGCAGTTTTCATTAAACCAATTAATTTATAGAACAATTGAAGCCTAGATTTTGCCAGAAAAACATCACCATTGAGAGAAGAAAAATGTAAACTTTGAAATACTATACACTTCATCAACTAAGCTTTGAAATGACTTGCTACTTGGCTTAACTTTGTCTCATGCATAAGTAATAGCATACTTCTTTTTCTTTCACACAGAGAAATCATGCTATCTCTTCCACTTTTTACACTCAATCTTGTGATTGACTATGCACTGGTGAAATAATTGTGCAGAAATAAAATGCGATGCAAATATAATATATCAAAGTTGTTATTTAATATTTTACACAAATCATTTAGAATATATAAAATACATATCTCATAAATGTCAAGTATGAGATATTTGGAATTTTATAAAATAAGTAGAGGCCTGGTGCATGGAGATTCATGCACTGGAGGAGGAGGTCCCTCAGCCCAACCTGCCCCTCTCAGTCTGGAAGTCCTCAGAAGGAGGAGGCAACCAGGTTATCAGAGGGAGGCACAGTCCCCATCACACCTCTGCTGCTGCTACTGCTGGCAGCATAAGCCTTGGCCTGGTCCTGATTACCTGTTCCTCAGGCTGGCCCTGGGAAGCTAGGTAGCCAACATCTGAGGCTTGCCTGTGCCTCAGGCTGGCCCTGGGTGGCTGGGGGAATGAGGATACTGGTGGACTCCAGAGGCAGGTGCACAGAATGGCCAGACCACCTAGGGATGGGCCCAGCATGAGGCATACCTGCAGCCCTGGTAGAACTGAGCGGTCTGGATGCCACCATATTGTGGCTGTGGATGCCACCATCTTTGAGGGTATAGCAGTCAATTAGCATATTCCCTCCTTACTAGCTGTGGTAACCACACCATTTTTTTGTGAGGGCATGATGGTCAATTAGCATATACTCTCTTTATTAGATAAGATTGGCTATTTCTTATCCAACTTCAGAACTACATATCTGCCTTCTTTTATAAAAGAATGCCCCCTTCCTCTGAACCTCAAAAAGAAAGACAGATTTTAATTGTTTCTGAATGTGCAGGAGAGCAGACTCAGTGAATGCTAATAGGCATTTTCTATCTTTAATTTTTGTCATTATACAGGAGATATGAGGGAAGAAAGGTAATAGGAAAAATTAATTCCAACAACTCACCCAGAAGTAACTTCCTTATATTCATATCATTCCTGAACTTTTGGCTTGGAAAACTTCGCTGGTAGACAAACATTGCCACCTCCTCATGCTTGAAAAGTTCTGAATGTAATTGTCTGTCAATAATATGGTGATTTATAATGCAATCTGTTCCTATTGCTAGTGCTGCAGATAAATCTAATCCTGTCTAATAAAGAAGGAATATGCTATTTAACTACCCCACCCTCAAAGAAGCTGGGACCCATAGCCAATAAGGAGGGGATATGCTAATTGATTGCAGCACCCACAGCTTCAAGATGACAGTGCCCAGTCCCTTCAGCCCCCTAGCTACCCAGGGCCAGCCTGAGGTGCAGGCAAACCTTGGATGGTGGCTGCCCAGCTGCCTAGGGCCACCCAAGGCTCAGGTAAGCAGGGCCTGCTGAGGCTTGCACTGCTGACAGTGACAGCAGCAAAGGTGTGATTGGGGCGTCACTTTCCCCTGATTACTTGGTTGTCTCCTACCCCTGAGGACTCCTGGAAAGTAAGAGGGGGCAGGCGGGGCTGAGTGACCCCCTGTCCAAGGCATGAATTTTCATGCACCAAGCCTCTAGTATTAGATATTAGGAGCTTGACAGTCCTTCTCAGTTTTACAGGTGATATAGCCAATCAAATTTCCTTTCCGTTCTCTTCAGGAGAGGATATTACCAAGACTAGCTATTATTCTAATGTCAAGTTTTTCTAACATTATTGTTCGTCTTAAGAAACCTTCATTATATTACTAAATGTTATAAAATAAATAGAACTACAAGTGTATGTTTATAACGTTTTTGTTATATTTTTCAATAATTCTTCCTGCATTACTCCAATATGTAGGGAAAAAAATAGAATATTTATGCTCAAGTTGGAAACAGAGGCTATAACATAATTAGACTATCATGATTCAGATAACTAAAATATTATGCACAAATATGAAAATATTAATCACTAGTGGGAAGATGAATTATTGTATGTCTATTATCTAAAAAAAAAAAAAAAACCAGAAAAATGGCATAATTTTTATAATATCTTGAGATTCACAAAATTAAGTTTAAGGCTGGAGGTTCAGCATGTACAATCATATGAAACTCCAGACCCTCCATGCCAGCAGGACCCCAGACCCATACCGCCGACTCGGTCAGGATCCCAGCATCCACTCTGTCACCACAGGGGTGGAACCCCAGACCTCAGACTGGCTGCACAAGGTGGGAACCCAGACCCCAGACCCACTGCATGAGATGGGACCCCAGACCTGCCACACCAGGAAGACCCATCAAAGCACCTCCTGGTAACTGGTTGTTTAGTCTTTATGACGTTATAGCATTACGGCCATGGGCTTTTTATATATATAGATATGCTACACCTGGTTAATACACATAAGCAATTGAATACTAGCACATATTTGATTGCTAATTATATGTACCAAATCTTGACTATAAAGAGTAAGTGAAATGATAAAAACAACATAGAACATCTTTGAGTTGTGCACATAAATATGCATAAACTCTTTCATAACTGATTTTTTTCTGAATATTTTGTATTCAAATATTATTATTTTATAAATTGAATAGGCTCCACATCAACTAAAACAATTAACATACCTAGTTCTATCTGACTTAGAATATTTCAATATTCAAGTCAAAATCAAAGTTCATACTTATAGGAAATGTTGATTACTATATGACAGGTTTAATTCTCAGTAATTCAAAAGTGTTATTCTTTTTGGTCTCTAAACATCCAATAAAATGTACATAGTCTACATAATCATTTTAATAGATAAGGAAACCAAGGTATAAAATAAATAATTTTCTAAAATAAAGCTAATTGGTTAAAAAGCCCAGATGTGAATCCTCTGCCATGGCTAGAGGGTCCAAAAGCTGTTAAATGCACTATTGCTGCTTTATTAATGAGGATAAAGTGTATTCCAAGAATCAACAAAATTTATTAATGAATCTACACAAATATTTCCATTTTAGTAGCTGTAGCCTGTTTTCTGAAACTGCTGTCTGTTTTGTGTTTAACTATAATGCTTCATATATCGATAAAATTTAGTAATTTCATGTACAAAAGAAGTTTAAAGACATAGGATTCTTCTATTTTATCTAGTCTCAGCAATGAACTTCCAACCATAGATCAGATTCCAAAAGCACATAGTCATGTTGGCACAGAATTAAAGCAGAAAGCTTATTTTGTCCTTAAAATATTTTACAACTGTCTACTGACTCCCTTATTCAATACTGTTTTGAACTTCTGTGCAACTTGAATTATTTTAAGCCTTTCTGGAAATCCTTATGCTTGAGAACTCAATTGTGGTCATCAGTCCAGGAACAAGTTGTCATCTTTTCACACAGGAAGGGTATCATGTATAAGGCTCTTTTCTTAACACTCATTAAGAAATTTTTGCCTCTAGATATGATGATTTAATCATTCATTATTTGCAAGGTTTCATTTATTGATTATCTACAAGTAGTTATCTGAATAAAATAAGGATGGTAACGATAGTACCTAAATTACATTTGTTATGTTACCAAAGACTGTTTTATTTTCCAAATCGTATTTTCCCAGATAAATGCCATTAACCAACATAATGAATTTCCTCGAAGAAACCAGTTCTCTCACTTGGATCTAGCATCGCAAGTGGCTCCCACCTTGTCTGAGCAGTGGGGAAGCAGGTCCTCCTAATACAATTTTCCCATTCCCCTTTCTGACTATTATCTGGTATCTGGAATAAACAAACAAAAAAACAAACAAATAAACAATTAAACAAAAACACCACTTCTTTCTGTTTTATCATTTTCCTTATGTGAATTTTTAAAAAGCGTTTGAAATGCCCTCAAAATAACCCTCGCGATATCTCCAGTAATTGTGTGAAGCCATAATGCCCTGTGTGGGCAGGATGCCCATTGCTCTCTCCCTCTCACACAAAGCCTGTATTGATAACTCAGACGATGTCATTGGGCTCTCTTTCCAAACTTTTAATTTCCTTCTAATTAATATCATATCACTCTAATTGGGCTTTTCCCTTGTAAACTGCATGGAATAAGAGTTGTGTTGCATGTTAATTAGCTTTAGGTACCAAGGATGATCCCCATCACCAAGAACCAGAATTGCCATTCTGGAATTACACTATAATAGCATCGGCATGTAATAGTCTTTCCTGGAGACCATCCAAGAATGTTTAATTATTAAGGGGTTTGAAACATCAGGTTGTGAGACCGATTCACCACCAAAGCAGTCAATTAGCTACATAGTAACCATATAGCAAAGGTACGGAGATCAGCATTGTGAAGAGGTTTCTCTGTATTCCCACAAGCATGAACCACATATCCACACAGGCTGCACGCTACACTTGGCTGTGCTAAGTGCTTGGGGAGAGAGCCTCCATTTTATACGAGCTAACATTTTAGCTTGTAGGGATTATGAAGAATTGGTAAAGCACAAAATAAAGATTTTCCTAAGAGAAGTTCACATGAAGGCACTAAAGTAGATTCACGGAACACAGAAAAGTATGTTTAAGTAACATTAGGATGGCTTTCAATGAGAGTTCTGGGTATCGCTATTCTACCTTGATGGTTTTTTTGTTTTGTTGTGGTGTTTTATTTGAAATAGAATCAAAAAAGGGCTTCTGTCGTGAGTGGCACGTGTAGTGCAGCCTGAAATAGAATCAAATCTCCATTTGAGGAAATCATCTAGACATCCAGTCTAATTAGCATATTACGCTTTTATTATTATAGACTAGAAGCCTGGTGCACAAAATTTGTGCACTGGGGGGAGGGTTGTCTCTCAGCCAAGCCTGAACCCTATCCAATCTGGAACCACTCAGAGGATGTCCAATTGCCAGTTTAGGCCTGATACCTGTAGGATCGAGCCTAAACTGGCAGTCGGACATCTCTCTCATAATCCTGGACTACTGGCCCCTAACTGATCACCTGCTTTCCTGCCTGATTGTCCCTAACCACTTCGGTCTGCCAGCCTGATCAATGCCTAACTGTTCCCCAGCTGGCCTGATTGCCCCCAACTGCCCTACTCTGCCATCCTGGTTGCCCCTAACTGCCCTCCCCTGAAGGCCTGGTTGCCTCCAAATGCCCTCCCCTTCTGGCCTGATCATCGTAACTGCCCTCCCCTGCTGGCCATCTTGTGGAGGCCATATTGTGTCCACATGGGGGCGGCTATCTTGTGGGAGGGCCTGATGGTCAATTTGCATATTATCTCTTTATTATATAGGATAAGCATGGTTCTTTAATATGAATTATATTCATATGATATGCCCTTGCACTGCACCAACATTGAGAGAACTACATCAAAACAATAGTATATACTCTTTTATTTTACCTAAAAGTCATATTGTTTGGTATTCTCCTTTTGTCCCGAGGACACAGTCATTCAAACCTGTAATGTCACTTGTAAATTTGAAGATCATTTTTACAGAATAACCAAAATTTATTTCCTCAATTTTTCCTATTATAAAATATATCTCAAGAAAAATAATTTTGATCTAGTACTTTCCTATGCCCTACCAGTGGCAGGAACAGCAAAACCTTCAACTAAAGAATATTTACAGGTGGAAAATGAGACTTGGAAAAGACAGCGCCTGGCTTCCCTTTCAGGGCTATTTGTATCCCTTGTAGCCTTTGCTCTGTAAATTGAGGTTAGCTAGAGTAAAAACCACTGAAGAAATATAAGCATGAGAATCTTATGAAAACATTTTTAAAATATTACTTCAACTGACTACACATATATTATAGAGATTATGAGCAATATTTTTGGTCATTCTTCTATTAATGTTCACAGTTACTCATTTTTTGGAGGGAAAGGAAGAAGGGAGAGCCAAGTCTATAGCCATACAAAGATGTGTTTTGCACATATAAATAATAGCTCATATTTGGGGGGGGGGGCGGAACAAGCAATAGCATATATTTGTCAATGTTCCCTGCTTTGATGTATCCGTCAGGCTTTCCCTGCCCCCTCCTGCCAAAATGAAAATGAAAAGGCACACTGAGAGACCAAACAAGTTTCCCTTTTATGACAATGACCTCCATAGAAGAAGCACACATAGAGTGGTGAGAGGAAATGTGATTAAACTGTCTACTAGAAACCTTTTAAGGTTCTCATAAAAATTGGATGTGCAGGAAATTCTTGGACAATGCATTAAGTGGCAGCACACACTGAATGTGCTCAGGGTTTAAAATTTTCAAAAGGGAAAGCTATCTTTTCTGCCCACATCAACTAATGTTTGCCAGCTCTGTTTTGTCGACTGCAGCTCACTGAACTCCCATTCTACCTTACTTATTGCAAAAAAGGAGACCAGGTTAGACCTTTGTAAAAATTGCATTAGAATTTTGCATTAAAATTGCATTCTATAAAAATAGAATGTTATGTATTTAAATTTTCTTTATATAGTTTAATTTCAATTATAATGTTACTTTGTCATTTTATATTCTTTGTTCATTTATTATTCAAAGGTAAGCTAACCACCCTACCTTTGCCTGTTTAGGTCCCACATTTTTTATCTTGAGCCATGTGTCATTGTTAGAAAGAATATGATCTCTTTCTATAAAGAATTTTTTTTCTTAATGATCTATGACTTAAAGTGTATTTTATCTATGACATCAGTATAATTTCAGGATTGTCAACATATAATGTGTTAAAGTAAAAAAAAAAAAGAAAAGGTATAAAATATTATCAGAATATATGGGATATATATAACAAATAAGTATTAAGAAATATCAAGAGTCAGCCTCTAAACATCTCACCCTACTCAGAGACTTATAAATATATCACTGAGGAGTCTTCAGAAAAATAAAACTTTTATGGTCAATCAGAAGGATCCTTTTGTATCCTCAGTAAAGTATAAACAGATGTATCAGATGTAGAAAATGGAATTTATTTAATTTTATTATGAAATTAATGAGTTTTAGAGGGTGGAGATGAGCAAACTATACTCATAAACACACACACACACACACACACACACACACACACACATACATACACACACACGGAAATCAAAGAGAAAAATGTCACTCATTGAATTTCTAATGCATTGTATTTCCAGTACTTTCAAAACTAGGAAGAACCAAGAAAGTGGACTTATTTTATCTGTAGGTATATCCCTCATATGGAGAAGTTTCTTCTGTCAAGTCCTTAATGCCTGATAGCCAATGATTCCATCCAAGTATGTATATTCTGATTTAATTCTATTAGTAATCCCACTTCTTACAAAGAGGTGTCTAGAAGTGACAGACTATGCTGGCCATCATCCCTCTCCCCACAAATTCTTGACTATGTAGCAAAGTACTACAGAGTGACTGAGATAAGTTATATTTGCCATCACAAAGAATAGATGCATATTACGGTTGATGTATGTATGTATGTGGATGTCTCTTGTATATGTCTGATGTATTTTTTGTAAGTGCAACATTACTAAGAATGGAGTATATGGGAGATTAATGAGTTGGAAAGTCAGTAGTCAACTGGACACAAATATTAGTACTTGCTATCATAACAGGAAGGAAATTGTAGAACCTCTCTTTCTGGATACCCTAAAGGATGATTCATGATCTCTCCTGATTCACAGGATGTGAAGACTTGAGCAAGTAATGTACTTTAATATTAAACACCTACTTAGCTTTTAGCTTTTCTGTATCTCAGTTTCTGCCTCCATATAATATCTGAGTTAGCTGAGAACATCCCTTTGACTATCTTTCAGTAATAAATCTTTTCAAAGAAATTAATACCTTTGAATTGAGAGTAATTTCTGAAATATTTGTGTTACAACTGTAAACTCAGATGAATATTTGAAAGTCACATCAGCAAACAAAACAGGAGAGGAAAAAAATTCTAGATAAATAATTTCTAGAGTATTAGAATATAACTAGAGGCCCTGTGCATGGATTTGTGCATCAGTGGGGTCCCTCAGCCTGGCTTATGGGGATCAGGCTGAAACCAGCTCTCCAGCATTCCCCAGGGGTCCTGGATTGCTAGAAGGCAGTTCTCAGATGATGCACCCTGGAATCGGGCTCCCTCCCCTCTGGTTCTGGGCATGTCACCCAAGAACCACAGCTGCCATGTCACCACAGCTTGGCAGCTCCTGTGTTGAGCATCTGGCTTCTGGTGGTCAGTGCACATCATAGCTACCAGTTTAACAATAGGATGGTCACATAGGCTTTTATAGAGAGATTAAATGCTCTATTTTTAGACACTTATAAGAAGAGAAACCACATCATTGAGTTCAGAAAGCTAAAAAAAAAAACCCTTCTATTTTTTGTCTAATCTTGAATGTGTAAACTATTTTTATTTTTAGAGTGGACTTATAAGACTCTTTAAGTTATACATTGCAAATTCAGAGTATAGTAAAATTATGGTGGTGTAACTGAGAGAAAAAAATTAGTCCACAAAACCATTTCTAGAATATCTACTAATGTGTTAAAATTTAGAAAACTGTTGCTTAGAAAAAGTTAGTATAGTTTTTACATTGATATATAAATATATTTATATGATATGCTAATATATAAATTCTTAAAGCAATTAAATTTACTTAATTACTAGGAATTTTATCCTTTAAGCTTTGTAAGAAGTATATTTAAATTAAAAATTAGAAATATTGAATATGGTTTATATTCTATCACCCAAAGATCTATAACACTGGTCAACTTCATAGAAAACTATTACAATATGTTTTGCCTGTTTAGGTCCCACATTTTTTTCCTTGAGCTATGTGTCATTTCTTATGTGTGAATCTCTTCTTGTTAGAAAGCAAACGATCTCTCCCTATAAAGAACTTTTTTTCTTAATGATTTATGACTTAAAGTGTATTTTTATCTATGATAACAGTATAATTTCAACATTGTCAACATATAATGTGTTAAAGAATCAGTTTAAAGAAAGCATGTCTCTTAGTTTCTCAGTCGAATAAGGTAAATGACTGCCTTCTAAAAATCAACAGGAAAGATTAAGATGACAAGTCAACAGTGTATATTATCATGTTGCAAGTGGTGTTTGTTCATAATCCAAATAATACAGCCAAATGTGACACCCGATGAGAAAAACACTTTCAAGATTTGGTACTACTACAATAGTAAAGTAGATTTATTAGGCCCCAGTATCTAAATTGGGAATAAAAACGCCCTAGTTGATTCATAGATTAGATTTATAAAAGTACTTTACTCAATCCAGGGCAGGAGAGATTTGCAGTTGTTGTTTTCCTGTCAAGACAGAATGTTCAGTACTCCTGTTTATGTCTTCAGCAATAGAATGTCAGGAAAACAAGGTGGGGGGAAAAAGTGTCATCAATCAAATCTTATAATCCTCTGAAGTGTCTCAGATTCTGTAAATATTATTAGAAAATGTGTATTAATTTCCATCAGCTCTAATTAAACAGTTCAAAACATGACAGTGCTTTTTACATGAAATACTCAGAATCTAACAATTTTATACAAACCCAAGCTAGGCAGAAAACACTGGGGCAGAAAAGACACTGGGTCTCAATTGAACTAAGGAAGGAAGATGAAGCTCCACTTACAATGCAACCAAAAGTAACTGCTTTTAAAAGGTTAGAGCTTATACCCTAGTAAATATCAATTATGGTTGACCAACCAAGTACCTAAAGCCTGCCTGCCCACTGCCTGCCTTGATATTATTGCCCAATAATTCAACTTTACTTTGACCTATAATATGAGATTGCATATATTTAACTATGATGACTGATACCCAATTGTTCTTTCCAATCTACACCACATAGAAAAAATAAAAAATAAAAAGGTGAAAGCTTGGTGAGGCATAAGAGAAAAAAAGCAGATAAAGCAAAAAGCACAGTAGTTGTATGCTGAGATGTTAGTGAATGTTTTATGATGATAATGTTTCTCCTTGATATTTGTGCTTAATTTCCATGTGTTTGCATTTTTACACTTCACTAATTTCTTTGGTTATTTTTGTTATTATTTGAGTGCTTAAAGTTTGTAAAAGGTTTGCAAAGTTGGTCCTGAGTTGAACTTGATGGCCTCTGTGCTTCCCTAATTGTATGGCAATAAAGCAGGTATACCATGTACAATTAAAAACATAATGAATGACTACAAAAAAATGGGAAAAAATAAGACCTTTCAAGGTGAATAGATGGTATTAACTCCAGTGAAATAATGGAAAGCAAAATCTTTATTGTGGATAATCATGATATAACATTATGTAAAATTGTGATGTGCATTGTTTTGATTACAATGTGGACCTTAACAAAGTAATGGCAGAAAAATAAAGAATCTTTAACTAGAAATAAATTAAGAAAACTAAGTCAATGTTAAGTTGAGTTTTTTAAAAAGGATATCTTATTGCTCCCAAAGTTAGTTACAGAACAGTTCTTTGAAGTATTATGAAACCTTCAACTTTGTAAGATTAATAATAGAAGCCATTCCTTTGTGTCTAAAATGATACCTGGTGTCTCCTAAATGTCTGATGCAGATTATTCTTTGAGATGTTAGTAAGCTCAATCTCATATGAATTTATTTTTTACAGAGTAAGTATGTCACACTTCAACATCAGGGATCAATTAATCCTAATCTTAACCATTTTTCAATTTGACAATCTAAGAGTATGTTTCTGAGCTACAGTTTTAGTTTTGTTTTCCAATTAATTTTGTGGGTCCAACACCTTAGGTGTATGTAGTGAATAATACTATTTTGAAAAAATTTTATTTTTTAAAGGCCTATTGGACCATATTTATGAAAGAAGAAATTTAGGACAGTCATGAGATCATCTTAGGTGACAAAATTAAAATTAGGAGGAAATCTAGGCACATAAAAATGATGGGTAAAACTAAGTTTAAAAAAAAAAATAGTGCCTGGAGAAAAAATCATTGTGCATAGACTGAAGATAACAAAATTAATATTTGGATTTTTCATTAAATGATCGCTAAATAAATAAGAGAGAATTATGTATTAATAGCATAATAATAAGCAACAAAACTTTTTAAATTTTAAAGACACATGAGTTTGAGCTGCAATATTTTTTATTTTAAATTAAAAACAGTAAGCTCTCAGCCAAATTCCCTAATCTTTTTAATTAATTCTGGCATCTAGAAAAAGGGGATAATATTTATTCTCCTCAAGGAAAATCTGAGATATTTATAAACAACTACTTGACATATTTTAATCTCAGTGTATATCATATCAAAGATTGAATGTCTTATAGAAAAGCTTGCATAAGTCAGTTTATAAAACCATGCAATGCACCATTTAGAAAGAAAGAATGATTTCTGTTCAGATTATGTAAATTTTTTTCTCAAAAAAAATTTTTTTTCTTAAGAATACTGAAGAGGCTTTGCTTCTCTACTGTGGCTGGAGCAAAGGCCTGGATCCCAGGTACCAGAGGAAATCTGGTGCTGGCAGCCGCAGTTAGGAAGGCCTATTGCACAAATCTTCCCTCGAAGGACCTCTAGTTATTATATAATTGAGGAATTTCAACTTCAGTAGAGTTATTAAAATGGCAGAAATTTGTGAAGTAGTAGCATCAGTTTTCACATTCAGGAATGCCAGATTCTAAACAGCATGCTCTTAACTGATCTGAAGTTTTTACATATAGAATGGAAAATCAAAATCGACCTGCTTTTCCCCCATAGTATTTATTACTACTTGAAGTTACATATCTCTTCTTGTCACTGTCTGCCTCCTCAACTTGTTTCTAAACTCCGTGAGGAAGGAAATATGTTGCCTTTTCACTGCTTTATTGAATAAATATGTAAATGAACAATTTTTCAGATGGAGCAGAACTGTGCATGGATTATCCCCTCAATGCTCTAAAAGTACGGCTCATTGCTATAGTTCAGAGTTATTTTTATCAACCTTTATAACTGGTGGACATTTCAAATTTCCAAACTAGGGGAGTCCTGGCCTTACCTCTAAGAGATAATTCATAGATAGACTATAGCTCCTCATGTACCAGAGACATAACTAGTTACCATTAGGAAAAATAAAAGATGAAAGTATCAGTAGGATTTCTTTAAAATGGCCATCATTACAAATTTGACATTTAAATGAAATAATTTATTTTACATTGATCAACTAAAATAAAGCCTTACATTTACAATAACAGAATCTATAATAAGAAGAGGCTAATATGTTAATTAGACCAGATGTCATTCCAAACACCTTTCCAGATGAAGTCAGGGCCAGAAGGAAGCTCTCCTGGGTCCTGGGTGCCAGAGGGAGCCGGTGCCAGCAGCTGGGGGAAGGAAGGCCTACCCTCGCAAGAATGTTGTGCATTGGGCCTCTCGTTAGAATATACTGAAGTTTAAAGATGCAATAATCCATTGCTTTAGCTGCAGTGCTTTAGATATGGACTTCTGTGAAGCTTAGAATTATGACTATTTTTGAGTGGAAGATCTTGACCAAATTCAGGTACAAGAAATAAACTGCAGTAAACCCTTTATAAACTGTAACAGCCACAAAACAAACTGCAATCTTTCCATGTAATGGTTGTTTAATATTTGCAATGTTCTCTTCAGTAATTGCTAACTTTATGCAGAAACTACCGTTTTTGATGCCAAATTTTTAAATAAAGATAAACTTATTTCCTTTTTTTGTTCTTAACTTTTTTCCCCTTTCACTTTAATTGCATCACCATAACATCATAGGAGGAGTGCAAATGGCCAGGAAGTTATTTTTCTTAGATTAATATAATTATTTATGTTTTACTTTTGAGAAACATGTATCTATTTTGAGTCTATATATTTATCTATCTATACAAATTTTAAACATGCAAATGACTATTATTTGAATTGTATTTGCAAACTATGATCTGATAATTCTAATAGATAAAGCATTTATAAATATACTAGAGGACCAGTGCATGAAATTCATGCAGGGGGGGTACCTCAGCCTGGCCTGTTCCCTCTCCAATCTGGGACCCCTCGAGGGATGTCTGACTGCTTCTTGCAATATGGGACCACTGGCTTCTAACCCTTCTGGCCGCCTGTCTGATTGCCCCTAACTGCTCCCCTGATGGCCTGATCACCTTCACCGCCTCTGCCTCGCCCTGCACCTGGTACCCAGGATTCCCTCCACCGGCCAGTCACAGGCACCCAGGACCCAGGCCATCTTGCTTGGGCCAGCCTCAGCTGCAGGGGACTATGGGCACATCCCCAGCAGGGGGTTTGCAAGAGGCAGCTGATCAATGTTTTTTTCATTGATGTTTCTAACTCTATCCCTCTCCCTTCCTCTCTGTAAAAAAAATCAATAAAATCTATTTTTTTAAAAAAAATTTTTAGTATCCGTAAGCAATACTTTTCATTATATAGTTTGGATTTGAACTAATTATTATTTTTTATTAAGCATAACATATAGTTGGTAAAACTGGATAATAAATATGCTTGAAGGAGAGCCAAAAAGGATAGCAAATTCCAACTTACATTTTAGTCTGTGCAAAACTTAAATGTTTTGTATTAAAGTTTTATTCCATGTTCTGTTTTTGTGTTGTTGGTTTTTTTTGTTTTTATTTTTTTTCAATTTAAGTGCATTTTCAATTCACCAGTCCTCACAAATGGGACTAATTTTAAACTCATTCAAAACTTCTCAGCATCTAGTTTTAAAATGCATCTAATTTTCATCTTGGCCTGTATGACTGAGTTGGTTGGGCATTGTCTTATACACAGGAAGACTGCTGGTTTGATTCCCTGTCAGGCCATATGCTCAGGTTACAGGCTTAATTCTCAGTAGTGGGCATGCAACAGGCAGCCATTCGATATTTTACTTTCACATGGGTGTGTGTGTCTCTCTCTCCCTTCTTTTATCTCTACAAATCAAATATATAAAAGATTATATATATATATATATATATATATATATATATATATATATATGTATAATTTTAAATATGTATTTTTAAAATAAATACATCTAATTTTCTAGCCATAATCATCCTGACACTCAATTTTTATTGTTCTGATATTTTGATATTGTTCTGTTCAAAAACATATTGCTCATAAGTATAATAATTCAGGAAACTTACAACTATTTTCTATGTTTATGGTAGCGATTTGCAGTCATGATAAAACCAACTGTTTAAAAATGTTTTCTGAAATTTCTGATTTCAGAACAAAAAGTATTCCCCCAATAAAGAGGGCTATTTCATCATAATATGTTGATTAAAAGAGCATAACAATCCTAAAATATCTGTCCAACTAACAACTTCTGGACATGAACTCCATTAGCTGCCCAGCATTGCCCTTTCATAGGCAAATTGTCTATTTGCAACTGACAATTAATGATTAATAAAGGTTATTTGGATGTTCTACATAGATACTCAAAGATTGTAGAAATCATGGAGAACTGACATGCCTCTACTCAGCTATTGCAAATAATTTCCCTAGTGAGGTAGTGAGGATTCTTGTTCCTTGAAATTTTTAGTTTACTTAACTTAGAAATTTTGAAATTACATGAAAATTGCCTTCATTTGATTCAAATACAATTACTCTAAGGTTTTGAGACTCTTTTTTAAATTGAATATATACTTGTCACATTATAGCTTTCTCTGGAAATTATTCAAGATTGATATAGATCTCTATTCTCAAAAGACCTGTGTACTTACACATATCTATCATTATGCTTTGTATTCAAAGAAAAGTGATTCTTGGTGTCATTTTTCTAATTATCCATATAATGATATGAGAAGACCTCAGGGTGGACAGAGAGAACTAGATTGTAAGAACCTCTTGCTTTGAATGTCCCAGTGTGGGCATAAACTCTGCTTAAGACAATATAAAAATGTGGATGGCAGAGACTAATGAACTGGTTTTGTGCACTTGCCTTCCTGAATATAAATTTCATGAACCTCGATCTATCTCTTGAAAACTCAACAATTCATTCTTCTCAATGGCATATTTGAGTAATAATAATAATAATAATAATAATAATTTATGTTTATATATTAGGACTAGTCTGAGAATTTAATAATATAATGATGATTAGATTACTTTGAAAATTAATACACAATATTCAAATAGTAATTTTATGAATAAACTTGAGAACTGCTCAAAGCTGCAATACTTTTCAACAATTAGGCCACTATATTTGTTATACAAAATACATATTACAAATATTTTGCATTATTCTCATGAATCTTCCTTTAATTTTTAATGGACACTTTAATTTTAAAATATGTGGAAAATTTAGAAATCATATTTTAGCATAATTTTTTTTTTATATTTTATATTTATAAAAATACTAGTGGCCCAATGCACAAAATTCATACATGGTGGGAGGGGGTTGTCTCTCAGTGTAGCCTGCACCTTCTCCAATCTGGGACAATTCAGGGGTTTCTGACTGCCAGTTTAGGCCTGATCTCTGTGGGATTGATCCTAAACCAGAAGCCAGACATCCCACTCGCAATCTGGACCACTAACTGCTTACCTGCCTGCCTGCCTGATGGCTCCTAACCACTTTGCCTGCCGACCAACAGCCTCCCCCAACCGGCCTTCTCACTACCAACTGCCCCTCCACCACCCTGCTGACCCCTAATTGCCCTACCCCTCACCCTCGCTGGCCTACTAGCTCCCAACTGCCTCCCTCTGCTGATCTGATCTCCCCCAACTGCCCTCCCCTCCTGGCCCAATGGGTCCTAACTGCCTCTGCCTTAGCACTGCCACAATGGCTTTGTCTGGAAGGATGTCCAGAAGGTCTCCCGGAAGGTCTCCCAGTCTAATTACCATATTACCCTTTAATTATTATAGATTAGTATAGATAAAATGCTAAATAAGCAAAACTATAAAATGCTAAATAAATAAGCCATAATCAGAGTGAAGAGTGGCTAGAACACAAAACAGATACTCACTAAACATCAGTATAATTAAATCACATTGAGAACATGAAAATCCAAAGAATATTTTACTATTACATTTATTAAAATAGATCGTATTTAATTTGCAGCATTAAGACTATTTTGGGAAAGGTCATATATAACATTTGTGGTACTGAGAATTTAATAGTGATGGACAAAACAAAACACAAAAAAACATAGCAAGGGTCATCCTATATAATAAAGAGGTAATATGCAAATTGACCATCACTCTAACACACAGGATGGCTGCCCCCATGTGGTCAAAGATGGCCGCCCCCATGTGAACACAAGATGGCTGCCACAAGATGGTCAGCAGGAGAGGGCAGTTAGGGGCAATTGGGCCAGCAGGGGAGCGGTGAGGCATTGATCAGGCTGGTAGGGGAATCTTAGGGGTAATCAGGTTGGCAGATAGAAGCAATTAGTGGCAATCAGGCAGGCAGGCAGGTAAGTGGTTGAGAACCAGCAGTGCTGGATTGTGAGAGGGATGTCCCAGATTGTCCCTCAGGCTGGGCTGAGGGACAGCACCCACCCATCCCTGTGTACAAATTTTGTGCACTGGGCCTCTAAGTAAATGTATAATCATAAATGAAATTATGAATTGTGAAAAGTATAATATCCAGGAGTCATTGGCCTTCTTAAAACTATAAAGTCTTTATGGATTTTATGGCAAACATATCTCTTCTTCTGTTTCTGGCCTTACCACAAATTCTATATATTTTAGAAATAATTCCTAATGAAATTTTAGTAGCCTAAAGGGAATCATGTGAATTTAATGTGAATCTTTCCAGAATAGCTCCAAAAAGATGACACATTTCTGCACAATAAAGCCACCATATGCCTTGAACAAGCTGTATGTTCAATAAATGTGCTGTGTTTTTGCCATGAATTTTTCGACTTTAATAAAAATAGTCTCCTGAACTTTAAAACATAGAGAATAATGGTTTAGAAGTTACACTTCAGCATAACAATATAAAAAGTAAGTCTATTAATATTGACTAAATTACTTTTAGGGCATATAATTTACCTGTGCTGATTTGCAAGCTTGTCCTATCATGAAGCATCTCTCTGATAAACAAAGCAGAAGGGCAGTGTGCAATGGCCACAATATTCAAGGTCAGACAGTCACCTGAAATCTTCATCTTGTAAATAACAAGCTCTGATGCTCCATGCTGAGAGGTACAATCAGCATCCCTATGCTAAAGTACTTTTAAATTGTGCTGCCTTATTTATCTGTCAAAACAGCACTGATAATAACAAACCGTTATTTCCATTTTGCAGATGAGGAGACCAAGAGTCAGAGACAAGATCTGTTAGTGTAAACTTTACTCTAAAAAAAAAAAAAAAAAAAAAAGTAAAAGAAAGAATGAAAGAAAGAAAAGAAACTTTAATATAAAAATGAAATAATGAAGATATTCTCCCTCCAAAAAAAAAAAGACTTCCAATATAAGTTTTATGACAAGAATAAAACTTATGGCTACACAAGGCAGATATAATTGCCATTAGAAAGATGAAGATAAAACCAGAAGAGTTTAGAGGACAAAGTTTTGATGCAACTTATTTAATCTTGTTATTGATGGTAGACAAAGGTATTGGTTGGGGAAAAAAAAATCATGGAAATAGATTTGAATGAAGATTAAAGGATTGGACCCAGAGGGTTGAAATTATTATGAACACATGCTTAGAGTTAGAAAAATGGGATCATTTTATAGAAAAGAATAAACAATTCCATGAAATTAGGATTGTGTTTAAGGGAAACATTTGAGACAAATTTAGAAAGGTAGTGCAGGGGTGAAATTGTATAGGTCCATACACACCTAGGCTCATGTGTTTATTCTTTTTGGAGGGAAGAGCAGGGTTAAAGGGCTAACATAATCAAAGGTACTTTTTAACAAGTTGAATCTGCCTTTAATGAGATGGGTGAATTGAATAGGAAGCACTGAATGAAGAAGATAGTCAAGTAGTTCCTGGAGAGAATAGAATATGGTAGGGAATAAATGCATAACGGGGAAAATTGATGTGAGAGATACTACAAAAATAGAATTGACAAGTCTTATTTACCAAATTTGGGAGTATGAAGGCTTAATGGACTTTTCAAAGATACTTTAATTATTTGAAGTTGTATGACTCAGAGAATAGTAGTGACTTTGAGATAAATTAGGAATTCTGGAGAAATGGTTGGTTTACCATAATCATTTGGACATGCTAACAGGTTATGTTGAAATCCCAAACTGCATTAATGTTAATATTTATTTGGCAAGAAATAGATATGGTTCATACTGGTACAGTTCCTACCATTCAGTAGAAATTGAATGAATTGCTGGTGATTAATGATTGACCACTAAACCAAAATAACAGTTAAGACTTTTGGGAGGGGGAAAGTTGCTATATGAATTACTATAGTTATGTCTTTTAAAAAATATTAGTACTTAGAGAGAGGAAGGGAGAGGGAGAGAGAAAGAGAAACTTTGAGGTGAGAGCAGAATATCAATCTGCTACCTCCTAAATACTCCCCAATGGGGATTATTAGGCCAGCCATTGGGCAAGTGCCCTAACTGGGAATTGAACCAGCAACCTTTTGGTGCATAGGATGATGCTGAACCAACTGAGCCACATGAGCCATGGCCATAGACTTGCCCTTTTACTTTTCTAAGTTATTTATGCCTGCTTTTGGGAAGATAATTGGAATGCAGAATTTGTATTTAGGACCCAGACTCATATGCCTCTTCCTTTTCAATTCCTTCTTTAGTATCTACAGTGATATAGAAAAAAAAAAGTATACTATGAACAGCTTATTATCAATTGCATCATTAAGATCCATAATACAAAAGCATTCTTAGAATCTTTGGGAAAATTAATAACATAAAGGAAAAAATTGTAAATTTCTAAATATTTTTACCCAAATATTAAAATGAGTAGTAAATATTAACATTTTGTCACAAAAGAATGCTGTACTCAGCAATTAAATATGAAGATATTAATGAATTGACTAAATGAGGGCCAAGTTTTTAAGAATGTTTCCCCAATTTTCTTCACTTTGAGAGTGTGTTTTGAGAGACCCCTTCGTTTTCCATTTTTAATATATTATCACAATTACCAAGCCTTTCTAAAAATTATTCATCCTTTTAGGCTTGTCACTACCCAGGTAGGGTGTCTATTTTTGCATAAAAAATTACTATATGGCCCCAGCCAGTTTAACTCAATGTATAGAGCATCGGCCTGTAGACCAAAGGGTCGCAGGTTTGATTCCAGCTAAGGTCATGTAACTTGGTTGCAAGATCCTCCCTGGTCTGGCTCCCGCAGGAAGCAACCAATTGATATGTTTCTCTCACATGGATATTTCTGCCTTTCCCTCTCTCTTCCAGGCTCTCTAAAAAAATCAATGGAAAAATATCCTTGAGTGAGGATTAAAAAAACAAACAAAAAAGCATTACTATATGAAAGCACCCAAATGTAATCTAGACTATATGCTAAATCAATGCTTACATGATAAAAAAAAAAAAAAAAACCAAAACAAAAACCCCACATTATCTTAATCTTTTCAATTATTTCAGTTGAAAACACATGTAGGTGTGCTAGTTTACATAAATGCGCCTTAAAGAGAAAGTTCTGCAGATGAAGTGACAAAAGCTATCTGGGTTCTTTATTATGTATTCTCTTTATATCTAAGAGAACTCTAGCATTTATACAAAAACAGTATTTCCTTTTTTAGGTGTGTATCATAACACAGCAAAGGAACGGTGGCATTTCCAGACTAGTCTTTCATCCTGTTGGCAGCTGAATTATTCCCCTCCAAATCTGCTAAAACAACAGATTTTTTTGTTGTTGTTGTTCAATGCCTTACATCATCATTAGAAAGCCTTTTGGAATCTGTTCCAGTCATCAAAAAATGCAGAACTAAGAAAGAGAATAAACTTTGAGGTACCAATATCACACTAGCTCTGAAACAGGATTCAAATCTCTGAAAAAGCATGTGCAATTACAGCGAACTGCAAAGCCAAGGTCTTACAAATAAATGGAGTAGGCGGCTTATGGGATGTGATTAGAGGGGCAAGCCAGATGCTCCTATCTAAAAATATCTCTTTTGCCTTTTACCTTTAGAATGTATTTCCTCTGCAACTTGGAGGCTTTTTGATCAGCAAGAGACCCCCATTAAAATGTAAATACTCCTGGGAGATGCAGAACCTAATCTTTTATCAACTATCATCTTAGTGGACTCGTTGGAGTGAAACAAGAAATAGAATAGAGCTTTGGGGAAATGAATAGAGAAACAAGATAAAAGGGAAAGTGAGACTGACAGGAGAGAGAAGACCAGGACATAGAAACTTCTATATGTCACGATTTTGCCTGGCATCAGTTTGAGTAAGCTGGGAGCCTGTATATGCAAAAATAAATTAATTAATTAATTAATTAAAATAAAATAAAATAAAATAAAGGGAAAACACAGAAAGGCTCTTAAACTCAGAATTGCTATTTAGCCCTGACTGATATGACTCAGTTGGTTGGTTGTCCTCCTGTGCACAAAAAGGTTACTAGTTCAATTCACAGTCAGGCACATGCCTGATTTGTAGTAGGCAGCCAATCAATGTTTCCCTCTCACACTGATCTCTCTCTCTCTTTCTCTCTCTCTCTTTCTCTGAAAATCAAGAAAATATATTTTTAAATGCTATTCAAGCAACTTTCAACAAATTTAACAAAAGAATACAGTGGTTAGAAAGTTTCTGAGCCTTGACAAATAAAGGTTCAGTTAATTTTTAAATGAGTACAGAAACATTAGTTAATCCCAGTAAACAAGAGTATCACATTAAATAGAAAATAGTAATGCTTACTATAGGATTTCTATAAATATGAAATTAGGTTATATAGTAACACAAAATAAAATGAGATTCTCACATCACTAAAAAAAAAACAACAATATTGTGTGTGCCAATTCAATACACAGAATTCCTTCAGAAGTTGATGGTTCTCAGGGTTGTGTCTGTGAAAGAATACAGCACTGGAGTAAAATCAAACAGATTTGGGTATGGATTCTGTCACTTAATAGTTGTGAGATTTGTGGAACTGTGTATGTTCTAAAGAAATGTTCATTTTCTCATCTATAAAAATCACTATGCTCATGCTGTGCTATGTAGTATTATCTTTTCTTTTTATATATTTTTATTGATTTCAGAGAGGAATAAAGAGGGAAGAGATAGAAACATCAATGATGAGAGAGAATCATTGATTGGATGCCTCCTGCACCCCCCCCCCACCCCCCACTGGAGACTGAGCCCACAACCAGGGTATGTACCCTCGGCCTGAATTGTGTCTTGGACCCTTCAGTCCCCAGGCTGACACTGACCCAAACTGGCTAGGACTGTAGTATTCTCTTTTATAAATTTGAGTTACTTTATGTTGATTATCTAAAATTGGGGAGAATATTAGATTCACAATAAGTGGTATTTGTTTCTGATATTTTTCACTCCTAATGTTATCACTAAAATGAAAATCTCAATTTTTGTTCTGGAGAAGTATTGCTTTATTTTTATATATTAGGTCATTGTATATGTTTGGATTAATAAAAGATTGTTCTTTTAATATTTAACAATCATACGTAATAGAATTTTAAAATTAAAACTGGTAACTATGTATATACTAAAAATACCTTCCCAGAAAATATCTACTCAGCACTGCCAGGCCCTTGACAAGGAACATGAACACTCAAGACAGGTGATCCTGTGAACTTTTTTAAATGATTAAAACCATGTGAAGAGCTTAAAATTGTCTACTTAACAACAAACAGCTCTGCTTCCACAAGCGATCTATCCATCCATCTGTCATATGGCATGGGACAGGTTTTCCCATTGTGTTTTTTTTTTTTTCCTCATTACCAAGGACAGCTGGTGAATTTTCTAACAGATACATTTAACCCTTGTCTTGTAAGCAACAAAAATGTTGAATTTATCATTTAATTAAATTTTCTTAACATTTACTGGATGAATTATCTTCTATTCTGTCGTTTCTTGGTTGTCTGTGAAAGCCTTAATGCATAGTGCATTGAGCATTTAACTTACACAGTGTCTAATCCAACATCACACACGTAGTATTTGCAAATGCTTCATAACAATGAAGGGTTTGGGTTTAATTATTTAGTTATTCCTCTTTGTCCCCCTCCTCCCCCCTTTTCAATGCACAGATGTATATACCACTTGATCCTGCTAATGACAAGCGGAATTACAAATGAGGTAAAGATGTATAGGGATGTATCTGTGTGCACAGAGTGGAAGACTCCTAAAGCAGCCCGGATCGAAAGGTGTCTTGGGAAGAGGATGAAAATGGAATGTATTTCACCGAGCCACAGGGAGCTTTTTCACATTAGGAAGAGTGAATGTCAACATAATTGAAGTCGTAACTTCAAACAAGAAATAAGAAGCAGTCACAAATTAAACTGTCCTCAAAGATCCTGTTTTCACAAGAGTAACCTGGTCTTCCTTTTCAATGCTGGGGGAGTGCACTGGAAAGGAGAGAGCAAAGATGAGTGTGTCTGACCAGCATGTCCTCCCTGTGTCATCATTCCTAATACAGTCAGTATCCCAGAAGACACAGATGTCAAAACACCAAAGCTAAATCTCCCAAGAAAACAATCAGAAAGGATGGTGCTATCTGTATTTTCCGCCTTGAACTTTTCTGCAGCATTTGCTCATACAGAGGGGAATTTGGGGTTACACTTCCCAGATAACCACCTTAATTTCCCCTTTCCCTTTTTATATGTAGATACTGTTTCTATCCTCTAAGTGCCTGCGGGGATCTAGCTGTTTAAAAGAAACTTTCAAAGGAGAAGGTAAATTTGTATGTTAATCCTCTCCCTATAAAATAAACATGGGATGTGTTGTAATTATTTCTTTCATCTGTTGCTAGAGATGGTTTTAACTAAAGTAGGGGTGAGCATCTGTGCTAAGGTAAGCAAAGTGGCTTTATTATATGTAAGTTGTTACCCTGAATTTTGTTGCATCTTCTAAACTTGCATTCCTATCAGGGGTGGATAACATCTGGCCCTCGAGCCATATAAAGCCAGATAAAGCATTTGGTCTGTTCCTGCCAAGGCATTAGGGGTGAGTTCATTAAATGCCTGACCAAAGTAGAGTAGGCTAGTTTTTAAGTTGATGATTCTGTGTGGCCTGCAAACGATGTTATAAATATACAAATGGCCCTTGGCAGACAGAAGGTTCCCCATCCCTGCAGGTGAACCGCTCACTTAGTTATGCACAGGCTGCCTTCTCCTTCCTGAACTAGCAAGGTGCTGATAGCACTGTAGGTCACAAACACTTCTGCTGCAAAAGCACAATGGATGTGGGAGGCACTTTGGACAGGAATCGATACAAATCCTGTTTCCCTACTTTTAATGAATGATGTTCAGCCTCCTGTGTCTATAGCACTATGCTAATTATTCAACCTATATTTCCCACAATGGTGTTATATGACAGCCTTACAGACATGTTTAAGAAGGAGTGTAAGTTAATGGTTTGTTCTAAGTATATGCAAGTACCTAACATATCATAGATGCTCCAGAAATATGGTTCTTGTTTTTAGGACCTATTTTTTTTTCTGATTCACCTCATCCAAAATAAAATTCTCTTCACAAGAGAGTGAATAGTTTACCTAGAGGAGATGTAGTAATGTGAAGTCAAAAAAAATGTAAAGTATTAAATATAAGTTCACAGATTTAAGGGCTACTAATTATATGCTGCAACTTCCATTATATCTTGGCCACTGAGCATAAACATATACATATAAACACATGCTATAGGCACTAGACCTTACTA
Source organism: Pipistrellus hanaki (assembly GCF_964339955.1). Classification (NCBI taxonomy): domain Eukaryota; kingdom Metazoa; phylum Chordata; class Mammalia; order Chiroptera; family Vespertilionidae; genus Pipistrellus; species Pipistrellus hanaki. Next base: position 61,402,079 of record NC_140505.1, on the reverse strand, counting down.
AATTTTGCTGCAAGAAAAATCACCAATAAATGAGAAAATGTTTTATAAAAATGTTTACTTAGAATTATTAATAATGAAGCAATATGCCACAATATTATAATTATTTACTATAGGCTCTCTCCAGTAAATGACCTCATAGAAGTTGTTCATCCTTGCACATCCAGAGTCTACAATGCCTAGAACAATATCTATACTTATTCCCAAAATTTACTGGCAATTATCCTAGAGTACAGACTAATAATTGCAAAAACATTACACAAATTATTTCCACTGAATCTGTGTCTCCACCCTTTCCTTTTCCCTGCTCTTGTCACAAGTCAACACTTTACCCTGCACCCAATAATAATAATGAGTGTGGGTGTGACCGAGTCTTTGTGATTTCTCATTCACCATTCCCACCTCCTTTGCCAACAAACCCAATGTGCAGTTAATTTTTAAAATAGCTTTCCTCACAGTAATTGTATCTAGTATATCTAGGATATGTATTTTCTTCTTGGGTTCAGAATTCTACTGGGTGACCTTTCATTAAATAGGAGATAAGAGAATTGAATCATAGAAAGTCAAGTAAAACACATTCCATTTCCTGCAGAGATGCTGGAAGGAATAATAGTCATCTTCACTTCACCTTTCCCCTTTGCTTCCAACTGGAATATAGTGGTTTGTCAGTTTAGCAAAACAATTGAAATTTTAGGGACATGTGACAACTAGAAGATATCTTTTGATAGCACAATTTGGGGCAAGCAGAACATCAAATGAAGAAACCTCTGTGCTGACAACTAGGACAACAGTATTGGCAGTAACAGCAGCCAAGTATCAGGAGCTATAGCAACATTGAAAGAGCTACTTAATATCTCTGAGTGTAGCCTGTCTATGTTTTAAGACACTATGTCAGCTGAAACCGGTTTGGCTCAGCGGTTGAGTGTCGGTTTGAGGACTGAAAGGTCCCAGGTTCGATTCCAGCCAAGGGCATGTAGGTTGGTTGCGGGCACATCCCCAGTAGGATGGTGTGCAAGAGGCAGCTGGTCAATGTTTCTCTCTCATCAACGTTTCTAGCTCTCTTTCTCCCTTCCTCACTGTAAAAAATCAATAAAATATTGAAAAAAAGACACTGTCATTTATGACTCTGTGTGTGTATTTTATGCTTAAACATGTATAACTATATATGTACATAATTATGATTGCATATATATTATACATATATATTTCATACATATATTCTGACAATAATCCTGTGAAATGAAAACTATGTTCTTCACTTTATCAATAAAATTGGCATTCAGATAGATTAAATCCTTTATACAAAACCACAAGGCTAGCAATTGGAGAAACTGCTTCAAACCTAGGCCAACTACTCTACTCACTGCACTCCCTCCTTAAGATTTTATTTTAGAGAGGGAAGGGAGAGATAAGAGAGTTGTTGTTTCACTTATTTGATTAATTCTTATATGGTTAATTCTTATATGGGTGAAGCTCTAACCAACTGAGCTACAGCCAGGGCCTCCTCCTACATTTTTCAATTTATTTCAGAGAGGTAGGAAAGATGAGAGAGAGAGAGAGAGAGAGAGAGAGAGAGAGAGAGAGAGAGAGAGAGAGAGAGAGAAAGAGAGAGAGAGAGAGAATTGTCAATTGGTTGTTCCTGTATATGCCTCATTCAGGATTGAACCTGCAACGCAGGTATGTGCCCTGACCAGCCTCTCCTGCTGATGTTTAATCTAACTGTTGGACAGGCTGAAGCTGATGCAAAGAACAGTTTTTGGGTTGTTAAAAGAATAACATTGGCTTCAATGATCGCTATGACACATCAAGAGTACTGGAGCATATCAGCTAAGGAAACTGGGACTCCTCCCTATTGACTCTGCTGAAATCTCTGAGCTGTAGATTATAGCAGATCTCAACTCATGACCCCCACTCATGTTCTCTGTACAAAGTATAACATCACTCTAGCAACCTCCCTGTCTCACAAGCCAAGGACACTTAGATTAGGAGACCTCTGCCTAAACTCCCTCACATCAAATATCTGAAATTACAACTCTAATTGCTACCTGTCCTTCCTTGATCAACAGCATGTCATTGGACATCCATGATCTATTTCAAAGGTCTTAATCACATTAAAAATTATAGAATAAATTGGAATTCAGAGGGAATTAAATATTCTTTACTAGTGGGGTTGGGAGGATGAAAGTAAAGAGAAGGTAGAGAGAGAGGGAGATAAATGAATACATTAATGAAATTTGGTTATCCAGCTCTAAGTTAGTATTTCTAGTGATAGTAAACTTGCTCTACAAATGAGTTACCTCAATTACTTTAGAAATATTAATAGTTATTCCAATATTATTCAAATAAAATGCTTTGAACTCTTCCACTCAAACACTGGTTGGTTTGAAGCTGGATAAATCTCATCAGCCAACCTTTTTTTATTGAGACACTAGAGGCCTGGTGTGTGGGATTTGTGCACTGGTGGGGGGCATGGCCTGCAGGGTGTGGCCGGCTGTGAGAGTACCACTCATCCAGGTCATCTGAGTGGCTGTCGACCCGCCCTCTGAGAGGCTGCTCCCTGATCCAGCATCTTCTGTGGAACCGGAGCACTCACCTCTCCAGAGCCCCGGAACAGGGCCTGGCCCAGAGACAATAGCACTGAGAGGCGGCAGAGTAGGCCACTGTCCCTCAGCGGCCACAAACCCACTTCCCAGACTCCGGGATCAGCTATGTGAGCCCAGCAGTGGAACTGTGCAGTCTGTGAGCATTCGGAGGAGGTGGCAGGGAGCAAGAAAGTTATGGTCCTGGGCCCTGGGTTCCTGCCCATCAGCCTGGGGTTCTTGGCAGGAGCAACTACTCATCCTGATCAGCTGAGCAGTGCTCCCACTGTGGTAGCGCACTGACCACCAGGAGGCAGCTTCTGCATTGTCTGTCCCCTGGTGGTCAGCGTGCATCATAGTGAATGGTCGACCAGTTGTTCTTGTCGTCCCACCATTCAGTCACTGGGCTTTTATTATGTAGGATAGTTGACATATAATATTATATCAGTTTAAGGTGTATTAACATAATATTTTAATAAAAGCATACTATATTGCAAAATGATCACCACCATAACTAAACATCTATTATCACACACATTTAAATTTTTTTGTGTGTGATAAAAACTTTTAGAATCTACTCTTGGTAACTTTCAAGTATACAAACCAATATTATTATTATTAACTATAGTCACCATGTGGTATATTACATCTCTAGGACTTGTTTTCTAACTGGAAGTTGGTACCTTTTGACTATCAAATGCCCACTTCATCAATGTGAGAGAAACACATTGATTAGTTGCCTCCCACACATGCCCCGGCAAGGGTCAGGGATTGAGCCTGCAACTGAGGTATGTAGCCTTGACTGCAATAGAATCCAAGACCCTTCAGTCCCCAGGCCAATGCTATATCCACTGAGCCAAACTGGCTTGGACCAAATGCCCCCTTTTTAAGGTTTATCAATTACCATGCATGTTTGAGCATGAGGTGATTTTTTTTTTCCCAAAAAACTATCCATCAGAACAAAAGAACAAAGTATGATTTGCTACGTAACATTAGGATTCTCCAATGTTATGAGCCCTGTTTGAGGAAGACACATCAGTCTTCTGGAACATGAATCAATTCCTGTTTTGTATGCTTAAGAGGTCAACCTTTAAAAAATGAGAGAGTACTTTAACACAGTTTAATAATTAGTCTGGGATAAATTAAAATTTAGAAGTGTTCTATAACTTTATAATGACATATTCTAAAAACCATTTCAAATATTCATCTGAGAAATGCATCTGTGGTGGCAATGAGAAATATATATACCAAAGCAATAAATGAAAATTTAATAGTTTTAATGTTATGCAAATATAAGAACACTAGAGACCTAGTGCACAAAAGTCGTGTATTGGGGAGGGGGTCCCCTCAGACCAGCCTGCACCATCTTCAATCCCGGGCCTAAACTGGCAGTGGGACATCCCTCTCCCAATCCTGGACAGCTGGCTCCTAATTGCTCATCTGTCTACCCACTTGGTCAGCCCTTACTGCTCCCCCCTCTCCCCCCTGCTGGCCTGGTTGCCCCCAACTGCCCCCTCTGCTGGCCTGGTCACCCCTTACTCCCACCCTGCTGCCCTTGTTGCCCCCAAATGCCTTCCTCCCTCCCCCTCCTGACCTGGTTGCCCTTCACAGCCTGCTGCTCAGTCCTTTGGTCTCCCTCACTAACCCCCCTGCCAGCCTGGTCATAGAAAGTCATCTTGTGAAGGTGTGAGGGTCAATTTGCTTATCACCTCTTCATTATATAGGATAAAGGCTGGTCTTTGTTACTGTGCTCTCTGTCGCCCCTAGGACATACAACAGGGCCTGAAGGCTAGAAGGTGCTCAAAATGCATTTACTGACTTAAAGAATTCATGGCTATATGATTAACTGTGGCTTGAAACTAAAATTTCTGGTAAGAACATCAACTGCAAAAAGTACTATTTTTTTCTAGTAAGTTGGTAATGGAGGTGATAGTGATTACTGTCATGATGTGGCTTAAATTGAGTTGAAAACGGTCTTTGATGCAAGGTGATATTGAAAAACAATAGCTGTAACTTTCATACAAGTAAAACTTGACTATTTTTTTTTGTATTCCCACATATTTATACATTTAGTTAGGTCATTTTTTGTTTTTTTTCCTAGGAAAATGGGGGTTATTTTTAATGGGGTAGCATTATATTCCAGTTTATGATGAATTTAAAGCCTTGGTTTCTTTAAATTATGTCTCTAAATGTTTCCACAGAAGATATTCATACAGCATGATTTAAATTCATCCTAAAAAATATTATTGAAAATGGAGCACCCAGGATTTAATGTAACAGCGCTATGTATAATAGTTAGATATAGCACAGAGTGAGTTTTTTTTGTTGTTGTTGTTGTTGTTGTTATCTCCCTTATTTTAGAAGATGTATGCTGACTAAAGCAGCTTAAAATTGCATTTGCACTTTGGCAGTCACATCACACTATTGACTAATATCGAGACTTCCCAAAACTAAAATCCTAACATCTTTCTGACGTGTGCTGATAAGCCTCGTAATCCCCCAACCACACTTGGGCCCTTAGCTCCACTAAACTCTATTTTCATTCTTACTTTTGTCCAGCTTTCAAGATATCCTTCTAACAGAGTACCACAACTCCAAGTTTCACATCATCTGAAAATATGATGCCTATTAGGATTCCATGACCTTACTAAAATTTTTGATAGGGAAAGCAAATAAAAATGCATTGCTCTGGTGTTAGAAACAGATCCTCTCCTAAAGACAGGATAGTCGGAGATATTAAATATGTCAAAAGAGTTGCTATGGACTGAATTGTGTCCTCTCAACATTTATATGTTGAAGCCTTAAGTCCCTGGTAATGGTATTTGAAGACCGGATTTTTGGAAGGTAGTTATGTTTAGATGAGGACATGGGGGTAAAATCCTGGAGATGGGAATGGTGCCTCATAGAAAGGGACACCACAAACCTTACTGCCTGTGTCTGCCACATGAAGAGGAAGCAAGAAGGAAGTCATCTGCAAGCTAAGAAGGGAGCCCTCACTGTCACTGAAACCACAGGATTCTGGTACTAATTATGGATTTGCAGGCTACAGAATTGTAAGTAAATTCTTTTTTTTTAAATCCATCTGGTCTTGGTATTTTGTTATGGCAACCAAGAAAACTAACACAAAGTAAAATAAAGGAAGTTAGTAGTAAACTTGAAAGGAGTTATTGCACATTATAAATTAACTTGAGAGAGAGAGAGAGAGAGAGAGAGCCGAAACTGGTTTGGCTCAGTGGATAGAGCATCGGCCTGCGGACTGAAAGATCCCAGGTTCGATTCCAGTCAAGGGCATGTACCTTGGTTGCGGGCACTTCCCAGTAGAAGGTGTGCAGGAGGGAGCTGATTGATATTTCTAACTCTCTATCCCTCTCTCTTCCTCTCTGTGAAAAATCAATAATATATATATATATATATATATATATATATATATATATATATATATATATATATATATTTTTTTTTTTTTTTTTTAAAGAGAGAGAAAGAGAGAGAGAGAGAGAGAGAGATAAATTGATGTGCTGTTCCACTTATTTATGCATTCATTGGTGAGTCCTTCATGTGCCCTCACTGATATACTGATCTTGAATTTTGGTGCATCGGGATGACTCTCCAACCAGCTAAGCTACCAGGCCAGAGCAGTTATCACACTTCTGAGGATGGATTAATATGATACTACTTGTAAGAATAAGATACTGGAGATATGTTATATGTCATCCAACTGGAGAATTTGGGCACCAAAATTAAGGAGAAAGAAAGATTAATGTTTAGAAGAGGAAGAGTTATAAATGAAGTTATGTTCAAGTTTAAAAGATCTCCCCATATTAGAAAGCAGTAGAAATAAAAACTCTAAAACAGAACATGACAGAGACGGTCTCTATAATTAAAGGAGACCAACTGGTTGAAAAGCGCACTAATAGTGAAAAGAATAGAAGATGGAATATTGGAACTGGAGTGTTGAGAAAGTTGCAATTTTGAGGTGAGTTGGATGCAAACATGTAATTCTGTGATGAATTTCATAGATTACCTATACACTGAGTGGCCAGATTATTATGATCTCTGAACACATATTAATCTGGCCACTCAGTGTATATCCTATATAATAAAAAACTAATATGCAAATTGTCTCCTCTAATATGCAAATTATCCCCTCATCTAGGAGTTTGACCAGCAGTCAGGCCGACCAACCACCCGTGTCCCCTCCCCCTGGCCAGGCTGGTCAGACCCACCCAAGCATGAATTCATGCATCAGGCCTCTGATATATATATACACACACACACACACACATAGACACACTGAGTGGCCGGATTATTATGCATTCAGAGATCATAATAATCTGGCTACTTAGTGTATAAAGATCAAAAGAAGTAGGACTTACTCCAAATGTCAAAATAGTCAAGAGTAGCACTGAGATAGCAGGCAGGTTAATGTTTGCTTTTTCATGGCAAGTCTTCAATTGTATGGGGTTGGAGATAGAACAGAGTAGAGAAAGATGAAGATTCTTTAAATGACTTTAATTTTACAAACATGCAATACATGGCAATTAACACTTAAGAACCTATATTTGTTTCCTCCTATAGTACATTAAAAAATAAAAATACCTCCATTCATTTCCTCTCCCTTACAAGTGCAAATAGGGCATGCTATTCATTGATTTTTTTTTTTAAGCTTTCATTCTTTTACTTTTTCAGGAAATAGACTAAATCGTTCTGAGAGCATTTCTATATTAGGCACAGAGCCTTGCTGCTGTTTCTAAGTGAAGTTAAACATAAATAGGAGCTCTCCCCAGTCCCATTGAAGTGTCACTCAGAGGACTACCCACATTGGCAAGGAGGCGGTTCTCTCTACAGAGATTCGTCACGCTGTATTTTATACTTAGACTTTTTTCAGAAATGAAATCACTTAATTTCCTATTATGATGCTTGACAAGTTTTTCTTCAGAAACTTGGTGCTGTTTCTCTCCTAAACTCAGCCTTTATATTTTCCTTCTTTTAGGATGTGAGTTTTAAATGATCACTTATAAATGTTCCAATTTGTGGCAAGTTAAGATATATTTTATAATAAGAATGTATATTGGTTAATGTACTTTTAGATGACAGATTTGCATCCTTAAATACACATAAAATTGAAATGTTAAAAGCCTGGTTAAAAAAAAAAAGACCTATTTGAATATAGTATTCTTCATATAACATGAATATAGGAGCTGGCACTTAGAACTTCCCAAAGTCTTAAATAAATTCTATAGCAGGTGCCATGAATCATGATTTTTATAAAATAAAAAATGACATCTTATTTCACTCTTTAAAAAAAAAAAAGTGTTTGATAATTTTACCACCCCAAGGTTCTTTCTTAATAAAAAATAAATTACTAATATATTTTACAACTATAAACTGTCTATAATAAATACACACATGAATTAATAAATTACTAATTAAGAAAAGGAATTATTTTGTTCTAAGAGCTAGAACAAACAAGGTTACCCTTTTATTTATGTCATCAAGTCTCAATCCATGAAATCTAAGTCAGCAGAGTTTTTCAAATGATTGAGACTCTATGTCAAAATTCTCTGATGGTTTCTGAGCAATTTACTAGGTGAGGATCTTTATATATATATATATATATATATATATATATATATATATATATATATATATATATATATAATTTCCTTAGTGACTCAGCATTCTGAAACATCATCTCACACCAGAATACCTATTAGGGAGCGATTTTGACACAAAGAAGCATAAAGCAAAAAGACCCAAGGTCTGAAAAGAAAGTTTTGTTTGTGAACTGACTGACAATCAATAAAGATCAGTCTTTATATATTTGCAGCTGAACTGAAATCAAAACACTTTTGTTGATTTCATGTTCACTTAAAAATATATATGTAATTGGCAAAGAGCTTTTGGTCACCATCCAAAATTAGGTGTCAGTGTTCTATAAAGATCTTACAGAAGCAACTTAAAAGAATAATCACAAAAGATTGGTTTTGATTTTTTAAGTGACATATAATTGAATATTTCCAAACATATCATTAGACCTCATGTGAATCAGAGTGCTTTGTTGGTTGCCATCAAAGTTATACAACTAGATTTATTTTTATCTACTTGCTTTTCCCCAGTACTTTTGAAAGAACTTTAAAGAATTTATGATAAGAATTCAATCACTCCAAAAAATTTCAAAAGGCCACAATGGGTTCCTGTTAATTAAATTTTGCCCAAGAAATAATGAAGGTCATTCTCACATTGTCATTTACTTGTTTGGATTTTACATAAAGTAACAGCTAAGATTATACTTTATACTTTTTTTTTCTTTAGAAGTTATAATATACTAGTTATTTTTGTTATAATTATTATTTTAACAATATTTAAATTGGGGCAGATAAGAAAATAGTAGCATTCATTATAATTTTAATGCACCAAAGAAAAATATTTTCCAAAGGGATATGAAATCATTAAATCAATTCTTATTAATAATATTCAATAAACTTACCGAGTTCCATAAATATTATAGTTTTTTTAATATATTTTATTGATATTTTACAGAGGAAGAAAGAGGGATAGAGAGTTAGAAGCATCCATGAGAGAGAAACATCAACCAGCTGCCTCTTGCACACCCCCTACTGGGGATTTGCCCACAACCAAGGTACATGCCCTTGACCGGAATCGAACCCGGGACCTTTCAGTCTGCAGGCCGATGCTCTATCCACTGAGCCAAGCCGGTTTTGGCATATAGTTTATTTAATTATTAAAAAACTATATATAATTAACCATGGCTGTCTTAGTTTCAATGGAAGATTAAACTGTATAGATTATCAATTCATAAGATAATTACACAAATTTATTTGTTGGTTTACTCTAAAAAGTAGCAGCTGTGGAAAATACATTTAAATGAATGGAAAGATGATAGATTATAGATACAAATGTATAACTTCTATATATTTTCTACCTACTGTTTTTCAACTGATTTGTACCAACTTTTAGCATGATTGTAGTACAAAATAAATTTTCTATTTCTATTTTTTTTTTCTATAGCTATACAAATTAAAATAGAACTGGGGTACATTTTAAGGCATATGTTGAAATAATCCACTGGTGTATAATTGAAAACATGGTTACAAAAACAAGCAAAGAGCTCTTTATTTATAACATGGGGATTATATCTTTAAAATAAAGTCCATTAGACTTTAAGCACAATGATGTCAAGAAACAAGTCACTTCAGCATCCTTATTGTCCCCCAAAGATGAATTGTCCAATACTAAATAATTGAGTAATCTGGCAAAATCAAAGGGAGAAATAGAAGTGAATGCTTTTCAAAATTTAAGAAATATTAAAATTAAATTAATGTAATTTAAATGTTTATCCAGTGTAAATCTTCACAGTTTAAAATATCAAGTATTTTTTGTTTAGGTATAATTGAATCAATTGAGAAAAATAACACTAGATCACTAGATTGTTTATGTTGATCAAAACTTTGTTTATATTACATATGTCTTTGGTTAATAAAATTATAAGTCAAATAATTACATTATAATGAGTTACATAAAATTGGTTCTGTTAGAAAAAGGGGTAATGAAAAAGGATCTTTGGTCTGTAAAGTGTGGTGATGGGTACATCTAGAGTTCTAATATTCTAAATGAAGACATGCATCATTCTCCTAGATCCACATTAAAGTAGATAGGGATCATAAAGGGTTGTTGTTACATATTCAAGAAAATCTACAAAACTGGGTATAACTCAGCACAGTTACCCAACTACTAGAGAAACCATCAAAGTAAAATCTCAGCAAAAATAAATAATTTAATTGTTGTACTCTGAGGACACTCAGTTTCAGAAGAGTAAAATGCCATATGAATTCCCACAGTAAAACTGCCTCTTTAGGACTATCTTATATCTCCATCATTTCGTATTTGTTGTTCTGTTAAATGTCTTAGTATATTGAATATTGAGTAGATGAATTTAAATTCAGTGAGACTCCAAGGAATGGTAAATTTTTCACTTCTTAGATACTCAATAATTTCCATAGTAAACACATTAAATTTGCTTTTACACTACTCTTCTTATTTGCTTCTATTCTAATAATGCAGAGATAGTGTGATAAAAAATATTCAAATAATCTTACAAACCCATGTGTTAGTCAAAAGTAAAGAAATGGGTTCAGCATCCACATATGCAAATGGAAAATATTCATTATTTCTTTTTTAGGGAGTCAATAAAAATATAATTTAATGAATCAATATACAATGGACATATAGATTTATTTTATCAATCTAAAAGCAGAAGATCTATAATCCTGATTTTGTGCATGGTAATAATTCTGAGTAAGGCAACATGTTTTGGAAACAGTTATACCATAAAAGACATTATTTTATAGAAAGTCTGTGTTCATGCTATATGTTAAGTAATGGTAAAATTGTAATGATATAAATATTAAAACTACTAGTAATACTATTAATAGTTTCCACATTTAATAATGAAAACAATACTACTTTTCTCTTGGGGTGATAAATTGTGAGTTTTGTAAGTGAATAAAATGAATAAATAGTACAAACTTAGTTGTTGTTTATATTCAGAAAAACAAAGGTAAATGTATGTATTTATTGGCAATATGGTAAGTTCAAAACAAACAGGTAGTGAAATATACTTTATCACTTTCTGTGGAATAAAATGCCATCTGGTGTATTTAAAAAATTAGGCTTTAAATGAAATACCTCTCAAGGCACTTACATGTGTTGCTTTTTCTAAGACAAAACTGCGTGCCTGATAATGACAGACAAAAAGTAATCTAATCATATTAGAAAACAGCAAAAATAACAGAAATGGATTGTGGTGATTGCATACTTTGGCAAATAAATGTTATCCATCCACCTTGAACTAGCGTGGCCCTAGCTTTAGCCAATATTTCAATGTCAGATTATCTCAACTCTGATTAAAAACTATTGTCCTAAAACAATGTGAACCTATTGTGTACTTTTTATGTCTCACTCTATTGCAATGAGCTATTTCTCAGGGGAAAATATAATTTAAAATAAAGCTTTTCAGGATTCTAACAGATGTTCAAGTAAGGAATTTTTCCTATTAATCTCTTAAGCCCTATCTTGGAAAAAAAAAATGTCCAGTTTCAGAATGATGAACAAGATGTCATTCCAAAAATATTTCTTCAAATATTGGAACAAGCATCTAACTGTAAACATTCCTTTGAAGTAAAACTGCATGTTCAAGGTTAATTAACATAGTAATTTTTTTGAGTGAGAAATCTAGGGCACAAACAAAATCAAGGGCATCATAGAAATATACACTGCATATTTTCCTGACAATTAATCAAATAAAAACTATTAAATATGAACTTTTCCTTTACTAGAGATAACATATTAAATAATTAGAAAAGGCAATTAGTTTTTACACTTTTTAAAAAATAACTTTTTAAATAGTTCTTTTTAAAAATGAATGAAGAGTAAAGCATTTAAAAATCCTTCATTCAGCCTGGCCTGCATGGGGCAGTGGTTAGAACAACAGCCTGGGCTCTGGAGAGTCTCAGAATAGATTTCCAAGGCATTGTACCTCAGTTGCAGGCTCTATCCCTGTCCCTGGTGGGGGCTTAAGTGCTCCCCCTCCTCACTGGTCCCTTCAATTCTGTAAAAATCAAAGGAAAAAATATCCTCCTTGGGTGAGGAAAAAGAAATAATAATAAAAATAAATAAAACCCTTCATACGTTGTAAATGTGTTTACATTCAGAAGAGAATAGCAAACATTTCATTCTAAATGTAAGTGCACTTACACTGGTGCTATGCAGAACATACAATTTAATAACTCCACTTTACCCATTATTGGACACTAGAGGCCTGGTGCACAAAATCCGTGCACAGGTACAGCCCCTAGGCCTGGCCAGCAATTGAAGCATGGGTGTCTAGTGTGAAAGGTCAGGTTCCAGCTGACCTCTGAGCCCTGGGCAGCACCTAGGTTCCGGGGACCCCATGTGCCTCCCTCCATCTGAGTCACAGCGCCTGAGTCCCCATGTGAAGTTGCAGTGAGTGTGGACAGACACCATGGACCAGGGCACAGTGTGGGCCTCGGGGCCATCCAGCAGTGCCACAGAAGCCAGGTGGGCACTACGCTCTCTTCTGGCTGGCCTAGCAGACTGGTTCCTGCATGAGCCCATGGAGAGCCTGACTGAACCCTGCAGTCCCAGTGGCTGTGGCCTGGCTCACCTGGAGGACACCATGTGGGTGCGAGGCAGGTTCTTTGCAAGCACTCAGTACCTGAGCATGGGGGATTCCCCAGGGTGTAAGCCCTGGCATCCCAGGGGAGATTATTAGAGGGCGTGAAAGTGAGCTTGGCTGACACGCTGCATTCTTACCTCACCTCTATCCCTATCACCCCTGTCCCTAGGTAGCCAGCAAAAGGTCGCTGCATATCACTAAGGCCCTCCATGCTCCACACTGCCCCCTGGTGGTCAGCACACATCATACCGAGTGGTCAAACTCTAGGTCTGGTCGAACTCCCAAACTTTCAGAAGAGGGGACAATTTGCACATTAGGCTTTTATTATATATGATTCTTAATACAAGATTGGACTTTGGTCAATTGGCTGAAACTAAAGATTGCTATCATCTAAAATATTATTTAACCATTCCAGCCAGTTTAGCCTCTTATTGACAAATTAGGGACCCAGGTGCACAAATTCATGCACCTTGAAAGGAACTATGGGCCGCCAGGCTACTGTGGGCAGAGGGGTGGTTCTAGGCCCATCCTCCACACTCCCACCCAGACCCTTCCACTAAAGCCCCCGGTGCCCTGTCTGGGGGCATCCCGGCTCCTGCTGCTGCCAATCCCATGCCCTGAGGACGCCAGCCCTGCCAGCACCCACTCATGGTGCGGAGCCATTGTGGTTGGTGCCAGCAGCGGACACAAATGGGGCTGGCGCCAGCAGTGGGTTTAGGCAGAGGCTGCTGCCCCAAAAGTCCCTCAGGAGCAGGGAAGGTGGAGAAGCCCTCAGGGGTGATTGGGGCTGGCAGCTGCCACTCACACCCACTGAGGGCGCAGAGCAATTGGGGCCCGCTCCGGGAGCCAGCAGCAGGTGCGAGCAATGGGCAGGACCTAAAGAATTTTCCGTAACCACCAGAGGTTCGCCTCGATGACAGTGACTGGTGCCCCACCTTGGACTGGCGCCCCCGATCACCTGCTCCACCATCCCGCTGACGGCCGCCATGTTCCCCATGCAACCCCTGGTGTTCAGCACATGCCATAGTGACCGGCTGTTCAGCTGTTCCGCAGTTCAGTCTATTTGCATGTTAGGGTTTTATGTGTAAAGATTTTAGCCTCTTATTGGAGTATTATAGCTTATTCTTTTAAAATGCATATTCAAAATAACCTCATGTTGTCCAAAAATGCAGTGACCATCTCTACATCTGTTCTTTTCTCCTTCCTTCAGGCAATTCCGTTCCCTCAAGCTTTTCCAAAATTCATCTTTCCTCACTAGCATTTCTGTGCCACTCTTTCTCACCACTCCATATGCTTAGGAAGCCTTTCCAGACTATACTCATCCAGCTATTGCAGCCTCCTACATATATCCCCCAAAAGCAACCTGCTCAAACATTCCAACTGTGACCTTTCACAAATTTATATTTTTCCTATTTATATTAAATTGATCTATTTTTCCCCCTCAGGGCCATCATAATTTAGATCTAAAATTTATTATTAATTGATTGCAGAGGCTTTATAATTTATTTATTATAATGCTTATGAATGAATGATTATTTTTAATCACAGCGACTCATTATGCCCTAATAACCTAGTGAAGGTGATAACACTATTGGCATATTAATAGAATAATCTTTGATTATTTTTAATGTTAGCCATAGTTGTTTCATTAAAGAGACAATGATATATGTGAAGACATATTATAAATTATTATATAAAATATATTTTAGATATATTTCCTCAAAATACAAATAATGCCAACTTTTAAATTAAGAAGTCAGAAATTCAAGGTCAAAGGTGATTACAGAATTAAGAATTAAATTCAGGCCACCCAAATCCTTTTGAAAGTGTTCTCATCACCAAGTTATGTTGAGAATGAGAAAATAGCTGAATCATATGCCATATTTTAAAAATATTTATTTATTTAATCATGAGGTACTTGTTTTTTCACAGGAATATTGTGGGCATTGAGCATCAGATTTCATTTTCCTCTCATTTCTGCAACTCAGCTCACACAAACTCATGGGCAAGTCCCTTCTGCTTCTGAGGTTTTCTTATTTAGCAACAGGGATGGTAGTTATTGCCCTGCCTACCCCACTTGTTTTTGTTTTTGTTTTTTTTTTTAAGTTGTTTCCAGTATCAAATGAGATAAAATTTTAAGTAAAAATGAATATTAATTAAAACTACAGCCGAAACAGGTTTGGCTCAGCGGTAGAGCATCAGTCTGCGGACTGAAAGGTCCCAGGTTCGATTCCGGTCAAGGGCATGTACATTGGTTGCAGGCACATCCCCGGTGGGGGGGTGCAAGAGGCAGCTGGTCAATGTTTCTCTCTCATCGATGTTTCTAGCTCTCTATCTTTCTCCCTTCCTCTCTGTAAAAAATCAATAAAATATATTTAAAAAAATAAAAACTACAATGAGTTATCACAGCACACCCATTAGGATAGCCAGATACAAACATTGGTGACATCGAATGCTGGTTAGGATGTGGAGCAACAGAAATTCTCATTCATTAATGGTGGGTTTGCAAAATGGTACAGCCACGTTGAAAAACAAATTGGAAGTTTTTTACAAAGTTAAACATATTCTTACAAGGCAATTCAGCTAGCATGTTCCTTGGTATTTGGCCAAAGGAGGTGAAAACTTATGTCTTCTCAAAAACCTGCACAGGGACGTTAATGGGAGCTTTACTCGTAATTACCCAAACTAGAAAGTAACTAAGATGTCCTTCGGTAGGCAGATGAATAAATAAACTGGTATATACAGAAAATGGAATGTTATTCAGCGCTAAAAAGAAGTGAGCTCTCAAGTTATAAAAATACGTGGATGAAATGTAAACGCATATTATTAAGTAAAAGAAGCTGATCTATAAAAACAACATACTCTATGATTCCAACAATATGACATTCTGGAATAGGGGAAATTGTGAAGATAGTATTAAGATCTGTGGTTACTGGTGGGTGGAGGTTGGGAAAGATGAACAGCCGGAGCACACAAAATGTTTAGGGCCATGAACATATTCTGTATGATACTATAATGATATATACATGTCAGTATACATTTGTCCAAACCACTGCATGTATGACACCCAGTGCACCCCAATGCAAACTGTGAACTTTGGTTGATTTGATGTGCCACTATGTATTCATCAATTGTAGCAAAGGCACCACTCTGGTGAGGGATGCAGATAACAGGGGAGGCTATGCATGTGTGGGGGCACAGGATATATGAGACCTCTGTATCTTCCCTTCAAGGTGAAGCTAAAACAGCTCTAATACTTTTTAATTAAAAATAAAAAAATATGAAAAACAAGTGATAACGTAGAGCAGAAATGCCAGCCTTTAAAACAGCCAAATAAAGGTATGTATATTTTCACTACTAGAGGCCTGGTTCACAAATTCATGTGCGGGTGGGGTCCTCAGGGGATCCGGGGGGAGCCAGGACACTATTGGTCCTCAGGCGGCCTGTGGGCCGGACATCTGCTGGACCTTTACCACTTGTCCTGGCTGCTGGCAGGCTGCCCTGAGCCCTGCTAGGCAGTGTGCAGGGCTGCCTGTGCCTGGAGGGAGTCGACCCCCCCACGCCCCTTGCCCAGCCACTCCTGGTACAGCTCCTGCACATGGGCACTGGTCCCGGGGGCCACACCGGATGGCAGCGTAGATGCCTTCCTTCTGCCGCAGCAGTGCCCTGTCTGCACGCCCGTCCTCACCTGGGCCTGGCCCCTGCTGCTTAGGCATGCCCGGTGCAGGCCAGGACCTCCACACGGTGGCAGGAAACGTGCCCCTCTACAGCTGCAGGGCCACTTCCGGGTGTTCCAAAAGCCTTTAACAGCCTCAAAGCATAGCAGAACCTCTCCATTCCTTTCCAGGAAGACCTCCTGGAAGTCTTTGTTCCTCAGGGTGCGGCAAGTGAGTGCCCCCATGTCTCCATTGAACAGCTCCTTGGCTGTATTCCTGAAGATGTGCGCCAGGTACCTGTTGGAGCTGGCACCCTCGTGGAGCCTCACCTCCTCTTCCTTCATGTCTCCAAACAGCGTCCATGGCAGCGGCGTTCTCAGTGAGGTCACTTTGCTCCATTACCTGGACAGTTTCACCTGAGGTTAACAGGCAGTCAGCACCCCAGGAACTTTGCAAAGCTGTGGGAACATCTTCTCAAAGGGACTCCAGTTTCTTGTTATAACACAGGGCCACAATGACGTGGAAAATCTTGTCTGGGGAACGGTTCTGCCATCTGGTGAAGTAATCCTTCACCAGAGAGCCCATGATCTTTTGGGGAGACTTGGCCGTGCAGAGGTGGGGGTGATGGGGTGACCCAGCACGTGCTCTGAATATCAGTCCCACCAGAGCTCTTCCTCAAGGTGCTGGCAGTACCAGTGCACAAATTCCTTCTGACTCTCCAGTATGCTGAAGTCTGCAGCTATCTTCATGTCCAAGACAGTGCACCCCAAGGCTTTTGAGGAAGCGCAGAATCTTCGGGATGCATCAGTGACACTGAGGCTGAATTTAGCAGCAAAATAAGGCAGAGTCTGAGGACACATGGACACTCCCAGCACTTTGTGCTGTGAGGTATCCCATTTCTTATTAAGGTTCAGAACATAGAAGAAACCCTTGGTGATCTGCTGAGAAACTTGGACTCCTTCCTCTGTGGTCACACAACTGTCACACTCCAGGCAGTCTCTCAGAAATATCATGGCATTAGCCAACTTATGGAATTCTTCCTTCTCTCCATTCTCCTGACCCGGACTCCAGATGTCAACTGTGGCATTCTCTTGGTCATAGTTTATTTGTTTGCTTGTCTTGTTTGTTGTTTGTTTGTTTGTTTGTTTGTTTTGTGTGTGTGTGTGTGTTTTTGTTTTGTTTTTTTTACTGTATTCCTTCTGTGCCTGCAGTGATCACACAGATCACTGGAGTGGGGCAGGCGGGGCCAGTGTGAGTGACCTGGAGGAAGCAGGGGAAAGCAGTAGCAGCTCCTTGGAGCTTCTAGGGAGGGGAAGCAGCTGAGGTGCCGGAAGCTGAGGTCCAGGAGGCTAGCAGCATTGTAGGAATCATACCAGCAGCACTGGTTCGTTGGTGCCTGGCCCATTTTCTGGAGATTGAACTTGCAGGACTACTGAGGGAGGAAGTGGCTGTCACGGGGCTGGTGGTCATTCTGGTTGTTCTACCTTTCGGTCACTGGGCTTTTATTATATAGGATGCTATTCTCTGGGGTGATGTACACATAGAGCTGATTCCAGTTTAAAACCAATCCACCTAAACCCTTCACCCCCTCACATACCCCCAGAAGACTAGAGAATGTGCACAGGGACCCTGGGCTGATGAGAAACTACCACTAACTCGCCCTGACACTGAGCTCCTGGAAGCTGGTCTCTTTGTTCCCCTCCATCAGCTCTGCAGTCATTTCAGAGTATATTGTCCCATTTCTTAGGCAGATGTAGAATTGGTATGCTTGCGAGTGTTAAGAGGTAACCAGTGTGGAGATCCATTTTGTCCGGCTGTCACCCAAGATGGCATGTCTATAACTTTCCCTATTAAAATTCTTTTAACCAACCAGCTGAACTTTTCCACTTCCCCCTTTGGCCCTCCTGCTCCTTCTGCATGTGGGTCCCACTTTGCATGAACGACTTTGTCATGAAGCACATGGTTACAGTGTTAAATACTCAGTGGGGGGGAATGTGAAGACTATAAAAAATGATGGTTCTCTTTGGAAAAGAGAACTATTCATTAGGAAATATTAAAATATCTTTTTCACACAAAGAATAGAAGCAAGAACAAAAGTAGATTCATCTCAAAGCATGAGAGATTCAAATCTTTCTTAAATTCAGGTTTGCTCTATATTTTCATGATTCTGTGATATTTAGATGAAAGGTTTTTAAGCTGCCTTCATAATGAGGTAAAAACTATTCCCAGTAATTTTGGTGCACTAATCTTTTGCTGCAGAGCTATGAGGATATGCCAGTGTCCATACATGTAGTGGCACACTCAATGGAATGTTCAGAAATGAGCTCAACAGTGAGAGGTGAGAGAATGAGAGACAGTCTGAAAAAGAGAAGAAAGCTGGAAACATTTGCGGTACGGAGTTGTTAGTAGCTTAGAACCAGGAAATGTCAGTAAACAAAATCCAAAGGCATGAAGCCAAATGGATAAACCACAAAGGGTCCATAGTCCGACACCCAAACTTTAATGCCTAATTCACAGATGAATGTGGAAGAAAAGGAGCAAAAGCAGGAGGATTATCCTAATAGAGCTGTGGATCTGACATTAGATAAGCGAGATTTAAGGATTCAAGTATACATACTGTACTTTATCAAAGATGAGACAGATTCCAAGTTATGTTGGATGAATAACATCACCACAAATAGTAGCACAAATTTAAATCCTCATAATTCTAAAGAAAATAATGAATTCCTTTGGTCTAATTATCCATATATGCTTACTAATGCATTAGAGAGGCCTGGTGCACAAAATTCGTGCATTTGGAAGGTCCCTCAGCCCGGCTTGCACCTACTCGCTGTCCAGGAGCCCTCAGGGGATGTTTGACTGATGGCTTAGAAGTCAGTTAGACATCCTTACACTGCTGTGGAGGCAGGAGAGGCTCCCGACAACCACTGCTGCACTCGCCAGCCTTGAGCCTGGCTCAGGGTTTCTGGCTGAGCAGTGCTTCCCATGTTGGAGCACACTGATCACCATGGGGCAACTCCTGAGTTAAGTGTCTTCCCCCTGATGGTCAGTGCATGTCATAGTGACCAGTCATTCTGTTGTTAGGTTGATTTGCATATTAACCTTTTATTATATAGGATAGGTATAATATAATAGTTTGTGATATCAGAATAATCCAATTGTTTACAGCAGTATTGTCCAGTATTGTTGCTACTAGCTAGATGTGGCTATGTGAATTTAAACCAATAAATAAGAAATAAAATTAAAAATGTGTTTCCTTAATCACAGTAGCCACATTTAAAGTATACAGAACCAAATATGGCTCATTATATCAGTCTGTGTAGATATAGAACATTTTCATCCTGACAGAAATTTCTTTTGGACAGCACTGCTTTAATGTAATATGGTTTTTCCAAATATTGAGGCACAGATGAATATTTTTATATGTGACAAGGCTGTCTAAAATCATAGGTCAGCCCAATATACTAGTATAACTATAATAATCCTAAATGCAATCTAAAAACATAATACAAAAATTGTAACAATCTTTCTTGTAATAAGTGAAGTTTAAAATAAATTAAAAAATCAAACTAGATATTTTGACATCAGAGTTTACCTTTGTCATTTTATTTTTGCCTGTTAAACTTTAATAAAGAATTTCACATTACAGGATAATGAGAGGTTTTTGGAATGGGATGGGTACTCCTTCATTGCAATCTGTCACATATATTTTAAAACTTGGACCATTTACTAATCTCTGTTTATCATCTTTGCAACCCTGGTATCTAGCATGTATTCAGTATGTTTGTGCAATGAGGGAGACTTCCATCCAGTTCTAACAGGAAATCATTCAGCATCTGCTTAAACACTTGCATTGGCAAACGATTTACCGCTTCATAAGGGAAGGCATTTCCTTTTAACAGTTCAGTCAAAAACAACTTTCTTTATTACAGAAAAATCCAAATTCACTTGCTTATAGAACTTCCATTAATCCTACATTTTATCAGATAAAAGTTGAAATAAGATGCTTATTCTTCCATGGAAAATACTTTGAAATATTCATAGGTGACTATAAAATTTAACCTACCAACTCGCCTATAAGGCATCATTTCCAGATACTTCGTTGTCTTCTTCTTAATTTAAGTCTCTTGAAATACAATGCCCAGAACATTACATTATCTGCCACTTGTTCTGCTCAGTGCAGAGAACTGTGGGAATTACCTCCATAGCTCTATATAGTATACTTCTATTAATGATGCCCAAGACTCCATTAGCTTTTCTTGGCATTCTCATCAGAGGATGACTCATAGTCCACTTACAATCAACTAAGAGTTCCTAAGCCTTTAAGATGAGTTGCTGTCAAATCATGACTCCTTTCGTCCTTGGTTCTTTTAGTCATTTCATGTATTTGAGTAGAAGACTTTGTTTCATGCTGATGGCTTGGGCATGCTGTTCCATCAGTCAAAATTTTCTGAACTTTGATTGTGTCAATCATCTAATCCATTAGCTGTCGATTCAGCTTTGCGTTAAGTGCAAATATGATAAGCATAACCTATATTTCTACATTAAAGTCATTGATACAAATAGGCCCAGGGCAAATGTCCATACCACACCACTAGAAACTTCTAAGATTATACTCACATATCTTCATGTTTTATTCACTTATGTTTTAAGCACCACACACATATAATCTTTAATTCTTAAAATGCCCCTTTAGTACACTACAAACAATTTATCCAGAAAGAAACAAAAAATGTAAATGATTCTATCAAGAGTGCCTAACTAGACAATGGCAGAGCTGGGAATCCATGTGGGGCAGTTCCACTCCAAAGTCTGCCATTTCCAGATACTTCTGTAGCCCTACGACATAATGTCTCTTTTCAAGTATAGCTGGATTCCCTTAGATCTTTTAACTGTAACATGTGTAAGTATAACAAAGACTGTCAAAAGCCATGCTAACAGTGCTAATTTATTTCTATAGCATTCCAGTAAGCTGTCAATCTATTTCTTTAAAAGCAAAAATGAACTTTTTTTTTTTTACTATTTTAAAAATGTGTTAGTGATTCCATTTATTTTTCTAAATGTTTACTACATAACGAATCTTTTACTCCATACTTTGCTATGAATGATTGTTAAGTCAATCAATTTTTATTTTTTTAAATCCATCATTTAGCCCTTTTTGAATTTAAGATCCCCCCAAGTAAATTACATATTTAGACACTTCCTATTTTATCATTTTATTGCTCACAGTTTCATGCAGAAGCATATAAAGCAATATTAAATTGAAATCACTAGTCTAGTGTTTATAATTATGTTCACAGCATAACCCTGTCCAATGTAAGAATAATGTACTCTTCAAATTCAATAGTATGATTGGAAAACCTAAATTTTACTCTTGCCCAGTGTTTTTTGCATTAAACACTATCATGCACATGAATTAAATAATAAGCATTGATTAATTCACTTTCTAGAAATTGTTACCAAAATCTCAAAAATATTGGTGCTTTGACCTAAATTGGTGTTTTATCAAAATTTTATTTTCCTAGATTTACACAGAATCCTATATAATAAAAGCCTAATATGCTAAGTGTCTGGTCAACCGCTTGGCCATTCAACCAATAAAGAGTAATATGCCAATGGTATGTTAAGACTGCTCTACCCCTCTCTATGACATGCATTGACCACCAGGGAACAGATACTCTAACTGGTAGGTTAGCTTGCTACCAGGATCTGGCCAATGGAGACTGAGTGAGACAGGCTGGACATGCTCTGGTCCAGCCTGGCTGACCAACCTCCTGCATCTCTCCCTGGCCCTGATTGTGCATCAGTGAGGTCCTTCAACCTGGCCTGTGCCCTCTCGCAATCCCTCAGGGAATTTTGGAAAGCAAGTTTTGGCCTGATCCCACTGGGGGAGCACTGCTCAGCCAGAAGCTAGACTCAAGTCTGGCCAGCGCAGCAGCGGTGGTAAGAGCCTCTCCCGCCTCCTCAACAGCACTAAGGACATCTGACTGCCAGCTTAGGCCCGCTCCCCTAAGCCATCAGTCAGACATCCCTTGAGGGCTCCTAGACTGCAGGCCAGACTGAGGGACTCACCCCCCCCAAGTTCACAAATTTCATGAACCAGGCCTCTAGTCAATTATAAAAGCTAAATCTATTCTGAATATCAGTTATTCGATTTTTGTTCGTATGTTAATTATGAAATGGGACATGCACACCCTCTAAAGACCTAAGTAAATTTCATATTTGGAGAGTAAAGTTAATTGCAAAAGTGTTTCTTGGAAAAATCATAGGTTTTAAAATAATTATATTGATAATAATGACATTGTAGCTCCGGGTTATGTGTCCCATAAGTATATGTATATATGTATGCTTTTAAGATATTATTCTAGACCCAATTCTATTGTCTTTGACAAAAGAAGAAATAGAAAATTAAACCTGCCTTAGATATTCTTCCAAAGGAAAACTAGATTATCTGACACCTATCAAAGTTGTTCCAGGTTGACATTTCTTGAAACTCTGATTAGAATTTCAGAAAAGCTAGATGCATAACAACTAGAGACAATGTGATAATTATTACTCTCACGTAATTTTCAGTGCAGAAGAACCTAAAAATTGTTTGTTGAAATGGGAAGTATTATATGAAGTTACATATATACTAAGAATGATAAGTGCAAGAGGCATTTCTTTGTCAGTCCTTAAGAAAAACTGAGTTAAAAAAGTTGTAGCCCCATTTCGAGCAAATGTCTAGTTTTCTTTTCCTGAGGTCTCATCCTGTGTCCCTTCTGGATTGTAACACTGACCCTGACATTTCCTAATGGTAGCAGGAGTGAGGTTTATGTTATTCCCCATCCTACCCTTTCTCCATTACGGTTCTAAATATCTGAGGGTGTCACTTTATTTAAAAATTAAAAATAAAAAATAAAAAATAGAGGAAAGAAAAGCTAGCCTGTATTGAATTCTTCTGTCTAGCCTATAATGATCAGTGTCAGAATTGCTGGCTACTCAGTCTAATTGTTTGGCCGACTTATCTATGCAGATCACTACCCAACTGTGTCAGTCATAGATATTGATCAAAGGGGCCAAGTTGTTCAGCTCTTTGGCCATGCATGAGATCAGCTTTCTAATTACAGTACTGAAGATTTAAAGTGCATTTGAACAAATTCTGTCTTTTCAGAATCTTCCTGCTTTAAATGGCAATATAGTGCTGCAGAATAGTCAGCTAACACTCTGTAGCAAGACTCACTGGTCTTCAGTGCAGATAATGGTAGGATACTTTCATAGATTACAACAATGTATATCACAAAGGAAACACAATTGTGTTATTCATATGTGTAATCATCCATGGACGGACTAGAAATAACAGCGGTCTTATTATGCAAACAGCAGTCCATAATATGCAAATGAATACAAACAAAACCAAACAACTACCTCCAGAATAATGTTTACTGATGTGTCCTTAAAAATCTCCTTCTTAAACCACATTTTTCCTGTCTTCTCAAAAACATTAAATAAATCAAAGATGAATGCATGGGAAAGTGTATGCTTTTTCTCCTGCGTTTTTTAAAAGGAGCCACAATATAATCTTATTCAGATTATTTGATTTATACTCTCCCAAGGCCATCATTGCCTCCTGGCATCATTGTATGCTTGTGTAAGGTTTATATGGTGTCTCTTTTAATTGCTTAAACTAATCTATTCAATGACTGCAAATCTAATGCACACTGGAACAGGCAACCCATAAATTCTATCCTTCAGATGTGTCCTTGAATATCTATTTGTCCTGATGAAGAGTAGAAACAAAACAAATAATAAAATGGGAAAAGCCTATTCAAATATTATATCCAAGAGACCTTAGAGTGAAAAAATATATTTTAGTTAAAAAAGACAAAAAATAAACATCTCCTTGGTTTTACATTTTATAAGGAATTATTCTAATTACATTGCAGTTAAGGCTTCAAGCTTCTCTTAAATAGTATGTGATTTATCAAGAGAAAAATTTAGATCATTAAATGTGCTGTTAATATAATTGATGTAATATCTTTTTTTTTTATGTATATAACTTCCACTGAGTGAAAAAATTCTTAAAACCAAAGAAGAAAATTGTTATGGTATTGGTATTACAGCTGGGTATTTCCTAATCTTATGTGCCTGCACAATGATTGTGGAGAACTCCATTTTAATGTATAGCTAATACATATACACAGCACAATGAAAGAAATCAAATCACATATGCAATGTAATTGTTTTGATTCTTAGAAGTATGGTTGCCAAAAGATATCTAATCTTAATTATCTTACACATTAAACAGACTGATCATATTATCCTACTAAATACATAAGAGCAAACACAGACATAAATAGTGGTAGAAGAAGGAGGATGAGAGACAATGATCATAAAATACAGAAAAAGAAATAATAATTTGTATGCAAATATATACTATCCATTCCTGTTCTTTTTGTGGACCTTTGCTTACCTTGCAACTACAACTTAGTGTTGCACCCTGAACCAGACATGGTTTAAGTCATGCCGCCATTGCTCCCCCTAAGAAATGGCTGCTGCTACTCTGCTCACCAAGTATATGTGCAATTCTTAGTTTTTCTCAAACTACTAGACCATTGTTTATAATAAGGCCTGAAATCACTAAATTTTGTCCCAATTGTTGAGATCTATGGTAGTTTCCAAATGTACATCTGAAATATTGGTTCATTCTCTCATTTATTTTTTTTTACAGGAATGATTTGAAGGAGTTTTAATCTCCATTATATTTAATGCATAAATTCCAAATCTGGTTTTGAAAAACAACTCGAGTCACCTGTAGTTCCAATAGAAACGAGCTTTATGACTTTTATTTGGCCTATCAGCCATCCTCCAAAATAGTAAAATAAGACCAAAAGTAAATAAAATTAAGTTAATAGACTTAATTGTGTTTTATTTAAAAAGAAACATTTGGTATTTGGTAAACAGACAATGGCCTCAGGAATTTTCTTTTTTTCCCTATTTTATAGTATGCTTATCTCCTTCCCAATCAACTCTATCTCACATTACTCAAACTGTAACCATACCCTCAAACTTCTATTTTACTTCCTTTGGATTCTAATCCTACTTCACTGAATTGTAGTATCAAAGGGAGAGTTAGCCCTCTGAATAACTCTGAGTTTTGTTTATCCTTGTGGCTTCCCCAGGGCATAGTTTTTTTTGTTTGTTTTTTTTTTTGCATCCAACCTCTTAGAACTTACATCTTTTCCTAATTCTGATGTGCTAAAAGCTGGTATCTTTTGGAATATTGCTTCTTTAGTCCTTCAGAAATCTAAAGGCTTATCTTTTTTTTTTTTAATTTTTTATAATGAACGTTATTACAAGGAATAACAAAAGCAAACTTTCAAATAACAAGACACCATACCATGGCTATTTTATTAAAAATAAATGCTCAAGAGATACAGTTGTGTGCCACGGTCAGCTACAAAGAAGATGAATTGTATTTATGAGCCACAGATGGAAGGGTGGAAAAGGAATCTGGTATTAGAGGCCCTCAAAGAAAAAGGAAGAGGTAACAGGATGGTAGTCTAGACCAATGGCTTGGAAAAATAAGATATACTAGTAATATGAATCTTGGTATAGGTAACTATCTGTTCATTTTCAAGTATATCCATGTAAATACAGGTTAGCTTATCTATCAAGACACAGTAAAACCTAGGATAATATTCATCATGACTAAGATGATGTAACATTGGATTTCAAATATCTTTTATATTTTCAATATTGTGTGTCATGACATCTTATTAGAAGATTATCAGTTAGTTTTGAAAATGTAATGTATTTAATGTAAAGCTTATTCTAGAAGTAGACATGTAATCTTGATGTTTACTTGCATCTACTGTATTAGATTTCATTGACAGTGTTGTGCTTTGTCCACTTAAAAATGGGCACATGGCCACTTGCTGAGGATTACTTGTCATAGCAGAATAATGTGATTGTTATTTCACGTATTAGGAGTGAACATGTTACTTGAAGCATTACACCAAAAGCAAATGTGTGACATAGGGTGTCACTCTTCATCTTTTCATGTTTGGATTCTCCTCCTTTTCCCTCAGAATACCTCACAAAGGTATAAATTGCCACTATAACCTTAGTATTGGGTTAAGTTTCAATCCATATATTCAATATTAGAAGGTTAAACTTTATTTTCTTTAATGAAAAACACATTGAGATTCCATTATTTGTTGCTACACTACAGTGCATCATCTCAACCACCCCCTTGGGAATTTGCTCTCCACTCTGGAGGTTATTGATATAAAGCACATGTGTCAAACACAAGGCCCGCGGGCCAAATCCAGCCCGCCAGGCCTTGCAATGTGGCCCGCACCGCGCTGTCATCACTGCACTCCGCTGTCAGTTTATGACATTGTCAGTTTATGACTGTTCAGTAAACCATTCGGCCCGCGATTTAGGCTGGATTTTAGATTTTGGCCCCTTCTCTGATTGAGTTCGACACCCCTAATATAAAGGCATATCTGTATGGGACATAGGAAAGAAACTCTTATTTCTGTTTTATCTAAGCCAACTCCATTCTCTTCTTTCCTTTCTAGATATAACCCCTTTTCCAGAGCCATTCCAGTGCCTACTTGGTTCAACTTCCTGCTATTGGCCATAGGCTTGTGATGAGAGAGGCTTGAATCCATGTGCACAGACATTGGATTGTATAAGAAGCAGAAAAAATATATATAATCCAGAGTTAAGGGAAAGACAGTGTTGTCACCCCCATTATGAACTCCTGAGAACATTTTTCCATGTATCAATGGTGTATTCGAAACAGTCTACGGAACTTTGTCTTGATGCAGTTTACCAGCACATTGTTCCTTGGCTAACCTGTTCACCTAACTTCTTCAAACATATTGTTTCCATAGTAAAACAGCTTTCTAATCTCAAACAATTGACTGTCACCACACATTATGGAAACAAAACCCATTCATAAGTGATAAACTACACATATAAAAATTTTCAGGTCTTATGGCAGTTGAGAGTCTAAAGCAGCTCTAAAGTGAAATTTTATATTGTAAAGTTTAATCATGAGAGACTGAACATGCAGTACAGTGTGAACTATTCACCTTATCTGCAACAGTGTTGTGACATTACCTGGATTAAATAAGACAGTTTTAACCGCATAGTAGTTAAGTGACTTTTGATATGACACTAATAAAAGCCTGTTTTGTTAGAGATGTGCGAGATGCTTAGGCTTTTACTTCTTTGTTTATTTTGAGAATGTTAATCATTGTACTAAAGTAATAAAAGAAAATTATGAGTTTAAAATTTCCACTAAAAAGTCCATTTCTTCACCATGAAGTAGCATGATGAATGTCTATAAAGCATACAATAAAGCAGTATAATAAAGGTTATAATAATCAGAATAGACATGAATAGGCTATTCTACAGAAAGCAAAAATATAAATTCTCTCAAGTTTATTGAATTATAACAATCAGGATTATTTCTGATACCACGAAGTTTTCTTAGAAGAGCTGTCAATAAAATATAAGTCCTTTCGGGAGGAACAGACAATCTATCCTAACATTAAATTATCTCAATGGACTTTTGGTTAGGGCAGAGGTTGGCAAACTTATTAGTCAACAGAGCCAAATATCAACAGTACAACAATTGAAATTTATTTTCAGAACCAAATATTTTAAACTTAAACTTTTAACACCACTTCTTCAAAACAGACTCACCCAGACCAAAAACCGACTTTTGTGCATGGGCCACAAAGTTTCAATTGCACTGTATGTACAGGCCCGCACATGGTATTTTGTGGAAGTTCCGCACTCAAGGAGCCAAAGAGTCACATGTGGCTTGCGAGCCACAGTTTGCCAACTACTGGGTTAGGAAAGAATTAATAATAATTGCTAACATTAGCCAACACGTAATAAGTTTCAGACACTTATTACGTGTTGGCTAAATGTTTTATTCATATGGAATTATTTAATAAAAAATGACCTCATTAAGTAAATTAGGTATTATTATTTCCGTTCTAGGGAAACAAAAGCACAGATAGATTAAGAATCTTTCCCAAGCCAAGACTGGTTTGGCTCAATGGATAGAGCATCGACTTGGGGACTGAAGGGACCCAGGTTCGATTCCGGTCAAGGGCATGTACCTTGGTTGTGGGCATATCCCCAGTAGGGGGTGTGCAAGAGGCAGCTGTTCGATGACTCTCTCTCATCGATGTTTCTAGCTCTCTATCTCTCTCCCTTCCTCTCTGTACAAAATCAATAAAATATATAAAAAAAAAGAATCTTTCCCAAGAACATCCCGATAGCAGAACATGTTTTTTTTTAACACCTCTGATGATATGGAATAACTACTGTTGAGGAAGTTGAAGGCTGTTCCTGAGAAATTCAAAACCGTCTAGGCAATGCTGAACATTTTGCTTAGAGCAGTGACAAAGAAAAATAGGTGGAAGAGGGGCCAAAGAAATTAAAGAATCACTCAATAGGCCTTTCTATATTCATGAATGTTCTCATTCAGCAAACCTTTATCAAATGCACACTATGTGCCAGGAACTAGATAACTAGGTGCCAGGAATACAAAAATAATGTACTTGACCTTGGGGAGATCTTAGTATAGTAGAGGAAATAGAAATAATTGCCATAAGGTATGGTAAGCAGCAATATATTTATATATAAAGTGCTATGATATCATCCCGCTCCAAAAGCAACTTCACAGTGAATGAAAAGTAATATATTTCTAAGTAAACTGTATGGAAGAGCAATTTAGTAATCAGTGTAATATAGATAATCAAATGAAAGTCTATAAGAGGTGAGTTTTTGCTACATTAAAAAAGGATGAGGAATTAAAATTGGGAGAGAAAGAAGGCATTTAGAAAAGTATTTCCTATAAAAGATATGACATAAACAAAATGACACAGGAAATTTCATTAGTCCTTTGAGGAAAAATATGCAAAGTGACTATTGTATATATATTGTCTACTTCAATCTAGTGAATATCCTTCAATCCTACAATCCCCCCACTAACAAAATGAATTTCAATTACAAGTATTCTTCCAACTTTAGTTTTGTCTTAAATATTCTAGGAAAGAAAGTGTTGAATTAGCAGCCCTGCTGGTGTAGCTCAGTAGTTGAGTGCTGACCTATGAACCAGGAAGTTATGGTTTGATTCTCCATCAGAGCACATGCCCGGGTTGTGGGCTCAATTTCCACCGAGGGACATGCAGGAGGCAGCTGATGATTCTCTGTAATAGTTGATGTTTCTATCGTTCTCTCCCTCTCCTTTCCTCTCCGAAATCAATAAAAATGTATTTAAAATAAGAATTAACAGGAAAAAAAACTGTATAGAATATGAGGTACTCATATGTGAAAGTCAATCTGAGGAACATATAAAGTAAAAATGTACTGAAGGTTCCATTAGGCAGCTCTTGTATGGGAATATTGACAAAGGACTGAACAAACCCTTTGGCTAAAACTCATTTCCTCTCTGGAATCTCTCAGTGCCTGATTACCAATAAATTTCCTCAAAATTTAAATGACTTTTTGACTTCATGAATAAAGTATAGATTCCCCCAGGCAAGTAACACACTTTATTCTCATGCATACTATATTTTACTGGGAATAACATTTAAGTAAACCCAACAAAGCTCAAGACCAATATGGAAGAGAAGAGTCAATATTTAGGCAAGGCAGGCAGTGCTAAGGTTAGGGGCCAGTCCCTTGAGCTAGAGTCAGGGAAGATGAGAAAACAGAATACAGACTTTCATTTGTTGTTTGTATGACCTATATCCTGTCCAGGATATTACATTTTATCTGTAATCAAATAAGAAAAAAAAAAGGACAAATATGATGTTTGGGGGAGTGGAGAGAGTTTATTTTACCTTTGAATCAATAGGTCCATCTGCACTATCACTTTTTTTATATATATAATTCTTGAAGACAAAGACAAAAACAAAACTTCTGGTTTGGAAATTTGAACCTAATTTTTCATTTTTGTTTTCCATTTAGACCCTTCCCAAATTCTGAAACTTAGACCATGTCGCCCACCACAAACACCTAACCTATCATGCTTAAATAACTGGTTGGGAGTATCATTTCTCTTTATTCACTGGAAACCTATAGTAAGTTTGGGGTGTGTCATATTATTTTTCATTCTACTAACACATTTCTGAGATATTATCTATACTTTTATGAGATATGTATACTTTCCCCCTAGCTAATAACTAATAAATAATATTTCATTCTTCTTAATCGTAAACCTCTCTCTCTTTGAACTATATACCGTCTATATGCTTGCCACTTGGAGGGCCTTGTCTGATTTTCACCGGAAGAAGAAGAATCTGGCTTGCAGAGTATTTGGAGTACGGAGATGGCAGACAGCCTATATGCCAGTTTCCCAAGGTTGCAGCCTAAGTCATAGGCTGTACTTTAAACGGCAGCATATGGCTAGAGAGTCATCGCAGCAGGAAAGTGTGGCAATGCCCAGATCACAGCTGTAGGCACACAAAGAAAGTTTCGATGCTGGTACCATCTCCCTCCTTCTCATCAACAACAAAAAAGATGACTATTTAAGATTCTGTTGTCTTAAAGGTTTTATTAAGTTATTGCCCAGGGTAGGAAAGGGATATTATGGTTTACATATGTTTGCCAGAATCATGCAGCTTCAATATTCTGGCTTTCCTAGCAGGTATCTCTTTAAGTACTTATTCTAAATGGAACACAACTGGGAAACATCAGAAAGGGCACTGTTGACAACTGTCATAGCAGGTTCCAGTTTGAATGGTAACTGAGCAGAAGGTCTCCCTCCAGAGTCCTTCAGATCATCCTAATAGCAGCATCATTTCCATCAGGAGCCCAGCTTCTATCAGAAGGGAGTGCTGGGAAAGAGTGCCGCTTGTGAAATCTGATATCCTCACTGGAAATTGTCCATGCTGCCAGATTTCCTATAGAAATAGCTGTGGTACACTTAAAGGAATAGTAATTTTAAAGGCAAAACTTCAGTATTTGAAGGGAGCACATAATCCAGATAGATGTCAATAATGAAATGAAAATGTACTAACTTAACCTTTGTTTATATCCATTGTACCCTTAAATATACACTAAAAACTTTTAATAACATAAATGGAAAAAAAACACACAAGATATTCAAATGTTTTCTTAAACTATTAGAGATTAATTTACCAAATCTAGGAATGATGCTTAGATGTATACAATCAGATATTTATGTTTTTGTCTTGTGCAATATTATTTTGATTAGTCTTGGGTTATGTTATGGTTGTTGCCATTAACCACAAGAAAACAACAGACTTATTTTCGGATGCTGAAACTTAAGAGTCCATTTAAATGCTAATTTTCAGGTAGAGCATATAATATATTTAGGGTAAAGTTGTTCTGCTAACCAAATATGTGGAATAAAAACAATAACAACATGGATTTTCTTCTTGCTTTGGATTATCCATCTGCAAAATAAAAGCTACTGTAATCTATATACATAAAAGCTTAAGTGACCATCCAACCATTCCACTGTCTGACCAGTAGCTATGACTTGCACAGACCACCAGGGGGCAGATGCTCAATACAGGAGCTGTTGAGCTGTGGTGACTTGGCAGCTGCAATTCTCTGGTGACTCACCTGGAACCAGAGAGGAGGGAGCCCTATTCTGGGGTGTGTCACCCAAGAACAGCCTTCTCCCAATCCATGACCTCTTGAGGGAGGTCAGAGAGCTGGATTCAGCCTGATCCCCACAGGCCAGGATGAGGGACCCCACCTGTGCATGAATCCGTGCACCGGCCTCTAGTTTATACATGATTATAAGAAAAATAGATAATATAACCTAGCATGCGACATTACAAATGTCTGAAAGGTATCTTTCGTGCAGATACACTGAGTGGCCAGATTATTATGTGATCTCTGAACACATAATAATAATCTGGCCACTCAGTGTAGATTGAACACAGACTTGGGATTTTAAAATAAGGTTTTTCCGTGTATAAGAACTGCATTGTGGCTAGTTAGAAAGAAGCAGTGGACTTACTAGCCAGAGGCTGGGGGCCACTATCTCCTGGTCTCTTGACATATCAAGATTTGCAAACCTTCCCTTATACATAAGTACACTGAGTGGCCAAATTATTATGCATTCAGAGATCATAATAACCTGGCCACTCATTGTATATTTGTTTAAAACACATGTGTCAAACACAAGGCCTGCGGGCCAAATCCAGCCCGCCAGGCCTTGCAATGTGGCCCTCACCGCGCTGTCATCACTGCACTCCGCTGTCAGTTTATGACATTGTCAGTTTATGACTGTTCAGTAAACCATTCGGCCTGCGATTTAGGCTGGATTTTAGATTTTGGCCCCTTCTCTGATTGAGTTCGACACCCCTAGTTTAAAAAGAAGTAAAATTGATTACAAGACATTAATACATGTTTCTATTTTAATTTTTCCACATCATCTGCAAATCATACATATCCAGTCTTCTTGAGTAGAAGTAAGTCATATATAAGAGATATGTAAATGCATTGTTTTCTTTTATATTAAGCTATTAATACACATACATATATAAATATAAGGTCCAATACACCATACACATTTAAATTTTTAAAACACAAACATATTTGTATTTATAAAGAATTTTATAGCCAAAACCGGTTTGGCTCATTGGATAGACCGTCTGCCTGTGGACTGAAAGGCCCCAGGTTCAATTCCAGTCAAGGGCATGTGCCTTGGTTGTGGGCATATCCCCAGTGGGGGGTGTGCAAGAGGCAGTTGATTGATGATTCTCATCAATGTTTCTAACTCTCTGTCCCTCTCTCTTCCTCTCTGTAAAAAATCAATAAAATATATATATTTTTAGAGAATTTTATAAAATTATTTTTTAGTCATATGGTCTATATCAATATTTGTTTAGCAAAGAATGACTTCATGTTTTAAACTACATGCTGTAAGTGTTGAGTTAATATTGAATGTCCTTACAAATAGGAATAATGAGGCTAAAGCCCACGGAAAAATATAAAACTACGAACCTTGTAGTTTTCACTACCTTTGACTGGGATAGACTGCCAACTCATGCAAAAAACTGACTCTAGACAAACTTTCATATAATAAAGTCTTTTCTTTATATTTTGTAATAAAATGTCCTTATATATGGCTTTTAAAGAAAAAGTAAGAAGGTGCTTCACATTTCATTGAGAAAATTAAAGCCAGTTGACAGAAACTTTCTGATATTATATGAAAAAAATCTATATATTTACAAGGTCCTCAATTTAATTTTTCCACCGTCTTGCTCATTAACAATGATGAAAATATCTATTTTTCCAATTAAAAGCTGATATAAGCACCTGTTCTGGAATCAATTCACCCTTTCATTCCCCTGAAATGTCAGCATCCCTCTCTAAATTATCATTCTAACAACATAGATATTCTATAGTGAGTCTCTAAAACACACACAACCAATTGTATTTATTCCAGATTTTCAGCAAAATGACATCTACTTTAGATTCTCTTAATCATTTTCAGAGTTCCTAAAAGAGTCGCTTATTCTACCCAAATTTCTCCCCTTATAATTCTAAAGATTATATTTTTAAGACTGCCAATAACATCCATGTCTATCGAATCATACAATAGTTATAGTTTTTCAGTGCTAGTTTTACACAATTACACAATATTATGCTTGAATCCCTAACCCTTTCTCCTCACCTTTTCTGTACCTCTCCCTAGCTCACTCTCTTGGGCTTTGCTTACCTACCACCTGCTAGTTATTCTCTCTCATCCCTCTGACTTTTTTACTTTTCTTTCTTATCTCATTATCTTCTATTTAACTACTGAACACTGAATTTCTTAATAGCTCAGCTTGCAGCAATACTTTTTTCCCCCTGAAAATTGATGTTTTCTATTCCCATTGTTTTTAATATTATTTATTGGGTAATGACATCCACTTTAAATAAACAAACACACACACACACACACACACACACACATTTATAAGTTTACATCTATCTATCTTAATTTGTAATACTTTCAATAAGTTTTACCCCACTTTTCCACCTCAAGAAATGGCAATGCTGGTTAGTTAATTGCTCATATTCCCAAATTGGGGGCTTACTTAAAACTTCCATCCCTCTCACTAGCCCCATCTAAACCATCAAGAGGTGATCTCAATCACACCACATATTCTCTCTCACACTCACAATCTCTTCTCCTCCACAGTCCAAGACCAAGCCAAGCCAAGCCCAAGACTACTTCTTACAAGGCAGCTAAGGCAATCTTGTAAAAGTATAATGCAATCATGTATTCTTCTATCTAGAATAATATAAAATAAGATAAATATGAATTATCTTGGCCAACATATCATAATAGTTTCTAACTACCTCCACCACTACCCTGTATGTTAGAAATTTTCATCCATCCTTCAGATTTCAGTTATGATATTACTTCCTATAAAACAATGTTTTCCTGATTTGATCTAACGTCATAGTCATATCATCCTTCTCCTCTTCTGTTTTTCATTACAATCATTATCACACTTTGCAATCTATTTCTTTGCATGTTCACTTATTGAAAAGTACATCAATCACTAATGTTTTAAATAATAAAAGTTGTGTTTATGTATGTTTTCTTTAACTTTATGTCCAACCCTTTGCTTAATATTTGACACTCAATAGGTACTTAATAAACATTTATCAAATGAGTATTCTAATAAAACTCTTTTAGCAGTAAAGACCATTAGGGTGAAATTCAATGTAAATAAAATGCAGAAATTAAAAAAAAAAATCATAAAAGCACACATGCTGGTTCCAAGCTGTTTTTATAAGCTATATTTGTTTCATCATAGTCAGCCTTTATACATGCTTACTAAAGTAAGTTCCATGTGTTTTGCTACTAACAGTCTATTTTAAGCATGTGCTATATTCTGTGCATTATATCTATTAATAGAATATATAAAATACTGACCTTAATGAAATTTCCTGGATAGGTTAAAATAAGACAAAGACATCAAAAAATAAAAATAAAAGAGCAAAATTATACTAAAAATATAATACTTATTTTTTAATTATTACTATAATTACTTATTTAAAACTTGATGCAACTGAAACTTATCAGACTCTTACCTTTTTCTAAAGATGCTGTTAATTAAACAATTTTTATGAAAAAAATCCCTTTCTTATTATCTCATGAATGAAATCCTTGCTATTCTACAAATTAAAATTCACTGCTTATTGAATAAAATATATGTCCACCCACTTTCTTCATTTGTCATCATGCTAATTGCAAACACTATTAAATATCTCAATATAAATTGAGGTGATAAATTTGAAAGTTGTCACAGAAATTAAACTTTAAAACTTATGACACAGGTAAGATTTATAACAAAATTAGTCCAATTAATTTATTTACCTGTAAAAATAAAATACGTTCCTATAATATATACATGTTTATTGAGAATAGGTTCCCAATATATGCCAAAAAGCCAAAATACAAAGGCATATGAAAATAAATATGAGTAAGTATTAGCATATAAAAGCTATATTATTATTCAATATTTAGTTACAAATGTAGGATTGGGAATAGTCTTCTTAATATGTTTTGGTTGAACATAAGAATTTATTTAAAGCTGTCTTCCCGCACTACTACAACAGGGTCTCCTGGAAGGAGAACCACAGTCCTGTCGACCCCTCCTAAGAGATGTCTTAGATCATTTCACTGCCTTTGTCAAAACTGGCCTGCTCTGTGTACCACTCCCCGAACCTTGCCTTGTAAATGAGCTGTGAGTCTGTATGCTTGAAGCAAAAATCCAGAGTTGGGGAGAATATGCTTGCTTTCTTCGTGTTTTTTTTTCCCCAGAAAAAATTTCAAGTAAAATTATTTTATAAAGTATTTTTTAATTAATAATAATATAAACTCCTGGTCTGGTTGTACATTTAAATGTATTGTATACTATAATTGTATGTTTTATTTACTGGAGAGAAAAAATAAATCTTTAAAATTGAAAATGTTATCAGAGGACAAAATATAATTTAATGGAAAATAAGAGAAAACTATGTTCATCCTTTAATATTTCTATAAAAGTTCTGGGAAAGGGGCAGTTCACTGATAGGTGAGTCTCACCTAAAGTAGAAGTTTGTAATTTGAAAACAAATGATTTTGCTGTTTTTTCTCCATCTTTCCCAGAACCTTCAGGTTCATCATTTTATTTCTTGCATATTACAAACTGAATAGGGTAAATACAATCCTCTTTAAAGTTGCAAATAACAAACCAGATAGGAGTTTTCTACTGTCTTTCTTTTGCTGAAAGATATACTCCCTTTCTTCACATAACTATTTTTAAATTAGATATAGTAGGTCATATTGGTCTATGTTTTAAATCTTTTAAACAAGTTAACCAGTTTTCTAAATTTTTAAATGGCAGAAATACCTAGCTCACAGGCTGTTGAAAGGCTTGAATGAGATCCTAGAAGCACACAAATTTACTGGTTCATTTATTTAGTGTTTACTGTGTGGTAGCAGTCATTATACTATTTTTCTCCTTTGCTTTCAGATTTTTACATGAATGAATGGTCCAAATACTTTAGAAGAATGAACATCTGTTCACATCTAGTACATATCAATTTCTTTATTGGCATTAAAAAGTGATTCCAAAAAAATTTTGTTTACAGACATAGACATATTTCATATTTTCATACAGTGGGTACTTGCAATTTAGAAGTATATGACCAATAATACTACATAGACACAAACTGCTATTGTTTGTGTGTACACATGCATATATTTTTATTTTTATTTATTTTATATAAATATATATATATATATTTATATAAAATGAATAAGTGAGAAGTTATTTATAGAAAAAATTGATTTTAATCTGAGCATTTACAATTTCTATTAAAAACATCCAATCTCAAACTCTGCTCATGACAGGCAAAAGAAGAGAAAATGATTACCCAACAAAATTAGTCAGAAAATCCAAATGCCTTACTCACCACTTAGTATGTTAATTACTTAATAGGTTATCTGGGCACATATGCACATACTTTTGAAGACTAGAAATATAATTTTTCAAAGTAAGAACATATCTCCTTCAATTTTAGTTAAAATAATACATGTCAAAAATTCCCTTTTAAAAAAATAAATTTATATTAAAGTAACTTGGGGGAGGGGTAATCATTTAACATCTTGCTATTACACTATACCCACAAGTCTGTCTATCTATCTATCTATCTATCTATCTATCTATCATCTGAAGTCAGCAATTGTAATAGCCATAATGACTATAACAGCCAGTTGCTATGATGCCCACTGTTTATGTATTATCTCATTTAATACCTCATTTAATTCAAGCCCTGCATTGGGATGGGAAACTGGGTTGGGTGGTGGTGGCAGATGTGGCCCCTTTCAACCTTGCAGTCCCTCCCCACTGCTGGCCTTCCCTTGATCAGACTCTCCCACTCTGATCAAGAACAGGCTGGCCAGCCAAACATCCCCTCCTTTTATCCACCACCCCCACCAGCCCTACCATAATAGGGCCACAGCCTCTTCCCTTAGCTGGCCAGGCCCTGATCGCACCCACCACCCCAATAGGGGGTAGGGCTGTGTGGCCAACCTCCTGCAGCCCCGCCTTCTGGCTGTCCCACTCCTGATTGCACCCCCCACCCAAATGGGGGACAGGGTTGGCCAGCCAACCTCTTTAAGCCCCTCCCCCAAGACATCCATGCTACTAATGGATGAGCCCCACCACCCTGATTGGACCACAGCCCCTCACTCAGCTGGCCCCACCCCTGATCATCCCCATTCCAATAAGGGGAGGGGCCTGCTGATCAATCTCCTGCTTCTCCACCTCCTCCTGGCCCTATCTCAGATCAGCCCCACACCCCAAACAGGGGCAGGGCTGAGTGGCCAACCACCCATGGCCCTTCCTCCAAACTGCATTGGCCCCAGATAGGCACCCTCCACCCCATTCTGGGGTGGGGCTGGCCAGCCTGCTGCCCACAGCTCCTCCCCATAGC
This sequence comes from Pipistrellus hanaki, assembly GCF_964339955.1. Taxonomy (NCBI): domain Eukaryota; kingdom Metazoa; phylum Chordata; class Mammalia; order Chiroptera; family Vespertilionidae; genus Pipistrellus; species Pipistrellus hanaki. The sequence goes on along the minus strand of NC_140505.1, from coordinate 61,363,653 downwards.
CAGCCCCACCCACAGTCATTCCCCCAACCCTACCTGGGGGCAGGGCCCATTTTCCAATTACCCACAGCCCCTTCCCACAGCCAGCCTGGCCCGAATTGGGCCCTGATTGGGGTGGGCTGGCCAGCCAAAGTCCCGCTGCTGGCTGGACCCCACTCATGCATGAATTCATGCACTGGGCCTCTGGTATTATATATACACATATATGTATTCACACAATGTGTATATTTTAAGATGGCAGAGGTTATCTTTCTATCATCTAACTGTCTACCTATCTCTCTATCTATCATCTTCCCTCCCACCATTAATTTAATGTTTGTAATCACAGCCCTGAAGACAAAATGTACATGTCACTTCATTGAAAAGGTAGCTGGACAGGATTGACCATCATGGCATCTCCTTCACCCACCCCACATCTGATGCAAACCTTATACTTTCTGAGATAATCAGACCATAGACTATGGCAGTTGGTTTAAATTACACCGTCATAATAATTCAATTAGAGATTTTAGGTGAACACAGATGAAAAATATATTATTACCTTTTTCTAAATAATTGAATCTTATTTTCTAGTTTTAAATATAAACTTAATGGCATGCTATACAGCATATTGTTTTATGTTGGTTACAATTGCACAGTTATGTATTTATGTTTAACTGAGTGGTATTAAACTACAGATAACCACATTTTGTTTCATAATTAGAAAGTACATAATTTTCCCAATTTTTATTATGTTCTAAGAAAGAAAACAATTCTAATCTAATAAGAGTAATTAGAACTGGTAAAAAGGTTGCCTTGTATAGAGTCTTCTGATTTGTTTTAGTTTTTTAAATGCTTTTCAAAAAATTAAAGTTTACTAAGATAAACACTGTGTTCTTGGTGCCTTAATTAAATCTGCGCTACCCCAGGCCTATACATGCTAACCAGGCCCATATTAACGGTGTAGAAGAGGATGAATGGTACCTAATAAAAGGGTTGCAACTTTGGGCCTGACAGTCAACCAGAAGCACAAGTGGCATAATCTCTGTGGCTAATGCTTTAGCACCAGGAGATTTACTTAACCTTTGACAGTTTCACAGGCTAACATGTAAATTGGGGGCAATACAGCTTCTAGTTCACAGGGTTGTAAGAATTAGGTGAGATCATTCAGGTAATTGCTAAAGCAATCCCTGATACATTGAAAACCAAAATATACTTGAGTATGAAAGATAAAGCATACACACTTCTCATAGTGTATTCTCACCCACAGCCCAGATAGGCCTTTAAAAATATATCAGATCAAAGCACCTTTATGCTCAATGTTATGCAATAGCCACCCTTCTCATATTAAAATCTAAAGTCACATATGGTTTCCCATGGTCTGGTCCTTGCTAAGTCTGACCTCAGCTCTTATATCTTCTAATCATCTCCCTGCTTGTTTCTGAAACAAACCCTGTGAGCTCCTAAATTGGACCCTTGCACTTGTTCTTCCCCCAAAACATGCATATTTCTACAAGTAATCCCAACTTCCTCTTCCTGTGAACCTAGCAACTTCCTGGCCTGCTTCTTCCTCATTTCTCCACTCTGCCTGCCCAGATGGGTCAGTTTTTGGAAAGACATCCCATACACCAAAAGTCTCAGGCTCTATTCTGGTCAGGCCACATACCTAGATTGCAGGTTCAATGATCAGCCCAGGTACTTATGGAAGGCAACCTGTCAATCTCTCTCTCTCTCTCTCTCTCTCTCTCTCTCTCTCTCTCTCTCTCTCTCTCTCTCAAAATCAATTAAAAATATCCTTGGGTGAGGATTAAAAAAACATTTAACCAATAAAATGGCAGAAATATGGAACTGAGTCCCTGGTCAAATGATAGCACAAGATCAACTATTTTTGTTTGTTTAGGAAAATTTGAGATAAGATTTTGCTGTGGGCAACCAAGAGAATCTACCATATTACCTTAACTTCCTGTGTTGTAAAAATATGTAAATTAAGAAATTGCTGCAAAACTACAGACTGACTTGATCTACATTTCTGCAGGAGTTAAGAGTACCATCTTGTTACAGACAGAGATGATATATCGACAGTAGCATGTTTGTGTTTCTTCATAGATAGAGATATAAATTAAAATCATGTGTTAAGTAATGAAAGGGAAGAAAAGATACCCCATTGCTTTTGATAGAATGTTTTCCTATTCCTATGAATTACTATTTCCTTCGGGTGCTAAAGATTCTGCTCAGACTAACCACTGCCTCTAAAGAAAAGAACAAAACAAAACACCTAGCTTGTAAAATGTCACTTTGTGGAAAAAAATTTGCAGATTATTCATATGATAGTGAAAGAGTAATTTTAGGGGTAAAATAGGACAGGTTTAGAAATTTTAGAAATTAAGGGGACCATGGAAGAACCATAGGGCTGCAGAGCAGCAGAAGGTCTATTTCCATAGAATAGGGGAAGCTGAAAGGCTGCAGCAGATCCATTTCCATAGAATGAGAGATCCAGAAACAGCAAAATGTCTATATTTACAAAATAAGGGGAAGGAAGCCCTTTATCCAGAAGAAACAAAGAAAAGACCAAAGGGAACAGGACAACAATAAGGAAGGAGATGGGGTGGGGGAGAGAACTTCACCTGTCCCATGTAAGGTTCAACGTTTGAGCCCAGGAGTTACTATAGTAACCAGTCTAAGGGAATAGTGACCAATCAGAGGGGATATAAAGGCACCAGGACCTGCAGCCTTTATAAGCCATGGGGAAAGGAACTCAGTGGGACCCTTTCCCCCTCCCCATGTGGGAGTCCGTTCTGTGGGACTCTTTCCTCTCCCCACCTCCCCACGTGGGAGTCTGTACTTGTTCTTCAGTAAATCTCCACCTTTGCTATACTATCCTACTATCCTCTGTCCATGGATTCATTCTTCAACTCTGGTGGATAAATAATTTGGTTCCAGTCAAAAAATTCTGTTTCAATGGCATATTTTATTCTCCTTCACTATCCAACAGAGTTGGGTCACTAATTTTTTAAAAAGTGCAAAAGTTCATTTTCAGTTTGTGAAAAAAAAACACAAAAACGAGTATCTGAGAAGTTAGGTGTGTATGTGTGAGAAACTTTTGAGATTAAAAAAAAAAAGATTAGTAAGGTAATTAGCCAAATATAAATAGTTTCTGAATTATTCACTGCTTTACTTTATCCTTCTTTTTCAAAGGTAATTGGAAACTGATTGCGTTCTCAGAATTACTAGAGATGCAGCAGATGGCTTTGAAAATATTCTCAAATTAAAACATGAGTTCAGCATGTGCTCTGGCAACAGAAATCATAAAATTTTACTTTATATACTCATTCTTATTTTCGCTGATGTAATCTAATGTAATTAAGAATTTCATTCTATTGAAAAGGCACTTTTTGCAAAAGATCTCATCATGAACATCATATTGTAATAGAAACCAAATAAATAAACAAGATAAAAATGCTCATAATTATAGATATCTTGCTATAATCTTTATAACCTTTCTATTTATACTATGTAAATTAATATTCATACTAAGTGAAAAAAAATTAGTTACATAACAAAAAGTTACCTGATTATTATAAGTCTAACCAATGGACACAGACAACAGGGGGGTGAGGGCATGAAGGGGGGATTTGAGGGGGTAATAGGGAGATAAGGGAACATATGTAATACCTTAATCAATAAATAAATTAAAAATAAAATTATACAAAGTTAATTCATTCACAATTAATGTAAATTTATTTCAATAATGTGGCCTAACAACCTGTAGTTATGCCTAATAAAATACATTGTATATATGGTGTCCCAAAAAAATGTAAACACACACTTCAAATAATTATGAAAGCAGTGTTTTCTAAAATACATTTCATTTTCAAAATTGATCTATCATCTTTGAAAATGTGTATATATATTTTTGGGACCCAATGTATAGTTAAATCCCATATATATATATTTTTTATCTATAAGATTATTTGAAAATTTAAGTGCTAACAAATCAGAGTTGTTTTCTTCTTCATCTATGGACTGTAATAAAGTCCACAGGCAGTAGTTCTCTTTTGAGTTCTACCAGGCATCAACATAGCTTATTTGCATGACTGTTATAAAATGTACTTATTCATTGAATGATGCTTAGCTGCTGTGCTGTTCAAATTCTGTAATAATAACTGCAGTGTGACTGATTATTGTTTATCATATCTCTCCTACAAAAGCATTTAAGTTAGTAAAATAGTTTGTTTAGTCATGCATGTGTGTTTATGTGTATGTTGGAGTTGGGTGTATTATGATTTGTGTTCCAATGCAATGCTGCACACTCTTATACAATGTGAGAGTGGGGGAATGTGTAGAAAATGGTATCCAGTCCTTTCCATAAATTCTCATCTAGTCAAGTACCGACTGCATCTAGTCCTTCAGCCATGAATATAACCTGAAAGTTCATAAATTTACATGCTATCTATTTTTCACTGGTGAGGTTTCTTTATCACATCAGCCAAAACAGAAACATAAGTGTTTGCTTCATTTCCTGTGACACTTTATGAATTAATGATAATGACAAAACAAATGAAACTGAATAATCTTTTTTATTCAGGGGGAAAAACTTCAGGATAACCTGATACCACATTTAAGATGTGGTATTATAATAAATAAAGTACAAATGTTAGATAGTCCATTTATACAGTTAATGGAAGAAAAATGACCTTTGTTACTTGCTTTATTTTAGGAATTTAAGTTACTTGAATCTTTATAGTGATTTTCTAATAAGTTTTTAGGGATACTAAAACCATGATGGCTTGCTAAAAATATATAGCAAGATATTTTAATAGCACAGAATATTAACCTATATACTGTTTTGTGAAAAATGTGCTTTATTCTCAAAAATATCCGTGTTCAAAATAAGCATAAAAACAATCACATACTAGAGTGAAAAAGAAAGATTAGGTATGCAGGAAAAAAGAGCATGATTCTATTATTATAATATACATGGATATATGATGATAGATAGATGATAGATGATAGATAGATAGATGATAGATAGATAGATAGATAGATAGATAGATAGATAGATAGATAGATAGATAGATGATAGATAGATGATGATGATAGATAGATAGATAGATAGATAGATAGATAGATAGATAGATAGATAGATAACACTAGGGGCCACAGCCGCAGGCACCCAGGAAAGTGGGGCCAGTGGCTTGTCCCTCTCCCTGGCTTCAGCCTCAAGTGCTGGTGCCCAGGACTGCAGGGGGGTGGCCTGTCCCTTTCCTGGGCTGCAGGTGCAAGCGCAGCCACTGGCGCCAAGGACTGCAGAGCGAGCGGCTTGTCCTCCCAGGACACAGCCTGGCTGGTCCCCATTCCTCTCTCCCCAATGTTAAGGGTCTGAGCCATTTCACGTGATGGCTTGAGGGCGTGATGACCATTTGCATAGTAGTTCTTATTATATAGGATGGTATGTGTTTATGTCTGCATTAACATATCAACATATAAATATATATCACAGGTAGGAAAATTGGAGAATAATTGAAACTATTAACAGAGCCCACTTCTATAAATGTCATGGGAGAGGACAGGGATTTTTATTTTAATTTTCACACTTTGGTTAACTTAAATGTATTATAATGAATGTGTATTGCTTTGCAATTTTAAAGAGTTAAATAAACTAAAAAGGGAGCTTTAACTTATATTTTTACTTTCTGTTTTATTCTTCAAAATGTGCTTTGTAATATGTATATGTTTCAGATGCTTGGAGACATTTGAAATAGAGTTCTGTGAGTGATTCTAAGGCTGCTTGTTGGCATTTGCTGCAGCATGGATGTGAAATGTCTATGAAGCCCAGCTTCCTTGCCTGTTTATAATCACTCACAGGACCCTGGTGTGAGCAGTGGCATCATTACATTGCTGCTTAATAGCACATGCTGGTGATACATTAATTGTTTTATTGACTATTTTAAAAGTTTATGACCTCATTTGCATTCCAATTTGACCTTGTTTTGCACTTTTCTAGTGAATCACCACATTAAACAACCTATATAATGTATATTATACCAATAAATTTACAACATGAAAAAAAAAAGAATCAGATGATTTGCAATTCATTATTTTTTTAATCAACTAAATCATTGGTAGGCAGGATTTATATTGCAGACAACTGCATAATCACAAAACTATGATATTACAGCTTCATGATTAGAAAAGATGCTTCACATTTTTTTTAAAATGCAATTTTCTTTTAAATAACAATTACCAGATAAGTGGGCCAGGCAGTATACTCAGTTTAAACGAGAAAAGAGGTCTGGAACTTTAAATAGAGATTTTATTTAAAATGTGAAATGGATTATGAGTGGGCTCCAGGACACCAAATATCTATTCAAAAATATTTTAATTGTAATTATTATTTCTAAAACCTAATTTAAGTCCTTTGTTTCCTACGCAATGAAGCCAACTGGGAAATACAAATGAGTATATTGAAGTCATGGAAATTTGGTTAAGATGTAAGATGAAAATACAATTCTGTACCTTAAAAGCAACCTTTATAACATATTGTCTGGTATTTACACAAGAAAAATCTCACATAAAGCACTCTTGCTAGTTTCCCTATTCCCATACCACCCACAAAATACTATAAAAATAAACTTTGTAAAAAGGTCATCACACATGTTTCCCTTACGAGGCACCAAATAACATGTTTTAAAAGAAAAATATGGCAAGGTATTACATTCCATGACAGAAAGAATGACACAGACTTTGGGGATATTTATTGAATTTTCATTATTGGAGAGTACTGTTCCGTACAGAGCTCTGAGTGCTTTTAAAATGGTTTAGAAACTGGAATACATAAAATATTTCCCATGTGGAATGTAAATGAAGGTACTGGGCAAGAATGCAAATGAAAGAATGGAGAAAGAATTGGAATTAGAATTTCAGAGCTAGATGCAATAGGGGCAATTGCCTGTTCTTCCTTCTTTTTACAGATGAGGAAATGAATGCTAGAACTGTGAGATGACTTGTCCACACCTGCAGTACAAGTAGGAGATCCATGGTGATCCTGTAGCTACTGACAACAATTGCAGAGACTATGGGGAGCCATTCATGGTGAGTATATGGTGTGCAAAGTTGCTGACATATGAAAGAGATCCTCACATGCAGCAAACGTGGTCAGAGTACAGTCAATACATTAGGCAATAGGGTAACTACTGAGAGGAGAGGTGAATTTTAGAAAAGAGATTTTTGAGAGACAGAAGTTAAAGATGTCTACTTGCTTACCTACTCATAGTGAATAAGTATTGATATAAATCCTATCTAATAAAATAGTATTATGCAAATTAACCATCACTCTGCTACACCCACAAGACATGTCCACCAGACAATCAGGAGTGAATAGCTAATTAGGCCAACCAAGATGGCTGCAGCCAGGGAGCTAGCAGGAGGCTTGGGTTTCCCTGACAATGAAGAAAGCCAAGTTTTCAGCACAACCTGGCTGGCTTAGGCCTCCACTCAAGGCTACAAAGTTTCAAATATAGAAGATAAATAAATCTCACAAAAATGGTGGCAGCCACAGAACTGGAGAGAGCAGGAGGCTTGAGTTGCCCCGGGCGATGGAGGAAGCCAAGTTTTCTGCATACCCTGACCTGCCTTGCCCTCCACTCAAGGCTACAAAGTTTCAATTTTAGAAGATAAATAAGTCCCAACAAAAATGGCTGTGGCCACAGAGCAGGCAGGAAGCTTGGCTCCACACAAGAATATAAAGTTTCAATTATAGAAGATAAATAAATCCCAGATCTCAGGGCCTCCACTTGGTGGGGAGGGGGTTGGGGGGGATAGAGATATGTGGCCAGCCTGCAAACCACCACAGGCCCCTCACCCAGGCTTCCCCACACCCTAAGGGAACCCCCACCCTGATCCAGGACACCCTTCAGAGCAAACCAGCTGGCACCCAACCATGCACAAGGCCTCTATCCTATCAAATAATCCTATCTAATAAAACAATAATATGCAAATTGACCATCACTACAACACACAAGATGGCTGTCCCCATGTGGTCAAAGATGGCTGCTCCCATGTAGAAAAAAGATGGCCATCACAAGATGGCCAGCAGGGGAGAGTAGTTAGGAGGGATCAGGTTTGCAAGGGAGGGCAGTTGGGGTAACTGGGCCTGCAGGGAAGAGCAGTTGAGGGGGCGGGCAGGCCTGCAAGGGATGTCAGTTAGGCCAGCAGGAGAGGGAGTTAAGGGTGACCAGGCCTGCAGGGGAAGGCAGTTGGGGGCAAACAGGCTGGCAGGGGAACAGTTAGGCATCAATCAGACTGGCAGCGGAGTGGTTAGGGGGTGATCAGGCTGGCAGGCAGAAGTGGTTAGGGGCAATCAGGAAGGCAGGCAGGCAAGTGGTTGGGAGCCAGAAGTCCTGGATTGTGTGAGGGATGTCAGATTGCCCACTGGACATCAGTCAAGGGGTCCCAGATTGGAGAGGGTGCAGGCTGGGCCGAGGGACACACACACTGCACCAATTCCATGCGCCAGGCCTCTAGTCCTATAAGATTAGAGGCCCAGTGCACAAAATCCGTGCACGGGAAGGGGATCCTCTCAACTGGGCCTGCACTCACTCCAATCTGGGTCCCCTCAGGACATCTGGCTCCTAATCGCTCACCTGCCTGCTAGCCTGAACCCCATAGCTGCTCTCCCCTGCCTGTCTGTTTGCTCTAACTGCTCTCCCTTGCTTGTCTGATCCCAACTATTCTCCCCTGCCTGCCTCCTCACCTCTAACCTCCTCTGCATTGGCCCCACCTGCATGGCTTTGTTGGAAAGGACATCAGGAAGGACATCTGGATGAATTTACCAAATCGTCCTCCAAAAATGTTGAACCACTTTAAACTCCCACCAGCAACCACGCATGTGCCCTCTGTCCCACTTTGATGCCAATATCATTGATTTCTCCCTAAAAGCTTTCCTCCCTTCAGCCAAGACAGCTTGGTACTTGAGCCAACCTCATTGTTCAGCTGGGGACTTGATTTCCCGAGATAGAATTATGGAGGAGGAAAATAGTTTTCCTCTACCTTCCTGAATTTTTAGTGGTGGCCCTTGTAATGAAAGACAGATCACCAAGAGAAAAACAAAAGTTCATTAGCATGTGTATCTCGTGTATATGTGGGAGATCCCAGGGAAAAATGAGTAACTCCCCAAGGTGGCTTAGAATCCAGATTTAAATACCTTCTTCATAGGGAAAGGGGATGGGATATGTAGGACTAAGATTAAATGATTTTCAGGAAGGATGAATGGGGGGTGGGGGAAAATAATTTATAACAAAGTTTGGGTGTTATGTCAACTTCTACTCTCCTGTCCTGTGACAGGAGTCAGTTTTCTCTGCCTGATGACACTTCTCCTATCAGGAAGACCTATGACATTTAAGCTCCTTTAGGGGGGTCCGATTTTAGGCAGATCAGGAGACTTCAGTGAAATCCTCTGCATGCATTTGCTGGTTTTCAAGCATCTGCAGGTCAAGATCATCAATATAACAAGAAAGCATATATTGGGATGGCATGTTCTCTGACCTTCAGAATAAACCCAACAAAAGCTTGTTTCCTCTCTTAGATGATTTGCCATAGTAGCATTATTCCCTGGAGAGAGTATTCTGACCAGACCTTCCTGGGAGTGGTCATAACATACCCTGTGTTTGTAGAAAGGTGTGGGCCACATCACTAAATAAACCCGGGACAGTTTTCTCATCCTGTGGAAAGGGAAATAAAGTTATGGTACTGTAGTTTATCTCCATTTTCACAGGTTTCTTGAGAGTTTGTGTCTCTTCTGCTCCCCCACCCCCCAGCAGCCTCAGGACCTTGGCCACCAGTCTCGGTGCTGCTGGGTGAAAGGCTTGTGCATTTGTGACTCAGATCTGGCCCCCTCTACCCGCAGGTCTGCAGTGGCGGGGCTTGGTGCTGCTGGGTGCCAGCCTCCCTACTGGTTTGTGTCTCCGATCTGGTCCCCCCAGCCCCAGCACTGCCATGTCAGGGCTTCGTACTGTGGGGTGCCGGCCTCCCTGCTGCTTTGTGTCTCCCATCCACTTCAGCAGCCCCAGCACTATGTGTTCTCTATGGGCCTCACCATCTTAGTTGGGTTAATTTGCATATTCACTCCTATTGGCCAGTAGTGTAGTGAAGGTATGGTCAATTTGCATGTTTCTATTTTATTAAATAGGATAGGAATAATCATAATTATTATAATAATTATCCATTATGCCCTTGAGGTGTAACAACCAACTGCATAACAACCTGATCATGGGTCTGCAGGTGGGCAGCAGAGAGCTATAGGACAGGGCAGGGCAGCAAGCTATGAGGAGGGCTCAAGGGGATAATGCAGGTGGTCTTGACCCAGCATCTAGAAGGGTTCTGGAATCTGAAGACGGGTCTGTGCATAAATTAACAGAGTCCAGAGACAAAACATAATTTTAAAAGGCATTTGCAGGGGGGCAGAGGAACCTGGCTAAGGAAAGCAAGTTCTCCTTGTCTCAGGACCCCTTGCTTTTTATTAACACAATTTGTTCAGCTGAAACCGGTTTGGTTCAGTGGTAGAGCGTTGGTCTGGGAACTAAAAGGTCCCGGGTTTGATTCCGGTCAAGGGTATGTACATTGGTTGCAGGCACATCCCCGGTGAAGGGTGTGCAAGAGGCAGCCGGTCGATGTTTCTCTCTCATCGACATTTCTAGCTCTCTATCTCTCTCTCTTCCTCTCTGTAAAAAATCAATAAAATATATTAAAAAAATAAATAATTTGTTCAAAGGCAAGGTGAAGATATACACAACAAAGGCCAGTGTTAGGTACAGAATCCACTGTCAGATTGAGGAATAGCCTATGGTTGTTCAGGTGTTTGGCCAACAGAAGGCAATAACATGTAGATTAAGATGCCTTGAGCTTTCTGGCAGCAAGCAATTATTTTATGCATCCTTTTCACTTTTGGGGAATGCCCTCAGCCATCTCCAGATGATTCAGCCCTGCTGACATCCTGTAATTGGCCTCTGGCAGGGGGAGCTACAGAAGGGTGGGACAGAAGGCAGAAAGCTACAGGAGTGCAGTAGCGACCGACTGGCATACAGATCTGTGCCCACGGCAACTAGTATTCTATAAGCTGCAAATCATGAGCTTATTGTGATTCTGACTGAATCACAATATGGAACAACAAAAATGTAGAATATTTTAAAAAATCACATCCTAAAAGTTTATAAATATCACATAAAATCAGCTAGAAATATTTTCCATATTTGACCCCCTAATATCCTAAATAATCTTACGAAATAAGACTGAGTCTCATTGTTATTAGCCGTGTTTGGCAAATTGCGGCTAGCTAGCCACATGCCGCTCTTTGGCCCCTTGTGTGTGGCACTTCCACAAAATACCACTGCCTGGGCGAGTCTATTTTGAAGAAGTGATGTTAAAAGAAGTTTAAGTTTAAAAAAATTTGACTCTCAAAAGAAATTTCAATTGTTGTACTGTTGATATTTGGCTCTGTTGACTGTGTTTGCCCACCACTTGCTATTAGGAATACACACATTTTTTCCTTCTTTTTCAGAAATATGTTTTTATTGATTTAAGAGAGAGGGGGGAAAAGGGAGGAGAGAAAGAAACATCGATGAGAGAGAAACATCAATTGACTGTCTCCTGCATGCCCCCATTGGAGATCAAGCCCCCAAACCCAGCATGTGTCCTGACTGGGACTCAAACTAGTGACCTCCTGGTGCACAAGTTGATGATCAACCACTGAGTGACAGCAGCTGGGATAGACACATTTCTTAATGTAGAGATTGTAGCTGGATTAAATGGACTACAGTTCAATTTCATCTTTCCCATGTTTTGCCTCCTGTGATCTTAAAAATACAATTATTTGATAAACAAACTAAACGTTATTTCTCAGCTACTTTTATCAAGTAATGAATGCCACATTCTGATTGTAGAAATAACACTTTATGAAATTACTCCATGCTCCTGTCTTTTCTTACTTAACCTTTTTACCAGAAACACTTTCATTTCAGCTTCAGTTATAAATCACTTGTTCATTAAATATGAACTAGAAATCCTGTGTACTTGTGAAATATTTTAGAAATCTAAATTATTGTTGAAATTTACATTCTCACTTTATGTGACAGAGTATCTAATTGACTATGCACTTGGTATAACATTCACTTCCTCAGACCTCCACAGAATATTAAAGCACAGGATGGGCCATTAGCACAATGAAGAAATTAAAAAAATGAATAAGGAGGAATACTTCTGCAGAATGGCAGCATATTCACCTGAATTGCAGAAGGATTCAAAATTACTATCCTGCTTGATGCTTAGGCTGATTCCTTAGAAGAAACAAATAAAGCACTCTGTGATAGCACATTTCAAAGACTGATGAAAAATAAAAAAGTTTCAAGCCATAGCAGTATAATAAATATATCAGCAACATTTTTAATCTAAAGAGATTTTTATTATTTTGATAGAAGAAAGGGTGCTGTAATATTTTATTTTTGTTTTGTTTTGGTTTTTCTATAATTGTTCTCAACATTTTCTGACTCTTTAACAAACTTTAATAATAATTCAGTGAATAAGACTATTCATTTGAAGATTAAACTGAATGTGATTTTAAATATTTATGTATACCCTTATAGTCTGAGAGGTAAAGTAGAAAAAAGTGTTACCACCCAAAAGATTTCAATTTTAAGCAGCAAACCCCAAACACTGGCTCAAATGACAGCACTTAATGGTCCATCAACAACCTCTCCTTTTCCATTTCCTCAAGGGAAATAGCATTTGTAACACTGTTAAGCAAATATGAAAACCAAAATAAATTAATATAAAAAACCTGAATTCAGTATCAAATAAAACCATTAACAATTTCTCATTATATTAAAAGGAAATTCACATTTCTGAAATGTATAGATGTCTCCACACTAGATTTCAACTAAAATACCAATATTTATGTAGATTTGGTATTCTCATTAGCCACTGGATAACCAATATAAGTTCCATCTTCCAACTCCTACTCATGCTAATTCTGATTAAAAGTTTTACATTATTGCATTGGCCAGTGTGCCTCAGTTGGTTGGGCATCATCATGTGCATAGAAGGTTTCTGGTTTGATTCACCATCAGGGCACATACCCTGGTTGCAGGCTCAGTCCACTTTAGGGGACATGCAGGAGGCACATAATCGATGATTCACTCTCATATAGATGTTTCTCTCTCTCTCTCTCTCTCTCTCTCTCTCTCAAAAAAAAAAATCAATCACAAAATGTTTAAATTTTTTTCTACTTTTTTATAACAGAGAACTAACTTTTCTCATCAATAATAATATTACTTCTGAGAATATCCCTTATTCAAAAAAAAAAGAGGGTCTGGCATTATCTCTACATCAAGTTTGGTTTTCCTGTTGTTTATGTTGTTTAATTGTTAATTTTCCTTTTCAGAATGCCAACCTAAAAAGATATTTAATATTTAATGCTATACTCTTTTATAGCATTTCCCTGACTCGTTTTCTCTCTCTCTCTCTCTCTCTCTCTCTCTCTCTATATATATATATATATATATATATAGAATATATATATGTATATTAGAAGCCCAATGCACAGAATTTGTGCAAGGGTCTCAGCCCTCACAGCCCCAACTTTTCATCCGGAAGGATGTCCAGAAGGACATTTGGCTGTCCAATCTAATTAGCACATTATACTTTTATTATTATAGATAATCTGGACCACAGTTCATAATATATATTTTTAATTTTTTTCTTTCTGTGACAATATTTTGAATCTATTATTCATAACTTATTTGTATATACAACAGAATCAAGAAATTCTAAGACATGAGCAGGAGTAAACTCAGCTAATCAAGACTAATCCATTCCTGTCTAAAAACTATTAATATAGAAAAGTAGATGAGGCTCATTTTTCCCATTGCACTGGGCAAAGATAAGGCAAGCTCTCCTTGTGAGAATTTGATCATGTATATTACAACCAGAAGTGTGTGATTAATGCAATCTTACCAAAATTAATGCTTTATTTTGTAGTCTCCAGTATATATTACTAAAAGAACATAAGCGTACATTTTTAAAAGGGAAAATAAATCGCATATATGTATGAAGAATATTATATATAAATAATCATGAAAGACTTCAGAATAAAATTACTTTTTCTTGTTACACACAATTTTAAAGCATACTTTTAATTTGCTCTTCTTTAATAAATTTAGCATTCTTTATTATTTAAGTTTAGCTTAAGTTTAATTTATTCACTGCAATTTCACTCAACTAACTGCTTTTTCAATTCTATTAACATTTTCACCTGAACTCAAGCCTGGGAAATAATTTTGAGTGAACATTAAAAATGTGGTTAACTCTAAAACAAAAAGAACAAAAACAACCTAAAAAAATAAATAAATAAAATCAAAATAAACTGTTTATGTCAGAAGTAAAGCTAAGCATACTTTTATGAAGGAAATAAAATATCTTCCTGAGGGGAAAATAAGTGTTTTCATGAAGGATCATAATAAGATTCAAATGCACAAATATAAATGGAAACCAGAGAAATGCAAAAAACAAGCAGCAAACTGCTTAATTATGAAGAAAAGTCTTAAACCTTAATATTCCAAACGGGAAGAAATGATAGAAGAGTAACTTAAAGTACATTTTCTTTAATTTAATGTTATTTCCTTCCAATTTTATGTAAAGTATAAGTCCCCATTTGATAGAATAAGCTTTGCTTTTGCATAAGAGAATAAATAATCAACTCCACTAATACAACAAAACAGTATCACAAACTCTAGATTTTTAGAAAAATATGTCAATATTATGACAAGTGACTACTGCACCACTACATAAATGTTTTATGACTCCTAATGTGTCAAAGAGCAGATTATAACCTTAGATTTAGGAGCAAAAAAGATAATTATCCCCAAAGGAAAACAAATGCTTCAGTCATCTACTGATACATTCACTCAACAAATGAATGTTCAGTTTTCTGAACACCCACTGTGTTTTCCATCTTATGCTGGAAGTGGGGAAAAATGCTGTCACTGCCTCCAAATAGGCAGAGGTCTAACTTGACCTTGGGGCAACTGCCCCCTCTAAGGGAGTAAGGAAACTTGAAATTAGGGTGCTTGTCTTTTTTATATTAATTAAAAGAGTTGATATTCCCACAGAAGTGTGATGATGCTTAGCGGTGTCGAACTCAATCAGAGAAGGGGCCAAAATCTAAAATCCAGCCTAAATCGCGGGCCGAATGCTTTACTAAACAGTCATAAACTGACAATGTCATAAACTGACAGCGGAGTGCAGTGATGACAGCGCGGTGCGGGCCACATTGCAAGGCCTGGCGGGCTGGATTTGGCCCGCGGGCCTTGTGTTTGACACATGTGCTTTAAAGAATAAATGAATGAATACCTGAAGAAAAAAAAAAGGAAAGGAAAAAGACAATGAAGTAGCATGGTTATGAATAACTGTGAAGGATCAAACACCTGAACACCTTAGGATACAAAAGGAAAAGCTTGAGGTTCTCAGAAACTAGAAGTCTGGGGGAGCAGAGGGCCCCACAGAACTGGACTCGCTTCTAAAGAGATTCTGAAGTAAGGAATCTGCCTACCTACTCCTGATAACTCAAGGGGCTGTGATCAAACTCATTCTAGGAAAAGAAAAAAAAGAAAGAAAGAAAGAAAGAAAGAAAGAAAGAAAGAAAGAAAGAAAGAAAGAAAGAAAGAAAGAAAGAAAGAAAGAAAGAAAGAAAGAAAGAAAGAAAGAAAGAAAGAAAGAAAGAGGGAGGGAGGGAGGGAGGGAGGGAGGGAGGGAGGGAGGGAGGGAGGGAGAGAGAGAGAGAGAGAGAGAGAGAGAGAGAGAGAGAGAGAGAGAGAGAGAGAGAGAGGAAAAGAAAAGAAAAGAAAAAATAAGAGAGGGGAAAAAAAGCCCTACTAAAACCAGGAAAGGCTGCTGCCAGGGGAACAATTGTTGCTGGAGCAACAATTAAACCAGCAGAGGAGGAAGCCAGGTTTCCTCCCTCACTGGCAGGCTGCTCTCTGGCGCACCTTATTGGCAGAACCTACAGGGAGCGGATGGTCAAGGGAAAAAGCAGTTCCCGGAGCCCTGGCCCAGAACCACAAAGCTGGGGGTCTGGCATTGAAAGAGAACAGCATCCCAGCTGGCACCGAAGTCTAATCAAGGAAATGAAGAGGTAATAACTGATCAGATTTATTTTATTTAAATCATAACATCACTCCGTGGAAGAACTTCAGCCGAGGTCCTGACTCCAGAAAGTGTACTCAGCTTGTCCAGAGGCTTGAGGGCCCAGGACTTCTGAGAGCAAGAGAAAACGTGAAAACGTTCAGAGCACAATTTTGTCCTCTGGTCTCCCTTTTGAACCTTCCTTGAAAAAAGATCACGTCCTCGGTGATGCTGTGACATTGTCTACAAAACGCTATTCCTTACTCTACATCGTATAAAAATAGACTACAACCACCTAGGCCCTGGCTATATTTGGTACGCCTCATCTATCACAGCGTAGTTAATTTGTACATTCATCTTTTAAAACTAATAATGTATTTCTGAAACCTTTTATACAGGCTTAAGTTTTGTCATCCATTTATTGAACATGGCTGCAATGAAAAATTAATTATTAACCAGCGCCTTGGGAAGACATCAGTGGCCTTGTCACCCACGCACTGGATTGATCACATGTCAGTTTCCAGACCAGGGAGGGTGCTGACAACTCTCAAATTTAAACCTAGAAGGGTAATGCTTAGCATGTCATGGCATAAGTCACATTTTTAATTTATTTTTTATTAAATGTTGGATAGAATAAATTCATCCATGCCTCTCAAACGCTGTCTGATTAAATGAGCTGGCACTCCGTCCAATGGAAAGCATGGTCACGGCTTCTCAAGGGCATCAGAAACGCTGAAGCAGAAGACAACGGTAAATACAAAAGGCAAAAGAGGTGGACAGTGATATATTCTCAAGCACCATGGGCGAAGGGAGGTATTTGAAAATGCGGAGGCTAATGAAACAAGGGCAGCATGTTCTCCAAAAGGTAAATGTGCCCGCAGGCAGAGGCTCTGCTTGAGTGCTGGTGAGGAAATGTGTCTGCCACTCAGGTGGGGGGGAAAGGCACCTGGAAAACAGAAAGGAACAGCTGCAACCAATTTCCAAACCCCTAAGTTTTGGGGTTGGGTGAAGAAGTTAGGAAAACTGTTCAATCTCTGGACCAGTTCTGTCCTTTCATTTTGCAACATGAAGATGGTTTTCCGTGACTATAAAGAAGCAAAGAACGTGTTATAGTGCATGTTTCTGAAGCAAACACTGCAGCTTCCTGAACTCTTCCCCTTACAGGCAGAGCTCAATCTCATTCTGCAAATGATTGGAAAATAGTTTATATCGAACATATTCAACCAGAGCAGAGAGAACAGATTATCCATAGTATTGCTACCTAAAAAAAAAAAAAATGCTCTGGTGTGCTGTATTTGAATTAAAGGAGCTCACATGAACAAAATGATTATTATTGAGACCTCTTAGCTTATTAGTATTGGGCCCCAGTATTGGGGAAAAAAAAGATAAAGAACATCACAGAGTATTTCTTCGCAGCTTCTCATCTTTACTCTTTTTTTTCCCCAATAAATACTTATTTGCTATTTACTGGGCTATATGGGCTAAATGCCATGTAAGATACAAATATGCAAACAATACTCATTAGCCTCATAAGACTTTTTTTTTTAAATAGGGAGATACAGCAAAGGAAATATTAAATCTTATCTAAGAAGTACAAGGTAAGATTTAATATTTATATAATCTGGGTCATCAGAGGAAATTTCATTAAGAGAGTGCCTTTTGAGTTGGACATTTTATTGAATATTACTATCTTCCAGGAAGGAGGGATACAGATCCCCGTCCTTGCAGTTCCTACCTTCTAGTGAGTGGAGGCAAATGATTTACATTAGGCATCATAAAGAAGTCACATGTCATTATAAAGAAGACAGAACATCAGAAACAAAGAGAAAAGCAGAGGAGGTTAGTTGGGATTCAGAGTGTTCATCCTGGGAATGAGGGACATGATTTAAAATTTTTTTTTTTTTAATAAGTTTTTATTTTTCATATTATTACAAATGTTCCTTTCCCCCCCCCCCCACCATTGCTCTCCTCCACCAGGTTCCCACCCCACCCTCTGCCCTTTCCCCTCTCCCCATTGTCCTCATCCATAGGTGCACAGTTTATGTTCAGTCTCTTCCCACGCCCCCCTCTCCCCTTTTCCCCAAGAATCGTCAGTTCACTCCCCTTCCATACCTCTGATTCTATTATATTCAACAGTTAATATTGTTCATCAGATTTTTTTAATTTCCTTGGTTTTTAGATTCACTTGTTGATAATTACGTATTTGTTGTTCATAATTTTTATCTTTGTTTACTTTCTCTTCTGAAAGAACCCCCTTCAGCAATTCATATAATTCTGGTTTGGTGGTGATGAACTCCTTTAGCTTTTTTTTATTAGTGAAGCCAGCAAAGCTATCACTCAGAATCGAGGGACATGATTTTAACCTGGGTGGGTGGGAGAGGCTGCATTGAGAAAGGGACATGTGAAAACAATGAGTTGAAGAATTTTAATAAGCATTTGCTCTGGGAAAGAGAATTTTAAGAAAAGAAATAGCAACAAAATTATAATTTATCTTTATATTTATCTTCAGAGCCTAGTACTAAACTGACACAAAATAAACACATATACTGAATAAATAAATGCATGTGAAAACTTATATTGATAGTATCATCAAAGTACACTTGCCCAGATGTGAATAGTGCAGGTTAGCTGGAAAGTTGGTGTGATTGCAGTAAAATCCTGATAGTAAAAGTGAAAAATTTAGGTGAAGGCATTCTAAATTCAAAATTTAAAAAACATATGGGGAATTCAGTATAGACTTGAAAGCACTTTAAATTTTAACTACAGTCAATGTGGAGGGGCAAAGAGAAAGAAAGGGTCCTAGTAGGAATATAGCCGTGTTTTGCAGTGGTGACTAGATTAGACTAGATTTGGAAGAACTGGAGATATGGAAGAATGACTAGGCCCTTAAATATTATTTGCAAGAAGTAACACAGCCGTAACCTTGGATTACAATACTGGAACTTGAAAATTGGGCCATATTCAAAAGAAACCCATTTACTTATTGTAGACAAAAAAAAAAAAAAAAAGCCATAATATAGCTCAGTTCAAAATAAAAGACTTCGAACAATCGTTACTAGTTAAATTATGAACCAAGCTAAACTATCAACACTTTCTTAGGATTCGGAATCCCTTACAACCTGTAGACCAGCCTCATCTTCATCCTTTAACTGGAGCCATTTCTCCAGCCAATCCCTCTTTAGAATGTCATACTACCCAAATGAACCATTCTTTTTCACCTTTCTGCTCAGGCTATGTACATTTATTCTTGTGTACTCAGTCTGACAAACTCCTACCTATGCTTCAAGGCCCAATTCATATTAGGGCCTGAGATGTATAAAGTTTTTCAGAGTCAGCAGCAAATTGTAGAAATGATGATAATGGAGGAAAGTCACAAAGGAAGAACGTATGAAAGATCTGAAGGAAGTTGTGAAAACTCATTTATACCTCTAAAGAATATTCTATTCTTGCAAGTTTCTCTTAAAAGTTCCTTTGAACTTTTAAACTAAGTAAACTTACTGATAAAGGAATAAGTAACTTGACTTTATTTCCATCGTTTAGTCATATTTCTGGAAAAATAAATTTCATAAGGAATAGAATCAAATTATCTTTGCATAGAAGAAAACTAATAGTATTCTTAATTTTATTCATGCTAAAAAGTAGATTTTAGATTTAATTTATGACTAATTGATTTTATTCAAAATAAGTTTAAATATCTTTAAGCTGGGAAACACATACCAAAATTTTTGTTCAAGTTGAACATTAATTTCAACTTTGGTTAAAAACATGTATATAAAATAATCTGTATTGTTATTATTAATTTGCATTTATTGAATGCTTATAAAACCTTGTCATTTTTCTAGGTACTTAACATCCTTTACTCATTTACAAAATGATAGATGAAAAATAGCTTTTGGCCTAGTTGGCATGGCTCTGTGGTTGAGCATTGACCTATGAACCAGGAGATCACAATTTGATTCCAAGTCAGGGCAGATGCCCAGGTTGTGAGTTCGATCCCCAATGTGAGGTGTGCAAGAGGCAGTCAATCAATGATTTTCTCTCATCACTTATGTTTCTATATATATCTCTCTCCCTCTCCCTTTCTCTCTGAAAAATGAATAAAAATGTATATTTTAAAATAATAGCTTTTATAGTTACCACATTTTTAAAAAGATTAAACTAAGAATTAAAAAAACAAAATACCTTCCTGGTATCACATAGGTTTCACACACAACTAAGTCTGTCACAATAAAAAACTGATAAATTTTCTAATCATTATACTAAAAGATAAGAGATTTGGTGTTTGAACTATAATTCAAATGTACAGTCATTGTGCTCCTATTAACCACATTGGTTAGAATAAAATAGCAAAATAATTTTTAAACTGTTGAAAAATGTGCCATAAAATTTTAAGAATTAGTTTCCTGAAAATTAGTATTTCACAAAACATAAACACTTAAGAGTAGGAGCTAGCTATGCTGCTGGGAATCCAAGTATTATTTTTGTTTTGTTTTGTTTTGTTTTGTTTTGTTTTCTTACTGCTAACAAAACAAGGATAGAGAAATCCCAAAATGGGAAAAGCCGTGGCTTGCTCCCTGGCTGTCATGGTCTGAAAATGCTCTTGGTACAGCGTCCTAAGTACCTAGGAGAGAATGTCAATCCCCTTGGTTTAATTAAGACCAGAGTTGTTTGGCTGTGACTGAAAGACAGAGAGAGATCAACATGGGATCTAAGAAATAGGAGGAGCAGACAGGCTGTGTACTCCTAGTGGGATGGAGGAGACAGGAGAGTGTCCTGTGGTAGGAGTGAATCCCAAGTATCTGGCTTAAGAGAATCTTCGAAGGAAAACTAAGAGCCATCCCGAAATCAATGGAATCATTTGATATATTAAGCTTTTTAAGAATTTACTTCTTATTTGCCTAGTTTCAATTTCTATCGATAAAGGTGACTACTTTAGGGTTTTTTTTGTTTGTTTGTTTGTTTTTTTGCTTGTTGTTTAAATTAAATATGACAACCAAACTGAGACAAAGACACTTTTAGTAGAGCCACACTCTAGTTTATATAACTCCATGCTGCATCATATTGGCCTTTACCAGACTTGTTTTCTACAATCTTCTACTCAAACTCATTGACCTGGTACATTAGGAAGCTTTTAAGCCGAAACCGGTTTGGCTCAATGGTAGAGTGTCAGTCTGCGGACTGAAAGGTCCCAGGTTCGATTCCGGTCAAGGGCATGTACTTTGGTTGTGGGCACATCTCCGGTAGGGGGTGTGCAAGAGGCAGCTGGTCGATGTTTCTCTCTCATCGACGTTTCTAGCTCTCTATCCCTCTCTCCTCCTCTCTGTAAAAAATCAATAAAATATATATTTTTTAAGAATTTAGTTATTGTCAGGAAGACTTTTCAGCTTATTTGTTTTGCTTCAGATGTCCTGTACAAAATTAATGTAGGTTTCTCCTATATTATAACATTTGTAAAATAAATGCTTATTACTTAAATAATGCTAGGAAACTGTTCCCCTTGCTCCTAGAAATAGCTATAATCAAACTAATACAAAAGTAAACAAGTTAGAATTCCTATAGAATATCTTCATTTTCAAAATTCCATGGAGTAAATACTTGAAAAAGATTCAAAACAATTAGTTGTATGTACAGCCATATTCTATCAATCATTAAAATATGGACAATATCACAATCATTAAAAGAAATGTTTATTATTAAAATTTAATTTGCTATGTCAATAAACTTACACTAAAAGATTTTACTAATGATTTTAAAGTTGCCTTCAATAAAGTCTTAAGGTGTTCAATATCTTCCTAATTAATCTCAAATGAAAAAAGATAATAAATTCTCAAATTTATGTCAAAATGAATATCACCTAGGTATGTGCATAAATCATATTTTGTATTGAATTAGAATAATAATCAAATATGTTCAAAACTGAATTTTAAGAAGATAACTATCAATTTTTAGAGATCATTGATTATCCCTGTTTGGTTCCCAAATAGGACTAATGATGTGCTAAATCTAATTACTCATAACAACTTTCACTGAAACAAAGTTAGCCTTCTACAGAGAGAGTTTAATCTTCTATGAACTTCCTCTTTCTATTCATTTACCATCTGGCTATACTTTTAATTATCAGGTCTATAATGTTATTTTTTATCTAATGGAACATATTATGTATGATGTAGGAAAGTGACTTACTGATCAGTCCATTAATTATTAGTCTATCCAGTTCCTTCTTTGTCAGACATCTACCTCTGGGCCTTTCGGTAGTTTCTGTGTGGAAAAGGAGCCAGTTTTTGTTTGTTTGTTCATTTGTTTGTTTAGTTTTATTTTTTGCTTGTTGTTTAAATTAAATATGACAACCAAATTTAGACAAAAATGCTTTTTGTGGAGCCGCACTCTAGTTTATATAACTATATGCTGCATCGTATTGGCCTTTACCATAATTGATTTCCACAATTTTCCAGTCAAATTCATTCATTTATGGAGTTTTCTCACAATTATAAGTGTATACACATACATGTAAAAGGTAAGTGTGCATGCTGTAGAAATCCATTATATAAAGCAAATCTATTTTTGAAACTATTGTTATACTTTAAAGTAACTTTACAATTAACTTTCTTGCAATAAATATATTATCTGACTTCTAAAAAGTCATTTATTCCATATACTTCAGCACTCAGGCCCCTTACACTGGGCTTCATTTTCTTTTTCGTTTAATTATTTAATTGCATTTTTTTGGGTAACACTGGTTAATGAGATTATTAAGTAGGAAATTCTACAATACATCCTCTGTATATAGAATTGTATGCTCCATACCCAGAATCCAGTCTTCTTTAGTCACCATGTATGTGACCCCCTTTTACTCTCTTCATTCTCCTGCAAGCCCCCTTTCCTTTGGTAACCTCCATACTGTTGCCTATGTCTATGAGTCACTTTGCATGTTTGTTTGCTGCCTTCTGCTTTCTAACCCACATATGAAAAATCACATTGTTTTTGTCCTATTCTGTCTGACTTATTTCACTTAATATGATACTCTCAAGATCCACCCATGTTGTCTCAAATGACAGTATTTCATCCTTTCTTATGGCTGACTAGTAGTCCATTGTCTATGTACTGTATCTTCTTTAACCAATCATCCATCAGACAGGTTGTTTCCAAGTCTTGGCTATTGTGAATAATGTTGCAATAGGCATGGGCATACCTATATCTTTATAAATAAGTGTTTTCAGATTTTTTCAGGTATATACCCAGAAGAGGGATTGCTTGGTCATATGACAGTTGCAGTCTTAATTTCTTGAGGACCCTTTATACTGTTTTCCATTGAGGCCGCACCAATTTACATTCCCAACAGCAGCCCTGGCACTGGGATTTTAACAATTTAAGTTTAAGAAATGAGGGGGTGGGAAACAGATTTAATCTTTTCATCTCCTAATTCTATAATGTGTTTATTATTAACTCATTATCACCATATTATTTTAAGGAACTATAATGACAGATGTTTATTCTTATATTTTAACATTTTATTCTGACAGCATCTATATGAGATATTTTTCTTCATCAGAAGCAGTCTCTGATGGATGCACATATTATTAGATAGACCTAACGTTACTGGACTTAGAATATACTTAGGAACATCACATTCAATTATTTAAATACATATTAAAAGAGAACCAATATAGTATGAAGCAGAAACATCCATTACTTCCTACACTTCCAAAGAGTCTGTCCCAATTGCAAAATTAGTCATGATGCACTCAAGATATTTCACTCTCTAGCCTATCCATTATAATACAAAATTAAATAACACTTTACAGGAACTATTTTAATGATTGCTTCTCATTATTAGAGAATAGCATAGGAAGGAAGAGCTTTTATTTTAAAAAATAGTCTCTTTAAAAGGCATAATATCTGTCACGAGTTCTCAGTTCTACTAGTCTCTAGGGACGGCAGATGGATGTACCTGTTCCCACATGCAGAGATGATCTAGCAGACCTGACCGAGACTCTGATAAATCTGCTCGATGATCCCATTAGTTCTGATGAAGTTCTTTCAGAAACTGGGAATAGAAAAATGCCTTTGAAAAATGCCCCTATTCTGAGTGTAGTGTTATCAGAGCCCTGATTTATTCCGTAGAAGGGAGTAGGACACAGACGGAAAAATTAGCTTTTTTAAATTTAATATATTTATTTGCTGAGTGCAAATATATTGGTAAAAACATCACTGTAGTTTGAAAACTTTTCCGCAAGTCTACTTAATTAGATTACTTTTAAATATTCATATAAACTATGAATTTCTTTTTTTAAATGTGTTTTTATTGATTTTTAGAAAAGAGGGGAATAGAGAGGGAAAGAGAGAGAGAGACCAATTATGAGAAAGAAACATTGATCAGCTGCCTCCCATATACTAATACACCCATGTAAGATCATTGAACGTGATCCCCAGGCATGTGCCCAGACTGGAATCAAATTGGGACCTTCTGGTGCTTGGGACAACATTTAATCAGCTGAGACACATTGGCCAGGGTTTAGTTTCTTAAATTAAAGAAGAAATTTACAACCTTGCACTATGTTAAAAGCATTTCATTAAACAGAAAATATTTTAAAACAAATATGTAGGCTTCTATGAAGGCCAGGTTAGAATCTAAGTTCTCTTGCTTGGTAAATGCATGATTTTGAAGATGTTTCTTGAATTATTTGTGCTTCATTTTCTTTAGCATAAAGTGGGGAAGGGAGGATAATAATGATTTATGGGGTTTAAGAAATAATGAAATAAAATATTTTATATATGAATTTTGTTATTCCTGACAAATAATAATAGATAAATGAATACTTTACTATTATTGTTGATTTTGCTGTTGCTCTGTTACTGTTAAGCTGTCCAACCGATATTTAAGTCAGTTCTCTCTAACTGAATATCAACATTGAAGGCAGAATAAGTGTATTTTGAAATGGTCCACCTAATAATAGGTATTATTTTCCAAATTATTTGTGGGATCATTTTCCTCCTCTCTGTAATTTAAAAGACGTTAAAGAGGGCCCTCTTTGGGAAGGGGTGACAAAGAAGGAAGAGATTGTGCAGCCAATGTTTACTGTTTAAAACTTCACACAGGATATTGGAGAAAACTTGAAAAACTAAGGCAAGTGCCGTCTTAGACATTTAAGCTTGTAGGAACCTTCATTCACTTTCTCTTATAATTACCTAGAAGATGTATGTTCTTGAAACTGAGATCTCTATGAAAATATAGTAAAAAAAAAAAAAAAAAAAAAAAAAAAAAAAAAAAAAAAGAGTCAGAAGAGGAAATTGATTTGGCGAAGTAAGGAGGCTTTCTTTTATAATGTGAGTTCACTTTAAACCTTTTGATTTCCATTTGGAGGGTTTGGGTAAGTGCCCAGGTAACAGTGAACCCAGGCAAAACAAGACTGGATGAGCTTTCTGTGCAACTCTGTCTGTACTACTTATCAGGTATCAGACCCCTCGATTCCCTCCCTCACTTGCCTACTTTAATGCTTCCAGTGCACCTTTCATTGTCCTCATTCCATGTGTGCCCCCTGAGGTTGGCATCCCATAAGCAATGCACTATTCTGTTTCCTTGCCATCACACTCCTTTTCAGACCCTTGCGGTTTCTTCAGTGACACTCATAGCAAATTAAATCATGATGATATCAATATGTGCACTTCAAAATGTCTTCCAGAAATAATATGCCCATGTCTAATTTTCAAGCCAAACAATAAATTTAGATAGGTATAGCTCTCATTCTGTCAGTGAAAGGGAAGCATGAACAAGGTATTTCAATATATTTTAAATAATATGTTTCTGCTTATTTCAAATATTTATTCCTGCCCTATATCCACAATAACCTTAGATAAGGGTTAGATGATAGTTCTAAAAAGAAGTAGTAGGCATCATTAAATAAAGGGAATAAAATTGGATCTTGTAAGTACTATAGTACCTTAAGTCCAGGCCTTAAAATTGTAGTCTATATGAAGCATGAAGAATGAACTGTGGAGGGATGTGAGAAATGTAAAACAGAAATAGAAACAGAATGGGTATCTCTGGTAATCTAGGTCATTGATTCTGAATCTTAACTGAAATTATCAGAATTAACTGAAAAACATATTAAAAATACTGATTCCCAAGTCCCAATCCCTAAAGATTTGGCTGACAAGATCTGGAAATAAGTATTTTTATCCATATCCTTGATGATTTCACATAGTTCTTTCCACATTGGTCCTTGTACCATCAATTGGGACACAATAACTTAGAAAAAGAAAGATCACTGAAGAGAAATATTTAAAAACAGGATATTTTTTACTTTAGCTTTATAAGTCAGAATGAAATAATTTATTCTGAAACTAGAGGCACTTGGTACATAAATTCGTGCTCCAGTGGGGTCCATTGGCTTGGCCTGTGGGATCGGACTGAAACCAGCTCTCCAAATCCCAGAAGGGGTCCTGGACCATGAGAGGGCACAGGCCAGGCCAAGGGATACCAGCGGTGCATGATCAGGGCCTGGGAGGAACTCATCTTGTTCAGTCTCTATTGGCCGGACCCCAGCAGCAAGCTAACCTACTTATCAGAGCATCTGCCCCCTGATGATCAGTGCATGTCATAGCAAGCAGTTGTGTTGCATTAGCATATCATTAGCATATTATGCTTTGATTGGTTGAACAGCAAACCAGATGACCAGACACTTAGCATTTTAGGCTTTTGTTATACAGTATAGTCTCATCTCTTTGAGGCCATTAATTTGGATATCATTTTTATTTATTTAGCTCCTATTATGTGATAAGTGTTACTATATATAATGTTATATTTGATTATATATAATACCTGTGTATTTGGTTAATATAAGAGCTATATGTTATATATTTTAATAAGTTATAAATAACAAGATGAGTAGTTTTAAAGGGAAACATAAATACATATTTTTTGTAAATACATAATTCAATTCAAAAGAAAATTATTTAATTTCCAAGAAAAAAATATTCTTTAAAGGAATAAATCCATCTAAGCTTAGTTTGGCTTCAGTGTCAAGAGCCAAACTACTTATATACATTCAAGCTTCAACATTACTGCCAATATGTGAATATACTACATTAAAATATTCCAAAGAACATCAAACCTTATTCTAAATTATCTTTACTGGAAAAATTTTTAATATGTTTTATTGATTTTTTTTTACAGAGAGGAAGGGAGAGGGATAGAGAGTTAGAAACATCGATGAGAGAGAAACATGGATCTGCTGCCTCCTGCACACTCCCTACTGGGATGTGCCCTCAACCAAGGTACATGCCCTTGATCAAAATCAAACTTGGGACCCTTGAATCCGCAGGCCAAAGCGCTATCCACTGAGACAAACTGGTTAGGGCTGGAAATTTTTTTTAAGTTTGTAATAGTAAAAAGAGCTATTCTATAAAACTTGTTATAGCAGCAATATCTATGACAAAAGTTAGAATACTTTAGAATATAAATTCAATGTGATTACTTCAATATTGTGCAGATATAAAAATAAAGATAGCAAAAATGTGAAAAATTTAGGAAATCTTTAAGGTATGATTTTGAGTTAAAAATAACAGTTTCTATATATCAAGATAATAAATCTGTAAATATATTTATGTATGAGCACATAGTGGGATTATGAGGGATTTTTAAAATTTTGATTTTTAATATATTTGTATTTAATTTATAAACTTAAAAATTTGTTACTAAGTGATTTTTTTAAATGTGTGAATAGAGATAGAGTTTTAAGATGGTAGTGTAAATAAACACCTGAACTTGCCACCTTCCACAGCCACATCAAAATTACAACTAAAATAGCCAAACCGGTTTGACTCAGTGGATAGAGCCTCGGCCTTCGAACTGAGGGGTCCCAGGTTTGATTCCGGTCAAGGGATGTACCTTGGTTGCGGACACATCCCCAGTAGTGGGTGTGCAAGAGGCAGCTGATTGATGATTCTCTCATCGATGTTTCTAACTGTCTATACCTCTCTCTTCCTCTCTGTAAAAAAATCAATAAAATATATTTTAAAAATAAAATAAAATACAGAACAACCATTATCCAGAACCATTGGTAAACTGGCTGAATGGAAGTCCTACAGATAGAGAAGTAAAGAAGAAAGCACACTGAGACTGGTAGGAGTGCAAAGGCCTGGAATGAGCTAGCTGGTCCAGCACGTATATGGGCCGGTTTTTAATTGGGAATTAATAATGAAATATGAATAGAGAGAAACATTTATTTGGCTTAGGAATTATTTTTGGTGTATTATCATTTTGGGCATAATTGAAAACATTCACTATTCTCTATCTGATTTTTCTGAGCAATTGGGAGCATAGAATACAAAGAAGTAGGAAAAATAACTTCCATTCACTCATTCAGCAAAAAGATACTATATTATGTCCAGGCTATGCTGTGGAATTTTAATAAGCATCCTCATGTGTACAGCAGGCAATGTCTGCTTTTGTTCCTCATTTTGGCCAGTCCTGATCAATGCCCCAGAATCCACACAACTCTGAGTCTTTATGCCCATGGCTAACATTTTTATTCAGGTGTCTCTCCTAATATGTATGATAGCCAATTTAAGAGTGGCAGGGTAGTCATGAGTATATCAACTTTACACCATTAAAGACATAGAATGCAATTATATTAGTGCTCTGAAAACAACAAGTGTATAGAAAATGCTTCTGCTCTTGAGTGATTATACACAAAGAGAAGGCTTCTAATTGGAGCTTATTTCACCATTCATATTAGCACCCATTATAAAATGCAAATATATTCATTAAGTATATGCTGCAGATTTTATTAAAGTTAAATTCCCAATCGCTATTGGATATAATATGTAGATTTTGTAATAAGAGAATAAAACAAGACCATAATAATATGGAACAAAATAATGAAAAGTTCTCAACAAATCATTTGTTTCTATTTACACTCTTCATAGCAGTTACAATTGCTAGAGCCTATTCAAAGTTACTGGCAAGTAAAACACACCATAACCAAGAGTGGGATTTCTTTGAAGTACTGCCTACCCACTGGGAAAAGAGCTGTATCACATTTCTTTTCTATGGAAACAAGTTGAGCAAGAAAATATCAGCTAGTGCACAATCTACAAGATTGTTAGTTTACTTTTGTGGGGTGAGGAGGGTGTGTAATTACATATTGTTTTGTATTATACTGTTCTCCAAGAAATATGCTAACTCTATACTTCAAGCGCTTGTAATGAACTCTGGTCCTTTTAGCCCCTTGGCTACTAGATACTTTCTTACTTAGATAGCTCACTGATATGTGAGAATCAGCATGTTCAAAACAGATATGTATTTTAACCCGATAAAGGCCTTTTTCCATTTCTGGATCTCTCTCCTGTAATCTCAAAAATAAGGATAGTAAAATTGGCCGTATGTATATCACAGGATGGCCCAAAGAATAAAATGTGTATCTCTAAAAATGAAAATTGGGGGGAAAATGTTACATTACTCTGGGTAGTGTAGCTCTTATTCTTCTCTTGTTCTGCATTGTGCTTTTAATGGTGAAAGGGAAAATAGAAAACGAACAAACAAACAAACAAACAAAAACCTGTGCTATTGTGAAATCTCAAACTTCATTTCTGATGCTTCTGAGCAGTTCTATGGTTTGCTCATCTTCAGATTTGCCTCCCCCTCCCCATGTTATTAAAAGCACCACACTCACCTCCAGTGAGAGAGGTTGAGGACACCCTAGGAATCTGAAGAGGCCAAGCCCCTACATCCATCTAGTCTTACATCTTCATGTCACACACTGCAGCCCGTGACTTGAAAGCCTTCTCTTTGCCCTCCCTGGGACACTGAAGTTGGGAGGGTGTCAGTCCTGAATAAGTCCTGCAGTCAAATTGGACCTTCAGGGGACACCTCCAGGGCAGAACTGAATGGAATTTACAATGTGCACTGAACTTGCTTTAGTCTGAGTACCTAACTACATTCAAAACAAAATCATCTATCCCTTTCCCCATTCACCAATGCCAACTTCTCCTTCCATCAAACCACCTCTTTCACTTTCATTGCTGCCAGACAAAGCAACCTGAACACCCAGAGTCATCCTGAAGGTAAACCTCCTTCACACTCACAAGAAGCAATCAAAATGTAGTCAATTTCCTGATTCTTATGTACCTTCTTATGTGAACTGTTAGCTACCAATGTATTAGCACAGTGGTAGGCAAACTAATTAGTCAACAGAGCCAAATATCAGCACTACAATGATTGAAATTTCTTTTGAGGGCCAAATTTTTTAAACTTAAAAACTTCTTCTAATGCCACTTGGACAAAATAAACTCACCCAGGCCGTGGTATTTTGTGGAAGAGTCACACTCAAGGGGCCAAAGATCTGCGTGCGGCTACCGAGCTGCAGTTTGCCAACCACGGCGTTAGCATCATGTCTTGCCTCTCTGCCTCTAATCCAGCCCATGCTGAATACTTATAATGCACCTAAACCACGTTCATTCAAGTGTGCCATTTCCTTTACTGTAGGCAGCGCAGAGCCCGTCTCAGACTTCAGTGTCCATCTTAAACACCAAGAGGGTTTGTCAAGGCACAGGCTGCTGGTCTCCGGTTTTCTGAACCAGGTTGAAGGTTAGGCCCTATAATTTGCCTTTATAACAAGTTCCTACTTGAGGATGACACTGCTGGTCCTAGGACTATACATTGGGAAACACAGTTCTAACACAGTTTGAAACTCCTCTCCAGGGATTTCAGAGCTAACCATAATTTGAGGCCACCTATTCATTTCATTATGCTTAGCAAATACTTCTCTTATTAGTTAGATGTGGGTTTATAGTGAAGTTAACACATCAGCTTCAAGGTCCCTCATTCGCAAAGGCACCCATGAAGGCCCTACAATTAATTTGTATTATTTTGATTAAAGAGAACCCTGACAATATTTAAGGCACACAAAGCCTGGATCCTACCCTGCTGTTGGGAACCTCGGGTTTATCATTGAATTATGAACATGTTAAACTTCTTTTCATGTATGTATTCTGTCTGATCTGTTCCCCTTACTTAGTAGCTCCTTTAGCCCCCACTCTCCACTTGCTTCTCTCCCACAGCAACTTCTACCCATCCCCCATCCTTTACTTTGAAGACCATTTCTTTATTTACTGGAGTAATATAGTTCTCGCCTGCTTTGTATTTCTATTAATTCTTTACATGTGTTTTTCCTTAAAGAGAATGGATGTAAAATCCTTTTGGATGCTACTTTGCCAAGTTACATATCAATTAACTAATGATGTTAAGAAAATGTGAAGTTTAATCAGGTTAATTAAAGTAACTATTGAAATAGCTGTGGATTTTTTAAAAATATATTTGTATTGGTTTCAGAAAGGAAGGGAGAAGAAGTAAGAGATAGAAACATCAATGATAAGAGAGAATCATTGATTGGCTGCCTCTTGCATGACCCCCTCTGAGGTTGGAACTGCAACTGGGCAAGTGCCCTGACCAGGAATTGAACGGTGACCTCCTGGTTCAATATGTCAATACTCAACCACTGAGCCAGGCAATAGCAGTAGATTTTAATGGAAGACTTGCTAACTAGCAGGCATTGTACTGAGAGCTTTACACATGTTATTTCAATGCAAAGTCATATTTTTCCCTAAAATAAGCTACCACTATTATTGCAATGATTGTTGTTTTAAGGTGAAACTGGGCACAAAAAGGTTAAATAACTTCCTCCAAGTCCCTTATTATTGTAGAGTATGGATTCAGTCTCCAAACTATAGGAATCAGAAACCTTCACTCATAATCAGCTAAACTAGAAGCTGTAATCCATTATGTTGAGGTGCAGTGGGTGTGGGAGGTTCTTTCATCATTTTTTTTTCTATTAACTACAAAATCTGCAAGATAGGATGTTATTCTCACTTAGAGCCCACCAGCACTCCAAATACATCATGGAAGTAAAAAATGAAAAACAAACAAACAAACAAACAAACAAACAAAAAAAACAAAGCTGAATATCAGAGATGTCATTTTTATAGCTTCCAGAATGATAAAATACTAGTAAAAAGGTTTCAATAGTTATTATTTTGATGACTGACCTATTATAATTATGCTATTAATAGAATATCCTGGTCTATTTGCAATATTATTTCTCTCACAGTACTTATGTACACATTGCCTAAGTTGTGACAACTCTTGACTCATGCAATGATTTCTTGACCTGACCCACTTCAGGGCATATTAACATTTTCACTGGACTTTAACAATTTAAAGAAAAACAATTCAAGAGCAAGTCAGTAACCTTTGGCATGAGACATAAATTAGTATGTAAACTCAAATGTGGGGCTATTTGACTTCCATTTTTCTGAGCCAGTAATATTGAGTACTTAGTTCTTACTGCTTTTCCTTTACTCTATGTATTAAAAAAATCATATACATTGTGATATTTATCATAATTTAATGTGACCTAGAGAGAAAGTGACTAATAAAATTCCCTATCCTATATAATAAAAACCTAATATGCTAAGTGTCTGGGTTGTCTGGTCATTAATTCAACCAATCAAAGCATAATATGCTAATGATATGCTCAATTACTCACTATGACATGCACTGACCACCAGGGGCCAGATGCTCTGACTGGTACCTTAGTTTACTGCTGGGGTCTGGCCAATTGGGACTGAGAGAGATGGGCTGGATATGCTCTGGAGTTCTCCTACAGTCCCTCTCTGGCTGGCCAACCTCCAGAGTCCCTTTCTGGCCCTGATTGTGCACTGGTGGGGTCCCTTAGCCTGGCTTGTGCCCTCTCGCAATCTGGGTTGAGGGACTCCCTGCTCCCTGCCCCTGAGTGCATGAATTTTGTGCACTGGGCCTCTAGTATCAATATAAAAGCAAGGTAAGAGAGGTGGGTAAAAGCAACTTCTGACTCTATTTAATACATTTCCACATTTTTTATTTATATTTCATTGTTGTTTTTGTTGTTGTTGTTGTTGTTGTTAATCCTCACCTGAAGATGTTTTTCCACTGATTTTTAGAGAGATTGATTGCCTTCTACATGTGCCCTGACCTGGTTCCCAGGCCAGGGAGGATCCTGCAACCAAGGAAGATGCCTTTGACTGGAATCAAACCCTGGGCCCTTTGGTCTGCAGACGGTGCTCTATCCACTGAGCAAACCAGCTAGGTCTATATATAATTGTATTGCTTCTTTTAATCATGATGTTATTAGCATCAATTCTATAATGAAATGATGTCAAATGCTTATTTACAGAGCTGTCTTCCACAATACTTATTAGACACAATATAACTAAGAAGAAACTTAAAATCTACATTCATATTCTACATTTATAGTCAAAAGTCAAGTAAACCAGAATATTATTAAGTGATTTAATGCAGAAGTTTATCACTTATTAAATGTTTTAAAGAATAAGGTTACTAAAATAATTATCAGTTTCTAAAGCAAAGATGATGGAATATGAAAGAGATTGAAGTTTTGCTAAAATGCTTTTCACTAGATATCTATTAAATCAATACCTTAGGGGTGGTGAGTATCTTTGGTGTGCCAATAATTAAATGCCTTGTGTACATATCTATCACTGTTACGTACAAGATTGCGTCCATAAGAAGCATCATTAGATCTTTGCAATAAGACCTGAGGCATTTCATTTTCAATCAATAAAGCACTAAGACTCACAAATTAAACATACATGGAGAAATACCAATGTCAATAGATCAGAAACTTACTTAGAGCCATGCATAATGATTAGAGAGCTGAATGTTAGATGCTTTTTAAAATATTTTGTTCTTGATAAAGGTGTTTACATTCAGATTCTTTATTCCTTAATAATACAGCTGGTTGCTACTAACATCAGCAACACTGTACTCCAAAATAACGCCACTTCTGTTTTCAAAGTATCTGCTACCCAGCAAAAACTGCATGGCAACTCATATTTATATATTTATATAGAGAACAAATTTCAGTTCAATTATCAATTAAACAATGAAACTAAAAATAATTGCTGGACCTTGTTTTAGATGGAGCATTCCTTGCAGAGAATTACATTTCTCCCTTCCCCTCTCCATCCCTCCCCTCCCCTCTCTTCCACTCCTCCTCTTCCCTACCCTCCGCTCCCCAATCCCCTTCCCTCTTCTCCCTACCTCTTCCCTTCCCTCCCTTCCAACTTCCCTCCCCTCCTCCCTATCCCTCCCTTCCCTTTGTTTTCCTTTCCTTTCCTTCTCTTCATTTTTCTTCTTTATTTCCTTCTCTCTCCTTTTGCAATTTTAAAATAACTCTATTGCTTAGAAATTTTTATGCACTAAGTCTTGAAACAACTGATTTAACAGATTTTGGAATGGAGGTTCTGTTGTTCATTATTGAAGAGCATTAAGCTATAAAAATTAGATAAATCTAATCCTTTTATAAAGTTGTGAAATAAAATATTACTAAGTATAAGTACTAGCAAATGAATAGTTAAAGCCATTGACGAGGAGTAATTATGTATAGCATGTCATATGGCACTTGGCCCTTATTTGTAGCTCTATAACTCTTATCTCCCTAATAGTATTTTCAATAGTAATTGCATTATTGATGACAATGTGATTTTGTGAATTTTTGTCTATAGTCACATCAGCAAAACAATATTAAATATGCAGTACTATGTCTGTGTGCATGTACAGGTGTGCATTGGAGAGAAAAGGAGAGAGAGGATGAGACTAAAGCCAGCAATCAGGTCTCCATAATGAGTTACATTCTTTTTCAAGGTACAACAAGCAAGTTATTACCAACAGCATTTAATTACTTTTTCTAATTTATCATTGATGCAAGAAGGAAAGAAAAAGCAAAACAAACCATGGGACCTTAAGATTTCTCCTGCTGAATGAACACTGATAAGGAAATTCTGAATCATTGTTTTATCTAGTTTATACTATTCATGGACTAATGAACAGGAAGAGTACAAATAAATTGAATGGTTAGTGAATCACATTGTTTTCCACCCCATGAACAGCAGAGACAGCCTCTGATTCATCCAGCTTCTACTCCCATAATTGTGATGGTTCCTACATTCCCTTCCTCCAACTAAACCAAATGGTTAACACTGAAAAGCTCAATAATAGACAAATATTTCCTTTCTTATGTAAAAAGATTAAAGAGTCACGCTATTGAGAAAATTCTAAAGTGTTATTATATCATGAAAGGCCTAGATGATTAATAGTAAAGAACCTAAGTGTAAATTGGTTGGCATTAGAAATCGTGGCAGAAAGAACACACTCCTGCAAGGAGATAATTAGTCCCAATTACTAGGGGAAGTCACTCTATTCATTTAAGATTCAGACAATATGTCAAAGAGTATCTATGTGTGAGTGTATGTGTGCCATCAAAATTGTGACATAACAAAATTAGAGCTGTGATAACATAAGTATTCATTTTTATTAATAACATATCCACTATGAGAATAGTGATACAGCTTATAAATGGGAAGAATTAATACTAATAAAATGGCTATATTACCTAGAATAATCAACAGATTCAATATAATCTCCATCAAAATTCCAATGGCCTATTTCATAGAACTAGAATAAATGAGTTAAAAATGTATATGGAGCCCTGGCCGGTTTAGCTCAGTGGATAGAGCATCAGCCTGTGGACTGTGGGGGAGGGGGCAGGTCCCAGATTCAATTCTAGTCAAGGGCATGTACCTTGGATGCGGGCACATCCCCAGTGGGGCATGTGCAGGAGGCAGCTGATTGATGTTTCTCTCTTATCAATGTTTCTAACTATCTATCCCTCTTCCTTTCTCTCTGTAAAAACCAATTAAATATATTTTTAAAAATGTGTATGGAACTACAAAATATCCTGAGTAGCCATAGCAATCTTGAGAAAGTAGAACTGGAGGTATCATGCTCCCTGACTTCAAATGCCACTACAAAGTTACAGTAATTAAAGAAATTAGATATTGGTACAAAATCAGACATACAGATCAATGTAACAGAACTGAAGGCACAGAAATAAACCCTCTTATATAGGGACAATTAATTTAAGACAAAGGAGCCAAATCAATAAGCATATTCTTGGGTGAAGATTAAAAAGGAAATAAAATCTGCCACAGGAAGTTCATGCGATTCTATACCGGAATTTTTCATGTCCTTTTCCTTGCAAAATTGCGCTCTTTCTAAGTTGATTGTGTCCTCTAGAACTTTTGTTCTCTTGCTAACAAAGAGTGGATATCCTCGGTCTTTCCCCCAGAGCATTCTCTCTATTGCTCCACTTACGCCAAGTCCGGATTGCCTTTGATAATAACACTGCTTTTATCTCGGTGCTACCAGGCACATTTAATCACATCTGCTCCATTTCTTTTCCCATTTCCTTTCACAAAGTTCTGAGTTATCACCTCCCTACTCAAAATACCCTTACCGCCCTCCCCTCACCCTACCCCCCACACACCAACCCTTTTGCTGGTGACCTATTTCTGTGCCACTACTAGCTGACTCTTTACAGTATCTTGGGAAGAAGAGGCTCAATTAGTTTTAAACTGTGTTTTTGATCTTCTAACTCTCCACTTCTTGCAGCTATACTCTAAGAAAGATACACCCACCCCTTCTAAATTTCCATTGCCTTCATCCATCATCTCTTTGCTTGAAAATGTGTTAAAATACCCTCCGTCTTCAAAGATCTCCGTCCAGCCCACTTCCTCTCCAAGAAGCAGCCCCAACTCCCCTTTCCTTAGCTACCAAACTTACCGAATTAATTTTCCAATGTTAGCTTCTTGTTACTATAACATAACCATTGCCTTCTACCTGAAGGTGAATTTGTAATTACCAATCCCAAAAGTAAATTCTTAGTCTTACAAAACAAGCTTTGGTCTCAGGTTTCCTTGATATCACTAAAGCATTCAACAATAAGATATTCCTTATTTGTTGAGATTTTCTTCTACAGTGTCCATGGCATTATTCACCTCTGGCTCTTCTTTTACAACTTTTTTCTGCTATGTACAACAGCACCTTTCTTATAAGGCACCCCACCAATGTTCCTTTGATTTGGCCACCATCGCTTGTATTCTCTCTCTCTCTCTCTCTCTCTCTGCCTGTTTACTTCTTAGACCAGCACACTGACCTCCCTGGGTCTGCTGTCATCTAAACACATGCAACTATCAAAACTGCTGATATTTGAGCGAATATTAAAAACCTAGTCTGAATTTTATATGAAGATTAGAATGTGGAATATGGAAGAATATCGAACTTACCTTATAAAAAGTAGACTTTGTTACTCTTTTCTTTAAGTTACCCTTCCTTCCCTTCTCTATTTCTGATACCCTTATTTGGTTAATAGTATCACTACCCATTACTAGCCCAGTTACTCAACTTGGAAATCATCAAATCATATTTGATTCATCCTTATCTATTGCTGAATTTCTCCACAGTTCATTTCTAATCTGCTTTTTCTCATCACAGTCACAATTACTTTTTTAAACATAGAGGACAGGCTAAATACATTGGTCAGATTCAAGAGGCTTAAAAACTTTAATGATTTCTGTTAAAAGGATTCCATCTACGTCTACTATTCAAGTCCTTTACAGTTTGGTCCCAAACCCCTTTTCTAATCTCTGTTCCTGTATAATCAATTGTTCTCTTTATTCCACCCAGGCAGGAGATGAATTTCTATTTCATCTATGTTCCCATGGCGCACTGCTCATGCCAATAGTTATAGTTTCGAACTCCATCTCTCTTACTAACAACTTCTTAGCAAGTCTGTCCTCCAGTTTAATTAAAGTTTCTAAAAGGCAGCAACCATTTTATTCATCCCTATGACCCCCCAAACCAGCACAATTCCTGGTAAATATTTTGGGCTAGATAAATATTTTTAAAACTAATTTCAGTAATTAAAATCATTCTGATATCTGTAAGATTAAGTTGCTGCTAGATGAGGTTAATTCTATAGGAAAATATGTTTTCATTTATGTAGCTTTAATTTATTAAAATTTAGTCCGTGTCCTTTTTCCAGAACTCCAAAAATGTTCTTGATCAGTTTCATTATTTCTCCACATGATATTAAGTGAAAAGTATGAATATTTATTTGTGGTATATATAGATAAAGAAAATAAGATTAGTAGAGGTAAAGTTACTCATCACTGTCACAAAGCCAGTAGGTGAGACAGTAGGAATTAAAAAACACTTACTTTGAATTTCCACTCATTAACATATTCACTCCATGGATCATTCATTCAATAGTAACTTCCCATCTTTAAATGAGGACAAATGAGATAATGTCTGTAAGACAATTTGAGCTACTCAGGAAAAGCAGCTATATAATTTAAAAGATGAATCTGATCAATTGAATTCACAAATAACTGAATTGGCCCAAAGCCTCTGAAGAGAGGAAGTTATTGTGTCATTTTCCCAATCGTCTTGCAAATTTACCTCAAGCTTTACAGTCAGGCACGTCTTCTACAGAGCTCAGCAAGTGAACTTCCTGAAAATGAGTTTTGGTCTCAACCCAGTAAATTTTATTTGTACTTTCCCCACATTCTTTTCAATAGTTCACTGACCCGTTACATCACCAACGTTACCTCTCATCAAAATCAGAATACAAGCACATTTGACTTGTTTCATGGCT
Organism: Pipistrellus hanaki; assembly: GCF_964339955.1. Classification (NCBI taxonomy): domain Eukaryota; kingdom Metazoa; phylum Chordata; class Mammalia; order Chiroptera; family Vespertilionidae; genus Pipistrellus; species Pipistrellus hanaki. The sequence goes on along the minus strand of NC_140505.1, from coordinate 61,324,957 downwards.
AATATCTTAACAATAGCCTCATATAACAATATCGGCTTGATAGAAAACCATTTTCTCCTGCATATTATTGCATTTATCTATAGGTTCTACATGAGAATTCACCACATAAGCCTTCGCTTCGTGCACTGCAGTCTTTTTCAGTAATAGCACCTACTTCATGGGCCCCAAGGGCACCCATTAAGCGCTCAGTGATATTTTTTGACAAGACATTTTTCTGTCCTCTGAGAGCATTCCAGCACTCTCAGAAGGGCAATACAATCAATGCAACCTCCAATAGTTCTGAATTTAACAATGTGAATACTATCGAAACAGCCGTAGTGTCTGAAGAAGCTGCTGATACATGGGCAAATATGAATCATACACAGGCCAGACAAAGTGGGCCGTGTCCTGCCTTCCACTGTTTAAGAAAACATAGAATGATTTCATTTAGGGTGGAACTGTGATCTGCTGAACAGAAATAGAATAGAATTCAATTTGATTTCATAAGCAAACCCCGCTCCAAGAAAAGTGACTCTGTATAAACCAAAAATGCAATTTAAACAACACAATACGTTTTAGATATCTGAACGAATGTTCATTCGGTTTTACTATAAATGAAGTTTCACTTTAAGTGAATTATACTGTCACTTTTGGGAATCTAAATAAATCTTGCTCTCTAAGCAATTTACAGGCATTGATATTCTCTTACAGTTTAAAAAATACCCCTGTTGACAAAGATAAGGCAGATGGGCACCAGCAGATGGGCACCATGAGGGGGGAAAGGAGGGTGCCCACCTGTTACTGTGCATGTGCCCATGATCCCAGGTTTACTGAGGAGATGGCTCTATTTTTACCTTTGTTTCAACTATGATGAGGAAATAGGATAAATTATAGTTAAAACAGTTACAATACTTTAGTATTTTTAAAATGTAAATATATCCCCAATATAAAATAATGATTGTTTTTGACAACTTTCTCCAAAATTATACAATATTCAGGAAGTTTGGTAAATTATCGCCGTGAACATTCTATGAATAATAAAACACATAGTGCACTTAAGTTTATTTGTGTGTTTAAAACAAAAATGGTAAAGGTATTCACCATGCACAGAGAAACAGTACAAATTCAGTAATTTCAGATTGATACTACAGAAAGCACATATTAATTTAGAACTAGTGCCATACATGACAGAAAATAGCAACTTTAAAGACCCATAGATATACAACTCAGATGGATTTAAGATCCAATATTTGCATACAGATACGTCTATACTAGAGGTCAGGTACACAAATTTTGTGCATTGGGGAGGGGTGTCCCTCAGCCCAGCCTGCACCATCTCTAATCTGGGAACCCTCGGGGAATGCCTGACTGCCCCACCTCAAATGAAAATCACAAATTAAATTTGAAATTAATTTATTTGGCAAATAAGAAGATTCCTGGTCTGGTAATTTCATAAATATCTAGTTTTATATCAAACATCTTCACCTGCCCTGCTGGTTTCTCACTTACCCCTCAAGTAGTACTACACTAATTAAAGCTCATTGAACAGCCCCATTATTCATGTCATTTTTTTCCTCATATATTTTTCTCAGTTTGAAATCCCCTCCCTCAGAAAGTTCATATGCGAATCTTCTCCTTTTGAAAATGTCAGTTCAAATAGTAGCCTACCTCAACATCTTCAGACAATAGCTCCTTTCTTTCTTTTTTTTCTTTCTTTCTTTTTTTCTATCTATATATTTCCATTGCAATGTTTACTTTTTTCCAGATCTCTCACAAGAATAGAGGTTCTCGAGGGAAGATACTGAAATATTTCACTCCTGTGTTCCCAGGGCCTGAATATCACCCTGGCCACACTAAGTATTCAGTACATGCTTCAGGAGAGGTGGGGCAGCCCACCTGAAGCTTAGGTAGAGAAGCCAGGGATGGAAGAGATTCCTAGAGGGAATGAGGCAAAGTGTCAAGTGCAGGTGAGGAGAACACCAGGCATATCCCAGGGACAATGAGCTCATCTGACAGTTTATGGGGAGAAAAGAGTACAGATGGGGTATCACAGCGGGATAGGGTGGCCTTTTATTGAATAATGTGTTTTATTGGATACACACTAATCATCATTTATTAATACAAACTTCATAGAATTCTTTAGCTGTAAATACATTGTCTATGTTTGAGTGACTTAAGTCTCTTTATAAATTTTGTGCAAAATAGCCTTTGATTTTTCCGTTACATTTTATTTTTTCAGAAGGCACAGGGATTGTCACATTTTCCTTTTTAGTCTGTGAGTAGTGTGTGTTTCTTTTTCCTAAGAGTCAAGTACTGCTCACAGGAAGAATGCATCTATGGGAAAGAGCACACAGGAAAACAACAACTGCGAGGAGCTTCTCTTTGGTTGGGTGAGCCCCACTTACCCCAGTTTGACGATGCCATGTCATGTGTGACTAATGCCAGTGCATCCAACCTCCTGCCTTCTCCCACCAGCCACTGACGCTGCCGTGAAACAGAAGCTGAAGTACATTGACAGGCAAAATTATTTTTGGATTCACTACTAAACTAAAGCTTTATTGAATCCATAGCAACCCAAGCCACATCCATATCTGCCTGGATTACCAAGCAGGCAAAATATCTGTCAGAAGGGTTGAAACCCTGAAAAAGGTATACTGACATCAGGAGACGAGGCAGATATTTCCTTCTTCCCAAACAGCAAAGCAAAAAAGCAAAAACAAACAAACAAAAACACACACACACACACACACACAAACAAAACAACAACAACAACAAAAAAAAAAACAGAAACAGGCTGTCCGTCAAGAAAGCTGCTGGAAAAATCAAAATAGTAAACTATGTACTTGCCATGTTGCTCTTATATACTAGCCAATTCCCACAGGGAAAAACGCCATGTGGATTTCAGTCAATAAAACAAGAGGTCACATACACCAATCCAGACTGTTATAAGATGCAGTTATGGGGATAGAATCGTCATAAAAACACCAGTAATATGTTTAGTTTTAACTAGATGATGTATCTGTCATCTGTTAACCTAAATCATAGGGGTCTATGTAATATTTTATTCATTGTATTATATGCTTTGAGATTACAAAATCTGAATATATGAGATTTTTATCAGTAGTTAAAATGCAGTAAAATTAAGTATGAGAGAACAGGTAAAATTAAAGACAAATTATACAATTAAATGTAAATGTCTTCATTTTATAAATATCCCCATGTTACGACTTGGCATTTCTATCCTCTATTTTACTTTGTCTATGTGAACTAAAGAAGCACTCCTATTTCAAAGTTTCAGACTCCCTTTAGTTTCTTGCCATTCCTATGGTAACACAACCAAGACAAGCTTCAAACTCATGGAACAAAGTGACCACTTCTTCCCTTGCATTGTTATACTGTAAGTTCTCACTGAAACTCATCAACAGGTTCTGTGACATTACATGCAAACAATTTATACCAAAACCATTCTCACCACAGGTTCATGGATATGAATAAGAGCTAAGCTCCTATGGTATTCTATCAATGTTAGAGCAACATGGAATGAAACATTACTTGAGGACTTGCTATACTATACAACTCCTGACAGACAGGAGAATACTTTGCTACACCTACTAACCCTCTCCACACGTTCAAGTGGAGTTTTGCAGGAACCATGAATAGTTGAATCTCTCTCATCTCAGTGCCTGAATGCCAGACACTCAATCAGAATTAATAAATGAATATAACAGGAAAAAAAGAATAATTAAATACCTGAATGCACGCTTACATGACAAGTAGCAATGCTTTATTTCATTCAAGTACCCATCAAAGTTTTTGATCCTAGAGAAGTATCATTGAAATAAATTACATATTTTTCCTCTTATACCTCTGGGTTTCAAAGTTTATATACTAGTACCACTATGAGTGTACTAATGGGAGCGAAGGTAGCATTTTTTTAATTCTAATTATGATATCAATTTAAATGTAAGTTATTTGTTCTTTTTATATATACATATATATCACTTAGATTTATAAGTTAGAAAAATATTTGTGAATCAATTAATTTGTGTACATTAGAGTCTCAAAATGGAAGATCTTTTTCTCATTTCATAAAAAATGCTCTAGCCACTAAGTGCTAGAATGAGCAAGGAGATGGTCTTTTATTAAGAACCTGAATCAGCCGAAACCGGTTTGGCTCAGTGGATAGAGCGTCAGCCTGTGGACTAAAAGGTCCTGGGTTCGATTCCTGTCAAGGGCATGTACCTGGGTTGCGGGCACATCCCCAGTAGGTGTGCAAGAGGCAGCTGATCGATAGTTCTCTCTCATCGATGTTTCTAGCTCTCTATCCCTCTCCTTTCCTCTCTGTAAAAAATCAATAAAATAAAAATTTTTTAAAAAACCTGAATCAGAGCCTAGAATTCCACCCAAGCCCCTCCCACCCAATGGCGACATGTGTGTGAAATGACTTCGCTGCTTTTTTCTTTCTGAATCCGAAACCAGGCAAGACATCCATGAATACCTGTTCAACCCAATCTGCACATTGTAAACTATAAGCATATCCTGTTTTATTATGTTTCACTTTGATGTAATTCACAGGTGTTACCTTTTTTTTTTTTTTTTTTTTTTTTTTTAACAAACTGGCGGCAAGAACTTCCACAAGCAAAACAATGTACTACTCGCTTTATAGCGATACTCACTTTATTAGGGTGGTCTGGAACTGAGCTCACAATATCTCCAAGGTGTGCCTGTAACCAAAATGTGATTTTGTAATTTTCTTTCAAAAAAAGTACTTTATACTTCCAGTGTTTGGACCCATCCAATAAAGTTTTTTTTTTTTTTTTTTTTTTTTCTAGCAGTTCAACCTCCTCAGCTCTTTTAAACACAAGAAGGAGGATTTTTCTGAAATATCCCCTAAGTTTATAAGCCATAGTGTTATTTCTCTTGAAGACAGAAGAGAGTATGGCTCACTGATCAGACATCAAAGGCTTCTCTCCTGGGCTGAGGCTTCAGAAACGGGGTGCAATGATTGTCCAAAGGGAAACCAATCATTTTAGATGGACTGCTCCAGCACCCTGATGCTGACTGAGACGGGGTCTTCAGAGCTTTGCCTATTGGCACAAATTGAATCTGAAAATAGCAGTGTGTTCACCAAATCAAACCAATCACTGCAATGCCGTTTCCTCTTTTGGGTTTTATTTCCAATCAACCACTCTTAATCACCCAAACTTCTGTTCTACTATCTTTTTCTGTTTCAGGAAGAGGCTTGGGGAAGCTCTCATAGGAAGTCTTTCCTTTAGCATTTTTAACTTTGAGCCTTTATTTTAGAAGATAATTTGTTTATATCAATAGTTACACTACTTAATCTAGGCAAAAATGATCAACACCTGTTCCAAATTAGTACCCCAGTCCCCCACTCCTTTTTCTTTTCTCCACCAACTGCCATTTGTCTTTCTTTGCCCATAAAAAAGCAATCACATTGGCATCCTTTGTAACACTATTTCAAAACTTCAAAGGCATACCAGAGATTCTATAGTGAAACTGCACCTTCTATATGCCAACATAATCAACTTCCAAGAAATAGGAAACTGCACAAAAGAAAGACATATTTGAAGGGAACCTTTTCATTTAAACAGCTCCTTGAAGCAACACTTAATAGCCAAGTCAAGGATTTGAAACAAATAAATAAAAGACAGTTTGCCTGAGGGGAAGGAAACAGAGCAAAGAAGTATGAATTTGGATCTAAGACTGGACAACTTAATGGGCCCTCTCAAGACTCTGAATCAGCATGTATCCCTGGCATTTGGCCAACCTTTTCAGAGCTCCTTAGTGGAATCCTCACAATGGCTAACCGTAAGTTGTTGCCATGGCTACAAGCAGGGGGCAGGGGATAACTAACTTAACAAAAGCAATTGGGAAACAAAAGAAAAACAAGTTGGACTGGAAAGAGTGCATATTTAAATACAATTTTTTAGGCAGTCTATCAGAAAGAATATAAACAAAGGAAATAAGTTATATCAGTTGAAAAACAGATTGTATTAAATGATGTTCCATGATATAAGGCATTCCATCTATAGGAGAAAAAGCAAGAGGAAGTTGAGGAAGAGAAGTGTTAGGAATAGGAGTAGCTCTGGTCGCCATAATTGTTCTGCAGACCTTGGAAAAGTGAATCCTGCATAAGTTAGCCCATGTATTACTCTAAATTCTTTGTCTGGAAGCCAACAGAACCTCAATTTTGTATTTACCTTTAAGTTAGTGTGTTTTAACACAAAGACATGATAGGAAAATATTGACTGATTTAGATAAGGGGACACAGACCTTTACAATCTGGTGGAAACTTAAGTTGACTACAGTAAATATTGACCAAAAGTTGGTGATTAATTATTACAGGGCAAATGATGTGGCAGAATAGGCTAACTACCACAATACTCTCTGGCCATTGCTCATATTTTCTATACTTAGGAATAAGCAGTGGTGTACGAAAACTGTTAAAACCTATACAATTTTCAGGAAGTTTTTGAGTCAGTTATTAAGCATAATCACTTTTTTTTTTAAATCAATGCATATGAACTTATAATTTAATTAATCACATTAAAATAGCTTACAATTTTTAACTATCATGCCTAATTGAAGTTTTTTATTTTTATTTTTTTATATATATATATTTTATTGATTTTGTACAGAGAAGAAGGGAGAGAGATAGAGAGTCAGAAACATCGATGAGAGAGAGTCATCGATCAGCTGCCTCTTGCCTACTGGGGATATGCCCGCAACCAAGGTACATGCCTTTGACCGGAATCGAACCTGGGACCTTTCAGTCCCCAAGCCGATGCTCTATCCATTGAGCCAAACCAGTTTCGGCTGCCTATTTGAAGTTTTATATCTACGGTAACTGCATGATGGGAATAGTATATAATGGTGTGCCATGTGCATCTCTTCTCAACTCATGTTCAGTAATATCATGCTGGCAGCTTGAAATTGGCCATGATGGAAGGACTTATGTCATAGGAATTAGCAAACATTATATATCAGAGCTTAATTTATTGCTCTGTTAATTATTATTATTTTTAAAATTTCTTTATTGATTAAGGTGTTATATATGTGTCCTTATTCCCCCATTACTCCTCATCACCCCCTGCCACTTATGCCCTCATCCCCTGTTGTCTGTGTCTATTGGTTAGGCTTACATGCACGCATACAAGTCCTTTGGTTGATCTCTTCCCTATATCCCCACCCTCCCCTATCTTCTCTCTGAGGTTTGATGTTCTGATCAATGTTTCTCTGTCTCTGGATCTGTTGATTATTTATACTTAAGACAGTGACAGAAAAATATTAATACCAAATAAAATTTAAAAATTAATCCTATCCTTAACTGTTACATTGTAAACAGAAAAGAAAAAAAAAGATGAAATACTCTTTCAGTACAGTCATCCATCAGTATCTATGGAGACAGATTTCAGTCACCCTGTCCCCATACACACTCACACACATAGATAACAGGATCCTTATATGCCCAGGTCCATTACATGAAATCACATAGTATTTCCTATAACCCAATGTATCCTCCTATATACTTTAAATCATTTCTAGATTACCTGGTACGATATAAATGCTATGTAAATGGTTGTCATATTGCAAGAATAAAATGTGTGCTCACGTTCAGTACAAAACAAGCATCATAAGCTTAACTACATGATACAACAACATAAGTTTTTTTTTTCTGAATATTTTTATCTGGTGTTGGTTGAATTTGGAATATAGAGGGCCGACTATATTTGTAAACTATTATTGACTAAACACATAAGTGCTTACATTGTTGATGAACAAGTGAAGATCTGAAATATCTTATTTGTTCGTTTTAACTCTGTTTTACTACTAATATAAATGAAAATATCAACCAATATATATCAAAAGCAAACTCATTTGTTATTTTCCACCAATTAATGAAAATATTCTATAAGAATCAGTTGGTTATATATAATTATTCATGAAGTTTAATGCAATTATTTATATACTGGAGGCTACACATTCTTTATATCAGTAAAATGTACAATAAATGTGTCTGTGTCAGTGTGAGTGTGTGAGTGTACATATATGCAAGGTAAGAAGAACTTAACATTTACCAGGGTGCTGAACTTTAATTTTTTCTTCTAAATGGACAGGTGAAAAGGGTTTAGTATGTTTATCTTAACTCTCCTATGAAAAGTCAGGCCCTTTGTTATCATACCCTTATTTAAATACTGGATGAATGTAATGAAACATTAATACCAAGATAGTTTAAATAAACTTCATAGAATGTCCAAGAAAAATGACATGAATGTGTCCTCACTCTTCCTTAAATATTCAAACATCTTAATTGCTATTGAGGGAAGGAGTTTTATCACTTTCTTTTCAGACTGCAGGAGCACATTCAAAAGTATATAATTCTGATATTGCTATTGGTGTCAAAATTTAAATAAATTATCTTCTTTGAAAAGAACTTCTTTGGAGCATGAACTTTATATTAACTTTTCTAATTTCCATTTTTGAATGGCCACTATGTCCTAAATTAAAAGAAATTACATTTCTGAAACAGGAGATTAAGTTACCAGAAGGATGGAAGGGAGTGAATACAGGCTTAAGGAAAGTTCTGTGGGTTTGTTGGAGATATCTACTATTTTGATTGTGATAATGATGTCAAAACTCATCAAATGGCATTTTAAATATGTATATTTTCCTTCCTTCAATTTTACTGCAATAAATACATTTTAAACTTTCCAGAATAATATATATATATATATATATATATATATATATATATATATATATATATAATGTTATCACTGTTTAGCTAATATTGTGCTTATATTTTTATCTTTTGTGTTATGTTCTTTCTAAAAGGAAAGTTAAACATTATAATAAACTGTTATTCTATATTTTTAAAGCAGGCAAACTCCTTTATACATAAAATGAATTCATTTTTGAAGTGTACAATTTAAAGAAGAACATTAAAATGTTTAAGTATAAAAAGTTGGTAAACCAAGGCTCATGAAACTGCAATTTTTAATCTCCCTTTCTTGTACTACTTTCATTCTAAATATGGTTTTTCTAAATATTTTATCATTTTTTTTACTGTTCTACATTAAAATATTATTTAAATAACTATTTACCACACACCCACATAACACCTTAGAATAAATGACAATTATTATGGATTACCTAAAAATTTAAATAAGGGTTAGAGATATTTGGTATCTTCAAAGAGCTTTATTCTTCCTTAACTTAAGGCAGATTACTAGAGTTCAATTATATCAGAAAGATAATTCTGGCAGAATCATGTTGGCCTGAAATCAAATTAGCTTCCAAAAATACCTTATGTGAATTCTAATTTTAAGTAAATCTCTTAATATATTCCTATCAATTTCTTAATATATTCAATAAATATTTTGACTTAAACACTGATTATACAAAATTGAATGAGAAAAAGAAAAGGTCTGCTGTCATGGAACTCATAATATCAAGGCAAGACAGATGAAATAATAACTGATAAAATACTTAAAAAGCTGTTGGAATCTTTTTTTATCAAATGATAGAGCAAAAAGAGAGGATGATATCTTCCTCCAATTGACTTTAGATGGGATTTATATGTGAAAAGCCTGCTTAAAGAAGCATGAGAAAAATATAATGGCTTCTTAAAATGACTGTTAATGTAATACCTTGCAGGCTTTCACTCTTTCTAATCATCTAGTTCTTGAAAATATCCTGTGTGGACTCTTATGGAGGCTCTCTCCCCATCTTGGAGAGTTATCTATCTTTTTTTCAATACCTGCTGTTTTTCCATTCCTTCTAAAATGGCTCTTCAGTGGTTAACCTCTTCATTCAAGAGCTAATACATCCCTATCTTCCCTAGAAAGCAGCTTCTTTTACTGGCATAACTCCATGCATGTGTTTTAAGAGCCTTGACTAAAATGTTTTGCCTTTTAGTTTGCAATGTGCTTTTGAATGATCAATATGCATTATGGATCTATGCTTATTCATCAGTTTTCCAACCAGGAAAACACATCAAAATTCTGGAGAGCACATTTAAACATAAATAATGCTACTGACCTAATGCAACCCTTCATTACTCTTCATTTTCCAACTTCCCAAACTCAAAGTATTTCTGTTGGTGCTCTTTTTATTTATTTTTTCATTCTTTCTAGGTAAATCTCTTATATTAATAAATAAGATATGGAAATAAGTCAGAATCCTCCATCTTTCTATGAGAACCTTTGCAAAATTTAGCCAGAGGCCATTGGACATTTACAAATTTGCCATTTTTTTGAGCCAGACAATTTTCTTAATGGCTTAGTCACACCACTGCAAAAAGAAACCACCTTTTATCATGTATGAGTAGAAAAGAAAATATTCCAGGCATACCCTGCTCTGAATCTGTAGCTTTAGATAAACAGTAAAACATTTTCCATGGGCACAAATGGGTAAAGTGGAAAACAATAAATTGTTCAAATAAACCAAAATGCTTTAAAGAGTTTCTAAGACCCAGCACTCTTTTTGGAGTAGGTGGCTTCAGCTGAGACTAAGCATACTTCTGCCAGAATCCTATGCCTTTTGCCTAACATATTCTAAAGGAAAGAACAGTTTGCTATCCATACCTGAAAGTTGAGGGTGTCTCATTCTACAAATTTAAAGTTAGCCTTCACTCATTTACCATTGATAATTAAAGATGCTGCCTTTCAATTTTAAAATAACATTTTTAAATTCTGACAATAAAATTAAAAAGTAACAAGTATAAGATGAAAATATCCACAGCTCCTAAAGTAAGTTTGTTTATTTAGTATTTTATTTTTTATTTATTTATTTTAAAAATATATTTTATTAATTTTGTACAGAGAGGAAGGGAGAGAGATAGAGAGCTAGAAACATCAATGAGAGAGAGTCATCGATCAGCTGCCTCTTGCACACCCCCTACTGGAGATATGCCCACAACCAAGGTACATGCCCTTGACCGGAATCGAACCCAGGTCCCCTCAGTCCCCAAGCCGACGCTCTATCCATTGAGCCAAACCGGTCTCGGCATGTTTATTTAGTATTTTAAACAAGTCATTTAAAATAATCTATTAAAATTCTTACTAGCAAAAACAAAACTACCCCTATAATTATAATGGTGTTTTGAGAGTAAAATAAAATAAAAAAAAGAACTATTGCTTTAAACTAACTTTTCATTCAAAGCATAAATGAGGGAGAAAACAAATAAACAACAACAACAACAACAGTAAACTATTTATAGAAAGCTTTGGGAGAGCTATAATATTGGTTCATTTTTTCTTCTAGCCATGAACTATTTTGAAAGCAGATGTTGAAAAGAATCAATAAATAATGAAACCACAGTCTCATCTAAGGTTGAAAACATCCTTAATTTTTATAATGATCAAACAGATTTCTTACAAAGTTATTTTAAAAAATATATGTATATATAATAAAGTTTACAATAATTCATATTTTCTACAATTTACAGTAATAATTTCTTTCAGAATTCTTTTCTCGTTTTCTACCTGTACAATCCAATTGAAGTGATACATGTATCCCTCCAAATGTCTATTAGTCTACATTTAAAGTATAATTCTATGAAATACTGGATTTTTCAATGTTTAGGTATTTTGATTTATTTTTCCATTATTTGTACCTGATAAATTGGCATGCTAATAAACTTTTTGGAGAAAAAAAAATCTGTATTGTTTCTGTTTATTACTAGAGTTAAGAGAATCTACCTTTGGAAATTATGCCTATCAAAGAGACAGTACTTCTTTTACTTAGTCTTTATAAAATTTTGCAGAAACCTGCAAATGATAAGTAGAGGGAAAATAATTTTAAAATAAATGTTCAAAAAACTTTTGAAAGGGTAGTTCTTTAGAAAGCACAAGTGTGCTTGTACCAACAAGAATGCTGTAATTAGCCACTGAGCTTCTAGTAAACATTGCTATATAAGCCACCAGTCATAGATTACAGTTGTGAAGGCAAACGTTAAGTGGCTTTGGGAATTAAAACTTCAGTTTTAATAAGAAAAGCTTAATAAGAAAATATTTCAAAATTAATGAAGTATAGTATTGGTTGTATTTGTGTAAAAATCTAGCTAAATACAGAAAATAGTTCTTCCCTGTTCTAAGATTTAAATGAAAAAACAGGAAGACATTATGTAATATTAGCACAATTTGAATGAGATTTATTATAAGACTATTTGGATAAACATCATACCATTTCTTAGTTTGAATGAAAACTGTGCAGCTATCTTTATATATAAAAGTATAATGCAAAGTGTCCCCTTGGGAGTTCGACCTACCAGTAGTTTGATCACTCACTATGACATGCGATGACCACCAGGGCAGCACAGAATGAAGGGAGGCCCCAGCCAGCAGCTGGCAGCCACTAGGGGCCCTGCCCATGAATGAATTTTGTGCACTGGGTTTCTACTTTATAGTGTATAATAAAACCCTAATAGGCAAATCAACTGAACAGCAGAATGAATGGCAGAACAACCAATCACTAGGATGCCCACTGACCACCAGGGGGCAGACACTCAATGAAGGAGCTGCCCCCTGGCGGTCAGTGCACTCCCACAGGGCTGCTCAGTCAGAAGCCAGGCTCATAGCTACCTGCCACCTCTGCTGCAGGTGAGTGGTAAGGAGCTAGGAGTCCTGAACTGCAAGATCCCCAGACTACCAGAGGGATGTCCACCTGCCTGCTTAGGTCCAATCCCCCTAAGGAGTCCCGGGCTGCAAGAGGGCACAGACTGGGCTGAGGGACTCCTGAATGTAGAATTTCATGCATCGGACCTCTAGTATTACATAAAGGGTACAAAATATAAGATAATTATTACTATATAACAGGATTCCTGCCTCATCCATGTTATTGAATATAATGTTGCAGAGTTGTCTCTGAAAATCAGAAATTGGACTTAAAAAAAACAACACAGAATGCTTTAAAAAAATAAATATATAATTATACATTAATTAAAACCATATATTAATAAAATTCAATTACATATTAGCTTTACTTGTTAGGGAGAAGATGTAATTATAATAGGCACCAAAGGTCAACTTAAACATAGATTAATTAACATTGCTTAAGGTCAAGAAATCTCTCCATCAAATTTCACAGCAATCTCAAAAGGCTGAAGAGGAAAAGAAAGTCAGAACAAATTTATCCCTACTTGTAGAACAGCTTGCTTGCCAATGATGAGAACTCTTGCCTTATCTATAGACAGAATAATATAGTATTTTAAAGTTTAGCATATAAACAAACTTTGTCCTTGGCTGATTTTCTCATCTGCTAAAAAATTGTCTGAGCATACTCTGATTTTAACCTTGAAAACTTATAGACATAAATCATTAAAACTGTTCCAAACAATAAAATGTTAAAATAGGACAGGAAAGAACAACTTCTATATATTTTCAAAGCTCTGATAGGTTTTCTGTTTTCAAAATGGTTACCCATGTCATTCATGGAAATTGGAATAGCTCATGAGCATGTTAGTAGAGTCACAGTCTGTTATATATCTAAAAAGGAAAAACATAAAATGACACATTTAACTATAAACAATATGTATAAAGACACAACTTTAATAGAAGTAGTTTTAGGGGGGAGGCCTGGGCATTTGACAGAAGTGTGGTGGGTACTGTTGGAATTGTTTTTGTTCCTGCTGTTTCCTGTTTTATTTGCATTTATAACCTAAAGTCATTGCCAAATCAGTTTTCCAGCCATTCAAATTTCTCTGCCTACATAAAGCTCTAAACCCACTAATCTCTCAGCTCTTTGATAAGTCAACACTGCAATCAATAATAGCAGGCTGCCTTTAGTTCTCAGTGATATCCTTTGATTAATATCAGCCTTCAAGAGAAACATGAAAATCGTATCATGTGCAGCTGGATCAAACTGTCAGACAACTTTGGGAAACTGAGACATTCGAGGGATTTGGAAAATGAATTGCAGTAGATTACTGTCAATTTCAGGGTTCTTGACATTTGGTTATATTTATGTGTTTCTTTGGGGCCAGGATTTAAATGAAAAGTGATGTTATTTTGGTTCCTTCCTGCTCGAAACAGGTTGATTTTCCTTTTTAGCAAATTCTGATACAACATGTGTGATCATCCCTTGCCAACATTTCCAATTCCTCTTCTGTGCAGACAGCAGGGTTTATGTGATAAAATTTTAATGACCCTAGACCTGAATAATAATGTGAGTCACCAGCACAGTTTCAATAGGGCCATGCATTTGTGAAGACTGGCATTGGAGGGTATTTCTCCAAACGGAAGCCGTGGTGGCCTGAGAGGCAGGCATAGTGGCATAGGAGCTGCTCCAGAGAAAGCACAATTATCTTGCAGCAGTTGTCGAATGAAATGGGGATTTATGAATCACTGCCAAGGAAACTATATTACCGGCTGTAAATTAAACCTGGGGTTTAACATATACCGGACACAAGGCTGAAGGATCTAGCTTTTTTTCAGATTACCCTGCAGACTTAGTGAAAAGCAGCTGTAGAGTACCTTCAATCTCTGATTTACTCCCTTTACCACTCTCCACAAAATCCTACACTGTTTTCTGGTTGCTATAGTTTCATCATTGGAGAATCTAAATCAATTCAATAGAGGTTTTGGATTTTTGTTTAACATACAATTCCTTCCAGGTTAAGTAGCATTGAAACTCGGTAACAGGGTGGGCGGGGGAAAACTCACTCTATCAATATTAAATCATGAAGTTATGTTACTTGCTTGGCTTATACAGAAATGATTTCTGTGCGTGCCTTCTTGACTCACATACATACCCTTGGCCCTGAGCCTGGGGATATTTACACTTTCTGCAGCTTTACTATAAGTATTCTATGAGCAGATATAAAAATCCCCTATAAATTTTCAATTCTAATGATGTTATTTTTAAGGGTTTTTTTGTGTGGTTGTTGTTTTTCATAAATGCTGCTGTTTTTTGTTTTTTGTGTGTGAACTTAACAATCCAAAGTAAAAACACAAAATTCAGAGGTCTTAATTCTGAATCTACAAGTGCCATCTTACAGAAATTTTCATGTTTATGTTGAATACACAATGCTATTCTCATGTTATATACTAAGTCTGACAGCTACTAGGAGAGTTATATCTGTGAGAACTACATTGTAGCTCTTATATGATAGAAATATTTGAAAGTTCCTCTCTGGCACCAAGCATAGTCTCATAAAGCAAAATGATGAGATAGGTCAGGGTTCAGGATTGTTCCATTTCATAAATGAAAATATATGACTGCTATACTTAGTATCTAGGCAAGATGAAATTAATGGGAACTCCTGGTAAAGAAGATGAACTTGAAAGGTGGAGGAATAGTTTACACCATACACCTGTACTCTCCTCTAAGGGAGAACTTCCCTTCATAGCAATATTTGACATATTGGAAATGGAACATTTTCTTTTTGTAATAAGAATAGTGAAATAGGGGGTGGGGCAATGGTAAGATATGTACACATATAATACCTTAATAAATAAAAAAAGAAAAAAAAGTGAATAGTGAAATAGTCATTGCAATGGAATGGAAAGATGGTAGTGGTGAGGGGGCTGAAAGGAAACATAAATATTGGAATATGGCAGTGAGATCTTTCTATAAAGTAAAGAATTCATAGAAATTTAATAACCTATCTAATAAAAGAGTAATATTCAAATTGACCATCACTCCAACATACAAAATGGCCACCCTCATATGGTCCACAAGAAGGCCGCCACAAGATGGCCTGCAGAGGAAGGCAGTTAGGGGTGACCAGGCCAGCAGGGGAGAGCAGTTGGGGGTGACCAGGTCTGCTGACCAGGCCTGCAAGAGAGGGAAGTTGAGGGTGACCAGGCCTGCATGGGTGGACAGTTAGGGATGACCAGTCCTTCAGAGAAGGACAGTTGGGGGTGACCAAGTCGGCAGGGTGGGGCAGTTAGGGTTGACCGGGCCAGCAGTGGAGAGCAGTAAGGGGTTACCAGGCCTGGAGGGGAGGGCAGTTGGAGGTGACCAGGCCTACAGAGGAGGGCAGTTGGGGGCAACCAGGCTGGCAGGCGAAGGCAGTTGGGAACAAATGGGCCGGTAGGGGAGCAGTGAGGCACCAATCAGGCTGGCAAGAGAGTGTTTAGGGGGTGATCAGGTTGGCAGGCAGAAGCAGTTAGGGGCAATCAGGCAGGCATGTAAGTAAGCTGTTGGGAGCCAGCTGTCCTGGATTGTGAGAGGGATGTCTGGCTGCTGTTTAGGCCTGGTGGGATCAGACCTAAATGAGCAGTCAGACATCCCTCGAGGGGTCCCAGATTGGAGAGGGTGCAGACTGGGCTGAGGAACACACACCACACACCCCCATGCACGAATTTTGTGCACCGGGCCTCTGGTTAAAATATAAATAGCATTTTATATGGGAATGATGAAAACAGCTTTTAAACCAGGAACAGAAATCACAAATATTTTAATATAAAATTGCACAGAATTCTACTTGACACCAAAAACTCACCTCGAATCCAAAGAAATCATCTTTGGTATTAGCTACATTCATCTTAAATTACAACTTAATTCATTTTATAATATAAAATCCAAAATAACAAATTGTTTTTGGGCTTTATATTATAATATGAATTAAATTGTAATTTAAGATGAATGTTTTTAGAGTAAAAATACTATAGCATTGATTGCATTATAAAAAGCCACATATTTCAAAGTTTTTAGAGTTATATTAAGATCACCACAGACCTGAGAATATAAGAATAAAGTGAGCATAAACATAATTACTATAGATAAGAGTATTAATTTAAGTGCACATGCATGTGTTTAGGGGTTTTAGGAAAATACAATCGGTCTGATGTTTACAGTATCAATTACTTTATGTAATATCTCATAAGGTAATAACATAGCACGTTGTCTTAAAAAACATGTGCCCCAATTGATTTAATTAGATTTGAACCAAAGTGTACCCCATTTTCTAATGGAATTACAAAACTAATACTTAAAAATACCTAGACAAGCCCCAAGCAGATTGCCTTAGTTGTGAGTGTTGCCCCGTGCACCATAAGGTTACAGGTCAGATCCCTAATCAAAACACATATAGAGGGCAACAACCAATGTTTCTCTGTCACATAGATGTTTCTCTCTCTCTCCTCTCTCTTTTTCTCCCTCTCCCCCTTTCTCTTTCTAAGCATATCCCAGGTTAGAATAAAAAACAAAACAAACACACACACACACACACACAACAAAAAAAAAAAAACCAAACAAAACAACAACAAACAAACAAAAAAAAAACTAGTCAAATCTACTTTTCTTTATGATAGTAAACCAATAATAAACAACTTAAACAGTAATGAACACATTGATATGACTTACTTATCAACATAAACATTGAGATCATATTTAAAAACTAGAAGAATTTTTTTCAATAACCAATTGCTTATAGAATTTTTAGGTGAAAAACAGCAGCTCACAACGGGGGGATGGAGTAGTGTTAGAGTTAAGAACTACCTGATAACTTTTGCTGGTAAAGGTTAATATTTGGGGAAACTATAAAAATTCATTTTTACAAAAAGAGCAAGTTAGAGTTTGATTAAATAATTAACTATTAATATTGGAAAAATTATATCAGAAGAAAAACTTCTACTCCTCAAGACTTAAATTTTTTTTAAAAATATGCTTTTAATTATTTCATAAACAGGAAGGGAGAGGGAGAGAGAGATAGAAACATCAATGATGAGAGAGAATCATTGATGTATGCCTCCCTCATGCTTCCTACTAGAGATCCAGCCTGCAACATGGGCATGTGCCCTGACAGGGAATTGAACCCCAATCTCCTTGTTATTGGGATGCTGAACCACTACGCCACACTGGAGAAGACTTAAGGTTTTAATTTAAATATACTATATTCAATCTGGAATATTTCCTTCCATTATAACTAATCATTTTGAAGAATGTATAAAAACTTGGAAAAATACTACATTTTAAATGAAGATGAAAATTCAATACACTTTATATATGCATATGAACAAACACAATAGGCATTTTGTGTGTTTGTTTGTTTGTTAGTTTGCCCTCCCAGCATCCATTTCTTCTCCAGTATATTCTCCCTCCTCAACAATCATTCCAAGAATGTCAGATAGGTCTGATCATCAGCATTTGGGCAAATGACACAGGCTTAGCCATTCTCAATATGTGGTCTACTAATCATAGTGAGTAGTTAAGATGTAGGCATTTGATATGAGCTAGGGTAATAAAATTTTATTTGGTCTTACCTCCTGAGGCAGTGGGCAAACCTACAATAACTAAAACCTATGCAATGTTCATCAAGTGTACAGCCCTCTCCTACACACTACCTGTAGTAATTGACATCATCCCCCTAATAACTTTACTTTTTATGAACAGGAAGAGTGTAGAGCTGGCTAAGGATCACTAAGTGACAAGAACCTTCCTAGAAATAAAACCTAAATGGAGGAGAGATGATCTACAGGAGGAAAATTAAAGCAGAGCCCAGGTCCTGGCAACACGTTAGAGCAAGAGGGCATAGTTGAGCCTAAGTTCAAAATAGGCTGTGCTATGCCTAAATTTTTCAATACTATCAGCCAATATAATCCCTTTTATGTTTAAAACCATAGCTAAATGCTGAGACTGGTTTGGCTCAGTGGATGGAGCATGGGCTTGGGGAATGAAGGGTCCCGGGTTCGATTCCGGTCAAGGGCATAGTACCTTGGTTGCTGGCATATCCCCAGTAGGGGGTGTGCAAGAGGCAGCTGATCGATAACTCTCTCTCATCTATGTTTCTGACTCTATCTCTCTTCCTTCCTTTCTGTACAAAATCAATAAAATATACATTTTTTAAAAATCATAGCTAAATATTATACATTAGGGTGAGAAACTCCTGATTTAAAAAGTAAAAAACAGTGTTGCTTACTGAAAAAAAAAATGAATTTGCTCTCTTCACAAACTTTAATTTTTGAAGACTGGATTGTTATAACCCATTTATGAAGCAGGTACCATAAGACTGTGGCTGACAGAAATGCTCAATAACCATCATATTTGCTCCCTTACATTTTTAGTCCCCTGATAGGCAAGGTCATGTGACTAATTTCGGCTACTGAATTGTGTTCAAAATAAGTGGTGTCACTTCTGGGTTTTTCTCTGCCAAAAGACTCATGTACAGTTATCCTTTCTTATTTTTATGGCATCACTCTGGATCCTTAAGTGACTGTGTGGATGGATGTATTCTCTCATGCATGGGACTATAGAAAAAGTGAGAAGTAAAATGTTGTGGTGTTGACCTAAGAAGAAGTATTGGGGTTCAGGGAGGGGTAGAGTTGTTTTGTTTTGCTTTACTATAACATAACCTAGCCCCATGGTCGGCAAATTGCAGTTCGCAAGCCACATGCAGCTCTTTGGCCTTTTGAGTGTGGCTCTTTCACAAAACACCATGGCACGGGCGAGTCTATTTTGAAGAAGTGGCATTAGAAGAAGTTTAAATTTAAAACATTTGGCTCTCAAAAGAAATTTCAATCGTTTTACTGTGGATATTTGACTCTGTTGACTCATGAATTTGCCTACCACTGGTCTCGCCTATCCTAATGATCATCACATTTTTGTCAAAAATAACCCATAGAAGAGCATCACCTGAGTTTACTCTAAGTCCTACAGTGTCCTCTTAAGTCAAATGGATGTGCATTCACTTAATATAAAGAATAAAGTATAATTTTGGTTAAAATATGATTTTCACTTTGTTTTTCTAATTAAAGTCCTATTTAAGACAGACCCACTTTCTCTTCAGATACTAAACAATAGGAAATGACAAAGAAATCTTGAGTATCTAAGTAAAATACAAAACAGAATAACCAAAACAAATATAGCACATTGTAAGGATAATTGCAAACAAAACAATTAACTCTCTGAAATTCTTTCTTTCTAAGCTGGGCTGTTGTCATAGACAGATAGTCCTTAGTCTTTACATTAGCAATTCTTCTATCACTATTCATTTGAAAACAAACACTGGTTGTTCACTGTGTGCCAGGCACATTGCAAATATAAGAAGTATAATGCCAATGGTGCTAAGCTCTAAGAGTGTAGGGCTTAACAGAGAAACAGACCAGAAAATAAATATTAGAAATTGCCTTGTTGTCTTCTTTTTTTAAAAAAATATTTTTTATTGATTTTTTACAGAGAGGAAGAAAGAGGGATAGAGAGTTAGAAACATTGATGAGAGAGAGTCATCGACCAGCTGCCTCCTGCACACTCCCACAGGGGATGTGCCCGCAACCAAGGTACATGCCCTTAATCAGAATCGAACCCGGGACCTTTCAGTCTGCAGACGGATGCTCTATCCACTGAGCCAAACAGGATCTAAGTAAAATACAAAACAGGTTTTGGAGCCTTGTTGTCTTCTAATATAGATATGCAATGACAATGTGGGAGCCCTGAAATGAACAGCTCAATGCTGCCTAAAGAGTGCTAGGGTAAAAATTACATAAATGTAACCTCTGGTGGTCCTTCAGGATTACATAGAACTTATCATATATAATAATATGAATTAGAGGGAGTACATGGAAAGAGGTAAATTTGAAAAACCATCATGTTGTGAGAAAATAGTGATATTTAGAGAACTTAGGAAATTCAGTATAATTGGAACACGAAATTCAAACAGTAATAAGCTAGGAAATATACAAAAAGGAAAAGAAAAATACATTTTAAATGTGCAAAAGACTTGGTACTTTATCCTCAAGGGATAGGAAATTGCTTACAAATTTTAAGCAGAAAGATGACATGCCAATTTGTATTTTAGAATGTTCTTCCTGGAAGTAATTTTGGAGATTGAATCGTTGGGGGTAGAGATGGAAGGCTGAGAGAATGGTTGGCATCTCTTGCAACAATCCACATAAAAAATAATTGTGGTTTGAAGCGAGCCAGATGAAGTAGATATAGGAGGACTGCATGAATTAAAGAGATTATAGAAGTTTGCATAAATAACACATAGTGAAGAGTTGGGTATGGGAAGTGAGGGGAAGAGGAAGAAAATAATCTAAGATTTCTTTTCTGTGACAAAGTGAATGATGGTACCAAATACAGGGGGAAAACATATAGGAAGTAGAATATTGACAATAATGTGATAAAATTACAAAGCCTGTGGGACACAGATAAAAATATACAATAGCTAAAGATGTAGATTCAAATAATAGAAAATGTCTGAGCTGGTTTAATAAGAGTGAAGAAATGGCTAAGTGTACATAAAAATTATGAGCTCATCTAGTACATATAATATATGAAGTTAGAGAATTTGTCAGGGCGGGTTGCTACAGTGCTTTGGAGGCTGTCATTTACCAGTCTCCAAATACTTTTGTGCTCTGGAGTTGCTTTAACATGCATTTACTATCATCCATGGTCATGGGTAGTTCTGAGTTGTAATCATGATTATCCTATCTAATAAAAGAGCAGTATGCAAATTGACCATCACTCCAACACATAAGAGGGCTTTCCTCATGTGGTCAAAGATGGTTGCCCCCATGTAGACATAAGATGGCCCCCAGAAGATGGCCAGCAGTGGAGGGCAGTTAGGGGCAAACAGGCTGGCAGGGAAGTAGTTAGGCATCAATCATGCTGGCAAAGGAGTGGTTAGAGGGTGATCAGGCTGGCAGGCAGAAATAGTTAGGGGCAATAAGGAAGGCAGGCAAGTGAGCAGTTGGGAGCCAGCAGTCCTGGATTGTGAGAGGGATGTCCAACTGCCCATTTAGGCCCTATCCTGGTAGGAGGTTGAATTGTTGAATTGAATTGAATCCTGGTAGGATCAGTCCTAAATGGGCAATCGGACATCCCTTGAGGGGTCCCAGGTTGGAGAGGGTGTAGGCTGGGCTGAGGGACACCCTCCCTCATGCACAAATTTTGTGCACTGGGCCTCTAGTATATATATAAAACCTTAGTGATATCTTGTAAGAGAGTAGTACTGGCTTTGTTTTAAATGCATGAAAACATGAAACAGCATACTCCAAACCTCTCATCAAATTAGATTAAACTGGTTTAGGCTAATCCATCCCTAATCTAGGGAAAGAAAAAAGGGTATTAATAGAATTAGCTCATTTGAACAAAGTTCCGTCCTTGGAGTGGAGGTTAACACCAAAGAACAAACCCAAATACAGTCAGGTTTCTACTGGAAATGAAGAGTGGAATCACAAATATTAGGCAGGCAACCAAAAATGTCCACAAATTTCAAGAAAGAAATTGGGCTAATTTATGAAATTTCTTTATCCTGAAGTTGTACTCAAAGGGAAGGAAATAAAGGATAGCAAGATCATCTTATAAAAGAAAGATTCAAAATGCTGTTTGATTTAGAAATAGTAAGAAATATAATCTTATAACAACATGCCATCATCAGTATGGCTAGAAGAAATAGATAAAAAGTTCACATCACATTTCATATGCCTACCAAAATGATACCCAAAATGCCAATTCCAAATGGAATTCTCAGTGCTTCTCAAAAGTATTCATTGTGTTATGTACATGAATGAAAGCTTTTATTTGTGCACAATATATGCACACACATGTCCAAAGTGCAATAACTCACTCACTTATTTAACCCCAAGAGAATTGGGCCCTAAGCTTGCTCCCGGCCATCCCTTTCAAGTCAAATCTTATTCTTTCAATGGAGTATCGTAAGTGGAATGGCAGATATTATAGTCCTTCTTGAGATCTTCTCAAGGCTGCTTATGACTACAATGCAGTTTCAGAGGGATGAAAGGTTGTGACTAATTCTTACTAAACATTAATAATTCAAGAAAATGAGCAAATTCATGAATGCAGTGGGGGTGTCCCTTAAGGGCATGGATGTCAATTTGTATAAGGGCATCAGAGAAGGGGGGAAAATGACTCTTAATGAAATGGGAGGAAGGTAGCAAAGAAGAAACTTACAAGTATGACTATCAACTCTCCAGCAAAATTTCAAAAAATGTGAAATGCATGTTGCAGATGATTTTTTTTAATTAAAAGATTAGAATGCTCAATCTGATATCCTTCCAGATATACGACGAAGTACAAATTGTCTATACACAGACAGCAGACATGAAGCACATAATGGAAATACCAGCCTTAGGGGTTCACAAATTGTGGGGAAAGATTGAGACATTCACAAGATATAAAGAATTAGGGAGACAGGACAACTTTATTTAGATCTCCAAGAGATACAGGGTGACCTCAGCAAAAATTAGGTAAAGTAATATTTAGAAACAGGGCCTTTATCAGCATCCCTATCATTTCAGTACCTACTAGCCAACTTTGATGCTGGATGTGGTAACTGCTGAGCTTGAGCTGTTCTACAACATAAATCAGGCTTTCATATTTTATTCCTTACCACCCCTTATGTAAATGCTATGTTCAGTCATTAACTATATAGTGTATTGTTCGGTTACCTCCCAAGGTTTTCCCCTTTCCTTTCATAGTTTAAATACTTTAGATACTTATCTCTCCTCATCTCAGTGTGTCTAGCCATCTAAACCTGGTCCTTTCCACACACTCAAAAACATTGTGTCTCTTTCCAGTTCCCATCTCTGCTTTACAATATTTACTTTCTTGTTTGATAATGCAATGGTACTGACTAGCAAGAACATTAACAGAAAAGGCTGTACTGTGACTAAAAACAATGTTTTAAATGACCTCAATGTTTTAAATGACCTATCTCTAATTTTTTTAATATATGCTATTTATCCATGGAATTGGAAAACTCATCACCTATAGCATCAATAATTAAATGTTTTAATGTCTTTATCATGACTACTACTAAAATTTAATTAAAAGTATGGACAAAAATTGTACAACTTTGGATGAGGACAATGGGGGGGAGGTAAGGGAAAAGGGTGGGATGGGAACCAGGTGGAGGGGACTTTGGGGGGAAAAAAGAGGAACAACTGTACTAATCTGAACAATAAAGATTTATTAAATTAAAACAAATAAAATGTTGAGATGCTGTGTTTCTTTTCTAAAGGGATACACCTAAAGCTTCATTTGGACTATCCAGAGCATTGTGGAAACTTCATCAAACTCTGGTAATTGTTGCCTGGTAATTCTTTTTGTTGTGTGTTTTGTTTTTGTTTTGACTTGATTTTTTTTTTTTATTCTCTCTTTTTCTCCTAAGTGGTTTTAGGTGTGTTAATGGTCAAAGAAAGGGATAAAAGGAAGGGTATTTAACTGAATGCAACTCACCCCATCTATTCCAAATATAAACTCAAAATACTTTAAGCATAGTTTATACTATTAGGAAATTTTCATCTCAGCAGATTATAATTTTATCCTTGGCCAATGGCCCAAGCTATTAGTCATGCTATTATAATATGTTAAGAATAAAATCCCCAGAGAAGATAATTATTATAAGATAATGTACCCTCTTAGCTATGTGGGCTTCAATAGTAGCTATTAAGAAAAGTTGCTAAGATTATACTCTAGCAATTAGCCTTCAGTGTGGGCTGCTAATATCTTAATGCTTTATGATATAGACTTTAAGACCATATTGGAAACAACTCAATAGATGTTTTTAGGTTAACAGGGACAGACTAACAAATCTTGGTCAGTCAAATAAACTTTCTGGTTGACAAAATTTCTTAATAATCTCTATATATAAAAAGCCAGAGGCTAGAACACCAGAACTACCAGACGACCAGTCACTATGACACTCACTGTGGCAAGAAAACCAGCCTGATTGGGGGAGTGGGGCTGGCTGGCCAACCTCCTGAAGCCCCTCCCCCCAGCCAGCTCTGCCCCCATTGGCCTCCCCACTCCAATCAGGGGCAGGGCCAGCCAACCAACCACCCATGACCCCTCCCCCAGGCCACTGGCCCCTGATCAGTCCCCCACCTTATTTAGGGGTGGGGCTGGCCAGCCCACCACTCATAGCCCCTTTCCATGGCTGGCCCAGCCCCCAATCACCCCCCACCACTCTGATTAGCCCTCAGCCCCTCCTTCCACCTAGCTCTGCCCTTATCACCCTCCTATACCAGTCAGAGGGTGGGGTTGGCTGGCCAAACTCCCATGGCCCCTAGCCACTGACTCCTGATCAGCCCCCCCCCCCCCCCCCGCACCCTATTTGGGGGAGGGGCCTGCTGGCCAGTTGCCTGTGCACTCCCCTCCAGCTAGCCTGGCCCCTGATCAGGGCCCTATTGGGACCAGCCAGTTGGCTAATCTCCCACTATCTCTTCCTCCCAATAAGCACAGCCCTAATCCACCCCAATTGGGGCCAGGCTGTCCAGACCCCACCGGTGCATGAATTTCTGCACTGGGCCTCTAGTACATTAATAGTTGTCACAAAAACATTAAAAGCATAGCTTTTTAAAAAGACCTAAGGTCCAATTTACAATAATCATTATAAAGACTACTATTCTGGCAAATCTTATGGATTCATTATATGTTGTTTAATGTCTTGTGGAACTGAGATTCTATGATGTTTTCACTTATTTTATCACTAAGGACAATCTATTGAAGGAATGTTCCACTGTGTCCAAGTGAATTATTTGAGTTAAAAGAATAAATTAAAATAGCAATAGTCTTTGATAACAGGAGTGATATACAAAAAAAAAAACCCCAAAAAACAAAACAACAACAACAACAAAAACAACAACAAAACAAAACACACACACACACATATGCACACACACAAATATATATACTATTAATACTATGATTTCAACTGGCATGTTGTGGTACACTGGTGCAGCAATTTTTAAAACATGCAATATCTGACTATTTAGTCAGGGACAGTGACTTCTTTTCCTTTAAATTGTCAAATAAAAAAATGACAATAGCCAACACAACATTATCCATTGGTGTGAATAAATAAAAATTATACTTATTTTTGTCAGATCAGCAAATATACATATATTTTTGGTGTGTTTCAGAATTTTAATAATTAGGTTATGTGTGCCATGAGATGAAAAGGTTGAAAATTGCTACCCTAGCAAAGCACGTTATAACAATGGAGAAGACACTAAAGAAATCCTCCTATTCTCATAAGGAGAAAATATGATCTTATTTTTATTTGACAGAATCAAAACAAACAATTAATAAATGGGAGACATAAAAGATCAGTTTAGCTTAACAAACCTTACTAAACATCTAATATGTCAATAAAACACAGTATCTCTCGCATAGCTGAGTTAGTCTCATGAAGAGATCATTTTAATATAATCTAGTAAATATTCTGATAGGAAATTTCAAACAGAGTGATGCATATAAAGGCCATACCATCACACCTGCATAGTGAGCACATGATACATGTGGGCTATAATATATATGTATATAAAAGCCCAATATGCAAAGTGTCCCTTGGGGAGTTCAACTGGGAGACCAGGAGTTTGATTGCTTGCTATGTCATATGATCACCAAACAGCAATGAGGAACAAAGGGAGGCCCTGGCCTGCAGCTGGAAGGAAGGCTCTGGCAGCAGCCGGAATGCCCTGATCTGCCCTGATCACCAGCCAGGCCTAGGGACTCTACCTGTGCTCAAATTCCATGCACCGGGCCTCTAGTATGTAACTAGTATGTAACAACATAAAAAGTGTGAATGGGAAGTGGAAGAGAGGCACTTGGACCAGGAGAGTGATGTCCTCTTAGTTACATAACTAGTGCTAAAACCAGCGAGGAGCCAGGTTTCTCAACACCCACTTTCTTGCCTTTTCCGAAAACCCATGGTGTTCACAGGCTCCACTGGGATGAAATCTTTGGGTTGGTTGAATAGCAAGCAGCACCTGTTGAAGTACATTTGCCATTCTCTTCCTTCCTTGAACCACACCCAAAAAACAAAACCGTTACTAAATATTCAAGTTATGTACTTCTCTTTATGTCTAAGCGAAATGACATCTGCAATAGAAAAGAATGCCATTTTCTTTTTTATTTTGCATATATGTATGTATATATCACAATACTTTAAAAGGTAAGTTATGCAAAATACACAACTACATACAGAGGATGTTCCTTCTTACTGTTTATTGGAAATTGACATCCAGAAGGTCTTCTCTAAGGGCATACTATTTCTTTCCCACCCTTGCTTGCTTATCAATTTGGTTCACAATTTCACCATAAGAAGTTCTTGATATGACTTCACAAATAGGTACAGAAAAGAAAGGGTGTACTGCTTTTAAGTAAAATTAAACATATTAGTGAAAATGTACAATGCCATTCCAAGTAAAACAGGTCTGACAGCATGCCACCACCCTCGTATTCTAATATATGCCTACTTAGAGCAAACGTCAACTCTCTTGATTTTAAAAATTTCATGCAGAGTGAAATAAAAATGCTAATTCCAAATTGGAAGGTCTATTTAAGGAACTACATGGATTAATAAGATTATTCACCCAAAAGCACTGTACAATATATTACCAATTTCTCTATTAACAAAAGTACAGTATCATTTATAAATAAGATTTCTTTGAAAAACTCATTCAGAGGCATTATTTACTTGAAGAGTGGCTGTTTGTCATATTGCACTTCTTTTCAGTAATAGAAAAACAATATTCATGCTACTTCTGATGTGTTGCCCATCCCTTATCCTTGACCACTGACCTCAAAAACCTAGGATTCTGAAGAGATAAATAGAGAAATCGATCCCTAAAAGAGATCTTGACAAGTAATTTATTTTTCTATAAAAATCTAAACACTTGCTCATCTTATAGCCTAACATGAAAGTGTCTCATTCACATCCTAGTGACTGAAAATGCCATGGAAACCACTGTTTCATAGCTTGACTGGGTGTATTTTCCCCCTTCCATAAATCCATCCCTCTCCCCAAGTGGTTCGCAAACACTGCATATTCCCAGGAAGGGACAGTAAATTTTATATATGTGCCGTAAGTGGCTCTGAAGACAAGCCCCAGCCCAAACATTCAGAGCCTGCAGTGACGCTGGCAGGTGCTGTGGAAGGAAGGAAGGCCGTGCTTCTAAGAGCATAGCACGCTGCCGGTCTCTTCTGTTTGTTTTCAGGTGCTTGCTCCGTGACTTAGGGCATTTACGCCCACATAGAGGTATATTCACAGTCTCAGAGGAAAGAGGTCACATGAAAGAAATCAGATGGCATGTTCAAACAAAGATAGTAAATGGGTGGGAGGGGAAAGAACAAAATGTGTGCTGAGCAGTTTCCCTGGGCTAACGCTGAAGCCCTTTGTCTTCAATTAAAACTCAGGAAAGCCCTACCGCTCCCCCTAGATTGTGGGCAGTTTTCAGGCAGGGCCTCTGCCTCCCTCACAGGTGTGTTCTGTTCAGTGAATTGCACACATTTTGAACACAGTGGGCATTTATATCATGTCTCCGGAATTGAATCTGCTGCTGAGATAGTTGTCTTACACTGCCAGGGAAATGTGGAGGTCTGTTACAGCTTGAATGAAAAGCAAAGCCACTGGAAGACAGTCCAACGCCAGAATGCCTGCAGGGTGTGCAGTGGCCACATGTGCTTAAAGCCATAGGACACCAAAAAGTCTAGTCGCCTTTGAAAGATGAATTGCTTTTTGAATGGAAGTGCATTGCAACCAGATATTTCTAAGAGTCTAAAATTAAGAGTAGTCTGCTCTTTTAACGTTTATCTTTCCCAAAATGGTACTTTTTATTTCAATGTAAAGGGGCTTTCTTAAATACTGCCATCTCTATCTTTACTAAAACATGTGTGTAAATGTAAAAACAATAATATGTGAGTGATACAGAACTATTTATTCATTGGCGCAGAATATTGCTTTATAAAGGATCTTGAGTGTATCATTTATGCAGTCCCAATGAACTGTGTGTCATACACACATACTGAGGGATGATGTAGGTAATAGTAGGAATCTATAAATTGTGGAAAATAAGCTACTATACTATGCCTCATACTTGGACAATTTATAACAATAGGAACAAAGCATATTTCAAGCATTGAAAAGCAATCAGATTCTTCTTCCTAGCAATGAGCAGTTTTCTCAAGGGGCAGATTATTATAGTTCTCTCCTCACTGTTGGTAGAGCAGAACTCCAAGAGGCATATGTATATATATCAAGAACTTATTAACACCTTTTGTAGGAAGCTTTGCCTGTGGGTGACTATAAAAAGCCACACACTTTAAAAAAAAAATCTTTATTGTTGAAAGTAATAGAGATGTACCCTTTTTGTCCTATTGACCCCTTTGAACCCTGTACCTACCCCAACCCCAGGCCTTTACCACACTATCCTCTGTGTCCATGGGCTATGCATTATGCATTAAATTCTCTATTAATCTCTTCCCACCCACCTACCCACCCACACCACCTTCCCTCTAAGATTCACCAGTCTGTTCCATGCTTTTGAGTCTCCGGATCTGTTTTGTTCATTAGTTTATTGTGTTCATTAGATTCCACACATGTGTGAGATCATGTGCTACTTATCTTTCTCTGACTGGAAGGCACCAAGAACTTACCATTAGACAGCTCATCTTTTCTTAAGGGTTAATTTTTCCAACAAGGAAGGTATTCACCTTGCCAATCTATTGAAATAACTGCCAATTTTAGAAGCAAACATTAGCATTTTAAGAACGCTAATGTGTCTGTAGGAAAATTACATGTTCAGGAAAAGCAGAAAATGTATAAACATAAATATTATTTTGTACCATACTTGAAGAACTGCGTGTAGCCAAAATATTCTGCAGATAAGACAGCAAGACAAGACATCCAACAGTTAGTGTGTGTTCTGCTTCTTGCCTTCAGAGAACAATGAATTCAGAATGAACAATAGTAAATTCAGAGGGAATCAGAGAATGAAAATGTTATCTGGTTGACCTTAAATGTTTGTCATGATTTCCTGCAGGTTCTTCTGAATCCCAAGCTGATACTGTGTGGGGTGCACAGTGTGGCACAACATAATGAAACACTTTGGTTTCAAAAATAAAAACATATCATTTTCTTCCCTAGAGATTTTCCCTTGGCAGGCAGATTTCCCAACTTAATTTTGGTTGCTTGAGATACCTCATGATGTGATAGCATTTATTTTAAAGGGTTACCTAAGTATGTTTAAGTAATTCCTTGTTCTTTGGATCTAATCTATTTGAACTCTCTACAGACCTCTAATCATGTAGGGGGGGAAAACAAACAAACAAACAAAAACCACACAGACAACTTTGCCATGAAGAGAATCAGTGATTCTACGCACTCAGTTCCACCACATTGGTACTTTAATTTATATTTGCAAATTGTCCATTCTCCTAAGAAAGAATCTCAGTGTGATCTCCACTGAGTATTTATAATAAGCACTAATAACTATCTTCTTGGCAAGCTCACGAAAGATAAACCTAAGCAAGAAGGGAAAGGATAGCAGAACCTAGTTTACAGGCAAGTTATCACAAGCTTATTCACCCATAAGCAGTGTTCTGCTACCTGTTGTTATTGCACAAAGCACTTCTAAAATAGGCTGTCATTTGGCTCAAACTTAATGGCAGCTTAGGATTGGTACTTTAATGATCAGAACAAGGACTCTGTCTAGAATTAGATACGAAGCTCATAACACAGGCAAGTTGTCATTCTGTAAGCCAGAAACTTCTCTGCTCTAAAAAATCACGTCTGTCTGACAAGCAGGAGGTTATGTCTCACAGCAGATCCTAGAGCATTTACATTCTCTCGTATTTCCATATTTCATATTGCTTCTTTTTCCCTAGATACAGAGCAACAAGTCGTGATTCAATATCACCCTGCTGTCTATTTTAATTGAAATCTTCAGCATATACAAACATGTCAAGAGTTAGTAATAAAAAAAATAAAAAATAAAAAAAAGCTCAACAAGCAATAGATATATATCTATGGGGGATTGGAAACCTTATTTCTTCACTTGTTTTTTGAATTGCATTAATGGTCACAAATGAAGGTACAACAAAGTGCCTTGTTTGAAAGAAGCCAGTGGGAGCCGGAGAGATCCCTAGTTAGAGGAATAAAGATCACCCAAGTAAAACTTACATTGGGGCACAATTTATAAGTGAAAGAAAATGGGGATTTCACCTTTTACCTAGGTGGTCCACCTCATCTAAAAAAAAAAAGAGAGAGAGAGAGAGAGAGATAGAGAGAGAAGAGAATTTTTGCTAGAGCTTTGTCCAAAAGTAAGTGTCACATAAGTGCCATATATATGTCTAGAACTTTAGGTTTGCTCTATCCTTCAGAAAACCCAGAATAAAAAGATAAGAAAGACACAAATAGCCCAGAGGAAACAGGACATAGGACAAGAAATAGCAAAGTAGTATAGAATGAAGGGAACAAAGTATATTGGTTTAGGAAATTTCAGCTAACAACATAAAATAAAATAAAGAATACTAGAAAGGGTCAGATACTAAAATATACATTAAAAGAATAAGTTTTTGGTAGATAGATAGATATATTGATAGAGAGATATAAATATATACATATGTTCTCATTTATTTATATTCTACATACCATAAGGTATCTGAAAAAAAGTGAATTTATGCTGAATTCTCTTTCCATACATGTCCACCAAAACAAACAAACAAAATAACAAAAAATACTTTTATGATTTAGTGTTAAAACAATGATTTTCCTTTTAGGCAAATTTGTCATTTACATTACTATCTTGATACAGATGACAGATTTAAGTTCATAATTCTAACATTTATCAAACCTATTTCCTAAACATTGAAAAGACTGTAATCATTTCAAAATATATATAAATATCAAATTATTATGTTGTCTACCTTAAACTAATATAATGTATATCAATTATACCACAATTTTAAAAGGGAGAGGTGACTTTATATTCACAATTATTAACTTACTGAATCCTCACAAAAACCCAATGAGCTATATTATTATGCTTATTTCAATGGATGAAATTATACTAAGATATTCTACAACGATGAAATAATACCTCTGAACTATCATCAATTGAAGATATTTACTGTTGATTCCCCCCACTCACCGACCACTTTACCTTGAAGAAAAAGAAAAGAAAAACTAGTTGTAACAGATGAACTGGTAAATAAAAGGTAGGCAAGAAATAAAACAAAGTTGTTCTTTTCTTTCTGACCATATATGTAGAATCATTTTCATAAATCTCTTCAAAATATCAATAATAATTTTCTTTAAACTAGGAACACATAGCTTAGTTAAAAGAATAATACATTTAAGAAAGAAAAATCTGACATTTTGAAATTATATCAAATAAGAACAAGAATATATTGTGTTATATGCACATACATATCCACAGAGAAGCCAACAAAGACCTTCACTTAAGCTGACTGGTACTTGAGCTTTTGGACATAACGGTTCTACTATATTGAGCACTAATCAAAAAATATATATGCACCCCTATATTTAAAGCAGTGAAACAACGGCTAAGATCTGGAAACAGCCCAAGTGACCATTAGGCTATAAAAGCTATGGTACATTAGCACCATAGAATACTCTGCAGCTGTAAAAAAGAAGATTTTTTTACCCTTTGGGACAACATGGAGGGACATGAAGAGCATTCAAAGCCAAATAAGCCAGTCAGAGAAAGATAGCTATCACATGATATCACTCATATGTGGAATCTAATGAACAAAATAAACTGAAGAACAAATTAGATTCAGAGACACAGAATCATGGAACAGACTGACAAATATCAGAGGGAAAGTAGGGGTGGGTAGGAAGAGACTAACAGGGGTACTTATATGCATATATGCATAGCCCATGGACACAGACAATAGTCTGGTGAAGGCCTGGAAGGGATTGGTGCAGAATGGAGGAGGTAAGTCAGAAAAAAAAGGAATATATTTAATATTTTCAACAATAAAGATAAATTGAAAAAACAAAACAAAAAACACCTGTATATATAAAAGCCAAGCAACTAGAATGATGGAATGACCAGAATGACCAGAACAACTGACTTCCATAAAGCTCACTGTGGTGGCCAACTGGCCTGATCAAGGTTCCCCTGAACATCCCATAGCCCCTTCCCCTGGCTGGCCTTGCCCCAATGGTTCCCATTGGGGGTGGGGCCAGCTGGACTCCACTTGTACACCAATTTATACACTGGGCCTCTAGTAATAAATAATAATGAATTTGTTACTGTTGATTCTGAAGCATGTCTTGCTTTTATCTGTAGCAATTCAGCTAAGAACTCTAAAAGACCTAACTAACAGCTTTAAAGTTTGGATGAGTTAGTATTAATAACACTTAGAGATTTTTAGCATCATTTTCTAATGTTCCTATGATATACTGTGTAAGTTTTTGACAGAATTATTATGTTAATATTCAACACCTCAGAAGAGAAATGAAACATTTCAATTTTTTAATGTTAAAAAACTTGTTAAAATTAAAAGAGCATGAAGGATTTAAAAATACAAATAACAGGATTACACTTACTAAAAATAAATCACAATCCTTTAATGTCAGAAATGTTTATGTCCCAGCTAATGTCATATTATCCAACATTGGAACTTGTATTGAGTAGATGATCAAAAAAGTAAACATTTTTGGCTTAGATAAATTAGTGAATCTGTTGGCTTGGGAAACTATGGAATCACCATATTCTATTCTTGAAACTTTCAGAGAACTCTATGATTTCAAAAGAATCTTAAAGTGCCAAATTTTACTAAAATGTGTCACCATTGCATTGATTCTATTATGAAACTTAATTTCACTTTGGTAAAATACATTTTATTATTTCTTCTTAAATGCCATTGAACTCTTTTGATCCTAGCTCAGCTTTTTTTCCCTTTGAGCAAAATATTGCACTTACTAAAAATTATTCTTCTTTGCTCTGATATTTTTGATATTACAGTACATTTGTTGAGTCATCAAATGTACGAGTAATAGTTGCGATAGAAATCACTGCTCAAAATGTACTTTAGGAAGTACTAAATGGTTTAGAAATGTCAAACAGTTTTCTTTGAAAATTCTGGTGCATTTGTTGAGATTTTATGATTAATACATATGCATCTGAACAGGTCCTGTGAGCAGAATCAGGAATCACCCAATCCACTTCACTGAATATCCTTAAGTGCACAGTAATCCCTCTAGGAATTTTGATTAGAATCAAATGGAATTATGTATCCTAGATCTGGGAGTGGGGGGTTGGGAAGGGTTATATTCTAAGAATAATAATGTCTAAATAGAAACAGAGCAAGCAAAACAGAACAAATAAATAGAATATTTTAGAAAAAAAAACCTGCAAAAATGCACAGATTTTCTATGGAATCTGTAAAACTAGTACTATTATTTTGAAAGGAGAAGCTACAGGATATTAGGATATTTAAAGCGGTCTTATCAATTCTCATAAGGTGGTTAATGTACTAAATGAGGCCAGAGCTGCAATTTACTTATTTAAGAGGCAAGTATTTATTTGTTTAGAAGGATGGATGACACTTAATAAACAGCACTAAAAGCCTAATTAGCAAAGATGTAATTATTTCTGGATCTGATAGCTGCATCTCTTCTAGTTAGCCAGCTGACCAGATACTATCTATCTATGTACCTTACCTACACGTCTATTTTTGTATGTCTGTGTTTATTTGATTTCCTGTTCTCAAGAGGATACACAGTCAATTATTAATTATATTCACTAAAGAAAGGGCCGAAGGCTCAATATTAGAATGATAATGAAGCTTTCTTGGTCGAAATGTGTCTCAAGGAGTTATTTAAGGAAGAGGCCTAGTTTCCCTAGAGTTCCTTGCTTTTCAGGGGAAACAGCAAAGTGTAAAACTAGGAGCCTGTGTGTTCTGGAGTCAAATCATGGCTCTGAAATAATGTAAACCTTGAGGAGTTAACCTCTGTGCCCATTCACTTCCTCCTCCGTTAAATGAGAATGAAAATGGCACCTTAGTAATGGGGGTATTATGAGAATCATATGGGATACCACATGTAAAGCACTTAATGTAGAACCTGATACTCCGTGAGTGTCAGAGGATGTTTTATCATAATCACCAACCACACTATCACAACAACAGGAAGGATAGATTACAACCTAAACTTTTAAGCCAGCACTGATGATCTATACACTAGTTTACATACAGCTGACCCATGAACAACATTGTTTGAACTACAATACATAGGTCCACTTAAACCCAGATTATTAAAACAAACAAAGAAACAGCAACAATAAAACAGCTGTACTGTTTTCTCTGAGGTTGGGAGTCCTTGGGGGGGGGGGGGGGATGGGATGATTGTGGGTATTGAAATACACCATTTCATATAGGAAACTTGAACATCATGAATTTTGGTGTCCACAGGGGTCAGGGTGGGCCCTGGAACCAATCCCCTGTGAATACTGAGGAAGAATTCCTGTAGCTAAGTTTGGGTAAGTCAAAAGTTATATGCTGGTTTTTTACTGCACAGGGATCAGCACGCCTAATCTCAACAGTGTGCAAGGATCAACTGTACATCATGTGAGGGATTCGGGACACAAAGATAAACAAATCTTTGTACCTTGTAACTATACTTTACTACCCTTGGTCATACATTCTCGGATTCGTGACCATATAGAAAGTTAATTTTTAAAAAAGATATAGATCATACCACAAATGAATATTTTTTAACATTTATGATTGAATATCAGCTTCTCTGAAAATCAATGCTTCTCAACTCAGGGCACAGCTATTTATAGGTTGAGCCCCCTTAAGGTTAGGAAAGACTTGCAGTTATCCTGTAAATTCTGATATGTGTTCTCCAGGTTGCAATCCACGATTCAATACATGTTTTCCTTAGAATAGTGGCTGCTTCATTGCTGAATGATGTTAACACGGCAGCCTTGATTGACTGAAGCTTGAAAGAGAGATGCTGAAGTTGGATCTAAATCTACACAGAAATATGTCCTTCTGTCATGGTAGCCTTTGAGCCCACTGGCATGCCTGCTACTTAAAAATAACCAAATGTGTGGAAGTGTAACAAGCCACTGTATCTGTTTTCCTAGAATTCAATATCATTGATATGCTTTCAGAGATTTAGCAAACAGAACATGGGCTTTCAGCACAAAACAATAGCCATAATGTTATCTATTGTTTATTTAAAAAAAAACAAAACTAACTTTATGTCACATACTCTTCAAAGAACATCATCTATATTATCTCAAATATCACAAAAGCACTATAACATTTTTATTATGTTTCCTGTCTGTATCAGAGAACTGTGCAAGGTTAAATATCTTGTACAACATTTACAAGAATATAATTGGAAACCACTACAATTTGGAGTCAGCTGTATTAGACTAAAGATTCTAGTTATTTTGAATATGTATTTATTGAAAGGTATAACTTCATGCACCTTATCTAAGTTTGCTATTTTTTCTTAATTTATAAAGTAAATAACACTAATAACATATTGACTTAGATCATTAAGTGGCATTAGCAATGCATGATACCCATTATATGCTAGATACTCTATCCAGTTGGTCAGAGGTGTACTTACCACTTATTAGGTCACCGGTTGCTTCCTAAGTGAACAAGTTTCTTTACTGTATTAAACAAATAATTATTAACCTATATTGTCTCCTAAACTCTGAGAATGCAAATATAATCCCAGTTCTTTGGGAATTTACTTTCTAGACAACATATTAACTAATCTAATCTCATGGGCAATGCAGTTTAAGGTAGTTGGGCTAAGGGCTGAATTGATTTATTCTACACATAGTTAAACAAAAACTGTGCCAATATTTAAAAATGAATGGCTTAATATAAAAAATATGGATTTTTTCTGAAAAATTTTATTTCAGGCAATGCTGAGCTATCTCCACATGGCAACAATTGGCAAGTGTTGAGTAATAGCTACACTCTTTTACATGTGCCAGGTGTCTTTTGGTTAATTATAGGGGACCTCCTTCTCCTCTTTATGCTAATAGTACCTGCCTAGAAATTTGTGTTCTCAACCCTTAAAAAAAAATAAAGTCTTTCAGTTCTATAGGAGGAAGGCAAGGTCTGACACAATCTCTACACAGGTAAGTATATACTCTGTTTTAATTGAATGAATTAATAAATAAATGGCAGAAATCTCTATGGAAGCACAGTTGTTTTTTTAATTAATATCTATTTCTTAGATTAAATATTTTACCCAGTGGCAACTGATCTAAGAAAATGACTGAGTGGATATGAAAATCCCATCACGAAAACACTTGGGAATAATCAAAACATGCATCGTGTAGGCCATAGATTATCAACAACATAGTTGGTCATCAAAAGCAGAAATGTCCTTAATCCAGACCTATTAACCTTGAACTTGCTGTGCTGGAAGGATTTTCATGCATTCCCAGCACTAAATTATGCTTATACGTTGTGCCCTTTCTTAAATTATGACTTAAGGAAAACAGACAAAATAAAGAAACAGAAAGCAAGATAATATTACTTTTGTAGAAAGAGGAGGAGAAAGCAGTAACAAAGATGGATTTAGAAAGACCTAAATCTAAATCCTGGTTCTACCAATTGTGACCAATTAACAATGGGCAAATTATTGAATGTCTCACTAATTTTGTTTTCTTTCCTTAAAAAGAGAAAGAGAGAGAGAGAGAAAGAGAGAGAGAGAGAGAGAGAGAGAGAGAGAGAGAGAGAGAGAGAGAGAGAGAGATGATACTTAGCTTTATATTAACTGTGAGTACAAATTGTATTATCAGAAAAAAAAAGGAAGGGGGGGCAATCAATATACTTGACACATTGAATGCCCAGGAATAAAATGTGGTTTTC
Organism: Pipistrellus hanaki; assembly: GCF_964339955.1. NCBI lineage: Eukaryota > Metazoa > Chordata > Mammalia > Chiroptera > Vespertilionidae > Pipistrellus > Pipistrellus hanaki. The sequence goes on along the minus strand of NC_140505.1, from coordinate 61,287,385 downwards.
TTCGTTTCCTTTCCTCTTTCTTGCTTACAAATTTACTAATGTTCTTATTTTATTGTGTTTGCAGGCTCAGCATTATCCTCTCAAACTCTGCAATCATGAATGTGTAAATAAAAATCCAAAGTTGAATTTTATTTACATAGTCCCAATTTATATCTGATTTAAATAGTAGCATGCCTACACAATAGCTTTAGAAAGAATAATGTAACATTCTCTTAAAAACCTTATATTTTACATGATGTGGCATTTTCTCTTTTTATCAAAACATTGTAAAAGAATAGCATAATATTGAAAAGGGACTTTTTACTTTACAATTTTTATCTCTCAGTATATAAAAATGTATTTGTTCAACATACATATATATTTATGTGTTTGTGTGTCTAAGTACACACACACACACACACACACACACACACACACACAGGGGGAGGGGAGTTCTCTCATCCTGGCCTGCCACCTCTCACAGTCTGGGAGCCCTCAGGGAATGTCCTACTGACTGCTTAGGCCTGCTCCCCGAGGGAGGTGACTGGGTCCATCAGGAGAAGGCACTGCCCCTATCACCCCACCACCGCCGCTTCTGTTACTGCTGCTGCCTGCCCTTGGCCCTCCCAGTTGCCACAGCTTTGTCTAGAAGGATGTCGGCTGTCCAGTCTAATTAGCATATTATCCTTTTATTATTATAGACACACACACATACAAAGATATATATCATCTGAGAAAGTTCTAGGCATTTAAACAAGAGCCACAAAGCCAGTATCTTGGCTTCCCTAGAGGATATAAAAGGATATGATTGAACACTTCTTATCTTATTATACTGACCCCATGTTCTCCTGTGCCAAGTGTGTAAATCCCAGCAGTGAATTTAAACCCAATCTCATTTTAAGTTTCCTTTGTACTCAGCATCATCCTCATTTTTCACTGCACTGCCCTCATCAGGGCCTTGGTCCGGTCTAAGACACTGCTACCGATAAACCAGGAGCTGTAATTGAACTTATAATTACATATACTTTAACTCTAACCACAGAAGTGTTACTATAAATGAGAGCAAACAGACTTCCATGCTTTGAAGTAGTGGCTACTCTTACACAGCAATAACAGCATGCCTATGATGGATGTTAAACAGTAGCATTGTGTAACTGGCTCAACCTCTGACCTTCAAAGAGTAATAAATAATTGTATTAATTGTTCTCTATACATTAGCACACCTTTGAAAAGGGCTTTTAGCTAGAGGTGCAGGCATCATCTAGCACAAGGAAGCCCACATCCTGAAACTAATTGGATGCATGGAACCTATAAATATATGGCTGCTTTCTAATAACTGTAAACACATGCACTCATTTTTTGTGTACCTTTTTATTTAAGCAGGGATCGTTCAACATGTGCCAAATGCAAAGTGTCTAAAGGGCATTTTAGCAGATAAATACAGATTAAGTGAGGTCATTCCAAGTGCATTAACTTCGCAGTTTTCTTCTAACTCTTCTTACCCTGCTGCTCCCCAGGAGAATCTGCACTCTCACAGGGTCACCCTGAACCAGACTTCCAGGCACAAGGCTGCCTTCTCCTTCCCGTTCTGTCCTCCTTTGTTAAAACAGCAAGCATGGTTGTACTGTTGTCCACATGTCACCGCCTGCTGCCTAGAAGCTCTTCCATTCATTTACGCGATAAACATCTGCTGCCTACTGTGTGACAGCTTCCTTCTAGGTGCTGACGATGCAGAACAAGTAAAACAAAGTTTAGGACCTCCTGACTCTTTCATTCCAATTGGAGATAGGGGGGTAAAAGTAAAAACAAACTGTAATATGTCATCAAGTAATGTTAAGTGCCATATTTAAAAAAATGTGCAGCCAGGGTGTGCATGTAACGTGTGGTGGACAGTACTTACAGGTAAAGTGGAAGACCTCTGAGTTGACACTGGAGTGACAGGAATGAGTACAAGACATGGGTCTATCTTGGGGAGAGAAACCAAGCACATGTGGGTCTGAATGTCCTTTCAAGACAATAATGAAGCTATCCGATGTTTGCCTAATCAAACAGAGGAAATGATGTTGCATGCAGGAATATATTTATTTTGAGTGCTGCACTGATTTTCTGATCAGCATACTTTTTAACATTGCAGACATTAACTTTAAAGCAATCGGCTTCTGAGATGTCTTCAGTGCTTTGGGGGCATGGATAACATCACCATTTTGTGTTTATCTATGTGTGCCCTTCTCCTCTCCTGGATGAGGGTCCCACCACTTATACTGTGTGTCCCAAAAGCATAAGAAGCCCTAGCCAGATTGGCTGAGTATTTAGAGCATTGGCCTGCAGACTCAAGGGTCCCGGGTTAATTCTGGTCAAGGGCACATGCCTGGGTTGCAGGCTCGGTCCCAAGTGGGGGGTGTGCAGGAGGCAGCCGATTAATAATTCCCTCTCATTATTGATGTTTCTATCTCTCTCTTCCTCTCCCTTCCTCTCTGAAATCAATAAATAAATATGCATATTTTTAAGAAGCATAATAAGCACTGTTTGTAAAGAGGAAAAGTGTCATGTGTACGGTATTGGGCTCTGAATTCAGAGAAGTCTGGATATGAATTCTAACTCTGCTGCTCACTACAAAGCTCTAGGTATTCCATTGTCTGAATGTGTGTTCCCTCACCCCCATTTATATGTTGAAATCATAATCTCCAAAGGAAATGGTGTTAGAAGATGTGGCCTTTGGGGGTGATTAGGTCATGAGGGTGGAGCTCTTATAAAAGAGATACCACAGAGCTGCCCAGTGCCCCTTCCCACTTGAAGCTACAGGAAATCTGTTACTCACCTAGCCATGCTGACTCCCTGATCTTCCAGCTTCCAGAACTACGAGCAATACAACACTGTCCATAAGCCACTAGTCTATACTATCTTATCTAATAAAAGTCTAATATGCAAATCAACCTGGTGCTACTTCCATTCACTATGATGCACACTGACCACCAGGGGGCAGACCCTCAGCACAGGAGCTGCCCCCTGGTGGTCAGTGAACTCCAACAGGGGGAGCACTGCTCAGCCAGAAGCCAAGATCCCGGACTGTGAGAGGGTGCAGGCCGTGCTGAGGAACCCGCGCCCCTCTGCCAAATTTCATGCACTGGGCCTTTGGTTTTGTTATATGGGCCTGAACAGACTAAGGCAGGGCAGGCTGCTCACATTACTTGACCTTCACTATTATGTCATAATGAGAGGCAAACTTCCTCAGGGTTTTTCTGGATTTCACAAGGTCAGATACACAAAGTGTTTGTGCCCTGCTTAGCATTCCAGAGGAGCAAAGGAGACCAAAAATGGTCGGTGTTTCATGCCTTATTCCATATATCTTTTACAATAGCCCAATTCACCTAAGAGCAAATGAAAGTTATGCAAAATGGAGTAATTTCTCCAAGCTCTCATGATAGGGGAGCTAAACCTCAAATCTAGGACCTTTCCAACCATAACCAACTGTCTTATTTTTGCATTTCTGTTCATTTGTGTTACCTATGTCACTTCACAAACAATAAATGCCTTGGATTCTTTTATTTTTTTCTCTCACTTGTTTGCCATACCTAACCACTCCCTGGTATTACTTTTTTTTGCTATAAAATGACTCTCTTATCAATCCCTTGATTTCTATCCTCACCACTAGAATCACAATTCTGACATCACCACATAATAGAAATAGAATGACATTCAAGTATAAAGCTCTTTTGTTTTCATTCCTTCTCTAGCCCCAAATTAGTTTCGCTACATCACTTTGAGAGCAACATTCACTGACTCAAAACCAAGTACAACATCAAAAATAATATAGACTAATTCCATTCACCCCAAATCAATTCTCAGATGAGGTGGATTAGATTTTCCTCATATATGAACCTTCTCTGTTGTCTCTTTTGCAAAGGTTTCCTTTAAGATCCTTTACACTAGAGTGCTCCAGCATTAAATGTTTGGGAAGAAAGTTAGAGCACCTTGTAGGCAAGTAAGATCTGGTTTGTTCTGTTGTTATTATTACTACTAGTATCATCATCATCATCATCATCATCATAATTATAGAACCAAATGAAACTACATTTTGTATAGATGACAAGTCAAATGACTTCTTAAAATTTGATTACTCTTTTTGTAGTCATATGCAGTTAAATGGGTTGTCAGATAAAATATGGAAAAAAAAAAGTATCTATTGTATGGTAGCAGTAAAAGCAGAAACAATAGGTTAAACATTCCCCTTTCACACAGCACCTTTTCCCTCCCTACCATTCCCAATGTTAAGCAACCCAGTGGAGCTTTCTTCCTCACAGCAGTTACCAACAGATATTAGTTTTTCTATTCATCTCATTGCCTCCACAAGACCTTCAGTTCTAAAGACAATCAAATGAGCAGAAAAATGAGTATTTGTTGAACTGCGAGGCCTTTGAGAGCAGGCGTGATGTATCAATCCTATCTCTGCATACGTAATTGCTATATTCCTATACAAAGAAGCTGTGATTTGAAAGCTGGCAGAGAAGGTATTTAAAATGACAGGATGACTGATAAAGTAAAGATTGGTGTAAAAATGCTGATTTTTTTTCAGTTTAATTTTTGTTATTTCTGAGTCTCTGTCTTTTACGAAATTTCTAATGACACAATTTGAAAGGAAAATCTTAACTTTTTCATTTCCCTTCATGCCTCTTACTTCTTAATGAACTCCTAAGAAGAAATCCGGTTTGGCTCAGTGGATAGAGCATCAGCCTTCGGACTGAAGGGTCACAGGTTCAATTCCGGTCAAGGGCATGTACCTGGGTTGTGGGCACATCCCCAGTGAGGGGTGTGCAGGAGGCAGCTGATCCTTGTTTCTCTCTCATCAATGTTTCTAACTCTATCCCTCTTTCTCTCTGTAAAAAAATCAATAAAACATATTTTTTTTTAAAAAGAAGAAACCCACTTTTTTGAAAGTGCCTTATAGACATGATCACAGTGGGCTTATAGATAAAGAAAAACAAGCTCCCTACTGTCTTACATTTTCTAACGTTTTCAGGTAATTATCTGAAACAGACCTTGTCAGGGCAGAATCCACTTCCTGGAATCTGGCTTTTGGGCAGAATCCAAAAGCAAAGGAACCAAAATAAGGAAATCAATTCCTGCCAACAAGTGCCTGAAAAGCTCCAGCTAAATGAACTGATGCAATCTCAGCGCAGGACTCGCAGGCGGGAACAGGGGGGGAATTCTCATCACTCCTGCGTCTTCGGGAGCCAGGAGGAGATGGAGTGAAGCACGCCAGCAGTGCCAGCTGGTGGAAGTCAAAGATTACTGATAAGGCAGAGGCCGGAGAAGTGCTCCCTTGCTTCCGCCCGGTGATGTGTCTTACACTGTTTCACCAGGCCCCGGTGACAGGAACCCAAGGCACCACGATCCATCTTACTTGCCCCCCAAAAAAATAGTGAAACACAGGCAAGAAATTAGAGCGATTCGATAGATTTAAAAAGAAACACACATACGCACAAAAACACAACCCATTTAAGCTTGTGGCCTGCACTCCAAATCTATCAACATGTTGCAGGAAAAATTCCAGTGTTTATCAGAATGGATACAAGCATGCTATAGTCATCAGACAAAAGAAAGGCCTTCTCGGCAGTTCCTAAGAATGGGGAGGGAGAAACTGCACAGGAGGCAAAATTTCTCTCACAATGTTAACCATCTCGGATAATATAAAAGGCAAGCATATCTCCTGCCATTTCACTGTATGGCTGCACATGGCACATTGTGTGTAGCTAGCTCACACTGGCAGAGGCTGATATATGTTGAAAAGAAAGAAGAAGATAATCAACAGGAACGATAAACAATTGTGTGTTCTGCACAACATCTGGAGCTCCGGTCTTAAAAACCTGTTCTATTTTTTTTTTTTTAAACTTGCAAAACTATATACAGATATATATTCACCCAGCAATCTAGTGAATTATAAAATTATTCTGAAATCAGAGGCATGGGGAAGGAATCGGTGTCCTAGAGCAATTGTGGAGAAATTAACTAAATATGCTTCAGCTTAATTAAATTCATGTAGATTCCGTCTTTCTTAATGTGTTGGAGAACAAGAGGATACATTCATTACTTTTCTCTTAAAAGCAATCTATGAAACATGCATTAAAGTTTGCTAATCAAGGTCAGAATTTGCTGTTAGGTGTAAGTAGTTTTCAAAGAATTAGCATAACGTTGGTATTATACTCTCCACTTATTTAGAGGTTATGTAAATCAGGATAGGCTAGAGTAGGATGCAGAAAATAGCCTTGAAAGTTTAGTAATTTAAAGCAAACTACGGCATATTCCTCCTTATATTACAAATCGATCAGAGGTCAGCTAGAAGCCTGCTCTCCACTGTACTTAACTTTGGGATCTTAGTTGATGGAGGAACTACTACCCGTAATAGTTCTGGTTGCCACGGGAGAGACAAATAAAGAGCTTTGGGCAAGCTCACACAAGCGATTACGTTTCCGTCTCAGCAGGAAGAAACCCCACTTCTGCCATAATTGATTGTTGTGCTATTCGCCGTGGACCATCTAACCACAAGGGAGTCGGGAAGCACAACTATTAGAAGTAGCCACCGTTTATTAAGGTCCAGCTAAACGGGGGGGAGGGAGGGGTGCTTTCACCTCATTGCATAATTTAAAAAATATATATTTTATTGATTTTCCACAGAGAGGAAGGAAGAGGGATAGAGTGTTAGAAACATCGATGAGAGAGAAACATCAACCAGCTGCCTCCTGCACACCCCCCCTGGGGATGTGCCTGCAACCAAAGTACATGCCTTTTACCGGAATTCAACCCAGGACCTTTCAGTCCACAGGCCGACGCTCTATCCACTGAGCCAAACCGGTCCCAGCTCATTGCATAATTTTAATACTTGCAGTCGCTCTTGCAGGTAGGTGTTCTTAAGGTTCCATTTTGCTTACTAAATGAATCTGAGGCTCATATAATTTCAGATGCTTTCTAAAGCAAAAAGCCATTACTGTCTGACAATGGTCACTGTCCTTGCCTCTACTCGTACTGCAGATTTTGCCCTTAGGGCTCAGGTGCTATTTAATTCCTCACATTCAAAGCAACAACAAAATTCCTCACATTCAAAGCATGCATGCAGCCATGTATCAAGGTGACTTGGTACTTTTATACAATAAAATGTTTGTGAAGAAAATTAATGATATAGAGCTAAAATATAGTTTTAATCATGTATTTACAGAAAAGGATGATCTCTGTGCTCATTACAATCCCTAAATATACTACAAATAGGTGGTTGGATGACAGGGAATATAATGGATTGACAGGGTGTTTATACAGTATCAAGAGTCTATAGGAAAAATGGAGAGGGAAAGCATTTTGGTATAAATTATTCAACAGAAAAAGAAACATAATAGTCCGCCCTTAGAATTTCCTCCTCTGTCTCTTTTCTTTGCTTGGCTAGTTCCCCAGGCCTTGGTGTTAACCTCAGAAAAGAGTCCCATCTGGTCCCAACTGTTAAAGTGCTAGGGACCTCTGTTGAGTAGCATCTTCAAAATTACCAAGTGTGCTTAGTATTGGAAAACAGTAGACTGGAAAATTACAGAAGATTGTATTCCATAGACCCTTGTTTACAACTGTAGTTGGTAACTAAACAGACCAACTCATTCTATGGCAAGTGGTTTCTCTAAAAAATCTCTAGATCAGAAAAACAAAACCTGTGCAGCAAAATTTAAATCCTATTTATTCCTTCCTAAAGGGCTGCTTTTAACAATCAGCCTGAGTACCAGTACAAGAGCCTCAAATATTTTCTAGACTTAATATAAGATTTATGAACAGAAGAAATTATTTAAGTAATAAAATAACAAGGAATCGCTATTTTTAAAAACCTAATAATCACTTAGTGCTTTTATCACATCAAATGCATTAAACTTCTTTGAAGTGAAGTCTTTTCATCATAATGCGATAAATTAAATATCTGTTCCTTATAGAATGTGATTCTGCTACACTAGATTAAAATCAAATCATGAGCAAAATCAATTTTACTTACAATAATCTTAGCCTACTGAGACTCTGGTCAGTAATCACAATAAATGTCTCTCCCACTCATATTTCCCCCCACGGGTTAGACTTTCCCAAAAGATATAATTTGTTGATCTTTCACACTTTCTCCATGTATTTTGTTTCATTACTTTGAAGGTAAACAAACAGCACACATTTCAATAATTTCTTAGGATATTGGAAGGAAAAATCTATACATGTGTGTTTGTGTGATTATGTCTGTGTAAATAATAGGCAGATCACATAGATAATTTACATGTTATCTCTAAGGGATTTATTAATTTAAGAGAGAGTGGTAAATATTTAAGCTGTATTGAAGGAATTGTGCTGACATTAAATCATGGGATTAGTTCTCATATAAAAGTCAGAGGATTCAGTATCTTGTCAGAAAACTAGAATGGAGCATGCTTACATGATGTTAATCATGTATTTAATGATTCTTTTATTGAAAGCCCACTACTTTATGACAGATAAAATGAAAAGAAAAACATGAACATGTTCTTGTCACACAACTGAGAATTTTTCAAAGGAGAGCAAGAATTTCGCAATGTTCATTAAAAAAAAGGTTTTTTATTTTATTTGTCTAGTTTTAAAATAATACTGAAAAACAAGTAATATTTCACTTAAAGAATAATTATTCTTTCACAACTTATGTTCAGTTGTCTACAATTAGACTCTTGTTTTAGATATTAACTAAACTTCAACTCCAATATATCAGGGTGAGATAGAATTGAGTTTGGAAGTTGCCTAAATATGTCACATATGTAATAGTTATCTGTGAGGGCTAAAAATTCTGCTAAATTACCCATGGTTTAGACGATACAACTTTAAAACAAAATTTTAGTTTTAAACAACAAAAATTTCACTGGCAAATGTTCAACCACTACTGCTGCTTTAGCAATTAGGAAATCCTGACCCAAATAACTGATATGGAAAGTATAAAGCCTTATGGTTTTGAGGGGCAGATCAGTTTTAACACACATCCCTAGTATTCTTTCACATGCTTTAAAAATAATTTTGCTCTTATGGTTCCTTTCATGGTACTTTCGTTTTATGCTTACAAATAAAAATAAGCATTAAAGCCTATATTAATTGAATATTTAGGCATCAAGTTGGGAAATAAAAATCAGTATATGTTTTGAAAGACTAAAATTCCAATGATAAGAAGTCATGGTTAGAAAAAAGCATCAGTCTCCTATATAGCTGGTAAAAGTACAAAGAAAACAAACTTTCTGAAGGAAATTATGGCTCTAAGAATGGTCTATTGCAGTATGTGTCACTTCATGAAGTACCTCTACCTTAAGAAATGTCTTTAATTTAATAATATAAGATGTGTACTCACTGATGTGAAGGTTAAGGGTTTTCCTTTGCAGAATTAAAAAAAAATTAAACTGATATGCTTGTGCATTTTTAACAGATCAATTCAGTAGAATACTTGGCAGTCATTAAAAAGCAGTCATTATAAATTTGGGTCAGTCAGTTTTAAAACCCAAAGAGAAAATATGCTTCAAGTTAAACACACATGCAGAAGGCTTTTTTTTTTTTAACTCTTTACTGTTAACAGTGTTACATATGTTTTCTTTTCCCCTCATTGGCCTCTCCCAGCACACTCCTGCCACCCAGCACAGGCCCTCACCCCCCTGTTGCCTGTGTCCATTCGTTATGCTGAGAATCATGCATACAAGTCTGCAGAAAGTTGTTCTTCTCTCTTTCTAGTGAGACTTAAATGACTGGGATAAATACTTACTAGTAATCTTAGATGAAGCCTGTCATACAGAAAAATCATTGCTATTTAGTACATTCTTTTAAAATTCTGGAGATTTTATCAGTCTTTTTCTTGCTGAAGGAATAGCAGGTATAGTTAACATGAAGTAAAGTAGGCCACTTCTTAATTTTCCATATCAGAATACTCCTAGTAATTTTTTTCCTATATGACCAATTTCAGTGTGTCTGATTTTGCTGCAGTTTGCTTGAGGTCATATAACATTTATCTAATCAGATTATAACAATTTTTTTCTTACAATGTTCCTTGATGGGATTCTGGTCACACTACTCCCAAAATATAGCCTGCTGGCACACAATACTTCAGCTGAAGAAGTTTGAGAAAACTAGCAGAAGGAGAAACTAGCAGGTTTACTCTGACCTTCCTCCACCCTCTCCCTGAAATAGGTCAGAAAACTCTCCTGAGAAAGGAGCATCCTTACCTCCCAGGAGGAAGGGATGTCAAGAAGAATCAGAACAGACAGGCCTTACTATAATACGTTTCTCATTTACACTCACACTCCTTGGCCTCTCTTAGGTCTTCACAACTGCCCACTCTTATTTAACCTAGCATAAAAACACTCAGGTCTGTTTTTTCAGTTCTTCGTTTCCTAATGAAAGCTCCCAAGTCATGTGAAACATCTGAAATAAATATGTGTGCATTTCTCCTACAAATGTATCTTTGTCATTTAGTTTTCAGATCCAGCCAGAGGCCCTAAGAGTGGGTGGAAGAAAACATTTTCATCCCTTACAACTTCACCATTATTTTCAGAACAAACACAACATATCCATATTAACTACATGGATCTATACCATCAATAGCATTGCTGTCTGTTAGTGGTGGTAGACTCTGCTCCTGAGAGTGATAAATGGCCAAGGCTCGAAAACTGCGTAGGGCTGTCATGCCTCCCAGTCTTTTCTGCTACTTTTTCTCTCCTCTGTTTTTTTCTTTTTCTTTTTAAAGGTTTCCCACCAACATATCTTCATTCACATTTCTAGCCATTCTATTTTATATTGTCCTTCAATTTAAGTGTGAGAGAAGATGTCCATGTTAATGAGCAGAGAAGCAAAACTGCAACTTCCGTTCTAAACTGGGACTGTGTGGTGGAGGTATGTAAGCCACATATGTAATTTTACATATTTTAGCAGCCTTATGATACATTGCAAAGAATAGGTAAAATTAATTTTAATGATGTACTTGGTTTTACACAATGCATTAAATATTATTACTTCAACAAGTAACCAATTTAAAATATTTTAAGGGCATCTGTATAATTTGTGTGTGCGTGTGTACTGCCTTAGAATTATCGTGTTTTACACTTGGAGCGTATATCTTGTTTTACAATTGGAGGCATCTCATTGTGGACTAGTCACATATCAAGTGCTCAGTTGCCAGAGGTAGTTTACAGCTATCCTATTGGATTTCAGTCTTTACTAATATAAAAGGGTCATCTCTCTTCTCAAAGAAGCCATGTGATTTTTTTTCCTTTTAACCTTATTTTGTTTTCTGAAATAAAAAAATAATAATAAAGAATAAACAAAGATCACCAGAGCTACGCCAAACTAAAGAGCAATATCACACACACACACACACACACACACACACACACACATTCACACACACAAATATATATGAGTGTATTAACTTCTCAGGCTAGAGAATGCCTGGCAGTGAAGACGGGTGTGCTGTGTAGGTCACTAATTTAGGAAAAGAAGTCCAAGGTTTTAACTGACAGGCCTATGGGAGGCTGGGGAGGGGCAGTTTAATGCAAATTATGCTAAATAAAAACGGAAGGCTATTTCCTGGGATAGGATGAAGTACCTTAAGTCTCTGTTTTATTTAAATGCAAGAATCCCTTTGTTAGAATAGTCTGAAAACTATCCATGACTTCCAGTAAAATCCAGGGATCCTTAGTTCACTCAAAGTTCATAGCTTTTTTTCTTGGTTTCATTTGGTTAGAATGAAAATGTTATGTCACCACAAAATGTTATGTTGTGGTGACATAACATTCAGTTTTGATAGCTCCTGACAAATACCTCTGCAAGAAGCACATATTAACTGTACAATAGCATAACCCAAGGAAACAGTGTAAAACAAGCATACTGAGTACAAAACAGTGCTCATTATTTTCCAGTTTTATCTAGCACTGTCCCAAACAGTAGTATTAATAAATCAATATATATGTAATAAATATTACCTCTTTTAATTTTTTAAATCCTTCAAGTTCTAGGAAAGAAGATATTCTAAAACATGATTTTTAGGTAAACCTTATTCATTGAATGTTTATTTTTCAAAAAAACTGTTATAAAAAAAAAAAAAAAAACTAGCTTAGCATGCCACCTGGAATATGTATTATGCTAAAAGCTGGATATATACTAAGATGCCTGATATCAGTATTCTCTCAAGATATGGATAAAAATAACTAAAATTTATTGTGTAAAAAATTAGGAGCTACATATTTATTACATTTAACCACAATTACTACAAGCTTTTAATATTATCTCCATTCCACATGTGAGGGCACTGAAATTCAGAAAAATTAATAGCCTGTCCCTATTTCTAAAGATAACTGGCAACATCAACATTAGGAAAGGTATCCCAAACCTCAAACTCATTTCTAAACAGCATGTTGATTACAGGTTAGAATCATCTAACAAAAAATGTAAAGCAGAAAAATGATCTTTCAAATATTGTCCAAGTGACACATTTTACTCATTAATAACTATACATGTAAAAACACTAACTAGAACTAATTTAAAATATCCCAACCTGTAAACATATGAATATCTTCATATTTACTTTGTAGTCATCTTAATAAAATAATTGAACCCATAATAGTAAGTCATTGAATTTAAAACTTTCATTCTATGTAAAGGCCTCTAAACATCATTTTGTTCCAGGTTAAAAAACAAAACAATAGGGCCAGAATGAAGTCTCTTATGCTAAGCCCTATGCCATCAAACCATGACTCAATTACAGTTTCAGCTCTCCCAAAAATAGAATCTTAACTAAGCAGCAATCTCCTGAACAGCAAAAGTTAGGAATTTTCTTTGTAGACCATCCCCATACCCCAAAGAAAATTAATTTTGCAAAAACCCAACCTGCTTTTTCTTTAACCTAATATAATTCATGTTTTGTGACTCCTTTCTATCTAAAAGACTTTCCTTTTGTACAGCATTTCAGAACTCCTATCTGCTGGTCAAGATGATGCCACATTTGAATCAATTTTTACTCGAATAAACTCTTAACATTTTTAATATACCTGTTTACCTTTCAACATTTCTGGTCAGAAGAGGGACGAGGAGACTCCAATAGCCCAGGAGCAGTGAGCAAACAGGCATAGTGACCTGTGGAGCCCCACAGCTTGCTGCTTTCTATAATAGATGCTTCAGAGGTGGTGAATGTGTCCCCTCTGATCTTAGCACTGCAGCTTTTGCTTATGAGCATTTTAATTATTTATTTATTTATTTTACTGGTTGGGAGCAGAAGTCTCAGTTTGTGAGAGGGATGTCCGACTGATGGTTTAGAGTTGATTCCCCAGGGACATCCCCCCAGCAGCCGACATCCACTGAGGGGTCCCAGATTGGAGAGGATGCAGGCTCAGCTCAGGGAAATCTCTTCCCCTCCCTCCTGCACGAATTTCATGCACCAAGCCACTAGTTTTCCAATAAGTTTCTCAAATGACTGCAAATATCCTTTCTTTCAAAATGTATCATTTAATGAAAATAATATAATATATGATAGTAGTATCTTTCTCCATTCCCCAAATTACTCCAAAATCCCAAATAAACAGAAATGAGTTAAATGTAGGGGTAACCCTCTTATTTTGCATTGATGTTTGCTGGTAGAGAAATACCAACCTGACAGAAAATAAATGTCAAATACCATTCAATTTGCAATTGTTATTAAATTATATTAAATATTTTATAATTAATGATCTACTAATTCAAAACAAACTTCAATCAAAATCATCGGGTAACAGAATTACACTCTAAGAAGATCAGGCTAGTTTCAAGCCTGCTTAGCTCTCTCTTATGTCCCAGTCAGTCCATGCTGAGAATGAGCAGCTTGATCTCATGCTAGTGATTTTCACACCCCATAATAGACCTTCTCCTTTCTTTCTGAATTTGCTTTTTTCATACCACAGACCTTTCTATGGTAAAGAAATCATTACAATCATTTACTATGAGGAAATTTCATCTGATTAAATTGTTGCCTTTTTATCCTTATGGAGGCTAGTGTAAACAGTACCAGTGGGGAACAGAGTTAAGCAGATTAATTGACAAAGAATCCATGATGCTACTTTGTCTGCTGCTCTGAAAAATCCTGGAATTGTCAAAAAGAAGGGCATATTCAGAAGAATGTATTGGACACTAAATATCTTATCCTTATTGTTGCATCAAGTAAAAGACTGAGAACCTTTTCTGATAGATATCATTAAACTTCCCTCCATCTTTGACATTATTATTTTTGTTTATATATGTTTAATTCAGAGAGGAAGAGAAAGGGATAGAAGCATCATTGATGAGAATCATTGATCAGCTTTCTCTTGCATGCCTCCTACAGGGGATTGAGCCCTAAACCGGGCATGAGGCCTGACCCCATAATTAAACAGTATCTTGCTCTAGTTCATAGGTCGACACTCAACCACTGAACCACACGAGCTGGGCCATCTTTGGCATTCTGAGATTCAGAATGCTTCAAGCAAATTCTGTGAAATTGGTAGTTTCTTGATTTTTATCAGCCTTGCCTTCCACTCTATGAATTTTTTTTTAAAAGTAGAATGAATTATAAATACAAAAATATGCATTTTAAATAAATATGATGGTTTTCCATGTAGAGGTTTTCAATGACTATATATCTGTACTTTTTTTTTTATTATGGACTAAATTAAGATATATCTGCCTCTTGATTTCGTGTATCTGCAAAGATAAGTTTAAAGGCAACAATCACAATACTTAATCTCCACCTGATGCTAATTATTGCCAAGCATAACTTGTGAAAAAAGAGAGGCTCATTTTACTTTCACAGGTTCAAAATAATAAAAAAAATAAAAAAAGGGAGGGGGGGAGGTTGAGTAACTTAAATCTGCCAGCACATATTATGAGTTTTCTGAAGTCAGTGACATTGAATATAAAGAGAAGTAGAGAGCCTTTTATTGTCAAGTGTGAGAAGTATTAACACCTTTACTATTTTTAAACTTCTCTTCAGACTCACAATTGTCTCAGCAATCTACCTGCTGTGCTTGTTTATAGTGATTACACAGAACAAGCAAAACAATTGCTTTATGTTGACACTTCCCAATCTCATCTAAGCACAGCAATTGCCACTGATTAAATTATGCAGAGGCCTTGGAGAACTCATTATGTTCAGTGTTAATGTATATTTCCCCTTTAAATTATGCATCTTAATATCTCTCCATTTTACAAAAAAACACCATGGCCTAAAGTAGGTATTTCTAATTATTTGTTTAATTTAACTCTTGAATGCAAAATCTAATAATTGAATTTAAATTGTTTGTCTTTACTTTTTCACCCAAACACTGGTACTCAAATTCTATTTTGAATATCGCCAAGGTTAAAATGAAGATTTCTTGACCCTACTTTCCAGAGATTATTATTCAAAAGAACTGGAACAACCATCTATACTTTTATCAAGTGTTTAAACTCTAACCATCTATACTTCTATCAAGTGTTTAAACTCTAGGTAGTTTGCCATATATTTGACTAAATCTGATAGAACTTTTAGATCTATGTATCTTTCTGCTAATTTCCCAAACAAAAGGCCCTGTCTCTTTACAGATTTTTCTACTTTCCCTGGCCAGAGCCCTATATAGGGGCATAATAGAGAAAATAGGAATAGCCAAATTATTTAATAATGATAGAGTGATAAGATTTAATTAATTGATAAGCCCATTTTCCTAACTCATGCCAAAGACTGGCAGTGATTTTTTTAAAAGCAAAATATAAAAACACCACTTCCCAAATCATAAAATGTAAAATATAAAAAGTTAAACTCACTAAATATTATAAAAAACCAATGGATATCACTGTGTAATATAATGTTTTACTTTTAATTGTCAAGATTAAAAAAAAAAAATAAAACTTATCATTTCTCCTCTTGGCAAAACCTTGGTAGGGCTTCAAATTCACACAATGACAAAAGAGTAATTTCAAAATATCTATCAAATATAAAGTCATTATAATCTTTTATCCAGTAAATTTACTATTAATAACATTCCTAAAAAATAAAGCAAATTTATTAACAGAAATATAATATTGGGAACTAGCTGTTAGTTATAAGAAATATTAATCATGTTCTGTTAACCATGTTTGTTTTGCTCTGGTTAAAGAAAGCACATTCTAACCTGGTTGGGAGTTATATGCCCTGGGACATGGGAACTAACAGCAGAATGCAGTCCACTCTCCTGTCCCAAGAACTGCCTATGATAGGGATAGATTTACAACCTTTTGGCTGAATCAATCTAGTCTTGAAGGCACCTGCTCTTTACATCCCCTATCCTCTATTGCCATTAATCTGGTCCAGCGGTGCCCACCCTCTGGAACCTCCCCCCCCCCCCCCATCCCACATGATTTGTAATCTGTAATGATTATACCATGCCTACTTTCCCATGCCCGTAATTCCTACTTTCCCACACAATTTTTGTCCTTCTACCCAATATAAGCAGCTGGTTTTGGGGGGGAAAGGCAGAGCAGATTTTTGTGGATGACCTGCTACTCTCCCATACTGCCAGCATTATTGGCATAAACACTCATATATGATTCAACCCTGTATCTGCTGAATTGACTCAAGTAGTGACAGGCAGTCTGGACCCCTTGATATGTCCAGTTACATATCAAGAAAAATTAAGACAAACTATTCACTAGTAAGAGAATGCTTAAAAACATAGGTTGAAAGCCCTGTTACCACATAAATCTTAATAAAATGATCAAAGTTATGATATGATTAATGTAATTGAATTCCTAGTGTAAGATGTAGTGTTTTGCATAAAACTTATTTCAGACCATTGAGAGAGTTCCTCTGAGCAATCTAGAAATGACTGCCTGCCTGTAAGTTTTTATCCTCATCAAGTTATCAATTCCATGTTAAGTAAGGTTCTGCATATTGACATCTAAGGAGCAGGGAAGGAATTTGTTATGTTACATACTTCCAAAAGTAGTAGTGACATCATGGTAAATATTTCAACATTTTTATGGTAAATATTTCAACGTTTCTACAAAGTGGCATGTGTTCCATTCTGTAATAATAAGTTAAAATTAAAAATAAATTAGAAGTATCAGTTAAGTGCTAGAAAATTTGGGAAACCATGCATACTAGGTAATTCTCAGAAGCCAATAGTTTTGGTTCATTTTTGTTATTCTAAAAAAAAAATAATTTTTTGAAATAATGGTTGGCCATTTGCAGGAAAAAATGTATTTTTTTTTTTTTAAAGAAAATGACTTGTTTTAGGAAGGAAGTTAGACATCAGTGGCTGGGTGGGACCTGAACAAGGGTCAGTCCAACATTGTTTTCATATCGCCTGTCTATGGGCGGCCCAGCAGCCTCAGACCACCAGCGGGCAGGTTCAAGCCAGACAGTTCTTGGCACAAGCTCAGAGGAAAATGACATGACCTCAGTGTGACCTTACTAGGATCTTGTACTAACAGTAATAACATTTGCATTGCAGTTTTGATCCCCTTCCCTCTTGGGCTTTTCTACATGCTTTATGGGTAAGGGCATGCTCAGAAAATAAATCTCTCCCTATATGAAAGCCCAGCGACCTTTACGGGCAGAACAACTGGAATGACCAGTCACTGTGAAGCACACTACCAGGGGGCAGACGCCCAACGCAGGAGCTGCCCCCTGGTGGTCAGTGTGCTCCCACAGCTGGAGCACTGCTCAGCCAGAAGCTGGGCTTACAGCTGGTGAGTGCAGCTGCAGCCCGCGAGACTCTCCGGCCTCTGGTAGGTGCAATCTCCAGCAAACAGACTGCAGTCCGGACGCCAGGATGGTGGGTGTAGCCAGACTGACCATAGTTCAGCAGATGCCTGCCCTTGGAACTCTCCCTTCGGACCATGTGGCTGCACTGTACCCCTTACCTATTGCCCTCCGGATGCGAACTTGGTGAAGTCCAGATCAATGGTTGACACCCAGGTGTGTCTGTGGGTGAGCCCTTCACAACTTCTACCTTCTACCCAACCCTGGCCCCATTTTCTGGAAAGGTCAGCATCCTGTGTCCCTGCAGAGAACTGGTTGGCTCCAGAGGGCAGAGGGGCATCAGCAGGTTCAGGCAGCCCCACACTTGGGCCAGGAGTTGTGTCAAAAAATCACAACCTATACCCTGCAGGGTCAATCTACTATGAACAAATGACAAAGAAATTCATGCTTGACCAGGATGACCTTGATACTAATCTGGCCCTCTGGAACTCTCCCTAATGCATCAGGGTCACACTCCACCCCTTATCTACTGCCATGTTTCTTCGGATGCAGAACTGAAATATTAAGAACACACCTTACCCAGGACCACGATCGGCCTCTCCCTCCTTCCTTCCTACTACCCACAGCTGCCACTTCCAAGCAGGACCGGTCCCCACCTCTGGAAAGAGCCCCAGAAAAAGAGAGAAAATCCCAATCGGATGAGTGGGTCTCCCACATGTGCCCGCGGTTGAGCCCATTGGGCCCTTTATGGGGCTGGCCAGCATCTGGGCTCCCAAGATCCCTGTGGATCCCCTGCGGCTCCTACAGGCGGGTGGGCCCAAGGCTGCAGATCCTGTGGACAGACCCCCAGATGTGCTAGTACTCAGCCCCAAGGGTGCCCATGCTTAGCCAGAACTTGCTGTGAGGCACATACCCCATAAGATTACATGTACAACCTCTGGGGAACGGATGAAGCACAGACACTTGGGATAACCAGGATGAGCATGATATGGCTGCTAAGCTCCTGGAACTCTGCCTCAGGCATCGAGATCAAATCTTATCTCTTACCCATTGCCCAGGAGCTACAGAAGAAGGCAGCAATGTAAAAATGGCCACAAGGTGACGACTGACAATCTGGGTAAAAGTCAGAGAGATGGATCTGAAGGGTGGGCGTGTGGTCAAGAGAGCACCAGATCTCCAACTTTGTATTGATCACCTATGACATTTCTTATCCTTTTCTGGGCCGTGGAAAGAGTCCACCAAGGACCTCCTAGCCGGCAAGGCACAACCCTGGCCCTAGAAGGGACATTTGGAAATATTTTTTCAGGAAGCTGTTGGGAGGAGGACAGACTCTCCACATGACTTCTCAGTGGCTCACAGGGACATGTTAACTCCTCGGGCACTCAGGCATGGGCTCCCGATTTCCTTTCAATGTGCACAAATCCATGCACCGGGCCACTGGTAGCTACATAACCCTCTTCTGTCAGTCATCCCCGAATGCAAATGGAAGTCTCCACCCAAAGATCCCTCATTTAACCCATATAACTCAGGAGTTTGGAGCCAATGTCTCTCTCCACTGGCCCACCCCTCTCTTGGAGTGTATCTTCCATGAATCCCACTTTGCTTTGCTTTCATTTTTCTTGACCTTAAAATCTTTTCTGCCTTGACGAGGCGAACTGAGGTCCCAGAGACAACTATGACCAGTAACACAGCAACACAGCAGCACTTAAAAAATGCTCAATGGATTCTCTGAGATTCACATCGCAGAGCTGCCATTCTCTAGGCTGTAGGCACCCAATCGCCACACAAGGTGCTTGTTAAAATTGCAGATTGCTGTACACACATGCCCAAATGATC
Organism: Pipistrellus hanaki; assembly: GCF_964339955.1. Taxonomy (NCBI): domain Eukaryota; kingdom Metazoa; phylum Chordata; class Mammalia; order Chiroptera; family Vespertilionidae; genus Pipistrellus; species Pipistrellus hanaki. The sequence goes on along the minus strand of NC_140505.1, from coordinate 61,267,842 downwards.
TGTGGTGAGATTTAAGGATTTCGATGTTTACAAAGTATTCCATGTTATTCTTTTGCAAGTTGACTGGGAATCACAATTTGAGAAAGGGGACTCCAGAACAAAGTTGAACCTGATGGGTCTGAAAACTTATCCTAGTAGGTATTACTGATGACTCCTTTAAACATGGTTAATCTTCAAATATCTTAGGATGAAACTTCATATATCAAGCAGCCAAAGTGTTCCAAAATCCAACAGAAATTGGTGGTCATTAGAAGGCCCCTGGAAGTAATTAAAATAGTTCATTTTGTACATGAGGCTGCTTAAAATAGACTAACTGGATTTTGGCAAATATCTGCCAAAGATCATTTTATTTTTTACCAGATGAATGTTCAGTAATGCGATCTGACAATAGATATCAAGACCTATTTCAATAAAAGCTATCTTTGGTTCATGCTATTTCAGAAAGGCAGGTATCCAATTAATTTAACTACAGAGAAGTTGCAAGGAATAACTAAACCAATGTTCTATTTTATTTTACTAGAGATTATTATATGTTAATTAAAATACTCCTAATGGCCACCAAAGGGTTTATAGGTTAAGAAAAAAGACAAAATATGTTTCAGAAAAACATGACATTGCATCTTATGAGCAATAGGAGTGAAAAAATGAAAGCTATTAGACATAATTAGAAATGTATTTAATGGAGAGTGGGATAATATACAGGTAAGGCTATCAAATGAAGTTGAAATATAAGAACTGCAGGAGATATTTAAAAGTAAAAACAAATTTGAAAAAAAAAATCAGCCAATAATGCTCACATTCTAAAGCTTTGTAATTTAATAGCTTTGCAATTTAGCTGTTATAATAATATAACTATTCTACAACAGCTATATCTTATGCAAAACTATTTCATATGTAGTAAAATATTTTCCAAATGTGTATACTTTGAGATTCATAGTTTTCTTGTATGCTAATTAGATGCTTATTACTTCCATTTTAATACTATAATATTAATATATGTATATTGTTTAGACCCATGAGATACCTGGTTTTGAACATAAAAATATGTTTTCATTTCGAGTATAATAAAGTACTTCTATTAAAAGTAAATCTCTTGAATTGCTTTATGAGTTTTTAATTTCTAGTGGTAAAGCTTGAGACTTTAACCTGGGGACCAGTTAAAGCTTTGCACTATAGCCTTCCTGATCTAATACTTGGTTGGTATATTTTATTTCATTCATTGAAAGGAAATTATCTCTGTATTATCTATCTATCTGTTTTCTATCTATCTATTTATAGATAAATTTTAATACAATATATCTTTGCCTTGAAACCAAGAAAAGAGAATATTTATTTCCTGAAGTACCTACAGGAAATGCCATTTCTAAAGTTATCCAGGGGAAGAAGACTCGAGGCAAGTACAATAGAATGGTTCTTCTCAACTGTTAATATATAAAAGTCAAGCAAAAATGAGACAATCTTTGAAGAATGTAATATAACCCAGTGTGTGATGTATACCCTCTGAGAAAATGGAATTAAGTAAGAGGTTAGAGTTATTAGTATTGATATCCAATAGGTTGTTTTAAACACAAGAAAATAAGAAGAAAGGAACCTTATGGGGACTATGGCTCTCAACATGGATTAGTTTATTCTGACACTTGTGAACAGGAGAATCCCCAGGTACCCGATCAGACACTCTGTAAACCTGAGCTGCAGCCAGGATTTGCTTGTCCTAAGTGTAGACATCTTTTAGGTGCTATGCATCATCCCAATGGGGAATGGCTCACTTGTCAGGCATAGTTCTATTTCAGTCCCTTAGTGTGTTAGTGTGATGTAGACAAGAAAAAAACAATGCCACTTCTGTGTTCCAATAAAATGCTTAGCCAAATGATAAAAATATTTCATGACACCAAGGAGTATAATCCACCCACGTGTATCATTTTCAACATTTAGTTTTCACTTTTGAACTAGTTCATTTTGCTCAAAACTTCTCAGTTATCCTATCGTTAGCACAAAATTAATGTGCTACTTATGGATGCATAAAAAGTAAGGTTATTGAAATCAGTTCTTAAAAGGAAAGAGAGAAGAGGGGGAAAACTGATGTTATTTTGATTTTAAATAACGTTAAAGAAAACGAACAGATATAGTTTTTATTATGGCTTGTTAGGTAAGGTACAAGAGGATTCTAGTATATTGCCTTCTATAATCATTTTCCTAGTTTTAAGTTCCTACATTTCTTGTATAATATAAAGTTGAGTTAATTCAATTAATTGTTTTAGAGGAAAATGTTGTTTTTAAAGTCTGGATCACATAAGAGAGAGAGGGGCGGAACGAGCACTACAAAGCATAGATGCCACCCAGGCAAAACAAGCCATGGGAGCATGGAGTGGCCATACCAAAACCTGTAACACCACCTCTCTGCAGGGAAGACTGCCCAGTTGAAGTGGTATTTGAACGAGGAAATAAACTAGGAGGAAGGGGTACAGCATTTCTGGCAGATCAATCAGCATCTGCCAAAAAAAACCCCTCTAGTTTCTGTGAAAACTATTAATAGAAGCAATCATAAAATTTCATGAAACAAAGCTGTTTCTCTGCACACTGGAAAATGAATGATAGTACATCTTATTTATGCAAGACAGATCGCTAGCTACATTCGATTTACGTACGAGACACAGTTTGATTTTCTTATTCAAAGTAACATAAGACATACGTTTATTATCATTGCTTCAAACTTTGAGAAGTAAATATGCAGTGTAATGACAGGGTAGCTGTTTAGTGTCTGATTATGTCTGATTAATGTATCCAGAATCTGAATCCTTCCCACCACAATCATTGCTCACCTCGCCTGCCTGATAGTGGAAGAGAGTCGCTTGAGCTTGTCCTGTTTCTGAACTGACTTTCCATCAGTCTATTCTCAAAATTATAAGCAGATGAAGAACAAAGTGAGATTACATCACTCCTCTGTTCAAAATACCTTTGATCCTTAATTTTATGTAATGTCCTATCTAAAAGATACCTGCCTCTTCCCATGATCATGATCATTCTGGCTCTGATGCTCTCTTTTCTTCAATCTCCCTGGATTCCCTGCTGTTTGTTGAACATGTGAAGAAACCTCTTACCTCATCACCTTTGCCCTTGTTGCTTTTCCTCCGTCCCCTATTCTCTCTCCCACTTATACCTATTTGCCTTCTTCCTCAGATATTTGTGTGTTTTTTTTCTTGTTGTAATAATTATTTTGATGAGGTGTCCCTGATCAATCTTTTTTTTAAAAGTAACTGCTGTCCTCCCCTCTCTGATAACTCTTAATCTTCTGCATTCTCTGTTTCATTTTCTCATAACATTTATCATTCTAGAGGCCCCGTGGATGAAAATTCATGCACTGGAGGGAGGCATCCCTCAGACTGATCTGCCCCCTCTCACAATCTGGGAGCCCTCAGGTGTGGGAGGTGACCCTACAATCAGGGTAAAGTGATGCCTCATCACATCTCTGCTGTTGCGACTGCCAGCAGAGCAAGCCTAGGCCAGCCCTGTTACCTCTCACAATCTGGGAGCCCTCAGGTGTGGGAGGTGACCCTACAATCGGTAAAGTGATGCCTCATCACATCTCTGCTGTTGCGACTGCCAGCAGAGCAAGCCTAGGCCAGCCCTGTTACCTGAACCTTGGGTGGCCCTGGATAGCTGGGCAGCCACAATCTGAGGCTTGCCTGCACCTCAGACTGGCCCTGAGTGACTGGGGAGCTGAAGGGACTGGGCTCTGCCATCTTGAGGCTGTGGGTGCTGCCATCTTTGAGGGTGTGGCAGTCAATTAGCATATTCCCTCTTTATTAGATAGGATTATAAAAATCTTAATGTTTTTTCAGTCACATGCTACTCAAATACAAATTCCATTTAGAAAGAACTTTTTGTTCCTTTTGTTCTCTGACCTATCTCTGATCTCTAAAATAATATTTGGCACATGTAGTAGATGCTCAATAACTTTTGAATGAATGAATGAACAGATGATATTAAAACTCTTTGAGAAATCTAGATTTCAACTTAGAATTATCTATCTTTCCTCCCTTTCTTTCATCCCACTTTTTTTCTCTCCCAAGATTTTGATTCATCTGTCAGCAATGCTTCTCTGATATTGCATTTCAGCCACAGCTGTTAATGTTTAATATTAACATTTAAAGCATCATTTTTTTTTTCAGCTGAATCTACAGAGTTCTCACCCTTTATCCACAGGGACTACATTCCAAGACATCTAGTAAATGTGTGAAATGGAGAATAGTACCAAGCCCTACTTATACTACTTTTTCTTATATATACATACCTATAGTAAATTTTCACTTATAAGTGAAGCATAGTGAGAGATTAACAGTGATAGCTAATAATTAAATAAAATTATAGTAATATACTGTAAAATTTATGTGAATAAAAGTTATGTGAATCTGTGCTTCTCCATCGAAGTATATTTTTGTACTACATTCATTTATTTTCTTCTTGCCAAGATGTGAGATACTAAAATGCCAAACCGGTTCCTAAATCTCAGGGAATGACTCATGTCACTTATTTTTAGGGTGGCCCTTGCTGCAGACTTCACTTGGTCTCACTGCTTTCTGGTACAACAAGTGGCCGTAAATCAAAACAATTTCAGTCCATGTTTCCACCCCCCTATTTAATGCCTTTTCCATCTTAACTAAGCACTTACCTTCTCAATTTAAGATGTGACAGCGAAAGTGGCATAATTTTTTTTTCTTACAATTTCATGGAGAGAAGATTCATTCTTACGCTAGATCTCAACAAGCTCAGCATATGGCACTTTTTTCTTTCCTTAAGCTCAGAACTTTCACCTTTTCTCTCAAAGGAAGCATTTATGGCTTCTCTTTGGCATATCAGAGTTGACAGGACAGCATCACTCTTTTGGTGCCTTGGAGCCATTTTTAAGTAAAATAAGTGTTACTTGAACACAATACTGTAATACCAAGACAGTGGAGCTGATAATCAAGTTGGCCACTAAGTAACTAACAGGTGAGGAGCATGTACAGGGTGCAGACTCTGGATAAAGGAATGAATTGCAACTGGTGGGAAAGAGTGAGTCTCGCAAGATTTGATAATGCTATCTAGAAATGCACAATTTAAAGTTTGTAATTTTTTCTTCTGGAATTTGTCACACTATTTTGGATTGTGGTTGATCATGAGCAGCCAAAACCACAGAAAATGAAACTGTGGATAAGGGACTACTTTGCAGTAGGTGCTGGGTGGGTTTGTGTGGCCAACCTGGCATGAATATTAATTTAGCTCTCAATTCAAATTCTTTATAAATTATATTTCTAAAGCTTAGGAACGTATTTCCATTAGAAAAGTACACATTTCAAAGCATGACATGTCAGGCCCTCCTTGACATAGTCTCAGCTCTTCCCTGCGTTGCATTCTGTATGTTCTTGCCAACGAAGCTGCTGAGCATTCCTGCAGAGGCTCTGAGGCGGGTGGACGTCGGCTGCTCAGGTCTCTCTCAGACCTGGTTCAAGAGCCATAGGTGGGTTCAGCCTCCAGCCACTACCTACCAATACTGAAGCCGAGAATCCCTGGGGCTGCTTCCCATCCAGGGTTAAGTGCGGAGTCAGAAACTACTGCTAGTGCCTTGGCTTCCAGCTACCCCGCAAGCCTGGCCAAGTTCTTCTCACCAGCACGGAGTCCGGAGCCTCTTGCCCAACACTCCCTTTCCCACCTTTTCTTTCACGGTGTGAGACAAGCGTTGGTCTCAAGGGTCTCCCTGTCCTCTTCAGCTCTCTCCCCTGTATCCTTCAATGAATCACTTACAGGTCTTTTTCCATCTTATTGTCCTTGTCTCTTGGAAGATTTGAACCTATACACTGTTCCTCAAAATACTTTTGTGTTTTTTTCAACTCTGTTTTTGCTCTTCCTGTAATGCCCTCCTTCTCTTTCTACTTATCTAAATTTTACTTGACCATAAAGAGACAAATTGAAAGCTCAGACTTTCCATCTATCTATCTATCTATCTATCTATCTATCTATCTATCTATCTATCTATCTATCTCTATCTGCCTAATATGCAAAGTGTATCCCCAGTAGTTTGACCCACCAGTTCAATCACTTGCTATAATGTGCACTGACCACCAGGGGGCAGTGCAGAATGAAGGACAGTTGCAGCCACTAGAGACTCTACCCATGCATGGATTTCATGCACAGGACCTCTAGAGTGTGTGTGTGTGTGTGTGTGTGTGTGTGTGTGTGTGTGTGTGTGTGTGTATCCCTTCCATAATCTTTCCCACTTGTGAAGTTTTATAAAAATGTATTTTATTATAGCTCCTCCTGTACAATATCTCATCCTTTTATTGGACTTCAAGCCTCTAATGGCAGAAACTCTGTCTTATGTACTTTCCTAAAGTGTAAACACAGAACCTTGGGAGTTCTAGAAATTCAATACCTATTTGATGAATTAGATTGCTTAGGGTCTTTTATTAGAAGAGTATGAGGCTGGGATATCAAAATAAAGTACTATTTATGACCTATGGCCCATCTTCACATTTATATCTAAATCTTTCATAACATTCCAGTAAATCAGAAAGTAATTCTCTATTATAGTTCTGCATTGGTTAGTCTGGATCTGGTCCACAAACAAGAAACTCAGAAGATGTCACTTTGCAATAGTGGATCAAGACCAAAGCTTATGGATAGTTATCAAGGTCCACATGTAGGTAGTATAATTACCAAGACTCTAATATATATGTCAAACACTAAAGATCATGCCCTAACCTGTTTGGCTCGGTGGATAGAGCATTGGCCTGTGGACTGAAGGGTCCAAGGTTTGATTCTGGTCAAAGGCATGCACCTTGGTTGTGGGCACATCTCCAGTGGGGGGTATGCAGGAGGGAGCTGATCTATGTTTCTCTCTCATAGATGTTTCTAATCTTCTATCCCTCTCTCTTCCTCTCTGTAAAAAAATCAACAAAATATATTAAAAAATAAATAAAGATCAGCATAAGGGGGCTTGGAATCAAGAATTTATTTTCTTTTATTTATTTTTGATTGTTTATTTAGCTGTAATAGCTTCTATTATTATCATTGAGAAATCTGAAGCTATTTAGGTTCCTGATCCTTAGCATGTGACATACTTTGTTCTCTGAAAGTTTGTGAGATTATCTGCGCTGTGTTCTGAATTTTTGACGATATGCTTTCATTTGGGGTCAGTTTTATCCCTGCTGTTGGGTACTCAGTGGTCATTTCAGTCAGACAACTCATATCTTTCAGTTCTGGAAAATGTTCTGGAGTTTTAAAAAAAAAAATCCCTTCTCTTGCCCTGAAACCTGTGGCTAAGTAGTTACAGCTTCGGGCCATGCATCAGAGTGTGGCGGGTTCGATCTCTGTCAAGAGCACTTATCTGAGTTGCAGGTTCGATCTTCAGCCTCAGTAAGTCTAGGCAAGTGCAGGACACGTCCATGTTTCTCTATCTCTGTCTCTCCCCCGCCCCTTCCTTTTTTCCCTTCCATTCTTTCTAAGTTCAATGGAAAAAATATTCTCCAGTGAAGATTAACAAAACCCATAAAAGGCCTGGCCTCAGGGCCACCTGCCCAAGAACAGCTCCACAGCCTTACTGTGTCCACAGCTGTGCTGTATCACGATTGAGCTGTTTTACACAGAATAGCGTTTCCTTCTTCACTCTATATGGGGATTTCCTGTTGGTGTTGAATTGGCGCCAAATATGATCAGTTAACAGAAATTAAATTATAACACTAAAGATTAATGATAAATTTCTTGACTCTTGGTTAGCTCTGAAAGAGGTTTTCGTTTTTTTTTGTTTTTTTTTAGCTGGGTAAGATTAAAGAAAACAACTGTAAGAAGAGTACAGTTCATCTCTATGAATTGAAAATATACTCTGCATCTATTCAACTGAATACACAGATTAATAACTTATGTATTATTAATATGCATTCATTATCTTTGTTGAATTCTATTTTATAGAGTTTTGCATAATTAATGTGGTATTTTAATCATGTAACAATAACAACAGTCAGTTTGAAAACAGAACTGGGTTAGATACACTTAGTGATGTCCAGTGGGAAGCATTCTTATATTATCTTTAAATAAGTAATTAGAGAGAGCAACAAAATGTGTGTCCCTAGCACATTATTAAGAAAAAGGGGCCTATATATTAATTTAAAATATCAGTGTGCAGCTGGGAAAAGAAAGTATCATCGTTTAAAATAATGTATACACAAAGAATTACAGGAAAATAATCAGTTCTGCAGCTTTTCATTACTAAGTGCCCTTATGAGAACTCATAGTCCAATATGCTCTTGTTCTTTTTTTTTTATTCCACTAATAAGAAAAAGCAAGTAAGGGAATGGTCAGCAGAAAAAATGAGCACAGAGCACAGAGGACACCTAGAATGGAATATGTCAGAGTCTACATTATGTTAGTACAAGATACTCTGAGAGCTGGCCTCATGTATCTTGCCACCTTTCAGGGCAAAAGAGGGCTGTTTTGGGTCCTGCCCTTATGAGATTGTAACTATCAATGTGTCATAGCTCTATTTGTTAGCATATCTGAGGAACACTCACTTAGAAATTTAGTTAAACAATTAGTTTAAATTTGACAGTTTAAGAGATTTTTACTCTGTTTTAATTTTCTAGCTCTTACAAATTTTACCTAAACATAGGGCCTATATTAAAATGTCAAATATATTATTCTTTAGGTACAAAGCACTTAAATTACTTCACGTATTAACAAGTTATTTATATAGGCAGGCTCATGTGTACATTGCCTATATGTGTGAATTGTAGTTGCCATGGTTTAGTTAAACAACAGTCTATTGATAGTGGCTGATATACACTTTGTCCAAGTGCACATTACAAACTTTGCTGCTAGCTGCTCAGTCCACAAATTACTACGCAATTATCAGTGACCAATCTTGGCATTTCTTTCAAAGTGCAGGGACCGCAAAGCATATAGTTCTGTTTGCTTCTGTCTCCCATTGATACACCCATGTGACATTTTACAAAAATGGATAACTAAAAAAGTAATTGGCCAACAAAGACAAAGAGGCAGCAAGAAGGTGATAACGTCACAAATAAAATCTGCATAGAATACCAATGAGTTATAGAAGAAACAACTGAATGTGGGAATGCTGTCCCCACTGCTGTTCAGAAGACTCTGGATCTGCAGTCTGAGAAATTTAGGGAAGGCAGAGTAATTGACTGACATACAGGAGCAAAGTGGCTGTGATGGAAAGGGTGAGGATGTCTTAGAAGAAGTGACTCCAGCAAAAAGCTTCATAATAGCCGAAACCGGTTTGGCTCGGTGAATAGAGCATCAGCCTGCAGACTGAAGGGTCCCTGGTTCGATTTCAGTCAAGGGCATGTACCCTGGTTGTGGGCACATCCCCAGTAGGGGCTGTGCAGGAGGCAGCTGTCTATGTTTCTCTCTCATCCATATTTCTGGCTTTCTGTCCTTTTCCCTTCCTCTCTGTAAAATTTCAATAAAATGTAATTTTTTTAAAAAAAGGTTCATAATAATAGAACTCTCAGAGATATATCAAAACATGGACACTGCAAAGGATAAAATGTTGCTAGCTGATCCAAGAGGAGGAGTATGTAAATTCACCAAGGCATAGAAAAACGCTTGCTCCGTAATATGCTACATGGCCAGAAGGAAAGGGCCGCACCCTGTTAAAGTACACTTGATACATTTTTTACAAAGAAATGAAAACTTTAATCCTAATGTTTCCAAGAATTTAAATTACCGCATACAGGATAAATATTAGTTTTACACCTTGTTCATTTGCCTGTATGTGTTTAACCACCCGAAAAAGAGTTTTCAAAGTTTGGAAAATTGTTTAAAAGGTGACAGAACAATTACATTTCCCCCCTCAATTATTAATATCTCTTTGCAAGGTTTCAGCTAGCACAGTCATTGTCAAGGTCCTTCTCTACTGTGAATTTCAAAGAAGGGGCTTCCTGGTCCCTAAAACCTTCCTCTAGGCTTCTGAGTTTTAGACCTTAAAAAGGCATCTGATATGCAACACAAGAGCAAAGATTCAAGGACACAGACATAAATCTTAGTACCAATATCACAAATATGTGGCAACCCTTATTTTATTCCAGACTACAGAAAGAAATGTTTATGCGTTCTAATCTTCCTTCTGAAATGGTGGGGAGCAGCGGTGCCCCAGAAGGGGTCAATGGGGTGAAGAGGGCTGGTAAACGTTCAACAATAAAGATTATAAAAAATAAAAAAAAAGAAAGAAATGTTAATATAGGAAGTAATTCAATCATTACTGGAACCTTAGTGGTAAATATGGGTTCTGAGTATTACAAATATTTAACATGTTCATCTCTCAGGCTCCATGAACTGCTGTGCTCTGTCTCCCTCCAAGCTTTGTTCCTCTCAATGGACAAACATTGGCAGTCCACGCTCCGTCCTCCTGTTACACACACTTTACTTATACAACACAGCCAACGCGTTTCTTTCTTCTGATGTCTTTTGGATCACTGGAAGCATCATAGACATTTTCATCAGTGATGCCAAGAGAACTGGGGATATGTGAGTTTACTTTCGCTTCCTCTGTTGCCTAGTTGGCTGCTTCTGCGGCAACAGAACAAAAAGAGGATCATGCATGAAACACAGCTATTATTTATGAGAGAATGGCTGGTTTTAAAACAAGATAGATGCTTAGTATTCCATGGATATTTCCCCGCCAGATTGTAACAGTTCTGAAGGAGGTTAAGTTGTGAGCCAAGACTGTCAAAATTTTCTCTTGATACAGCACCAAAATAGCCCCGATCAGCCCCAAAGCTGCTGAGCCTCACTATTAGAAATCACAGCTATGCTGCAATGTGAAATATAGGGGATTTGGTCCATTTAATCATTTGGGTTTCTTTCCTCCCAGAGTTACTTCCTAAAGAACAAGAATTTCTGCTTGAGTGGCTTGATGTGACATGTATCTCTCGTTTTGTGAATGAGGTCAGAGTTGTTTAATGCACTGCATTAACCCATGTCTCTTGGAACTCAAATCATTTTACACTGCCATTCAGTGTTACCCCGTTTCTAGGAGTGGGTATGCAAACAAGCGCAGATGATTTGTAAATTCAGATGGGTCGATAGGTCATCTATTCATTCACCAAATTTTATCAAGCAGCTAATCTGTGCCAGTGGTTCACATAAAGAATTCAGTGGGGACAAAGAGGGGTTTTTATTTTCTTATGTCTTCTCCTAGATTTTTTCTTAAAAGATTGATATAAAATTACTTAGAATTTTGGCAAGTCATAAGAGAATCCTCACAGTGAGGTAAACACCTCAAGTGATGCTTTTTAAGATTTCATAGGCTGGCCAACTTAGTCTCCCCCAGAGAGGGAGTGCTGTCACTCACTATTCCTTAGATGCCTTAGGAGATCTTAAGAAGACTTGGGCACCCTGAGTGATTAGCCAGTGGTTAGAGCTTTGGCCCACAGATCGATGGGTTGTGGGGTTTGAATCCCAATCAAGGGCATGTACCTCTTTCAATTATAGGTTTGATCTTCAGCTCCAGTTGGGGCAGGTGTGTGAGGCAACCAGTTGATATGTCTCTCTCACATCAAAGTTTCTCTCTCTTTCTTCCCCTCCTTCTTTCCCTTTCACTATCTCTAAAAATCAATGGGAAAAATATTCTTGGGTGAGGATTAAAAAAAAACAAAAAGAAGAAGAAAAAGACTTAGGCAAATAGTGTAGCTGTCACCTGTATCTAGCAGAAGAGGTGTTTATTAACAACTAGAGGTCCAGTGTAAAAAATTCATGCACTGGGGGGTCCCCTCAGCCTCACTTAACCCTCTTTGCAGGCTGGGACCCCTCAGGAGATGTCTGTCTGCCAACGTGGGGCTAATTATCCCTGGCAGTCAGATATCCCTCTTGAAATCCATGGCTCTCTCAGTCTCTGTGCAGAGGCAGGAGAGATTCCTTCCAGGGCCACTGTGCTCGAGAGCTGTGAGCCCAGCTTCTGGTGACCGGTCATTTCAATAGTTGTTTGACCATTTGGTCGATTTGCATATCACGGTTTTATTATATGGAATATCAGGGTTCAGAGTGCTTGAGAAGAGAACTAGGTGCTCTAGAGACTGTGATCTGCTACATAATCATAAATTCACAGTTATTCCTATGGAAAATAATACAATAATTAATAAATAATAATACAATAATATAGTCTGTTTTGCATACTCTCAACTCTAAATCTATTTTTGCCCCATCCTGAATGTTTTAAAAAATATATACTTATATTTTTATTGATTTCTGAGAGAGAAAGGAAAAGGGGGAGAGAGATAGAATAATTAATGATGGGAGAAAATCATCGATCAGCTGCCTCCTGCACACCCCCTATCAGTAATGGAGCCCACAACCCTGGCATGTGCTTTGAATGGGAATCAAACCTTGACCTCCTGGTTCATGTGCCCACACTCAACCACAAAGTAACACCAGCTAGGCCCATCCTGTATGTTTTAAAACTAGTACTAAGCAATTTAAAAACAATTCTGATTTAATTTCAATTAAAAGAATGCTGTAAGAAGTAAATGGTTGCAGTCTGACACTTGAGTTAATAGCATCATATTCAATTCCTGACCTGGAAGAAGGCTAAGAATAGTAATTATAAGATTAGAAAATATAACTAGAGAAATGGCAGAATTTACTCTAAATAAATACATCTAGACATGCATACTCTAGTTTCTCTTATAATTCTCTTGTGTATTCATTACTTCCATTAAAATTATTTTTACTTAGTGAAGTTTTAAAGTTGTTCCAGACTACATATGCCAAAAGCAGGAAGAGTAAAAATAATTAATAATGTGTGCATTATTTCCTAATATTCAACTTCACTCTCAGAAGCAGAATATTATAATAACAAAAAGAAATAGTGTGTGTGGAGGATGTATTCAAATATCACGCCTTTTTATCCACTTTAAATATATACAAGTACAGAAATATAATTGCCTGTTTATATATGATTGTATTTTTATATGCTTGAGACTTATTTTCAAAGTCTAAGGCACATAACCTCAATTGTTCTTTTGTCAGTGATGAGATAGCATCTCTGAGTTATCTGTAAATGTTTATGCCTTAGGTGAATAAACCCAATGGCTTTAGTCAAGTGACATTTAATATGATTTTATTGATCATGTACCAATTTTTGTGAGTATATACTATACCCATGTATTATGTTAGGCACAAATATAAGAAGGTTAAACAATTTGCATTCTGCCTTCAAGCAATATAAACTATTGTGAAATATATTAATTTATTTTTATAAAAGTTGTCATGGTATAACAAATAACCCCTAATACAATTATTTAATTATAAATTAAATTACTCTAAATAAATAGGGAAGCCATTTTTATTAAACACACACACACACACACACACACACACACACACACACTCTAAACAAAACCCTTTGGCCAAATACTAAATCCTCTAGGACACTGGTCGGCAAACTCATTAGTCAACAGAGACAAACATCAACAGTACAACGTTTGAAATTTCTTTGGAGAGCCAAACGTTTTAAACTGAAACTTCTTCTAATGCCACTTCTTCAAAATAGCCTCACCCAGGCTGTGGTATTTTGTGGAAGAGCCACACTCAAGATGCCAAAGAACCGCTTTGCCTACCATGTGGATTGCGAGCTGCAGTTTGCCTACCATGGCTCTAGGACATGACTATTGGCTCCTTCATTCACCTGCATTTCAATATTAATTTTTGTCCATTTTCAGATGTTCATAGAGCTATGCCTAGGAAAATGTATAAAGGTCAGATTTGGTGTCACTTCTTTACCCTACCTGTTCCTGCAGCTTTTGAACTACCTGTAACTACCAGTTAATAATGCCCCTAAATATATAGGTTTGCTTATCCTTATTTTTCATTGCTTCTGTAATCCTTCCCTAGCCAAAGGGAATTGGTAGTTAATCTGCTGAGATCTTAGATGGTCATTTCAAATTAACTTTTGCCCCTTTGTATTGACCATAACCCCAAACCATTAGAATGTTCCAATAAGTCCAAGAAACCAAACTGGGCACTTACTAAATACCTGTTGAATGAATGCATGAGATGATTGCTAATGAAGACTACAGTTAGACAAAAATGTTTTAGGGTAGTCCTTCTCAAATTTTAATATGTGTATGAATCATATGGGGGAACTTGTGAACATACACATTCTGATTCATTCCTTCTGAATCTGATTGTTTGCATTTTTAAAAAATTACATCTTTATTTATTTTATTAAATTGATTGGGTGTCATTGGTTGATAAATTATATGTTTCAAATATTCAGTTTATAATACGTTGTCTATAAATTGCATTGTGTGTTTACCACCCAAGTCAAATCACCTTCCATCCATCTCAATGCTAACAAGCTCCCAGGTGATGCTGACGATGCTGGGCCAAGTCCAAGTTTCTTCTTCACTGCTTCATGAAATGCTTCATTTTGTTCCTTTGCCAGTGAATTTGTAAAATCACAACGTGCTTGAACTCCAGTATTAACTTAAATAAATTCTACATGCCTTTGGTGCAATACAATTTAAGATAACATTCGTTCTTTATTTAAATGACTTAGATATTATAAATGTACATAAAACTAAAATTCAAAATACAATCTGTGTTTCATCCACTCAAAATTCTTCATAAAAATGCAAGAGATGAGGCTAATATAGTGTAGATTTTGCAAATTTAAATCTACATTGGTAGAAATTACAAAAGCTAAAGTTTAGAAAACTCCAACTGCAAATATTACCACGTTTTGTTGAATGTGTAGATTGCCATGACTTGCAGGACTTGCTGCCAATGTTGTTCTTTTACTGTTATATACAGACTTTAGCTTACACGGTAAGAATCTGTGATGCAGCCACAACCTTTTAATTTGTTCCATATTCACTTTAATTTGTCATATTTTAAACTCTGTAGCATTAGCCAGATTATTTGGGACAAATGCCTTTCACTTCAATCATCCTAAGAAATAATTTTAGAAATGGAATGACTATAGGATTGAATTTAGACAGCAGACTTGGAGTGCTTTTTAAAATGGCTTCCTGACTTGTGCTTCCTTGGGGTAATTAATATGTATAATAACAATCAAAAATCAATATCTGTAATTGACAAATACATGCTCCATCTTATATGACTACTAGAGGCCCAGTGCATGAGATTTGTGCACTGGGGGCAGGGTGTCCCTCAGCCCAGCCTGCACCCTCTACAATCTGGGACCCCTCAAGGGATGTCTGACTGCTAGCTCCTAACTGCTCACCTGCCTTCCTGCCTGGTTACCCCTAACTGATTCTTCCTGCCAGCCTAATCGCCCCCTAAGTGCTCCCCTGCTGTCCGAATTGCCCCCAACTGCCCTCCCCTGCTGGACTGATGGCCCCCAACTACCCTCTTCTGTAGGCCCAGTCTCCCCTAACTGCCTTCCCCTGCTGACCCAATTGCCCACAACTGACCTTCCCTGCCGGCCATCTTGTGGTGGCCATCTTGTGATGACGCCACATGACGCCACCTATGTTTTTATTATATAGGATTATTTATCAATCAGGAGGTGACATTAACATTTATCTTTACACATAAAACAAACAAACAAAAAAGAGGCTCACTAGCCTGAAGGTATATACTCTAAACTCAGAGGCTATTAATATTCCAGCCCTCTTTTATTATTATTATTTTTAATATATTTTATTGATTTTTTTTTAATTTTACAGAGAGGAAGAGAGAGGGATAGAGAGTTAGAAACATCGATGAGAGAGAATCATCGATCAGCTGCCTCTTGCATACCCCCTACTGGGGATGTGCTGCAACCAAAGTACATGCTCTTGACTGGAATCGAACCTGGGACCTTTCAGTCCATAGGCCTACACTCTACCCACTGAGCCAAACCAGTTTCAGCAATCCCAGCCCTCTTTATTGCACCATGGTTACCCTTTCTGCATGTTAGAAATTCTGCTTATACAGATACAAACATCCTTTTTTCACTTTTGTAACCAATACAATCTGTGACTTCAGAATCTCCTACAAGGACACACTATATTGCTATTGTGAGATCATTGCCTTTGAAGTCAAACACAGCTGATTCTGCTCTACCCTTTATCAGTTGCCTCATTTGAAAACTAAGGATACTAATATATATCTAAGCCTTAAACTTACAACATGCATGTCAAAATCAACAGAGTAACATTCTAGCATGGTTCAAATTGGTAGCAATTTATGGTTAAAATTGCATCAATTATGACATGTGTACCTTATGTTTTATTTTATTTTGTTTTTCTGATATCATTTACAGTGTCAATCCACAAGACACTCAGGAGAAATAAATATAATCATATAATTTCATTCCCAATAAAATGACTTTAAGTAATACGTTTTAAGTTACTGAGGTTCCTTTTTTTTTTTTTTTAAATAGTTTTGGTGTTTTTTTGTTTGTTTGTTTTTTCTGAAACAGAATGTAAACCTTTAAAGGAAATATGTTTTATTTATATCTAAAATATAGAAACAAGATTTAAGATATGGGATACGAGGTCAAGAACAGTTCTATAGCTTCTGCACTGATATGATTTGAGGGTCTATGATGAAATTATCAGTTTTAAATAAACTGTCATTCTGATCTTACCTCCAAGATAACAAAATGCACTCTGTCCATTTACTTGAGTTGTTCTATTTTTATGAGATTTATATTATCTTAAAATCCACATTAAAGATCTTTTATATCATTGGCTTAATGATACACATATGGAAAGTGATCTCAGTCTGCCATCATTATCAGATTTTGATTTTAGATACTTTGCTTTTGACTCTACAAATTAAGAGTAGTCAATTTGTAGCAAAGTCAAAACTTCAATAACATGGCTTTTTATTAGTTTCTTCATTCAACCTATATTGAATCATAAAGAAAATGACTTAAAATTAATATGCCTGGTTGTATGTTTAGCTATTCTATCCAGGCAAAAACCTAAGAGAAAAAAAACAAAAAAAACCTCATTTTTAAGAGCCCGTAGAGATGTGAACTGCTGCCACTCTCATACATAACTCTTTCCTGAAGTGTACTCCCCCTAACCAATTAGGCAGTTTCAGTGCCGAACGCCACCCAGGCCTTCCTCGATGGTAGCATGCCTTGTTTGCTAAAGTTGTCTTCTCAATAGCACTAACCCACATGATTTCTCCCCTATGTTATTTCATTTTATTTCCCATAAAAAGCACAATGAGAGATATCCTAGGAGACAAGGTTTTTACTCTCCAATTCTAATGTTCACTTTTACAATATCGTAATTCTCACAGAAAAATAATAATGTGGGCAAAGTGAATCAGTTTCTCCTATTGGCTTCAGCATTTCTGAGGCCCACCAGCCATCAGATTCATTTAATGACTGAAATTTCAACCAATTAGTGATGCAGACTACTAGGCCTCCAGATTAAAAAAAAAGGGTGGTGGTGGGGAATCCATAGTAACTGCAAAACTAAGTAATTGCACAAAATCAGTATCACACTGATAAGATATGAGCTAAGACTATTTTGACCCCCAAAAGAAAAAAATGTCACTTGCTACCATTTGAAACCCAAAGGAAGTAACTCTAAGAGAAGTTTAATTCTATCTTTATTATTGAAAGTATTACAGATGTTCCCTTTTTTCCCCTCATTACCCCCTGCAACCTACTCCCACCCTCTTCCCAGGCCTTCACTGCACTATTGTCTGTCCATGGGCTATGCACATATGCATATAACTTATTGAAATTATTTTTTAAATATATTTTATTGATTTTTTTTACAGAGAGGAAGAGAGAGGGATAGAGAGTTAGAAACATCGATGAGAGAGAATCATCGATCAGCTGCCTCTTGCACACCCCCTACTGGGGATGTGCCCGCAACCAAGGTACATGCCCTTGACCTGAATCGAACCTGGGACCTTTCAGTCTGCAGGCCGACGCTCTATCCACTGAGCCAAACTGTTTTGGCTGAAATTATTTTTAATTAAAATTTTTAACTAAAAACAGTTTATACTGTGTTGTCATGTCTGAGGCCATTACTAAGGTCAATCTTTACCTTAACTGAATATTTTTATTGTCTTTTTGCTCCTACCATAACGTATTTTTGGAATGTCAAAGTAATTTTTTTCTTTTTTCTGGACCCCTTCAAGTACTCCGTGGAGACCACAAATGCCCTCATTGTTGTTGAGTTAGTTGACTGTTAACTATCCTCTACTTACCTATGTGAAAAAGTATGTGTCTATCATTTTATTTTTATCCAATGCCAGACATTTCCCTGATTTGCTGTCTCCTGCCTCCCTAACCTATCACCAGTGGATTTCCTATAACCCACTTATGAGACCTCTTTTGAATGTTATGTATAAAATGAGGTATAAAACTGCCATTCTCTGGAGCATTATCTCAATTGGTTGAGATTTTGCTTTATAGCAATTGTTGAAAGTTTGGCTCACATAAACCCACAAACATTTTTCTTTTAAAAAAAGAAGTTTACTTTTGTTAGTTAATGAAAAATAAAATTTGATCAACTTAAGTTGTCTTTAAATGAGCAACATTAAGATTGTCAACTATAATCTTAGGTCTTTGAACTACACAAATCACCTCAGCATACAAGAGTTCAGAAAAAAAAAAAGGATGCTAATCATTTCTATGAAAATTGCTGTAGCCTGCTTCTGTTTTCTCATTAGGAAACAAATGCACCCATTGAAACAGATTTGTAGACAATCTAGGCGCTGTAGTCAATACCTGCCTGAAAGGTGTGTACACAGTTATAGCGGGACTTACCAATCGGGCTGTCAGCAGCTAGGTGACATTCCAATATTATTTATGCGATTTATCTTGACAAATTTACTTTGTAGCTTTAGGAAATTTGGAAGATGAGGTGGTAGAAAAGGTGTCAGATACAGAATAGGTAGGTTTGGTAAGAAAGTGAAATAATAATCTTCGGTTCTTTCACTCTATGGACTTCTATCACCAACAAATAATAGATTTGCTTATATAATTAAAAAGTCTTTATATTCTCCCAGTCTGTGGCTGTGATATTAGGTTTTAGGAAATATACTCCAAGGCAAACAGTCAGAACTTCTCCCGAATATTCAGAAGAGCAGGACATGCTTAAGTACCGTGTTTCCACGAAAATAAGACATCTTCTGAAAATAAGACCTAGCGCAACTTTGGGAGAAAAAATTAATATAAGACACAGTCTTATTTTCGGGGAAACAGGGTAGTATCTGCAGTATTCATGAGAATGAATTTAATCATGGGTTAGTGAGAATACTTAGTGAAAACTATTCTAATAATTTCACGATTTACTTCTCATATTCTAATTTCCCATGCTGGTAACTGAGAAAATTTTACCACAAAATTGTTCTTGTTGGTGTCATCATTCCAAACCCCAGGCTGGAAGTAGCTTAACACTATCTGAATGGCTCTGCTAGCAAACCAATAGTCATGGCTTAATTAGGGGAGGAAAGAAAGAAAGCTGGCATTTATGGAAGGCATTCAACACGTTTAATACTCTGGATATTTTGTGGCATTTAAACCTGAGTCCTAATCTAAGAAACTGTGTGTGTGTTTGTGTGTGTGTGTGTGTGTGTGTGTGTGTGTGTGTGTGTGTGTGTGTTTACTTTACACAAGACAGAAATAAGATTAAGTTACTTGCGCAAGATAAGAGAGGTGGCACAGAATGCCCAGATACCCACCCATGTCCAGCATTGCTGAGTTGCCTAAAAAGAAAGACCTTAGACATTTTTAGCTTGTGTTTTATTTTGTTGTTGTTGTTTTCCTTTTTTCCTGCATAAGTACACTTAATAAAACAAGCACAAATTTCCTTCTCTTCTTTTTAAAAACAACATTAAGGTTGTTTTTTAAATCATGAATCTCTTCTGGCCAATTTCCAAATCTTTTTCCATTCTTCATAAAACACGACCATGTTACCATCACTGCCCTCCGATTAAACATGGCCTACTCCCTTCAGGTATCTTAGCAATTTGTCCTTTTAGCCCACAGGCTGGCCAAGTCTCAGACTAAAATGAGGAAACAATAATATTTTAAGAGCTGAAAAGCAAACCTTAGTTGAAAATCAAGTTGTCTCTCTCAGCTGATGGAAAAATTGTGACACATTTGGCTCTCCTTATGACATATATATTTTTATTTAACAGCTAAGAGTCGTTGTTTTTTCTGAAAGACTAATATTCTTCCAACTTGTTTTGTTCATTTTACCACCTTCACTGAAGCATGATAGCACAGAAGTAGGGATTAGTCTTTCACTTGTGGCTGATTCAACCAAGCGTTACTTGCATTCCAATTACTCAGACATCATAGAATACAACTGTGTCCAAGAAGTGTTTTAGAGATTCTTAAAAAAAAACCTCTAAATACTGTGGTATAGCATTCACTTGGATTGTATGTGAACTATTATAGCTTGGATTTGTTTCTTGATTATTATTCAAACTAATGGATTATTTAAAATTATTAGCAAATTCAGAAAAGATTTTAAGAATTATATTTAAGATAGGTAATATATCTAAGATCCTCAGACTATATGAATTTGTAGAGTAAATTAGACAAAAGAAGAACTATGTCAGATAACACAGTTCATGATGGTAGTCTCTGTTAATACAGAAGATAGGATGCATGTTTGAACAGCATAAAGCATTATCAAATTAATCAGCAGACCAATGCATTTTAGTAAATTCCTCCTCTACCATGTATAGCTATGTGACCTTAGAAGCATTATTAGCTTTCTGCTCTTCAATTCACATTAATGGGCTCCTTGTTGGGAAGATTAAATGAGATAATGTATCTGAAGTGCCCAACATAGTATTTGTCACCTACTGAGTCTTTGTCACCAAAGAAATGGTTAGTTCCTTTTCCTAGCTAAATGAGTCTGAAACAAGATCTCAGACAATACCTTATTTAGCATGAACTGTTCAATTTGTTACATAATAACACATGGTCCAAATAATCACACTTGCAATCATTATACTCTCACACACAAAAAGTAATAGCTAAAGAGAAACTAGAAACCTTTTACTAAAAGGAAAATCTGATTTCTCCATGCCAAAGCTGAAGTTGTAGTTACTGAAGGCAAGTGAAAAACAGAATGCTAACTTTCGTAATTATGCATGCTATAGTACTGGCAAAAACAAGCAAGCACATAATAGTCAATGTTTCCTCTTTAGCAAAATATACAATGGATTTTTCTTTAAAAATCATAACAGATTTTGAGCTATTTTGGGGAAAAAAAACATGTACTTAACATCTACATAGAGTAGGTATGAATGGAAAAAGAATTCAAGATAAATTGTGTATGTGGGAAGAAGCCAGTTTGGCTTAGTGGCTAGAGTGTCAGCCTGTGGACTGAAGGGTCCCAGGTTCGATTCCGGTCAAGGGCACGTACCTTGGTTGAAGGCACATCCCCAGTGGGGAGTGTGCAGGAGGAAGCTGATTGATGTTTCTACCTCTCTCCCTTCCTCTCTGTGAAAAATCAATAATACACACACACACACACACACACACACACACACACACACACACATATATATATATATATATTTTTTTTTTTAATTGTGTATGTGGGGGGCATGATCATGTTTCAGATATTATGTTTTCCTTAAATTTACAGTATTGCTGTAACTAGATTACTGTAACAGTTTTTAGATTATAATATAGCAGCACAATAAATTCTACAAAAATCATTTGAAACATATTATACTTCCTAGACCCACAAGAATTTCAGTATTTATAAATAATATTAACTTTATTTAAATCTTATCTCCATAGAATATATTCTCATTGAACTAAGTGATGGAAAAACTGGATTTATTTTTCTGTAGATAATTTTCCTCTGAGATGGATATAGCATCACCACAAGAATCCTTAGCAACTCAAGAAGTAGGATCCTAATTAATTATACTAGTTTGGCTAAAACACAACTTTTCGATACTGCTCACATCTCTTGAACTGCTTTTGTCACAAGTTCTCTTTGATAAAACTGGCTAAGGATAACCACAGTATATAATAGAACAACCATATTTGAGAGAGTACTGCTATAGATTTTGTGTTGCTGCATTATTTGTCTATCTTCACTTTCTTTTTCTTTTCATAGAAAATATTTTTTTAAAAGCATGTCAAAATCCGGTGCAGGATGGTGATAGGGAGATTGTATGTGAGTGGGAATGAGGAGTATATAGGAACTCTGTACTTCCTGCTCAATTTTGTTATGAATCTGAAACTGCTCAAAAAAGATAGTCTATATTTTAAACCTAAGTAAAACTAAAATAAAATGGTTTTGTACTTGGCTTCTGTTATCAAGTGTGTAACTGGCACAGGTTTTTAAATATTTTACAAATTTTTAAAATTGAAATATTTTCAAAATATAAATGCATATTTAAAGAAAGTTATCCTGTTAATTTCCCTTTTCATTACATTTAATTTTATTTAAAACATTTTCCCAAATTACAAAATAAATTATCTACATTCTTAGGTTCAAGCAATTTGAAAACAGATCACAGCAGAATATTTTGCAAATAGAAAGATTACTTTAATTTCTAAGCTATTTAATATTAGAAAAGAAGGACTCATTATGACTAAAATAGTAGCTCAGCCTTTTAGGACAGGTATTAGGTAAAAAGTGTTACAATCTATCGTTAAGTGAAGCCTCTGCTCTCATAACCATTTGCTCTATAATTACTCTTTTCTGTAAAGGAAATAGCAATTTTCTGTTTAGTTTAATTTTAACTTACTGGAACCCAAACTTAAGCAATTTTTGGAGTAAAACGCAGTTACAAATTTGTGATATATATTAAAAAAATCTACACTTTAAGACTGATAAAAACAAAGACCACAACCAATGAAGAGCTAAAGAGTTTACTATTATGAAGAAACATTATAAGATAAGAACTTCAGAATACTATATAAATGTGCTAAGTACTTTTTAATTAGCTAATCCTAAACAAAATCCTGATGAAAATGATATGTTATTCACATTTATGAATAAAATTTATTTATTAAAGGTGCAGAAGGTAAAGCAGTACTTCACTCTTGTGGATTTGGTTAGGGCATGCAGATACATATATATAATCATATACACACAAAACACTCACACAACAATTAATTTCTGATTCTGAGTGTATCACTGAAGTGCTAAAAATAGTATCATTGCCAAGGTTAAAAACTAATAGCAGCAAAAACAACAAAAGGTACAGGAGGAAGAAATGATTCTAAAAAATTAAATAAAGACATAGAATATTGTGCAATAAATAAATATTAACCTGCAAAATGTCAAAATAGCCGGGACTGGTTTGGCTCAGTGGATAGAGCGTCGGCCTGCGGACTGAAAGGTCCCAGGTTCGATTCCGGTCAAGGGCATGTACTGTGGTTGCGGGCACATCCCCAGTAGGAGGTGTGCAAGAGGCAGCTGATCGATGATTCTCTCTCATCGATGTTTCTAACTCTCTATCCCCCTCTCTTCCTCTCTGTGAAAAATCAATAAAATATATTTTTTTAAAAATGTCAAATTACATCATTTCTAAATTATGATATTATGTGAGCATTCATATCTGATAAGTATTGGGACTAAATGATGTCTGAAGCATTGTCTAGGTCTGTAATTCATTATATTCAGGATTAAATAATGTAATTTAAAGAATGTTTAAGTGCTTAGGAAAAATGCCTCTGGAAATCAAGTAAATGTTTTTCAAATCAGAGTATTATTG
Source organism: Pipistrellus hanaki (assembly GCF_964339955.1). Classification (NCBI taxonomy): domain Eukaryota; kingdom Metazoa; phylum Chordata; class Mammalia; order Chiroptera; family Vespertilionidae; genus Pipistrellus; species Pipistrellus hanaki. Next base: position 61,244,166 of record NC_140505.1, on the reverse strand, counting down.
TATTAAATATGGTCTTTGTCAAAGTTATCTAAGTATTTTTTTCTTACTTCTGCATATAAAGAGTGAATTTTACTGTTCATAAATATTTTAAGTTCTTTATCTAAATCAGAGGTTCCCAAACTTGTTTGTGCCGTAGACCCCTTGCCATGTTTTTCGGTTTTGGGTAGACCCCCTACTTACCTGATATTGATTTTTTTGTAAATTTCTAACTGTAGTGAAGTTTAGTGTTAAAATTTAATAAAAAATAATGTACCTACTTTTCTCCGGCATTCTCAAACAAAATAATACTGATTCACTATAATTTGTATGATAAACTACCAGTTTATATTTTTTTAAATATTTTCTCAGCACTTTCCTATTCAAGATTCAGGAAACGAATGAACGTATTTTTCTCACATTCATATTTATAGAGTGACGAATTGAACAAGTCGGTGCAAGTTCGCGAAGCTTTGAGACAAAAATTGGCAAGAATGTTTACTGCACGTATGCTTGTAACAAGATGATACTGGTATATCATTATGTGCAGGTTTTTATCCTACAACATACACAATTTTATAAACATATATAATAATTTTTTTACTTCATAGGTACTTTTATAAATAATTTATATGTTTTTATATTATAAGATAATATGATGTAAGTAAATAGGTACTATCAGTGTATGTTGAGATCCACTATCGTGGACCCCCATTTTCATTTCATGGACCCCCAATTTTTTTTTTCGCTGACGTAGACCCCTTGCAGGTTGTCATAGACCCCTGGGGGTCGATATAGACCACTTTGGGAATCACTGATCTGAATCTTGTTTCTGATTAAATTTAAAGTAAATTTTCTTCAAGCTTCATAGTTTGCATGACTACCTTGTGCCAGAAGTGATAGGATAAAATTATTTAAAAGGAATAATATAAATAAGAGTGAAAATGAGCCAAAACTGGTTTGGCTCAGTGGATAGAGCATCGGCCAGCGGATTGAAGGGTTCCAGGTTCTATTCTGGTCAAGGGCATGTACCTTGGTTGCGGGCACATACCCGGTTGGGGTTGGGGGGTGCAGGAGGCAGCTGATTGATGATTCTCTCTCATCGATGTTTCCAACTCTCTATCCCTCTCTCTTCCTCTATGTAAAAAAATCAATAAAATATATTTTTTTAAAAAGAGTGATAATGAGATAGAGAACATTTGTATTCCCACAACTTGCTCCTCTTACCTGAAGAAGTAGGTTTATTATGTTTAGGTAATAGGGTATGATAGTTAAAACATCTTTGCTAAGAAATGCAAATAAAAAGACCCAAATATTGCATAAAAATAAAACAAATAAATGTAAGTGATAAAGTGAATAAAATTATACAGCAATAAGAACAACAAACAAACTGATGAAAATGGGTGGTGGTGGGTAAATTATTGCCCTAGTTCTTTCTGAAAGTGAGACAGATATTTAATAAATCATAAAACTTATACACTAAGTAAATGTCTTGTCAGGTAATCCTTTGTAAAGAATTTGAAGTTGAGGGGGGGGAAGAGTTTGAATTTCAACACTCTGAATCTAGAATTTTACACTGAAGTTCATGGATTCATATTGTCATTATTCTCACACCCCAATCATCCTAGTCAACTAAGCAACAACACAGTCATCAAAGGGTAGAATCAATTTACATGAACCTAGAAATGCTATGTACACTGCAGTGGCCATTAGCATAATGCTCTGGTTGTCCCTCTTTTGGTCATAGGAAAGATTAATGAGAACTCGCTGAATAGAGATGGCTGACAGACCTAAATGACCCACTTGAAACTTTCAATTTAAATTTTAAAAAATCAATAGATTTTATAAAAATCTGCCATTAACTTTATGAAAAATTCAAACAAGTGAGGTAAATATCAATGATTTCCGATATTAATTTCTTTTATCTGACCATATATATACCTTAAGGGATTGTGCTACAGTCAGTAAATTTTTCCATTTGAGCTGAAATGTTATAAATGGAAATAATGGAAAGAAATAACTTCTACATATTCAGAAATGGAGTTTATTGTGTGTGTTTTTTTTTTTTTTTTTTAGCATGATTCATCTGACTAGACTGCACAGTGGGAGAAGCTAACTCATCTACAATGCATTAGATAATGCAGAGGCGCTCAGGTGAAGGGCCCCGTGGAGAACTCAACAGGACTGAGTAGAACTTGATATGAGGGGCTGACACTACAGACTGGATAACATTCATGTGCGGTAGCTGTAAAGGCATAGCGAGTGAGGTGTCTCTAAGGATAATAACTTAGAAATACCTTTCAACTCTTCATCTAACTCCTTCCTCTAGCAGAGGTTAAAAGTAAGCTTGACACCTTGTTCTATTGCCTGCACTTACCCTCAGGTAATAAAAGAGACAATGAAATATAATAATGGGTCCCTGTACTCCATGGCACTGTATAACATCTATTGCACCTCTCCAGAAGTTCAGAATACTCTTCCTAGTGATTTTAAATCATTGATCTATATTTAAAAGAAAATAAAAGAAAACATTAGAGTAGACATGCCACTAAGTCTATGGCTTTTTGCCCTGGCCTCTGAAGTGGTTGACATCTTAGTTAATGCTCCTAAGGAACCTGACATTGTTGAAGACATTAATGGATATTTTATGTCAGCTGACCTGTAACATATTACTTAATCAAATAATAATGTCATTGGCTTCATTTAATCCTCATTATAATATTAAATAGGAAATAATAGTACACATAGTGATAATCATAATAATAATGAGCTAATTTACTGACTGATTAGTATATGCTAAAGGCTGCTTTATGTGAATGATTTAGATTTTTTTCCTGAAATGCAAAAATGTTTGAGCAACACAAAATAACTTACTTTTGAATATATACTAGTACACACAGCATAGCCTACTGACTCAGAAAATGTATCTTAAATTGTACTAACTTACTTAAAGTCTGCTAAAATGCAGGAAATGTTTCTATCTTGAATTACATGTTTGCATTTAAATAATGATATTAATTTAATGTAAGGATTAATACTAAGCAACTGCAGAAATAAGTTCCACAAAAGTAATCACAAAAGCTTCTATCTTTTACCTCACTCAGCCTGGCCAAAAACTCCAGGAAAACCCGCAAAAAGTCCCTTTCATCCCCAGAGGTATTTTTTATTCTTTTTACTTTCTCAAACTTTTGCTTATCACTTTCTAATATTGGCACATACTTTGAGAATTGCATTCTTTGCTTGGTTGCCTACAAATTGCTCTCGACTATTCATTCCCTCTCATCCCCTTTAGTTGAGGTTGAACAGCTGTCCCTTGGGCTGCCCAGAGGATATTTACATAAAAAGTGTTCTAGCCCAGTCAGTGTGGCTCAGTGGTTGAGTGTTGACTCATGAACACACAGAACACTGGTTCAATTTCTAGTCATGCCACATGCCCAGATTGCAGGCACCATCCCCAACGGGGGCCGTACAGGAGGCAGCCAATCAGGATTTCTCCCTCACGCTTCCTCTCTCTCTAAAATCAATAAACATATTTTTAAAGGTGTACGAAAGGAATAGTACCATCAAAGGTACAGAAAGGGACTAAGAGAAAAAAACTTCTAAAAGAGAAATGTAGTCACTCAAATATGATTACATTTCTCTAAAGTGAAAAGTGCCTCACAAATAAAATCCATGGTTTCCCCCTGCAGGGAGTGAGCAGAAGCCTAACCAGGGTTATCAGACTGGAGGCAAGAACCATGGATAGCAAGTGTCCTCTACAGCAATGCTCTCTCTTCCTTACCACTATCCTTTGTCACTGCCATCCAGAAATGATATTTTTTTTATATGAAGCAAAATAGCAAACATCAGCTTTTACTTTTTTATTCATGCTTTCAGGAAAAAAAAATACTTTAGATCCAATGTAATTATAAGCAAGGAAATGTTATTAAAAATTGTAGTTGTGATGTATATTACCACTTATTCCTCATACACTGAATCAGCTTCTGTGCATTTGGGAAAAGAGAAGTTAAGGAAGTACATGTGTGAATAGCAAATACATCGGGATATTTCAGTTTTTCTTCTCAGATCCAATGTAATAACAATGTTTTGAAAATAGGTTTTCCTTTAAAAGTTGAAAAGTAGGTTGCCAATGAAGTGGTATATGTTTGGAAGAGGAAGAGGAAGAGGAAGAAGGAGGAGGAGGAGGAGGAGGAGGAGGAGGAGGAGGAGGAGGAGGAGGAGGAGGAGGAGGAGGAGAAGGAGAAGGAGAAGGAGAAGGAGAAGGAGAAGAAGAAGGGGAAGAAGGGGAAGAAAGAGAGAAAGAGAGAGAGAGAGAAGAGAGAGAAACATCAATGTGGGAGATAAACATTGATCAGTTGCCTCTAGAACGTGCCCCAACGGGACACAAACCCACAACCTGCCCTGACCAGGAAATGAACTAGTGTCCCTTCAGCGCACAAGACCACCCTCTAATCAACTGATCCACACTGGCCAAGGCTCAAAGAGCATTTCAATATCCCGAGGGTGAAAAATCTATTGATTTTTAACTGTAGGTGTATGTTATAATACCTTCAGTTACGGCAAAAGTTTTCTTTTAGGGCATTTGAATATCACTGAGTGACATTGAAGTAAAATAAAAGAGTAACAAAAAAGAATAAAAACAAGCAATAGATACTAATACTGTTAAAAGCAATATTAATGCTGTTACAGAATGGAATGCCTTAATTGAATCATCAACAGAATGCAAATACAGAGTTTTGTAAGAATATTTTTCTAGACTGGTAGTAATATTTATGTCAATTTTAATAAACCTTTATCATAAAAGGACAGAAATTTCCTTTCTCAAAACTAATTCTCGTACATTAAAAGATCAAACAATTGCACCTCTTTCAGAGCTTCGGTCAAAGTGCATCAAATGTGAAGGACATAGGGACAGTGCAATAGTGAAACTGCTAGAATTAGACTGCATGTCCCTTAATTTCTTAGCAGTTATGAACCAAAGTAACTATAGACTGTGCAAACAGGCAGAACAAAGGTCCTTCATTTTTTTTGTTTTGTTTTATTTGTGTGTGTGTGTGTGTTTTTTGCATTTTGCTAACTTGAGATCTTTCTGACCCTCAGTGATCTCATCTGTAAAGTAAGCAAACTACACCTATAACTCAGTGCATTCTGAACGCGGAATAAAACACAAATATAAAGCACTAACATTTAAAAACATTAGTGTTGCTGAGAGTCTGCATCAAATGAGAATATGTTTTTTAAAGATGTTTTTGGAGAGAAAGAAAGGGAGAGAGAGAGAGAAACACCAATGAGAGAGAAATATGGTTCAGCTGCCTCCTACATGCCCTCTACTGGGGATCAAGCCTGTAACCCAGGCATGTGCCCAGCAACCTTCCTGTGCCTGGGATGGTGCCCAACCCACTGAGCTACACAGACGGGGCTGCTCTAATAGGTTTGTACATATAAAACAACAAAATAAAAAATTCTATAAAATGAAAAGAAAAAGACCCAATTTGCAACAGAAAATAACATGTAATGCCCAAATTATCATTTTTATGTATCCTTCATACCTCTCAAAGTAAATAAAAAACACAACTAAGCCTTTTTTTCCTACTTAGGAGACAGGTTTGAGGGGACATAACAAAAAAGTACTGAATTTAATCCATAAGGCTAAATAATGAAGAATAACAGGTATTCTGGGAAAGAGAGATAATAGACCTGAACTATTGGGTATAAAACATTTAAATTCACTATAATACTGAAAAAAATAATTGAAAGATAAAAATGATGAAAGTAAATAGAAACAGAAATTAGTATATACATGAATTTAGTTTAGAATTTAATAGACAAAAATACCCTCTTAATTTATTAAATAGAATAGATAGTACATGGAAAACTAATAAATTTGTTTGAAAGACAATAATATATTTCTACCTTTTATCATATATAAAAACAAAGTATCTATAGAGTAGGGCAATGGCACTTTAATAATTCTTAAAGTATATTGGAAATATATATGCAAATATTCACCTAAAATATTTTCTAAACATTTTGGCCAAGAAAATAACCATAAAAGAAAAGAGATAGTTCCACTACACAAATATTTGTAAATTTCCATATGTAGCAAAATTTAAGTAAAAACATGGAGGAAAGGTCACATATATGGCAGATTATTACATATATTATATATTGGGGTATAAAATTTAATAAAAATAATAGCACTTGAAAAATAATAAAATTCATGAAAATATTCATAAATTTATTTTTAATATGCTTTTATTACTTTTTAGAGAAAGGGGAAGAGAGGAGGCAGAGAAATATAAACATCCATGAGAGAGAAACATCATTGATCAGCTGCCTACTGGGAATCAAGCCCAAAACCAGGCATGTGACCTGACTGGAAAGTGAACTCATGACCTCTTGGTTCCTGGGTCAGTGCTTAACCCTGAGCAACATCAGCCAGGCTATTCATAAATTTAACACATCAAATTCCAGCACATATGTGAGGAGGGATTTAGAATTAGACACCTCCCACTTGCTTTTTCAAAAGGTAAAATCTATAAGACTGCTCTGCTGGTGTAGGTGTTGATAAAATTGAAAAACTTTTAAATCTTCCTACATTGTATTTAAATAATTTCACTATCAAGAATTTATTAGAAGTAATTATCAGATATGCCCATAAAATGTACATATTATATGGTATCATAAAAGGGGACAACTTAAATATACAGCATTGAGAGAAAACTATAAACTTCTAAATTCAATAACATTTCAAACTTGCCAGCAATATTAGCAATTAATATTGACTTCTTTCAAGTGGCAGAAAAACAAATGATTTTCTCTTTTTCTTTTTCTATGTTGTCCTTATCTGTAATAAACTTTTATTACTTATACAATCAGATAAAGTATTTTAAATCATGTTGAAATGGAAGTGATGTCTGGTGGACAAGAAAATGGGTGATTTAGCTGGAACTCATAGAATATTTAGCAGAGTGAGATTGCTTAGGGACTTGAATGCCTGACTAAGGGATTTCTGCCATTGAGCAGGCGGTGGGGAACCATTGAAGTTCTTTGAACAGGGAATTCACACAGCCAATTTGATGGTTACGTGCAGGGCTAAGTGAACTACTTTGAATCTAGCTGCAAAGAGACCAATTGTGATCAAATTACAGTAGTTGTGGTGTGGCTGGTGTTTAGTGAACTTAAGAATGTGACATCACATTTTTCAAGATAATAAGATCACCTCGCTGGTCACCTCAGTATGTATAAGAGATATTCAAAATAAGGCCTTGCTGTCAACAGCCATGTAGGATGCAGCAACATGTTCAGCTTTGTGTTCCACTCAAGGTTATCTCTTGAAAAGAATGGCATGAAATTCATGTAATTCATGGGGAAAACCCACTGCAAGCACCACATCTAAAATCTGGGTCCTGGGGTTTGCAACATATCATACTGAATGTAGGATGGATTTCACTGTGGGGATAAAAGAAAGGCATCATCTCTGTTGCTTCTAATGATCTTGTTTATGAATTGAACTGCTGGAAACTCAAATATTGCAGAATTCTATGGCAAAAATAATTAATTCACCTAGAATTTTTAAAGGGCCTTCAAAAGAGTATTCTCAGACTAGTTCTGTTAATGACAGGCACTAGAGGATATTATATAACCCCCTCCCCCTTTTCAGCCACCTTCCTTCCCAGTTACAACATAGGTTTTAAAATGATTGCAATTTTGCTCAGTATGATACTTTACAAGTAATGGCTTTGGATTACCAAACATACAAATTATATCTGGTTACACAATAAAATGGTTTTAACCATTAGGATCCCTCTGTTTCTATGAGAACTTTTGGTCTCATTTTTAAATCAGTCCAACTTCACTGAAATACAAACCAACTCCTCTTCCCTAGAATGTTCTTTTGGAACTTATCCTTTACAAGATTATTTTTCTCTTGAACTCAAACCCCCTCCGTCACTCACACTGCTACGTCGACAGTCACATACCTTGCCACTAACACTCTTCCAAATTTGAAACCTCCTGGCCTTGGAGTTCCCATTTCCTTCATTCACTATTTCATGTCTCTGCTTTTTTAATTTATTTTTTTAATTATTTGTATTAAATTTATTGGGGTGATATTGGTTAGTAAAATTACAGAGGCTTCAGTTATATAATTCTACAGCACATCATCTCTATGTTATATAGTGTGCTTACCATCCCAAGTCAAGTCTCCTCCCATCACCCTTTATCCCTTTACTCTTCCACCTCCCCCACCCCATGTCCCATGGCAATCACTATGCTGTTGTCTGTGCCCATGTGTCTTTTCTATACTTGGATCACAAACTTATTTGGAAAGATTATGTGAAATTGCCTTCACTTTTGGACAAAAGACCAAAAATATACAAGATTGTACTATTTTGTTGCTATTCTAAGAAAAAAATATTAGAACAATGGAAAGTGGTTCTTTTTTTTTTTCATCTCTGGGTAATTTAGCAAATCAAAATAATATTGTTGGGCAAAAAGCTCTAAACTTTGGAAATAAAACACAAGAAACAAAATATCTTATTTTAGACCATAAAATACCACATTCTTTGCTACAGGATTTTGAGAATTGTATTCCAGATTACTGTAGAAGAATGGGCTATTAATAGGAAAGTCTGAAATAAATAATTCTAACTGCAAATTCTCGGTGAACCCAGATATGAAGTGGGCATATGAATTAACTATAATACTTGCCTGTTTGGGAATTAAATATGTACATTTTTATTAAATGTGAAAGTCATCATAATTTTTGATGATGCACCTTCAGAAATGATCTAATTTTATCTATTAAAAGCAGCTTCTTAGACGATAATTGAGAAGAGGAATGATGCGACATCTTTTAAAACTAAGAAAATACATTGATTAGTCTTTTATTTTCTACTGTCTTTTTTTTTTATAAAAGAAGGCAGCTGTTCATGTTTTTCCTCACCATTAAATTTACAAATATCTGTCCCGGCTGGGTAGTTCAGTTGGTTGGAACCATACACCAAAAAAATGCAGGTTTCTGGCCAGGGTACATACCCAGATTGTGGATTTTATCCCTGGAAGTGGTACATAAGGGAGGCAACCAACCAATGTTTCTCACATTGATGTTTCTCTCTTTCTCCCTCTCCTTCTTCTCCCTTATAACATCTCTCTCTCTCTCTCTCTCTCTCTCTCTCTCTCTCTCTCTCTCTCTCTCTCTTTCTTTCTCTCTCTCAAACAGGTTATTGGGTGAGGATTAAAATAAAAATTACATGTATCTGAAGAATAATATTTATTAAGTCCCAAAGCTTACATTTTCACAATTGCTTAAATGTACACTAACTTTACTAATAGAGCAAGATAAATACATTTAGAATATCAGATACACTATTTAAATATGCATATCATTAAAGTAAATAATCTCAAATATAATAAATTTAATATACATAATGGTTCGTGGCTAGGGACAAAGATTTTAGAGACTTCTGTGTCAGCTAGAACTTCTACCAATACTTGACCACTGCAGTACTCATGTCAATGACTAAATTACAAAATTTTCAAATTTGTTTCTTTATTAGTAAAGTGACCATCATGCTGTCAGAATTAAGGAAGATTAAAGGAGGTACAATTTCAAATACATTTATTTCTGTAATATCATCACAAAAGTGTTTTGTGAATCCCCAGTGAAATGACAATATTCCCTTTGAAGTGCCTCACACGTGGAAAGCAGTCAATAAATCTACCCCTGCTTGTTTCAGAGTTGTTGTGAGGATTAAGTTGGCTAATTTATGAACACTTTTGGGACCTTGTTTTACTTGTGATTGCTATTTATTTTTTTATTCATTCATCCAACATGTCCATGTTAAATAAAATATATGATAAATGTAAGCATCAAGATTCTATTAAACATTTACTATATTTCTGGACTTGTTCTGTATTAAATGTAACAAAAGATTATACCACCTTTTAGTGAAAAGCAATGGTTAATTATCAGTTATCAGTATTTCATGGTATTTTATGGTTAGAGTTAACTTGGCCATACTATGATTCTAATTTTAATATTGTAGTTTAAGGATAATGCAATTCTGATTCAGGATATTGTCCTTTAAAATAATTAAAAGATACACAGAGATCACTAACTCTAAGCTGATAGCATAATTATATGGAAGTAAGGATTGTTCATAATATAATCAATATATGATGTTTTCAATTGTGATAGGTAATGGTAATGAGATAGATGAAATAAAAATACACTGATGCCAAAGTGATAAAGAACTTGTTTTTGTCAAATTCTGAGACTCCACTTCAGAATGATAATAAAATATATTTTAAAGGAGGAGTTAATCTTCATTTGTACCATTTCCATTGTATAGCATATTGCCTGATAAAACATTTTTTATAAAAATAAAAAATGATCTACAAGGACATTAAAGGGAGTGATTAAATTCACACATATAACCATGGAAATTACCATTTCTTCACCAAATAAATTTGCCTTTTAATTAAACTGGGTATTTTATTAAATAACTGGGTGGAGATAAGGTGAATATTAAATAAATTGGAATACATCAATTTTTCTCCAGTTGATAATGTTATAAAGAGTAATACTGCAGCCCTAGCTGGTTTGGTTCAGTGGATAGAGTGTTTGCCTGAGGACTGAAAGGTCCCAGGGTCGATTCTAGTCAAGGGCACATGCCCAGGTTGTGGGCTCGATCCCCAGTGGGGGCCGTGCAGGAGACAGCCAATCAATGATTCTCTCATCATTGATATTTCTATCATCTCTCTCCCTCTCTCTCCTCTCTGAAATCAATAAAATGTATTTTTTAAAAAGAGAAATATTGCAGTATGGACCTGCAAAGCAAAACTATTAATCAGGCCACCAAACTATTTTAGCATAATTTTATTAGTTTGGTTCAATACCATTGTTACATCATATATAGTCAATTTTCATCAAAACCATGTAAGCAATTTGAAATTAAATAAGTGATCTCAGTCCCATGTCTGGAAAAATCTGCAAATTTTAAAACTACATACACTTTGTAAAACTTTATTTCAACAATATCCAACCCACTGCAAACTCCCACTTGTCTGAAATTCTGAAGAGGTGGTGAAGATCAATTGTTTCTCACAAGAATAAAACAAAAGTGATCTTCAACTTCCAAGAAGTGGGTACTCCGATTCTGCCCCTTTGACGCCTTCAATATACCAAAAGAATGTAGAGTTGTCTCCTTCAAATCCATAACCTAATAGTGTTTTACCAGCTACTATATTGATTTATTTTGAAATTCTATTTTGCGAATGAGATATAAGTAATTCTATGTTATGAAAATGATTAAAATCACTTTGCTAAGTAAGCAAATGATGTAGCTTAAACACATAGTTTAGCATGTTTCATTTTTTAAATGTATCTGTCTTCAATTGGTATGTGTATTGAAATCCAGCCCAGATCTAGAATCTTCCCTGTTTGGAAGCACACATAAACCTTCATTACTGATTTTTAAAGGGTTTCTCTACAATTTTTGTCTAATACTTTCTAACCCACAATCAATACTTATACTGTCCATTTGAATAAAAGTTCCCAGACAATTCTAATTTTTAGTTTCATAATGACATAGAATTATTTCAAAAACCATCTTCAGTAAAGCTAAATTGATTTTCATGCTATTTTAGAAATGGCGAAATATTTTATTTTAGCTCAACATAGTTCTTTGGGCTAATGAAAAAAAGCTAGTTCAAATATTTATTATATTTCTCTATTATTGAGACAGGCTATTTATCATCTTGAGCTTTGATTTCTTATTTATAAAATGAAAAATCAAAGCTTTTCAGTGACTCCCTAGTGAAATGACAATGTGCCTCTTGAAGTGCATCATTTAACATAATTATATTTAACCACATCAAGTGACCCTTACTATGTACATAACACTTCCTTTGTGTACTAAATTACCATAATATGTTAAAGAAGTGCATGAGTCCTTGATCTCAAGGGTTTAACAATTTAGCTGAGGAGGCTTTACACACGCATGAAATAATTTAATAATAAGTAGGCTGACAGAAGAACATCTAAGCATGTGCACGTTTTAAGAGTCCTTGTAATCTAGTTTTTTAAGGCTCCTCATATGGAAAACCACTATGCAAAAGGTTCATTTGCAGAAAAGTAAAGTTTGGAAATGATTCCTTTAAGTCATGAAGCATGTCGTTGTGCAGATGATAAGCCAGGTGGCCCCTGAAATGCCAGCTGGTAGTGATGCATTTGAACCAAGTTCAATGAGGTAAGTAATTTCCCAAAATACCCAATGAGCATATGACCACCATCTCTTCAATCCTTTAGCAAGGCAACAACTCCGGACCACAAAATTATTACTCCTCCAACAGTGAGAATTAAAAACTAAACACAAATACCTGACTATGTGTTTAATTTATGAAGCCTTTGAAAAAGCAATTCTAAGAGAAAAGGACATTGAAGAGAAGGGGGGAAAAACACATATCAGGGATCTTTGTGGCTTTTGTCGTATGGTTCTTAATGACTGACAAATACTGAAGACCTCTTACATACCAGACATTCTACAGATAATATGTGTAACCTCACAACAATTTTGCAAGGTTGGTGTGATCCTTCTTTTACAGATAAGGAAACAGGAATCCACTGGAATAAGTAACATACACAGTAAGGAACTGTTTGATCTTTGATTAATATACAGTTGATTCCTGGACAACATGGGAGTTAGTGCACTAACCCTCACAGCTGAGCAGCCACATGTATCTTTGACTCCCCAAAAATCTTAATTACTAGTAACCTACTATTAACAGAGTCTTGCTAATAGCATGAAGAGTTGATTAACACATGTTTAGTATATTAGATGTATGATATACTGTATTTTTATGATAAATTAATCTAGATAAAATAGTTATTAAGAAATTCACCAGTAATAGGAAATACATTTACATTATTTACTGAAAAATAATTCAAATGTAACTGTACCCATGCAGTTCAAATCTGTGTTGTCCACCAAGTCCATTTTTATTATATTACCCTATTTTGTTTTTAAAATAGTAATGGTCACTATCTAAAATTATACAATTTATTTGTTCACAGGTTTGTAGTCTTATTTACTAGGATGCAAATTCCATGAGGTCAGTACCTTTTCCATGACAGAATTTAGAATATGATGACTATTCAACTCATATTGGTTGACTGGCTTTTTCATTATGTGGCTTGCAATATTTTTTCAGATGACTTCTAAAGTGACATTTTTTAAATTTCTAATTCTGAAAAAAAAAAAATATATATATATATATATATATATATATATATATATATATATATATATAATGTTTTTGGTTCTCTTTTTGTAAAGCAGGCATAATAGATTACTATATAAACCTGGAATAGCAAATAAGACAAGTAATGAGTATAGTAATATGTGAAATTTAGGTATAGTTGTTATCATTTTGAGTTATAAACACATCATAATTATTTTAGGCAAACAATCCCACAGGCTATGTAAAGTTTTACATAAACTGTAAGCTCCTGGACAAAAGGGCTAAGTAAACATCAGCCAAGCAATGATCCATTATGAAATTGGTAAGTTCCTACTGCCACTACCAAACAGCTGGATATTTGTTTTGTTGTTGTTTTATTGTTGTTTTAGGGAAGATGGAGAAAATTTAAAATTCACTGTCATGCTACATACTTTTAATTATTCATTGCAAAATTAACAGGACCTTTTTGGCACTAACTGTTATAAAGGTATAATTTTTAGTTATGCCACTGGAGGTGGAATCAGTCCCTAGAAATTAGTTTGTCAAGTCTTATTTTTGAGTGACTTTGATAAGATCAGTGGAATAAAAGCTAAATACAATAGATGCAAAAAAATGTAGGATTATGTGTAATGTATACCTCTTTAAGATAATTAAGTCTGTCATGCCACTGTTGTCTCTTACTTGTTTGTAATGCAGCTATTAATTTTATAAAGCTAATGGTGTTATTGCCTTAGCCTGGAACTAAATTGTAGCAAATTCACACTTCATTTTAGTTGCATTTAGTCTAAGCATACACATTAGCTATGTCATGCCACTGTCACTTTCATCATATCAGTAAGCACATTAGTTTTGTACACATTTTAACAGTGAAATCTAACATCAAAATAATGTTAGTTAGATTATCGCTGGATCATTTTCTGCATTGAAGTTATAGAGCAAAGCTGACTTAGAACCCAGCTCCAACTTTCATGTGTGACCCTGATAAGTACTCCATTTTTTGTAATTACTAGAGGCCTGGTGCATGAAATTTATGCATGGAGGGGGGTCCCCTCAGCCCAGCATGCATCCTCTCCAATCCTGGACCCCGTGGGGGATGTCCGACTGCCTGTTTAGGCCAGGATCGGGCCTAAACTGGCAATCAGACATCCCTTTCACAATCTGGGACTGCTGGCTCCTAATTGCTCACCTGCCTTCCTGACTGGGCACCCCTAGCTTCTTCCCCACCCCCGGCCAGCCTGATCGCCCCTCACTGCCTTTGTGTGCCAGCCTGATTGCCCCTAACTGCCCCTCTGCCAGCCTGGTCACTCCCCCCACTGGCCTGTTTGCCCCTAACATTCCCCCAGCTGGCCTGGTCACCTCTTATTGCCCCCACCCCTGTGGGCCTGGTTACCCCCAACTGTCCCTTTCTGCTGGCCTGGTTGCCTCTAACTATTCTCCCTGGTGGCCCTGGTCACCTTCAACTGCCCTCCCCCCCCCCCCGCTGGCCTGCTTGCCCCCAACTCCCACACCTATTGCTCTGGTTGCCCCATTCAGCCTGCTGCTGTTCAATCATTTGGTCTTCCCTCACTAACCCTTCTACTGGCCTGTTCCTAGACAGCCATTTTATGCATATTACCTCTTTATTAGATAGTATTAATTGTTTCCATCATAATTTTCTTCATCTCTAATATTAAACTTACTCTGAACACTTCGTCTGTACTTGGCAGAATGTTTGGGACATTGTATATCTTAATATTCAAAGCCAGTTATTGCACAGTCATTATGGCTGTCATTCAGTAAGAGAGGCAATACTTCAATGTGTGGAAGAGTCTTATTTAAATCATGTGTTGCTGCATTCAGAAATAGAATGCCTATCCAGAACAGACACATCTTAACCCTCTATGAACATTGCTCTCTGACCCTCAGCATCACAACTCTTCCAGGAAAGGGATTCTCATTTGCCCTACAGAGCATATAAATTAATAAAATACTATCAAAGAAATAAAAAAAAAATAAGTGAAGCTACACATATTTAAAATTTGGGGGGGAAAAACATCTGAAAAGTATTTTTTTTATTATTCAACTAAAATGCAAAAAAAAAATGCTTAAGGTTTCTACAAGATAATGTCCTATAATCCTTTTGGGCTTCCTTTGCCCGTGACTTTGCCCAATCTCACTAGACTATTTAATTTTCCAGGTAGAGTTGTATTACTCGTCTTGGTTTGATCTTATTTTCTACTTTTAGATTCTGGTCCCTTATATATATTTGCCTTCCAGTGGAAACTATTAAAATTAATTTTAAGTTCACAATATAATGCTAAATGAGCATATAGTATACCCAGATATAGTGAATATCAAACCAGCCTGTCATTTTATGTTAGTAAATATAACTTCATCTAAACAAAAACTACATAAATATCTGTGACCATATTTCTTCTGCCTTTATCCCTAGAAGAAAACAAAGGAAAGCTTTTTTTAAATTCCTAACACAGATGACTTTCAATGTTCCATGTCATATAACTTCAACTAAAGCACTATCAGCTATCAGGAATACTCCTCAACACACTGCAAGTGATTAAATTGAATTGCTCTCATTTCCCTCATTAATAATTACTTTTGTTCCATATGGTAACGGGAAGAACACCTCACATTAGTGTCTGCATTGCCAAATCATGTTTCCTTCTGATACAGTAACTGCCAAACGTCGCCCATCAAACACCTGGATCACACTGAGAAATGCAATCACTGAGCTAGACTATAAAAGGCACTTGTTTTGCTGGATAGAGCTAATTAAAAGTCAAGGTGTTCAGTTTGGTACATCACAGAGCATAATGCTCTATACAAGGCAACCCAAGTTTTATTTATTTACTCTTTGAATAAAATTAGAGAACATAACATAGCATAATTGTAACTTTGCAAAAAAGTCTGAGTTCAATCTGCTTAAAGTCAAAGCAACCAGTCAGTTCAATGTGAATACGAAGTGGCCAAAATAATGTATTAATTATGTTGCAACTAGGGGCCCAATGCACGCATTCATGCACCTTGAAATGAACTATGGACTGCGTGTCAGCAGTGGGTACAAGGGTAAGTCTTGGCCCATCCTCACACCCCAGCCCAGCTGTTCCAGTCCCCTGTCTGCCAGCAGCCCCCTCCAACTGCTGCCTCTCCAACAAACTGACAGCACCAGCCCTGCTCACAGCTGTTGATGGCATGGAGAGATTGGGGCTGGTGCCAGCATCAGGTGCTATCAGGGCTGGCACTGTCAGTGGGTGCGAGCTGCGGCTGCTACCCTGATTACTCCTCAGGAGCAGGGGGAGGTGGAGAAAACCTCAGGAGCAATCGTGGCAGCAGGTGCTAGCGGTGGCTTCAACACCAACAGTGGGTGTGATTGGGGCCAGCACTGGCACCAGGTGCAAGTGCCTGGCAGGACCTTGGTGTACAGGAGCAAAAAATGTTCAGTAACCAACAGAGGCTTGCCCTCATTACAGCTACTGGTGCCCTGCCTCGGTATGGCATCCCTACTCACCTGCTCCACCATACAACTGCAGCCAATGCCCACCATGTTCTGTGCTCTGCCACTTGCTGCCATCACCTGCCATGTTCCAAGTGTGCCTCTGATAGTCAGCTCATGTCATAGCAACTAGATGTTTGGTTGTTCAGTTGTTCGGTTGTTACACAGTTCAGTCTATTTCCATATTAGGATTTTATATATATACTAGAGGCCCAGTGCATGAAATTTGTGCACAGGGTGGGGGTGGGGGGTACCCTCAACCCAGCCTGCACTCTCTCCAACCCGAGACCCCTTAGGGAATGTCTGACTGCCGGGTTAGGCCAGATCCTGGGGAATTGGCAGTTGGATATCCTTTTCACAATCCAGGACCACTGGCTCCTAAAAGCTCACCTGCCTGCCTTCCTGATTGCCCCTAACTGCCCCTCCCATCCCCCCGCTAGCCTAGTCAATCCCAACTTCCCCCCTGCTGGCTTAGTTGCCCCCAACTGCCCCTCCCCCCGGGCCTGATCATCCTCATTTGCCCCACAACCACCAATCTGGTCACTCTCACTGCCCCATTCTGTTGGCTTGGTTGCCCCCAACTGTGTCTCTCCCCCCCCACCCCGGAAGAGCTGGTGGACCCAAGCAGCCTGTTTTTTGGTTGTTTGGTCACCCCTCACTAACCACCCTGCAGCCTGGTCCCCTCACACGGCCTGTTCAGCCATCCATTCGGTTGCAATGGTCGCTTAGGCTTCTATTATTAGAGATAGAAGTTCTATTTCAAGAATCTACAGTAGACTTGTCTTTGTCAACCTTTTTAATTCACTCCCCCCATGCAATTAAATTGATTATGCCCTCTGGATATTGATCTGTTTTTCTGACATTTGTAAATTTATTTCAGATTTACTCCTTATCTGACTTTCATGTGTGGATTCTCTTTTGGAAATTGGTGGGTTCTCTTTTGGACTAACTGTAGTTCCTTATTAATTAATTAATTAAGTGAAATGTGAGACTTTTTTTCATTTTTTTTATATCTGGTTGAAAGTCATAATTAAATCCTACTAGAGGCCCAGTGCATGAAATTGTGCATGGGTGGGGTCCAGCTGGTCTGGCCCCAATCAGGGCGGATTGGGCTGGACCTGTTGGGAGGAGGAGATGGTGGGAGGTTGGCTGGCCATCCTGCCCCAATCGGGGCCTGATGGGGGCCAGCTTGCTGGGGGAAGGGCCAGGGGAGGTTGGCTGGCTGGTCCCACCCCTAGATCAGGCCAGTGCATTGCCCACAGTGGGCATCATAACTACTAGTCCTTATGATCATTGTAGCATTCAAGTTGCTGGCTTGAATATATATATATATATATTAAATGTTATCTTTTATCAATTTAAATAAGGAGTGGCAGAATAGAACAGTCATTAGAATCAAAGGCACTAATCATACCGTCTGGATTAGCATCCAAATACTGCCTGCCATGAGAATTTGGCTCTCAGTTTAATCCCCCAAGAGTTTATTTCAGCAAAGAGAAATGGGTTATATAACTTCTTAATAATTTTTACAAATCATTTAAAAATGTGTTTTCTACAAGAGTATACTACCAGTTCTTATCTCACAATAAAATCATTGTATTATTCCTCCCAAATATCACCTTCTGGAATGACACAATCTGTCAATCACATAACTTTTTTGATCACCCCTTTCTCTTAGATATCTGATAGTAAAAAATTGTCTTATTTCTTTTGGTATGTGAAAATTTCCCAAAACTAGATAAAAATCCCCAAACCTGGGTAATTTAATATAGATAACATTATCAACTAGAGAATGCAAGAAATAGAGACACAGAATCTGAGGGAATCAAATGAAATTGTTACATTATTTTTGTTCTTAGAATTTAATTTAATCATATTCCTTTATTTTAAAAATGTGTTCTTTACCTCAAAAGGATATCCTGATAAAGTCTGATATAACTTCCAAAAATCAACTCACAATTTACTCAACTTCTTCAAAATGCTATCAAGTGGTGGGGAGGAGGTGGAGGAGGAGAAAAGATTAAGAAGATTAGTTGAAAAATAAAGTACTAATTATTTCCACTCTTGGGACCTGAAAAGTGTAAATTAGTGTTGGATTCAACTTGATAAAAATAAAATATCCTTTTGGGAATGAGGCTTAATCAAGTGACCTACAAAGCAGTAAAGGATATTTCCTCATTCAGTAGAACTGACTGAAATAAGGCTAGCAATATTGCTACAAGCACACACATTACTCCTTTATTCCACCTACACTCAATAGGCAAAATACACTATTAAAATTACTATGTTAAAGGTAAGGAAAATAAGAGGTTAACATAAAATTACATGCTCTATTCCCCAATGCAACAACAAATGCACCTCAGAAATGCAGTCAAAGCATCCAACCCATTCTAGCAAACTTATTGTGCCAACCTATTATTAATATTGCCTCTCACAGAATTTATATTTCTACGTAAACTGGGCCAAATATTATTCACAATTTCATATGATCATATTTTGCATTATCCATTTAAAAATATAGATTGGAGAAGGATAAACTTTAAGAATCAACTCCCAAAACAGAACCAGTCTTCAATAAACAAATAAGGGGGGGGGTAGTGTCTTGAAAAACTCATAAGGAATTTACAATACTGACGCTAATTGGTGGCAAATATGACAGGTTATAGATAAGTGAGTTGTCCCAGTTGAGGAGCAATTCCATAGATCAATTTTTCTGTATTTCTTTCCATGCCAATCACTGAAAATTCTGAAAAAGGAGCCCAGCTGAATTGAGCCATTGAAGGCGACAGTATAAAATTATTTGTGTTCTCTTGCATCTTTCCCTACGGCCAAAGAAAAGCACTATTGTCCTCCTTGAAGAATCCTTTCAGCCTAAGGATCACTGCCAACTTCGCTGAGAAAGTCAAACTGCATATCCAAGTGGAAGTAAGGGGTGTTCACATCCAGCTTTGTTCTTGGGGAAGGGGATTGTGATGGTTTGTAAACATTAGCATCACTGAGTATCGTGTTTTAAGTTTATTTTGAAAGTGGCTTGACGTAAAAAAAGAAACACAGAAGTAAGAGTGAGAACTACAAAAGAATAAAACATAAATTTATAGCCTGAATAAAAGTTACACTGAATCTATAATGTTGTCTATTAAAGCATGCTATGAAATTGCACTTGTTAAGTATGTAAGAGCCTCTGAAGCACAGAGAGCAATCTTATCTGAAGTAATAATATAAATGCCCACTTTCACAGATGAACAGATATATTGGATTTTTTTTTTAAAGAAACTGTTCCCTTAATGTGACCTAATTAAGGGTATAAATTAAAAAGGATATTTTACACATAAAAATGTCAGATCTCCAATATAACTTATTTGAGGATTTGAAGATTACCCACATAAAATGCAAGAACTATATAGTGACTCCTTAAGAAAAGAACATGCAAGTGCACTTTCCCTGAGGAAAGTGGGTAGATTGACTGAATGATCACGGCTAGGATATAAAAAAAACATAAGTATAACAGCACTTCATAAATGAAAAACGATATTAAATTGTCAATACTTTGCACTCAATAACTTTAGCAATATAGTTGGCAGGTGATAGTTCATATGAGCAATGTTAAATAACTTTAAGGTAAGAAATATCTACTTTAATATCTACTTTTTTCATAGGAGAAACTTTTGCGTGGATGTTGGATACAAGAACACACCCATCCATAACCAACAGATTGAATATTATATTCAGTACGTTAAATGTCACCATAGTTCTTAGCACTTGTAGCAGGACTGGGAGGGGAATTAGTCTAATTTTATTCTCTATTCTAGTTGGATTTCATTTTCTTATACTTTCTGCAACAAGGACACATTGCTATTTATGTTTATAGATGTCTGAGTAAATAACCCTACAGAAAACCTTTAAAGGAAAAAAAAAGAACACTGGATATGTATAGTAAAAACTGTGAGATGTATAAGCCAACAGCTTTATTTGGAAATAAATTCAATCCTATGGCATAATTGCCATATGGCACAATGAATTTTGTTTGTTTATCTGTGCTTCATTAAAGTGAGCTCCCAACATTTCTTCTTGGACTGTGAAAAATCTATTATAAACATGACTTCCTACAAGCCAAACAAGGTGAAACTCACATACACTTCAAATTCACTTTCCAAGTAGCTACAGCATTTTGAAAAGGAAGAAGTCATAGAGTGCAATAGTATTCAACTGAAGATTGGCCTACAAGTAAACTTGAGTTAAAATTTAATTAAGCTTCTGAACATTCATATGGATGGCATTGAAGGCACCTTCACACTACAACTATTTATCCTAAATACCTTTTCCCAACAAGTAATTTTCTGATGTCACCACAATTTACCAAGGCCAGCATCCAAATGTAGAACAGATAAAATATTTAAATTAGTTTATTTGGTCAGGAAGAAATGTTACATGATCTGGCATGATTCATATTATTATTAATTTAATTGTGCCTGGAATTTTAAATATCTTCTTTGCCAAAGTAGGTGGTTTATAACAGTGGATTAAAGCACAAACAGTTAAGATCATGTTTAGAATATATCAAGTAAGAACAGAATGTCCTTTCAGCAAGGATATCATGAATGAAAGAAATAAAAGGCTTACATCTGAAAATCAATTAAGGGCCTAAGCTTTAGGGGATTTAGAAGTTGTTTTTCTTTTGGGGTTGCTTATTAATTTTGCTGTTGTTATGATCGTCATCATTTAACCAGCTGGTCTTGGATCTCGTGGACCTTAATCTGGAATAAGATGCGTGATGTACCCATAGGCTTCTCTCTCCAGGAGAATTACTAGGATCAACACATCACCCTCCACCTCCTCCTTATGAACACTTTACATAAGTAAGGAAAATTATTTACTTAGTAAGGACATATTCTTCATTTGTACATTACTTCTTTTTAAAAATTAAATATGACCATTAAAAATATTTTTCACACCATTTCTTAGGTTATACTGTCCAATGAAGACAGGTAAATGCTGAATATGCTACTCATGAATAAACTAGCACAGAAAAGATTCATGGAATAAAATTTAGAGTCAATTTGATTTTAAAAATGTAGCCTTCTATACATGTGACCACTTACTTACATAAGGCAATGAAACAAATTCACTTGTTTCCTCAAGATTCAGGAGTAGAACTTAGACCCAAGCATCGGTTGGCCAAAGGATGGAATCTACCCTGAGAGATGGGAAACTGCATGCTTTAAAAATGGTTAAGCAATTACTTATTTGCAACGGCTCTTACAAAACTAGAATAGGGTGTGGAGGAGTGAGCCACATAAATGCTGTTACCACCCCCACAAAGGGTACAAGTTGGGTCAGAGATACTGGGCCAGGCAAGAATGAGTAGGATGGACTGTGAATACTGTTTTCAGCATTTTAGTGACTTCTGGTTTATAGTGTCAGATCTTCCAGTGTCTTTTTATGATTTTTTTTCGTAAAAAATATATGCAGAAAATAACAATAATTATGTATTTATCTTACTTTAACTTTATATATTTGTATGCTTATTATTTAATAATTTCATAGTGTTTCCCTAACAACAGAAAATGTATTTAAGTTAATGAGGAATTTAGTATATTCTCCTTCCCCCAAGCTTATATGTATATAATGTGTGAATTAAAAACAATCTAAAGTCTGCTGTATATCATGCCCATGCATTAGGAGATAATATGTGTCTGTATGAAGGCCCTGAAGAGGCTGATTGTGCACCTAGGAAAGGCATTTATATTTATGGCATTGTCATTAGTCTGGGTCTACATACAACTACATAATGAAATGTGCACTATAGAGTTTTCTTTGAATACAGGCCACCCCTCTGGATGCAAGTACTATCCACTAAGAATATGAATCCTTAAACACATATGTACTACCTTAATCAATAAAGAAATTTGAAAAAAATGAATCTTCACTTGACCTTATTTGTGGCAAATGCCTGGAATTAGGAGTTAGAAATGAGTGTTTAAATAATTTCTACAACCCAAACACTTGTCTTTTCCTTCCCAACTCTTCTCACTCTTCTTCTCCTTTAATCTTTACACTACTCAATCTTAAAGATTCAGTTTAAAATATGACCTTTTTTTTGCGATTATATCTAACTCTTTACCAGCACTAAAAACTCAATTTTTTTCTCATTATTGCTCATGTAGTACTTTACACACAGTTCAATTTCATTGTATCAGTGTTTAATCACAGGAATATTTGGTCCAATAAAATAAAAATTGGTTGTCATTAATATTTAAATAATCAGTACCACATATTAAGCCTTCTGTAAAAAAATGGCTAAAATAAATTGATAATATTTTTCCATTTATGTAATACTTTTCAGTTTTCAAGTCACTTTCTCATACATTATGGCACAAAAAGTATAGATTTTGCAATAAGGAGCCAGCATATGTTTTTAAGGAGATGAAAAACATCTTATTTTGAGGAAATCACTTGAACCACTGCAGAGGAAATGGGTTTAGAGGCACTATTCCATTGAGAAGAAACATTCTATTGTTAACAAAATATATTTGCTTATTAATCTACTTAGCAAGTACTGACTTCCTACTATATACTCTGCAAGCTCCTGAAGACAGAGTTGAGCAGTGGGGCAGATGTGCATGCAAAGCTATCATAAAATAATATTCATCTCTTACAAGGTATTCTTTTATATAAGTACTAGGGGCTCAGTGCACAAATTCATGCACCTTGAAAGGAACCGTGGGCCGCAAGGCTGCTGTGGTCACAGGGGCGGGTCTTGGCCCATTCTCCACTCCCCCTCCCGGTCCCTCCTGCCCTGGCCCCCTGTCTGCCAGCAGCCCCACTCCCACCAAATTATAAGATTTGCAAATATAATTTATTTTGGCCTTAAGTATATTCTGGAACATACAGACTCTTACTTTTGTTGCCCCCCAAAGCTCTATTTGTCCCACAAGCAGACAATGAGCATGAACTGTCATTTTAAAATGTGTTAAACCTGCAGGCCCATAAGTTACTGTTTTGGGAATGGGGAAATCCACTCTATGTCCTGCCAGTGAATTACTGCATATTGCGGCCCGGAGCAATGTTAATTTTTAATGTCTGTATTGTGGTATCTTAAGCTTTTATTTCTTCCATCATATAAAATAATTATTTTTCTCTGCCCTTTCTACATTACTTTGTATAGAACTCTCTAACCTTTTTTTTACACATTACCAGCCATTTCAAGAGAATGCTGTTTAAACATATGCCCCTTTTAGAATTTTTAGTTAGAAAAAGTACTTGGATAAAGGCAAAAAATAGAATCTTCTTGATGCATGATCACATAATTATTGCTGTGTCTGTAAGAAAATCTCTTTTATAAATGGGCAAGTGGTCTGGATTTGAAAGCACAATAGACTTGGCACTCTCTGGTCTCTGCCATTAAATAAATGTATGTAATGTAAAAAAACTCATGTGATTCTATTGGGCCTCAATTTCATCTTAAGATTGAATTTATTGACAAGGCCTCTTTCAATGTGTATTATTTGGTCCAGATTCTTGAGTGTATTTTTTTATTTATTTACAAATAACTGAATTACAGATGTGATTCTTCCAACTGAAATAAAAAGAAATTCATTCCCACATAAAAAAAAATATGGCATATCACTGTAAGCACCAAGCACTTTTCTCACATGGTTGAGTTGCCAGAGAAAATTAATCAATATATTTTAAATACCTTCACCTCCTTGACATATTATACATATTTACTCGGTTCTTCCTAACAATAAATTTATGAAGAATACCTTATTACCATTTTACAGATAAGAAATTTGAGGCCCAGTGTGAAGTTAATCGTTAGAAAGTAAAGATCCTAATCAGCTCAATGTAACTTCACTACATGAGAACATATTCTAGGGAAATTAGACAAATATATATATTTTTCAAATGTGTACATTAATGCATCCATGAAATGAATTATATTCTACTTTAAAAAAATTATGTTACTATTTTGTTAGTGACACAAATATTAAAATAGAACTAAACAAAATTAGTATACAAATTCTTTAATTTTGTTTAAGGCTTTTAGTAGTAGGTTCACTCATTTATTTTCTTTAGGTAGTAATATAACTGCTTTTAAAAGTTCTTGATTTCTCCCTTCAAACTTGGAAGAAGAAAATCTACTCACCTTTATAGACATCTACACTAATGAAAGAGTAATATGCTAATTGATCAAACCTTCATGGCACCCACCAGCCAATCAGGAGTGAGTATGCAAATTAACCTAACTAAGATGGCAGGTTAATTTGTTTACGCAGGCACCAAGCTACTGGGGCATGGGTGGGATGCTTGTGTTGTTGCCATAGTGACGAAGCAGGCATTCTGCACTACCCCAGCCACTCTGGGCCTCTAAGCAGCATGGGAAGGTGGAAAAGGCAGTTCCAGGCTGGAGTGAAAAGGCGGCTCCAGCCAGAGCAAAGGTGGCACTGGCATCGAGGGGAAGGAAGGGCCATTCTTGCACAAATCTTCATGCATCAGGCCTCTAGTATTGTAATAAAGAACATCTTGCTACCCATATTTATTTTCTTAATTCTTCGCAAAAGATAAGTTCTCAAGAAAAGAACACAAACAAAGACAATGCTTTGCTATTTTCAAATGCACAAATATAGCAGCCTATTTCTGGTAAGAAATGCCATAAGATTTAACTACCTAAAACTCCCTTTCCTCTTTTAGACTGTCCTCAAATAAAAGTAAAGCAAATGAAGGCATGGCTGTGCTCCATCATACCACGTCTGTTCATATGTTTAAGGCAAACAAGGATACTCCCCATCTTTTATAAATACGCACTTGGTAGGGAAGAAAAGCTTTATTTATTTATCTCTCTATTTATTTCATTTTTAGCACTAACTGAAGCCCTACATTGATTTTCTTTATTCAGATATATGTCTTTCTAATATAATTTTATGACACCCATCTTGGATTAGTACGATGATTAAATTATTAAAGTATGATTAGGAGAGAGTTTGTGCCTGTAGTTAAACTTAATATCTGTCATCTTATTCTTGCTATTAAATATAAGCTATTAAAGAACCAACTTGTTCTGAACATGAAAAAATATATAAGTTTCTAAGAAGTGATAAAAATACCCGTTAGTTGATTTTTGTTCTTTTCCTTCATAAGACATGTAGTCACAGAAGATTATAAAATGTGTTATTCATATATATTCCAGTGCTCAAAATTAGTTCAGATTAATTAGACAGACAGTACTAAAAAATTCCCCAAACAGTATCTTAATTCTCAAAAAATGCTTCAACTGAAGAGTGAAAGAAAAATTTAACAAAAATTCTCGTTATTATGCCTACCATGACCAAATATAAGCCTTTATTTTCATTATAACTTACACAATTATTCTGAATGATAACTCTGTTGTTTTAAAAATATAAAATGATTAAACTAGTCTCTGAGTATAATGCATACACTCAATAACTACTAAGTATTGTCAAAGCAATGATATCTATAGTATGCCATAATGCACTGGAGACAATGAAGATCAAGCAGAACTGTAAGTATGCTCAGGTCTTTGCTACTCATTACAAATAAATACAATAAATGTATATCCTAAACTCAATTGGAGAAATGACTATTAAGGGTATAAGATGCAGTAGCCATATATATTAACATACTAGTACACTTACTGAACACCCCAATATATGTACAGGCATATTGTAAGTGTAATGAAAAATAAGGGTTATCAGAACTTGTTCTCCAAGCATCTTTCAATCTTGTGATGTAGAAAAATAGTTAAAAATTAATCTTATAACAAGGTAGAAGATCCTACAGGGCTTCATAATAAGTTCTTAGCTCTAAAACAATAAATATATTGTTGGCCACCCCTTATTAATTTATGACTAACCCAAAGTATTTTTCAAGCTATATCATTCTTTATTAAATTTAATATCCTAACACCTACTAGCATATCAACTCTACCTTTCTACAAGTATTTTTTGTTGATGTAGATTAGGGGTGTCGAACTCAATCAGAGAAGGGGCCAAAATCTAAAATCCAGCCTAAATCGCGGGCTGAATGGTTTACTGAACAGTCATAAACTGACAATGTCATAAACTGACAGCGGAGTGCAGTGATGCCAGCGCGGTGCGGGCCACATTGCAAGGCCTGGCGGGCTGGATTTGGCCCGCGGGCCTTGTGTTTGACACATGTGATGTAGATCATGACCTCACTTGTAGTAATTCTCTCTTGTTTTGATAAGATGAATATACTCTATACACATTGTCTTAAAAGAAAAACTTGCAGAGAAGGGGTGAAGGAAGCAAATGGAATATTTTTTGAATACATAGCAAATAAGAAGTAAAATTAGAAGACAGATTTTAGATTCTCTTTGAATTTATAACCCCACACCCATGGCCATCATGGTGTAGAGTAGATTTCAGCTGATTGGGCAGAGTAATGAATTACTCAAGAAGTTTTATCTCTGTGGGATTAGAACCATTGCCCTGATGTTTCTTTGTACCTTCGGTGTGATGTGTTTGTGATGATGACATGAGGTTATTAGATTCACCTCATTGGGTTTTACTAACTTAGACATTCCCAAGGTGCAGATGGGGCCTGGTGCAACTCCCAAAGTTAACACCTTAGGAAAGTGATGTGTTTATGTCAACATCGCCCTAACTAAACATCAGGTCCTGTGGAAGTAGAGGGTCCTGGCTTGGAGTCAGAGCAGAGTGTAAATCCTGGTTCAGCAACTCATGGAACTTGATTTGGGGCAAGCTTTGAGCCTCAGTTTCCTTGTCTGTCTGCAAAATTGAGAATGTTCAGAGATGTATGCAATTTCAGTGGGAAATTGATGTAAAGTGTCTTTTGACAAAGAGCAGACACTAATAAAGTGTTTACCAATTTTTTTTTTCTTTTTTCTAGTTCCTAGATTATAACTCCCCAAGGTGTGCCACTGGTTCTAATACAGAGATGGATTTGACCTTTGGCATCATATTTTGCAGCTCCTTTGTGACTCAGTAGCCTGAACACAGTGCATGTACTCTAAGTTATCCATGCAAGAACTTTGTTAGAGAACAATTAAATGCTTCTATTTATTCTGTATTATTAATCATTGTATCCCTTACCCAAACCTGTTTAGATCATGTATAGAGGCTATATATATATATATATATATATATATATATATATAATTTTTTTTTATTGATCTTTTACAGAGAGGAAGGGAGAGAGATAGAGAGCTAGAAACGTCGATGAGAGAGAAACATCGACCAGCTGCCTCTTGCACACCCCCCACCGGGGATGTGCCCGCAACCAAAGTACATGCCCTTGACCAGAATCAAACCTGGGATCTTTCAGTCCGCAGACCGACGCTCTACCACTGAGCCAAACCGGCTTCGGCAAGAGGCTATATTTTAAAATAAAGGCTCTGCGACATTACCTGCCAGAGGTAGGGAGGAACAAATACACGCGATGAAAAGAAAAATTTTCTTCTCCTCTTTGTTACAGACATTAAGCTACAGAAGAATTACACATACTAGTAATTGTAGACATGAAGAAGGAGGGTAAGTACTGGGTTCTTAGCCACTAAACTGCAGTAAATTAATTGCTATACTGAACCTATTTAAATTTTTATTTTACTATCTTTATCAACCAATAAAAGGGTTCTCTAGTAAGCTCTAGCATATAATAAATCTTCACGTAATGTCATCTATAGGTTCTGCCATTTTTTATGAAATGACATTTAAAATGAAATCAATTTTAGTATTGGCTAATTGATAGAAACCAAGTTAAGTTTCTGGCAGCATTGTTCACAATAGCCAAGACATGAAAACAATCTAACTCTCCTTTGATAGAATATTGGATAAAAAAAGGTATTATATAAATAAACAATGAATAATACTCAGCCTTAAAAAAGATAAAACATTTACAATAATATGGATAGATTCTGAGAATTTCATGCTAAGTGAAATGTCATCTGGAAAAGAAAAAGAACTGTATTGTTACACTCATATATGGGACATAAAACTAACAAAAACTACAAACAAGCTCAGATACAGACAACAGAATGGTGGTTATCAGAGGAAGGGGCAGAAAGAAAAAGAATGTAAAGGGGTCAAATATATGATGACAGAAGGAGACTAGACCCGGTTAAAATAACAACAAAAAACAATGGAACATAAAGGTATTTTAAAATTGTACACCTAAAAATTATATAATGTTATTAACCAAAGGCACTGCAATACATTGAACAGAGAGTTAAATACCTACAGCATCTCATCAACATTATAACAAAATGACTTTGAACAAAACAACATTATTTGAGATCCTGCTGTACTCTTTACTTCCTTTAAATAAGCATTCACTAGATTGATGTAGCCAAGAATCAGTTTATAAATACTTTTTTTAAATGTTCAATTTGTAGATCAGACACTTAAATGTGAAAATAATATTATAAATGTGCTTAGATATCAAGAATTATCACAAAGGCCTTTTTAATCTATTATTAACTAACTAATCCTTATTAAGGCATAAATGTTCTTTATCCTGGCAGCAGGGAGGAAAGAAGAGAATAAATAAGTTTCTTCCCTCACCTAAGAAGCAGTAGGACTGATTCCAGGCAAAAGTTTGAAATAGTTGAAGTTTGACGTTGGTACTTCGCTAATATCCCTACTGTTCTTAAACTATTTTAAGCCACAATATTTCATTCCATGGAGATCGATTTTCTTATTTCCTTAGGTCAATTGATCTTTGCTACACTATAGTTGGGGACCATGGAATTTAAATGAGTAGTAATATAAATCACAATTGCTTCATGATGGACCTAGAAATATTTGCATTACAAAAAATATATTCCTTACTCAGATTAATAGTAAATTAATTGAATTTGGTCTCTAAATGAGGAGAGAAAAATCCAGATGGCCCTGGAGGCCGATTTTCTTCCTCATTTGGGGGGTTTCTTAAGAAGCTGGCCTCGCTGAGCCCAGGAGCTCAATAGAAGAGCACACTGATCCAATGTTTCCTGAGGAAGTCATCCTCCAAGGCCACTTTGCTTACCAGAAATCCTAGTTGTACAGAGTTACTCAGATGTTTGTGTCCTTTGGGCCCCAATAGCTAGTACAACAACACTGCTTGGTGGGGTAGGAGCTCCTACAGCATTTTCCCTGCTGTGATCAGCCTGGCTAAGCCCAACCTAAGCATCCTTCTCTGTGGGATGATGAGAGTTTGGGAGATCTTAGTACTGATTCTTTCTCTGATAACCCAATACACTGCAGAGTGCTAGTGTGTGTGTGTGTGTGTGTGTGTGTGTGTGTGTGTGTGTGTCCTCTTTATACCACAACTGATAAAAGGCTCATGCTGCCGAAACCAGTTTGGCTCAGTGGTAGAGCGTGGTCTGTGGACTGAAAGGTCCCAGGTTCGATTCCGGTCAGGGGCATTTACGTTGGTTGCGGGCACATCCCCGGGGGGGGGGGTGTGTGTGCAGGAGGCAGCTGGTCAATATTTCTCTCTCATTGACGTTTCTAGCTCTCTATCTCTCTCCCTTCCTCTCTGTAAAAAATCAATAAAATATATTTATTTTTTTTTAAAAAAAGGCTCATGCTGTAGGGAAGGGCATTTTGAGCATGTCCTTAATCCAGCCATCTCTGGGGATAGATATTCTATGCATTTCATTGTTTTCTGTTTTACATAGATGTATATATTTCTATAACATATCAAGCCATAGTTTTTCTGATGGGGCTAGAGTGGATACCAATAGTTCGTGTCATCTTGTTGTAAAGGAGTCAGGATGGGGGACCAGAACACTTCTTTGTACATAAGGATCTATTGCAAATCAGTTGTTTGTATGTCTGGGATATTGTTAATGAAGAGAATGCTTTTATTACTATTTTTCCAGGTGAAGTAGATGCTTTGGAATCGTTTAGCACCACTTACTTTTGCCGAGTAGGAGGATGTTACACAGGTATTCTCATAAAAGTAATTAGGTTGTTAGATAGGCTCTGCATGAGGCAGTAAATGTGACACATTAGTTAAATTGTAGCCCCAAAGGCTTATGGGATCAGAATTCCAAATGCAATCTGAGTTCCCAACTCCCATGAGCCTACCCCTTTAGGATATACTTCATCTGTAGTGAGAGGGAACACTGCAGTAACACATTGTCATCTTAAGGGGATGAGCTGATGCTCTTGGAGAAAACACTTGTGTGAAGATATTCAGTGTTTAGAGAAGCACATTTGGATATGCTGGAATTTTTCCACAACCCCCAAACATGCCAATCAAAGATAACACAATGCAAGAATCTCTGACTGACACTTTGAGCTGCATTCATAAGCAACCTGCCTCATTCAAAGTCAATGAAGAGACAGGATTTACAAGCCCATGCTGAAAAGTTATTGAAATGTGACTGACACCTCAAAGAAACAGTGTCAAAGGGGTTTCATGACCCGGTGCTGAAACACAGCGGTGTTAATCAAAGTTATGGCAGTTGGGTACCACAGAGGTCTTCCTTAGGTTTATTTATTTTATTTAATTCATATCACTCAGTGAGTTTTTCACCACCCGCTGTTCTCTCTCCTTTTGGCATTTAACCCCTAGTTTGTGTTATTGGTTGTAAACTTTTGCTTTGGTGATGGTTTATAAAGGAAGAAGTCCTCATGAGGCTTCTGAAGATAAATGCTGATGTTACATCTCTTTCAATTGTTTGAATTCCCCTAGGAGATAATGTTCCATACGAGGTACCTCCTAGAACAGGTGGATGGGGCAGCTACTCTACAGTCCTGTTCAAAGAATTTTCACTGGTATGTGAGTTTAATGATTTACTGAAACCCTGTCTACTCTCTAAAAGGGTCAGAAAAGGTTGAGGAGTAGAAGTGAGTTTGATCTTGGTCTAACTAATTATTTTGTCTCTTCCCAGTGGCAGACACAACTCTGTGTGTGTGTGTGTGTGTGTGTGTGTGTGTGTGTGTGTGTGTGTTAATTAGATGCTATGTCAGAGAAGTCAATCAACTGAGAACACTTGTAATGTAACCATGAATAATAGTTACCAGCAATTCTTTTATATTTATATTTTATGCTGAATGCTTCCCTTCAATTCTTCAATATTGTTGTAAAATAAGAAGGGAATATCACCATCAAACAGAGAAAATAGTTAACCTTGTGTAACAAAAGGAAGAGAGAGAGGGAAATAAAACCTCTCTGAGATGAACAGAATATCACAAATGCTATAATTATGTTCATGGTAATTATGCCCATGGTTTTAAAAGCTCAAGCAATTATAAGTTATGTTTATACTTGTTTGAAGGTAACAATGCATGATAGAAATTATATGCATGAAAATGTGTGTGTGTGTGTGTGTGTGTGTGTGTGTGTGTGTGTGTGAATCAATCCAGTATTCTGGCCTTATTTAAACTCTACATTTGGGTCCACACACACACACACACACACACACATATATATATATTTTAACCTGTGTACCTATTAGGAATGAGTCACTGGTTAAAATACTATAATCACAAACCTCAAAATTTGCTACTAAGTGTTTAGATATCTGCTCTTCCTTAGAATCATATATATTCTCTATAACTAAAAAAAATCTAGAAGAAAATGTGATTATTTTCATGCTTCTAGACAGTTCTGCTACAAAATAAGTGCAAGGTATGATAAAATCAAATAAATTATCTATTCTGGAATCAATCCACAATTCATATTAAAGTCTTTCACAATAATAAGAGAATAAAATAAAAGTGAAAAATGACAGTAAAGTGGCTACATCCCTTATTATTAATTATTTTAAAATTTAAAAAAGGATAAGAGTTAGATTTCACGAAGATCACCTTGGAAAGAAAGTATATCAAACATGACTAGCAATGGACTTTTCTTTTACAAAGAATAATGGTTTAATGTTTAATTAATCTTATCCATTTCTGCATTTATGGGAAGGCAGAGAAGAGTCTGCTTTATAATGTAGAAAATTAAATATTAAAACCTTGGTGCCTAGCAGACTTACATTTTCTTATTATGAATGAGCATTTTCACTTTCTACACACACAAAGAAAGAAACAGGAGATAGATGTAGTCACTTAGCTCTAGGAAAGGATTATTTTGATATATACCCTTTACCATCTTGCTACTGCAAACAAAATACACAACAGTGAATAAAGGTTTAAAATGTAAAAAAAGAAAACTATGTATATTATATGTAATATAAATCCTCAATTCTAAATATAGTAAATCAAGTGTTATTGTCTTTTTAATGTATGAATTATCTAATATTCATAGATCTAACACTCATATGATATATTGCTTAAAGAATATTACAATAGTTTTCATATTCAATGATGCTTTTTCCAGTGAGAAAACTGAAGTAAGGTATTAATTAAAAATAATAAATTACTACCAGATTAAAATATAGACATCACAATTGGGGGGAAAATGAAAAGAAGGATGCTTAATTTAAATATTTAGATATTTCAAATTAGTGCCTATTTACATTGCATATAGTTTGGACAATTTTATAAGATAGATATAATATTTTGAGTTCTATTTTTAGTTACCTTTTGGACCTTTGGTTTCCAGTGCATTATTTATTACAAAGCAGGGATTGTAGAAAGGGTCAAAGAAGTGGCCCTTATAGATGTACCACCTATGATAAATTCATCACTACTGGTCATCAAAGATATTCTGGCTCTATAGTTCCTGGGAAATATTATTTATTTGAAAGGAAAAGAAAGATACTTTATAAACACCGTTCCTAAGTTGAAAGGGTTAATATGTGCAATTCAATAAAGCAAATTCTTCCAAATTTTTGGTGTGCATTTCTGAGC
Source organism: Pipistrellus hanaki (assembly GCF_964339955.1). Classification (NCBI taxonomy): domain Eukaryota; kingdom Metazoa; phylum Chordata; class Mammalia; order Chiroptera; family Vespertilionidae; genus Pipistrellus; species Pipistrellus hanaki. Next base: position 61,210,668 of record NC_140505.1, on the reverse strand, counting down.
TTATTGACATCTTGACTGCTAACCCTACAATTTTTTGCCACTAAGATTAAACCAGGATTGAAAATATTACATTCACAAAAATCTCAGCTACATAATTTTATTTTAATATCACTTATTAGAAAGCAGTAGCAACATTTATGGGGAAATGTAAGAGGAAAATGGCAATAAGTTTAGAAAAACTTTGAGAAATAAAATTCAAAGAAACCATATATATATTTTTATCTTATGTTTTACACAACTTTCCATTTCTACCTCATCAGCTTTGCATTTTGCCTGGACAAGTACATTAGACAAAGATTACAAAATTGCTAATATGATAAACATATGATTCCACTTACAGTAGACTCTGTAATGGCCTGCATGCCAATCCTTATTCTGATAATGAAAGGACATCTTTCAATACGAACTCAATCCCTGCCTACCCATCTTCCTGTGCATTTAACTCTATGATCCCATACTAAGTCAGACACATTTCCACATGGAATCGCTGCTGTCATTAGCATAGGCGCTCTCTTTTCACGGGGATCACAAACACAAGTGTCTAGTTGAATTTAATTATCTACCAAATTATTATTTAAATATAGATATGCATTAAATTTCAATTGGCAAGTTTTATGCAAGTATAAGGAACAGAGAGTTAGAAAATTAAAGCTGATTTTTTTTTACCGGGGGAAACAACAAAATAATAAATATTTTCAGCTTTAATTTTCATTTCTTCCCTATTTGCAAACAATGCCCTATTTAACTAAGTTACCTAGTACCTTCATATAACCAGCAATATATTTGAATTGAAATATACTCTCTATTCCTCTCTCCTCTCTTCTAATCTACGATTAAAAGATTACACCTTCAAAAAAATTTTCCTGATTTCTCCAGTTAGAAATATCTTAGGGGTTCACAATTGAGTTTACCTTAAAACTGAAGATGCAGTTCAAAGATCTTTTTTTTTTTTACCATATTTAAATCAATAACTTAAATTAAGATAAAGAAGTATCAAAATAGAAGATATTAATTACATCATTTATAGAAACAATGAGGATAGCAAGATTTCAAAATAAGTTTAATAGAATATAATAGTGGGTTAAAAAAATATCAAGAACATATAAGTTAATAGTAATTCATGCCAAGTACAGAGCATAGCATTATACAAAAAATAAAGTGACTTTAAATATATGGCTACAAATATGGTTGACAAAATATATGTCAAAAAATCGAGTCACTTAATGAAGCATGCAGTCAATAAAGTTGAAGAATTCAATATAAAGTGTTGTGTCAGAGAGAAGGATAAAACTCCTTATCTTTTCTTCTATAAAACTGTGAATTCCTTAAAGATCTGCTCAGATCCAATTATATCCAGGATGTCCATCCTAACTACTTATGTTTGCTGAATTCCTGTAACACTCACTGTATATACTAGAGTTAAAGATGACATTTTCTTGTAAGACATTTCAGTGTTTCTCCTCAAAATATAAAATCATAGATTGGGTACCCATATCATAAAAAATAAATCTTTGAGAGTATTATACTATAGTCAGCATATAAGCTATTCCATGTCCATATAAAAATCTACATATCAGATTTTTTAACAAAAAAAGCAAGATCTCAAGAGATAAAATAAATTTGCAGGACAGCATCTGGATCAATCTATAATAAACGGGGGAGACTTGTGAAGCTGTTTCAAATTTTGGTGAGGCTTATGTTTTATAAAACATGTATCTGTCCATTTTTATTTCAGATGGTAGAAAGAGGAACAACAGATAAAAATAACAAAGAGGGAGATTTCACTTTGAATTGTAACTGAAGCTCCAGAGTGAAATAAGCTACCCTTTTAAAAAATGACCAACCAGATCTGAAATATCATGGCTGGCATGTACACATAAGGAACTAATATTTGACATTGAAATTGGGACTCAAAAGAACTGTTGGTCCAGAAAGGAACTCACTACAGACTGATTCATTTGCCTCTCAGCATAACCATTATGGCTTGTTGCAGTTTAGGTTCTTACAAGGGTATTTCTTGGATCATATGATCTCAACATCTAGAGGAAATAATGAACAACATAAACTGATGAACAAAAACAGACCCAGAGAAAGAGAAGCAGCGATCAGACTCTCAAACCTCAGAGGGAAAGTAGGGGAGGTGGAGGTAAGGGGAAGAGATCAACCAAAGGACTTGTGTGCATGCATATGGGCCTAGCCAGTGGCCATGGACAACAGGGGGGTGGAGGCATATATAGGGAGGGTTTTAGGATGGGAATGGGGGGATGAGAATAATTATGTGATACCATAATCAATTAAATTTTTTTAAATGATGGATGCATATATTCTTTCTGATTGATGTTTCTAGTTTCTTGGGATATATTCCTGCACATATCTAATACTTCGATCAATAAAGAAAAAAAAAGAAAAAATGATATATTTGCATAGAGGCTGAATGAGACTCTAAGGAATTCTGGTTCAAAATTATTATATTGCTTGCAAAGTTGGATTTTATGACTAGAAGGTCTTCTTCAACATTACTGTTCTAAATCTTGAAATCTAAATTCTATGTCATAACATTAGAGTAAAAGACAACTCCTTTTCATTAGTGCAGGGCTCTACCGAACTCTGGCCTCTATCAAAGGGAGATAAAGATTTGCTTAAGAGGGGAATTGGAACAGACCCAGATTCCCTGGCAGGCAGTTAGTGTTTCATCTAAATGACTGCATTACCTCTTCTGGTGTTGTTCATCTAGAAATGAAAGGTTATAAAAAGACATCACTAAGAAAACATCTTGATAGTCAAGGTTAGACCCTTCATGCAATAAATTAATCAAACGCAATGGAAGAAAGAGTGACTGTTCCATGGACTAATTTTTAAAAAATAGTTTTTCATTTCATTTCTTTTTTTAAAATAGATTTTATTGATTTTTTACAGAGAGGAAGAGAGAGGGATAGAGAGTTAGAAACATCGATGAGAGAGAATCATTGATCAGCTGCCTCTTGCACACCCACTACTGGGGATGTGCCCGCAACCAAGGTACATGCCCTTGACCGGAATCGAACCTGGGACCTTTCAGTCCGCAAGCCGACGCTCTATCCACTGAGCCAAACTGGTTTCGGCCCATGGACTAATTTATAATTGCAAAAATAGAAGTCTCATGGGTTCTTTTAAAAAGTCCACAGTGAAGGTTGTATGGGAAAGACTTCCACCAAAAACTACATGTGAATATTCATAGTCCCATAGGTCTCTTAAAATAAATAGAAATAAAAATTTATTAAAGTAGGTCAAGAAGACTCTCATTCTTGAAAATTTGCATCAATAGCATTTTGATGACTTTAACATATTTTTATCCAATAAGTATATTTTCCTATTGAGCAATTTAAATTCAAACAGAAGTTACTATTTTTCATAAAATCTTCTATGACAGCCTCTAAATGTTTCCAACATAACTACAAAAATCAATCAATGGTATATATATATATATATATATATATATATATATATATATATATATAGTAAAAAACAAAAGCCCTAATAGTTGTAGCATTTTCTTTTCCCATTTCTAATATAGCCAAGTTCAGTATTCAGGAGAATTTAAAATTCAAAACACTCCCTGAGGTTCTTAGATATAGGTCATTTCATTTAGATAAAAACACAAACTTGTAATAAGTTATATAAATCACCCTTTATCACAGAATTAGCTGTTTTAATAGTCCAGAATAAGCCATTCTTTTTGACACTCTAATTCACCATGGTTCAGACACATGGCCACCCACGCAGACCTGGAATCACTAGCCCTGCTGCTCAAGCAGCATTAAGATGACCCTGGAGACTCAGAGGCACTGAAATTTTGGTCCCATGCCCAATTCTCTCTTGTTGCATCTTCCTCTAATATATATGTGCTTCTGCATTTAAAGCCTTTTTCTTTCTTTCTTTTTAAATTGTTTTCAAAAGCACTTTCTTAAGGAATACAAGGCTGAATTTCAGGGTGGCCTGCTGCTACAGTACATCTGAAAATACCCTGAACAGCAGTGTATATAAACCTACTAACATGTATATGAGCAAACTAGTGATCTATAATACACTCCTGAGGCTTCTAAAACAACGGAAAAGTGGCATCTGAGATAGGTGACATGACAATGTCACCTCCTTTACTCTTCATCCAAATTTCTGCCTAAAACTCTTTCAAACAACCGATTAAAGGGGGGGGCGGGGGGGAATGTTGCATTGGTTGATTTTTCTTCCATAAAAACTGGAAAGGAGTTGAAGTTAGAAGGTGGTAATGTCATGTGAGGAATGAGATTTTTCCAGTCTATCTGTATGATATGCATAGGTTTATGAAAATCATTTCTGGGTAGGGAAGATTACTATTAACTATTATTGTTAATAATAACGCATTTCATTGGTTTTAAGACACCATCAGTTTTGCAATGCATTATGATTTCACGTGCCATTAAAATGTTATCAATTAGTTTTAAAACGCCATTGGTTGCAAGATACCACACAATTTCAGAAATATAAAAATGTCCATGGTTAATTGTTGTAATAAATGAACACTATTTTCTAGTTTTTATTCTGATAACTGGTTTATGATGCTATGGCTCAGGGGGTTGTGAAGATAGTTGGAGGCTATCATAGCCAGCTAAAATTAAACATTTGGTTTCAAAGCTCAGCTTGGGGGGGAAATAATTTACACTCCAGCTGTGTATATCCAATTTATATTTTCTACATCTCCCTCCATCTTTTTCCCACAGATATCATTTTGTAAAGGCATTTTCTGTCTTTATTTATTTATTTATTTATTTAAAAATCTGTTTCCTTTGATTTACAGAAAGCCTAAGGTTTTCTAAAGTTATAAGGGGAAATGAAACATTGGACCAAATACCAGTACTTCATTACCCAGGTAATTTCACAATAAGAACACTAGTGAGCAGTACTTAAGAGATATGGACAATTAGTGATTTATAAAGTGTTGTTCTGAGGAGAGGATGTACAATGAAAGTAAGTCAAGAAAATTTAAAAATTCGTGTAGTAAATTTGTCAGGATTCGTTAAGAAAAAAAAAAAAAACTTGTAGAAAAATACAAGTGGGAGAAATTGTAGTACATTTGCAAAGTGCAGAGAGCTGTTGGCATATTTTCCCGTCATTTTTTCTCCCGGGAAATACTTTCTTGAACAGAGGGAGAATTGGAGATCTGGTAGCTTTGACTGCAGTGATGTTATGCTATTCTAACATTTGTAAACATGTTATATTTACAATAACATTTCCTGCTCCTAGAAAGCAAAAAAGGGCTTATCTGACATGTCTTCTCTGGTGCTTCAACTGCTGTTACTTCCTCTCTGCTCATGCTAGATATTCCTAAACTCTAAGGACAGCCACAAGGTGGAGAATGAGCCAGCCCTCCACTGCAGCACCTTTCCTCATGATGTTCCAGATGGCGTCACATCTTGTACCTGCGGTTGGTGCTTTGCATTTGCTGCATTCTATGAAGCTAATGTCCAGAAGGTTGTGGGAGGGGCAAAGTATATACTTTGAGAATTCAATAGGCTATATTGAATTGTACCTACTAGAAATGAAGGTAGCTAAGCTACCTACTAAATGCTGTAGTCTCAAGAGATAGCACTGTCTAATCTCTTAAAATGGAGACTAACGTTGCAATTGAAATTGATCACTCAGACCTTAAACTGACATTTTACAAATTAGGTAATAATAGGGAAGAACAGTAAAATACTGTGGTCTATTTTCTCAATCTCCAATGTTACACAATGGGTTTGTGAATAAAAGATTCTATAAAGTGACTTATGGAGATTATTTCTATTTCTTTACCCTGAAATGTAATCATATATCAAATGTAAGACACAAGAACGTCTCACTCATTCATTTTATTCAATAAATATTTTATAATGCCTATGGTAAGCCAGGGACTGATATATGTACATCAAATCTTATTTAGGTAATAGTGTAAGGAAGAAGTCTGGTTGGTATTTATTTAAATGAAATTTGGTCTCCTCAAGGAAAGCTTTGGACTGTCATTTCCGCAGTCTGTTGTATCAAATGCAACTTTGTAGGTCAGAACCTTGGGTGATCCTCTTGCTTCCATCATGAGGATGAAAATATAACATGAATTATCTTTAGTAAAAAAGAACAGTGACCAAAATAGAGATGAGTCAGCTTCTACACATTGAAACTATGTTGTAATGGAAATTGGCTTTCAGCTGCTGTGACATACACTTTTATAATACATTCTAGAACATTTAACCTATCCACATTTTTTTGGCTCTGTCTGCAATAGTGAGAGGTAGTGCTATTGTTACAGATTCTGCTAAAGCTACTTATGTGCTATTAATATACAGGAATAAAAGGGAATTCTTTCTTCGCTGGTGGTCTCTTCAGGCTACTCAAAAAGCTGCTTGGCCTAAAAATGTCATCAACCACATGGATTACTTGATTTCTTTGTGCATAATCGATTACTTGGCTTTTACTAAAAAAAGAAAACTTTAAAAATGCCCCTAAAGGAGAGGAAATCTGTTCACTTCCTTGTCAAAATTTCTAAACATTTTTGAAGCTGAAAGGAATGCTCTTGAACAATTTAACTCTGGTCTTATTTTCAGTAGCTACGCACACATCATACAATAAAGAAAAATACATTTTCTGAGAGAGAGAGTTGGGGGGAGTTATGGGTAGAAGTCCATTTCAGCTCAATGAAAAATGCATGAACTTCTTCATTATATAAAGTGGCTTTGAATCTCAACTTTACTATTTACGTGAGAAATTCTGAGCAAAGTACTCTGTCTCATTGAGCCTTCATATCCTCCTCTCTAAAATGTCAAAAATCACACAGGCCCTGTTCACTGAGTTACTACTGTGAGGACCAAATGATCTGGAATATTTAGACTGTTTAGCACATTGCCTGGCACATCACGGACACTCAAAACACATTGTCCATTACCCATGAGAGTTATGTAAGTGGCATAAACTGTTTAAAATTGATGGTTTTTGTGTGTTGAAGCTTTATTTACAGTCTGTGCCATCTGTTGATCTGAAGTATTAAACTTAATGATAGTCTGTTAATATAATCGCTAAAAATAGCCTGTACTAATCAGAGTAACTGAATACTTGGATCAAATCACACAAAATTCCCCTAGGAAACAAAAGGGAACAGCATCGTCCCATTTATATGTTAATGTAAAATGATATGAAACAATAGCAATAAACATATGTGTATATGTGTGATCTCCCACAGTAGAGAATCCAAAGCAGTAAGAGGATCCCTGTATTGGGAAGGAAATGCCACTCGCCCCAGTTCTCAAGGGCAAACACTCCAGTGCATGTGATCACATGTGCATCCTCTTTGGCCTTGACATCTGCCATGTCCTGTTTTGCATACACCACGGTGGGCTCTGTCAAATCACCCAAGTAATGACATAACTATCTGAAACACTAACGGAAGTCTTTCTTTTGACATCAGCTGTCACACTATATATGAATCAAACTCACTCCATTAAAATAATTTTGTTTTTGTTCTGGCTTCTCAATGTTGCCATTGGAATCTGCGAGCGGTCTTATTGACTCCTCGCTACTATTAACAAGTCTTAATCGCTCAGAGACTCGGCACAGTTGGATATTGCAATCAGAGCAAATTTCCCATTTGATTCAGCACAGAAGTTACCAATGAAAGTGACAAAGTGAACATATAAAAATTTCTTAACTTCTTCTCCTTTTCTGCCCATTCTCTGTGAATAAAAATGAAGCCACATTGGGACTTATGTGTGTAAGCTGCTATTTCTTCAATTTGCAGTGGTTATTCAATATCCTGTATCACTGAGGATTTGACCAGATCCCAAACATGTTACTAATACTTTAAAATTAAAAGCATCCTGACAATCAGCACGTCTGCTTTTCAAAGTGTATGACTTGTACATCTGGTTACCCAATCCAGGTAAGAGGCAACTTGTTATAGTAGGTTCAGCTTGCACCAGTACACAACATCTGCTCTACAGTACTCAAGTAGACTCTGGGTAGGAACCCTCGCAATAAAGTAATTTTGCTTTCATTAACTCCAAAACAGTTCTCATCAGCTGATATTCAGTCACAGATAACAAATAGTTAATATGTGAGCCATCGGCCGAAACCGGTTTGGCTCAGTGGATAGAGCGTGGGCCTGCAGACTGAAAGGTCCCAGGTTCGATTCCAGTCAAGGGCATGTACCTTGGTTTCGGGCACATCCCCAGTAGAGGATGTGAAAGAGGCAGTTGATCGATGACTCTCTCTCATTGATGTTTTTAACTCAATTGAATATTTTTCTTTTTCTGAAATATACCTATCATAAGGTAATCCCATCAGCTGATTACCCCTCTGTTCCAGGAAATGCTGTTTTCTGCTCATTCCCCATCAATTTCTTTTTTAAAACAATATTCTTGGAGCTAAGGAAGGGTTAAATCATAAAAGAACATGCTTGCTAACATCAATGGCTACTGATTTATGACAAGAGCACTTTCACTCAATTATTGTCTGAAAGACTGAACACACCCCCTGGGGTTTGGCATTCAGTCATACAAAGTGTCTGGCTCATATTGCCAGAATCGACCATTAATTATGATGACCACAGGTGGCAATCCATGTATATCTTAGCTTTTCCTGGAAAAATGTGCATCGTGAGTATTATTAGAGGTAAAAGTCCACTGTTGAGAGAATAAGGAGAAAAATACTGCCAACCTGAATGACCCTTTAAAGTATCTACTTCAAACTCTTTGATTTGAAATAAGAAAACTCAGGGGAGCAATACCAACAAGCACACACATCTGATATATACCAGCCTCAAGAACAGGAGCCAGTCCTCGCTACTCCAGGTCAGATGATCTCAGCCACAGGGGCATATTAGAATGACCCTATACCCACAAAAATTCTGATTTAATTTTTTATCTCCGGTGAAGCCTATAAATGGTGTTTAGTAAGTTAATTCCAATGTAGCTTTTCCATTGGTATTTTTGTTTGTACCACCAGGAAAAATGTTTCTCTCCTCTTTGGATGAGAAACAGTTTGTTCTTATTTTGAGATACGCATGCTCTGGACACTTGGGTCATGTGTGACACATCTCTCTTTGTGTCTTGGCTGCTGGGGATCTTAAAGCCAGGTATGAGAGGAATGCACTATAGTGGCATGGTCCTCTAGGACATCCAGACTTCTCTTATTCATTGTTGTGACACTACCTTTTCTTCTTTTCCCGTTGTCCCCACACTTGTTTGCATTATTTATTATTTTACTGTCTCATGATTTCTTGGAAGGTAAATTTGAAGAACATGGGACATCACAAAAAAAATCAGGAAATAGATACCTAACAATGGAGAAGGAAACATAGAAGTAAAAGATACTAGAGTTCATATGACATTTAGAATGCCTCTATAGATTTTGTTTGGAATTCCACAAGCCCTATAATAGACAGAGAGAGAGAGAGAGAGAGAGAGAGAGAGAGAGAGAGAGAGAGAGAGAGAGAGAGAGCAGGTATGCATATGAATGCTGGGCTAAGTATTCTAAGTCAGTGGGAAAAGAAGAAACAAGAATTGGAAAGTAGCCCAGCTGGTATGGCTCAGTGGTTGAGCATTGACCTATGAACCAGGAGGTCATCACAGTTCCATTCCTGGTCAGGGCACATGCCCGGGTTGCTGGCTCCATTCCCAGTGGAGTTGGGGGGGCGGGGGGAGAGCATGCTGGAGGCAGCAGATCAATTATTCTGTCTTATCATTGATGTTTCCATTTCTCTCTATCTCCCTCTCCCTTCCTCTCTCTAAAATAAAAAAAGAAAAGAAAACATATGTTAAAAAAAGAATTGGAAAGCAGGAAGGCATGAAAGTTTAGTACCAATAAGAGGAAAAGTAGGAAATGTTGTGTGAGTTTTGGATCATTCCAGGTAATCACAATCCTGCATCACAACAAAGTGATTGCACCAACTTTATCTTTCTTATTTTCTGGCAACCTCATATGGAGTCCATTCCACATCAATAATTCTAATCTACAACGTGCCAGTACTTTCAATGCCTGTAAGACCTGTCTCTGTACCATTTCTAATTATGGGGTTTAAATTTTTACATGAAACCATTTTAGATAACTGCCTAAGTGCACTTTGGGTTAGAAAATATTGTGATGGTTTCAGTGACTGCTATTTTATGTTACCATCAATAGAACAACGTTCCTGCTATGAAAATCTGGGGAGGTATATGTGATGCCGTTGTAATAACATGGTTATCAAAAGTAAAGTGAAGGCTGGGTATTAGAACATGCCATTTATACAGCTCTGTTAATTTAACGTTCTCCAAGTCTGTTTCCACTGATCAGTGAGGAAAGAAACTAGCTTATACACATGTCCAGTAAGGTCTGAGTAACTTGGAAAGGTGCTTGTCAGTCAATCACAGCTGGGAGCCAGTCAATGCCCAGGATGGGTGTGGCCACTGCCAGGGCATGAAGCCTGAATATTTAAAATATTAATCAATTTATATATTATTTTCATATACAATTTACTAATTTTCTTTCATCTCTGACACTGTTTCCCAAAGTGTGGTACGTGTACCCCCAGGGATACGGGAAGAGTTTGGTGGGGCACACGTTGCACCGAAGTTTGGTGGAGATATGCACTGCACCGTGCTTAGCTGCGCCTAATTCTATGTTCTCCTGAGTACGAGGGGTACTCAGCGTTACGAAAATTATATAAGGGGTACACATATGTCAAAAGTTTGGGAAACACTGTTAAATCTAAACAAAAGATTACTCTCTCTCATGCACCTGCCCAATGAACTCCTTCTCTGCCTGTTGGCCTGGGCTCCTGTGACTCCTGTTGCCTCAGTCCATGTGGGACTTTAATGAGCTTGGATACTGAACTATAGCCGACTGCAACATGAAGGAGAGCTCTGGACACTGCCTTGCTTTGGGCTCTGCTGGAACCTCAGCTGCACCTCTTTCAGGACTGGCTTCAGGAGCAGGGAACTATGGTACTGGAGGATTGTAAATCCACGCAAATAAAGCCTTTCTCCACGCCTCTTTCTCCAGTGAGAGTTTCTGAAAATTCTTATTTCAGCGGTACCCCAAAAATCTTCCCTTCATGAGCAACAGGGGATTTGATTATCTGGTAACATCCATCTATATATAAAAGGCTAAGTGACTGACCACCCACCCATCGACCCTCTAACTGACCAGCCAGTACATATGACAAGCACTGGCAATTTAAAAATAAATGTTGACTCACACAGGGGCCATACATATGAAGCTCTCAGAATGGATATTATTGAACTCCCCTGTGAAATGATTTATAATGGATCTATTATTGAAGCTACATTTGGAAATATTGTATCTATAGATAATATTAAAAATATATCTAAACATGCAATTCTTTGTCCCAAAAATGAACATGTTCATAAATTAAATGAAGAAATTTTGGATATACTTGCTGGAGATTTTTACACCTATCTGAGTGATGATTCCATTGATTCAATGGATGATGCCGAAAATGAAAAATTTCCCATAGAATTTCTTAATAGTATTACTACTTCCAGAATGTCATGTTATAAATTAAAATTGAAAGTAGGTGCCATCATCATGCTACTGAGAAATCTTAATAGCAATTGGGGTCTTTATAATGGTACTAGATTTATTATCCAAAGATTGAAACCTAACATTATCAAAGATAAACTATTAACAAGATCTGCAGAAGGAGAGGTTGTTCTGGTTCCAATAATTGATTTGTCCCAGTCTGACACTGGCCTCCCATTTAAATTAATTCAAAGACATATTCCCATGATGCCAGAATTTGTGATAACTATTAATAAATCACAAGGACAAACTCTAGACAGAGTAGGAATATTCCTACCTGAACCGGTTTTGGGGTATGATCAGTTATATGATGCTTTCTCTTGAGTTCGAAGAGCAAGTAGTAAAGTTATAAATACCGCATCAAAAGGGAAATTAGTCGAGCACTCTGAAAGTGTTTTTACTCTTAATGTGATATGCAGGGAGATATTAGAATAAGTTTAATCCGTTTATCAATCATTGTTTGTATAAATGTTGGTTTTATATCATGTTTTTGTTATTTTTTATATCATGTTTTTGTTTTTATATCATGTCTTCATTTGCTATATCATGTCTTTGCTGTTATATCATGTTGTTTATTTATTAATCAATTTATATATTAATTTCATATACAATTTACTAATTTTCTTTCATCTCTGACACTTCTATTATAGAGAATAGGAAAACAGTGATATTAAAATATTTCTTCTAATTGATTTTCTTTCAATGTTCATGAATCCGTGCATCATGCCACTAGTATGTAATATGTAAATATCAGAATATGTTTCTTTGAATCCAGAATGTGGACAATTCATTCCACTTCATCCCATTGTTTTGTTACTGTAGGTTTTAGGAAAGTCAAACAGAATTAAATTCTTATGTAGTCTAGTAAATATGTACATTTTAATAAACTTTCATGTGGTTCAATTTATCAGCATTAACAGTCTCAGTGAAAACCTAACAATTATTCAATATGGAAATAAAATTGCTCCACATCAAAGACCTAGAAAAAGGTTTCAAACTGATTCTACATTAAAAAACAAACAAACTGGTATTTTAAAAATCACAGTTCACATTTATACTGATTTTGTGACTTTTAAGTCAGCAATAGTTTCAATGGCTCTATTATACATGATGTTTGAATTTCAAATGAAAATAAAAGTGATGGCTTAGTTCAGTACTCTCCACCTAGCAACAAAGGGTGTTTGGCATGTTGGTATGCCAAACCAATGAAAATGTTACAGAATGAACAAAGGTAAGCTTTGAGAGAGCAAAGCGATACTACAGAAAGGTAAAATAACTTTAAGAAATAAGCCAGTCAGTGAAAGAGAATCACCACATGACTTCACTCATTTATGGATAATAAAGAACATTATAGACTGATGAACCAAAAGATAGATATAGAGACAGTAAAACAACAAGCAGACTGTCAAATTACAGCGAGGATGGTAGGGAGATCTGGGGGAGATAATAGATCAACCGAAGGACTTGTACACATGCATACAAATACAACCAATGTACACAAAACTCTGGGGAGGGAGGGTATATCTGGAAGGGGGGCGGCAATGTTAAAATATGTACACAGATAATAATTTAAATAAATAAATAAATAAATAAATAAATAAATAAATAAATACAAGTAAGTACTAGGACGTTTGTATTTGGCTTCTGAAATTAAAAGTCTTGAAAATTTTTAAAAGAAATGCCAAATTTCCTAAAACTGAGTTAAATGGGAAAACAGAAGCATTAACAATTGCATTAATTCTTCATAAAATATATAATATATCAAAACAAAATGTTTCATCAAATACATCATTATGATCTTTCACAATATCAGTTATAATTGTTTTACTAACTCACTTCTACACAATTTATACTTTTTACTTCCCATAAATATCCCCAACTGGGCTTTACAACAACCCTATGAGATAGACATATTAAGGAATCTAAGGCCTAGAATTAAGAAACCTTGTGGTTAAGTTTGGTTTGCTCTAGGTCTATTGTTTTGTATAGTAATCTTTCTTCTAGTTACTGGAAAAATGGTTCTGGTTGCACCAACTTCATAATGGTGATGTTTATAATATACAGTATAAGTTAATCTAGTATAAAACAGAAATATACCTAATATAACATAACATAAAACAAAATGCATCTGTAATATTTGAATTGGAGAAAAAAGAGGAAAGCCTTCTGAGGCGTTCCTTCTCTGTTCAGATTAGAGTTTTAGGAAAGTCTCTAAAGACCAAGTAAGAAAGGAAGAAAGGGGACCCTGCTGGCCAGACAGAACAATAAACCGAAGGCGAGGGAGTGATGGAAAGGGTGAGGAACATCATGTACATACAGCCTCTCAATGACAGACCGTTCCAACGAAGTCCTGTTGCAGTGGTCGGCAAACTCATTAGTCAGCAGAGCCAAATATCAACAGCACAACGATTGACATTTCTTTTGAGAGCCAATTTTTTTTTAAACTTAAACTTCTTCTAATGCCACTTTTTCAAAATAGACTCGCCCAGGCCGTGGTATTCTGTGGAAGAGCCACACTCAAGGGGCCAAACAGCATCATGTGGCTCTGACCACTGTCCTATTGAATTCAAGCTCATGTAACTAGGTGGCTGCTTCATGCTTCAGGTGTAGACTATGAAAAGGAAACTGAAGAAGTGCATCCCTACAGAAAATTAGATGAGACAGCAGTATGCCTGCATTTTGGGGGAGAATAAACACTGTCAGAGAACACACTTTGCATTTCATCCCATGGGGTCATAGGCCCTATACCTCCCTGAAGGGCAATAGGAACTAACACAGGGGAGCTCCCTTTGACACAGGAAAGGTAAAGAAGGCTGCATTTTAGGAGCTTCCTCACAGAAAAATCTGTAAAGAAGAAATGCAAGGAGAGCTCATTCGGCTAACAATTCCCATTCCTGGTTTTGGCACACCGTTTCCTAAAGGGATTTTTTAATTTGCTTGAAGTGGGTTTATTTGCCAGGAAACAATTTTAAAAAGAAAATGTTGTAAAATGAAGGACAAATAGGGTGTTGCGATTTTGTAAAATGTGTAAGTAACTGTCTCCTAGGAACAATGGTGTTGTTGGCCATGCTTGTTTTTCATCTTAATTAATAGCATTCATGTGAGAAGAGCCTTGCTACATATAAGATCTTATTATTGTGTTATTAGTACTGAACTAAAGAAGACACAGTACAAATGAAAAACAGCATCTATTAGTCTTGTACCACCTTAGCTAATTAGTAAAACATTCATGCATTTTATAAAATATTCATAGTAGGTAATATCTATAGTTCTGGGAATAAGTACATGTATTAAATGTGTAAAACATTAGGCATTTGCTATATACCAAACTGACACTGAAAAAGTAAAAATGTCAAGGACCATAAATCCCTGTATGAACACCTTTAATCATTCACTAAAAAAGAATGGTAATGCAGTATCCAGAGAATACCTTTGTATATCAGATTCAATGTTCCTTCTGAGCCATTTCACATATTTTTCAAGTGTTGAATAGGCATGCATTAGGAAGAAAAGCACACAAAGAGGACATACAAATTTCTGTAATTCATTGTGTACTCTCTTTATCCAAAGTAGGATGAAATGGGAAATGCTGTCTCAGTAGTCACATTCTTTCACAGTAAAAACTTCCCATATTTGTCAATTATTTAAATCCCACCTGTCACTTTGAGCTCCTTAACTTATATTAAAAAAATTCTCTAGACCCTAAATCACATACATGTTTCTGTTTTACAAAAAAAGGACATCCATAGATTGAATTGGGAAGTAGTGATACCATTGTAATCAACCTAGTTTTTAATATTAGGAAATCAAAATAAATATATCAGGAAAGAAGCAAAGGGAGGACCAAATATTATAGACATGTCGTTTGAACAACTTCATCAGGAAGCTAAAGTGTTACCTTCTCCAGAAAGCCACAGTCCATTCCCCTGAAGCTCTCTGGGGGAAGAGACTGGGCAGAGAGGGACTAGAATCATGCCCTGGAAAGTTGGGGTGACTACTTGCAGATCAGTCTCACCTGGGAACAGGCCTTTGGGCAGAATGGGTACGGAGATTTGAGATATTTAATTCCCTAATAAAAGGAATGTGTTGCCTGGGTCGATCTCTTGGTCTCTCTTGGTTGAGTCTTAGCTTCCAGGACTCTCAGGCTCCTGCTCCCCTGCATGCCTATGGCCATGTGGACCCCCCACACAGTGAACTAATGGACAGTAATTAGCCTGATGCTGAACAGGACCCAGCTGTAACATGTACCAGAAATTCTGGACACAGGTTTTGCTTCTGTTGCTACTGAAGTCCCATCTATACTTCTAGAACTGTTATAAGGAAATGGGACAGTGAAACCCCCAGGGAGGTAGTTCTGTGCAAATAAAAATCACTGATTCTCTCATGCAAGTCTCAAAAAATTATTTTTCTCGATGGAATTGACAGGACTGCTCCAGCCATGAAGCCAGAAGAGAAACCGTCCATAGATGGAAGTCGCTGACAAAGCCTTGCTATACTAGCAGTCAGCAGCTGTGCTTCGCTGAAGGATGCCCAGGACCAAATCAGAGAGGATCGGACCTACATCACCACCATTTGTCCACCATCCAGAACTGAAATATCATTGCTGACATGTACACAAAAGGAACTGTTTAATATTGAAATTAGGACTCAAAATAACTGTTGGCCCAGAAAGAAACTCACTACAGACTGATTCATTTGCCTCTCAGCATAACCATTATGGCTGGTCTCATTTTCCATTCTTATAAGTGTATTTCTTGTATCACATGATCTCACGTATCTAGGGGAAAATAATGAACAACATAAACTGATGAACAAAAACAGACCTGGAGACAGGGAAGCATCAATCAGACCTCAGAGGGAAGGAAGGGGATGGTGAGAGGAAAGGGGAACAGATCAACCAAAGGACTTCTACGCATGCATATAAGCCTTACCAATGGACACAGGCAACAGGGGGGTGAGGTCTTTGCCTTGGGAATAGGGGGATGAGGACAATTATGTGATATCATAATCAATAAAAAAAACAAAAACTTATTTTTCTCGAGATACCATAAGAACACCATCCCCAGCACCAGTGGAGAAAGGGATACCACAGATTTTCAGATTTCCCATCATCTTTAATGTGGGACACAAAACAACAGGGAAAATTAAAGTTTTGTTAAATTATACATTCATTAGTCTCCCTAACTTGTTTTAAAGGGGAAATCTATTACACACCACAGTAAAATGCAATGTTGATAGTAAAAAAAATATCCACCCCAACATGTATTGCATGATGACTGCCCAAAACTCTCTTTGGATGGCTGTCTAAATGTTAGCAGCAAACACCAAAGGGATAGAATTCTTTAGAAACTTATGATTTGATCTGAACAAGATCATTATAAATGAAGTATTTCTCGAGTAAAATTTTTAGTTTTCTTCCAAGTAATATGAATTAATTATTTTTACCTTGTCAGAATTTTTTGTTCTGCCTTTCTCATACATGATTGGGAGGTTGAGGGATTTTATGCACCTCATTTAGTATCACAGAAGCTCAAGAGTCTTAATTAAGAAAAAAATATGATTTCTTAATAACAAGAAGAGGCTGTTCATGCCTAAAACAAAAGAATATCTTACTCTCTTAAATTATCATCCACACTACAGTTTATACTATATGTTTTAGAGCATAAAGTAGTGGGCTATATAAAGAAAACCTTTTGAAGTTTCAGTGATCCATTCAGATGTGCATCTTATAATTTTAAAATCCAGGAGTAACAGGAACCTTTTATGGATAAAGACTAAGAGAAGCATTAATGCAGACTAGTGCAGCTCAAAGTGAAATTACTACTTGATGGATACTATATTATTTTTATAGGATATAAAATATACTAGTACAATGAATGAAAAGTCTTCCTAAAGTGTGTGGAAAGTCACTTCAATGACATTCCTCAAATTTCAGAAGAGATGATATATCTGTCAATAAAATGACACCAATATCATATTTTATAAGGATTTTATATTAACACGTGCTTTTGAAGGATGACATTAGAGGATCTTAATATCTATAATCAGAAAGTCTTTTGCTCAACTTGCAAGGCAATAAGTTTAAGAATTAATTTTGTCTGCTGTAAAGCTGGCTTGCCTTTAATCTTCAGATTTAATAGGTCTCTTTTTGCTGACGGTTCTACGCAGGTAATTGAGGAAACAGTCCACGTTCCATTTCAGTCAACATAAAATGACATTGAAACGTCTTCAAATGGTTCCAGGAAATTCATGCAAATCAGTCTCTGTTTTATTTGATGCTGAATAACGGCAGAAATCACTGTGTTTAATAATGTTCCCTCAGATTCTATGTAATGAAGCTACATGCTCATGATAACTCACTTTGCTAATGAAGATGTTACAAAATTAAGCATATATAAGATGCATATAAATTAATATGGGGATAGATGATGATTTATACACTAGAGAATATCACACATGCCATATGTTCTTTCCTCCAAATAAAATTTCTCAGTGTCATCTTGAAGCCAAATTCCTAACAAAAACAAGCCAAAACAAAACAAACAAAACAAAATGATTGTCATTGATTTGTTCTGATGGGCATCTTGATTCAGGCTTTCTGCCATTATCTATGTCAATGGAAATCTTGAAAAATCATCTGCTCGGTACATTTTGTAAAGAGCCCAAAAAAATAAGCAACAGAACATCAGAAACCAGCAAATGACCCTATCCAAAATAGATCTTTCCAGGAATCTCTGAGACTGGCTCACATTTAGAAGCAGCAGTGGTTACATTAAGGACTCATGAAAGGGTTCCAATTCTGAAATGCTTTCAGTGCTTGTGGATAACTGGCAACTTCTTCCTCTTTTATTAAAAGTACTCTTCCAGAAAAGCCTATTTCAGTCAAAACAAAGTTCCACTTAAGAGCAGGTATTTTTTTCCCCCAAAAAACATTTTCATAAAGTAAATGTTTTTGTTTTTGTTTTTGTGTTGTTTCTTCCTCTTTTCTGATAGGAAGTGAAAGTCTAGTTTGGCAAGGAAAAACCTGTGATTCTGGCTTTCTTTTTTAAGTGCATTCTTTCATGGCTCTGAAGTTGTTAGATAGGTGCCTAGAGGCAAGAGGAAGAATCTTTATACATACAAAGTAGATAAGCAATGTAGGAAGATGCTCCAATGGGCCATTTCTCTGCTCTCCTCATCTAGCCCACAGTGCTTAATCTATTTTCCAAGTGTTACAGTTCATGTGGAAAGGCTTCTGATGCCATTGTTTTCAGACTTAGCGTTCTTTTTTATTATATGTTTTCAGCATTTGAAAATAGGATGCTTAAACTGTCTAACAGTCTTTCATACTTTGCACAGGAAGTGATCATTTTTGGAAAAATAAAATGGTTTTATTTTTGCAATTATTCAAATTTACTTGTGGTATTTTCTCTAACAGCAGAGATGGGAGTAGGGCAAGAGGAAAGAATGAGAGAAGTCCACATCACAAATATAAAACCGTGTATTCACTAATGTATTTACTAGGATAACAATAGCATGCTGTTGGCCACATCCAACCACGTGGTCTGCACTGCTCCAGGAGGGAGAGTCTGTCTCATTTTAAAGTGACCTCTTTGGCCAATAATCACAAATCTGTTAATGAACTTGAGGGAGTGCTACATCTTTCTTCCTCTCTTCCTCTCTCTCTCTCTCTCTCTCTCTCTCTGTCTCTCTCTCTCTCTCTCTTTCTTCTTTCTCACTCTCTTTCTCAAAAGGAATAATAACTAAGATATAGTGTTTTTAAAAGAATGCAATGGCATTCATTTTGGGGCTATTTCACAAATGCCAACTTTCCAATAGTCAACATTATTTTTTCCTATTTATGGAACACATTTAAAAACAGAGACCATCCACTATTTATTTTTTGCCCTCATTAGGTATCAGAAGAATGCTTTTTGCAGATAAATTACAAAGAAATAGTTGGGGTCTGGGCCAGTTCTCTCGTGTTTTTGATTTGCAAAAGCACTCCATCCTTCCACTGCAACCCTCTTCATCCACTCTCCCCCGGGGAAATGAGCAGGCAATACACAAAGGATAAAACTATCATATCCTTAAACAAATGTCCTTCTCAAAAATATAATATAAAGCAGACCTAGAAAGTCTGCTGCTGTAATGATTTCATGTTTTGCTGATCGCGGTCTTTTCTTCTGAAAGGCTTTTTAGTGGTCCCCAGTGAAAAGTTGAGATCAGCATTTAAATGCGGGTCTATCTTTTTAACATACTTTAAGTCCTCAGAAGTCATTCTGTCTCAGTGGCTTTGAGAATTTATAAGCATATCGAGGATGTTAAAAATACCGCCCATGTCTTATTTTTTTTTCTTCCAAATTACATGGACTGGAATTTGTATTGTTTCTCCTCCTTTGTGATGTGAAAGAAACATACAGAATGAGATTTGCTCAAGACCATTTCTTTGTGTGAAGCAGCTCTCCCCAGGCAGTTAGAGACCAATTATAGGAATTTCCTATAGTCTTTGGATTTTGAAAGCTGACTTGCATTCCCTCCTTTCCTAGGTAAACAGCAGCAGGCACATGGGCAAGGACATAGGGAAAGCGTAATTAAGTTGTTTCTTGCTGTATGCAATAACCGGCATTCTCTTTAGAAAGCCTATATGAGTTTTAATCTTAAATGAAAAGATTATGGGCAAAAGAAGCCAACATTCTCTTTAAAATGTCCACTTTTCTAAATCAATCAACATAGACATTTGCATTTAAAACTTAGCATTTCTTGCTTCAGTCCTAGCTCTCTTCCATGTGCTTTGAAGTCCTTTTCTACACTCTTCACACCTGCCATAAGATACTTTTATTTACCACTAACAGCCTAAAGTAAACTGACCAAGATCCGGAAGTTTCATGTTCTCAAGATCTGGGTCTACGTGTTAAATTTAAAAATCACAGTCACAGCCGAAACCGGTGTGACTCAGTGGATGGAGCATCGGCCTGCAGACTGAAGGGTCCCGAGTTCGATTCCGGTCAAGGGCATGTATCTTGGTTGCGGGCACATCCCCGGTGGGGGGCGTGCAGGAGGAGGCTGATCGATGTTTCTCTCTCATCGATGTTTCCAGCTCTCTCTCCCTCTCCCTTCCTCTCTGTAAAAAATCAATAAAATATATTAAAAAAGAAAAAAGAAAAAAAAAAAAAACACAGACACTGTCCAAGGTTGAAAGGTTGAATATAATAAATAGGAAAGCTCCTCTGACCTTTAAAAAATGTATTGTATGAAGGTTTATTATTTTTTAAAATATACTTTATTGATTTTTTACTTAGAGGAAGGGAGAGAGATAGAGAGCTAGAAACGTCAATGAGAGAGAAACATCGACCAGCTGCCTCCTGCACACCCCCCACCGGGGATGTGCCCGCAACCAACATACATGCCCCTGACCGGAATCGAACCTGGGACCTTTCAGTCCGCAGACCAACGCTCTACCGCTGAGCCAAACCGGTTTCGGCTGAAGGTTTATTTTTAATTCCTGTGATGTAAAACTACTATAAACCTTGTTACTTCTAATCAAGAATGGAGTCATCCAATGAAACAGATTCTTATTGAGCACGTACTACAAAGCTGCCGCCAGCATAGGGCAAGTGAGGTACTTCTGAGGCACTTTAAGGAGGTTTTCACCCTCAAGTTGGTGCTCGAACCTGAGCACCCAGGACCCTGTCCTAATGCAATATGGCTCCGTTAACTCTCCGCTGTTTATGGAATAACTATGTGCCAAGGTTGCTAGGTCTCTTGAAGGACTATAAAGGTGGATAATTATGTGGAAGAAGTGCTAAGAGAGAGACCTGTCCTCCCAGAGTTTGTGCTCCTTAAAAACGTACAAAAGCAGTGGGCGTGACTGAGCAAGAATATGGGCTCCTGGTGCTGACTGCCTCAGCTAGAATTGTGCTGTCATACCTGACATGTTATTTTTAATATTTCTAAGACTCATTAAATTCGTGAAGTGTATATAATAAGGGTGCCCACTCTACAGGTAGGATGAGAATTCAAAGAGATATATTTTTTTAATATATTTTATTGATTTTTATACAGAGAGAAAGGGAGAGAGATAGAGAGTTAGAAACATCGATGAGAGAGAGTCATCGATCAGCTGCCTCTTGCACACCCCCTACTGGGGATATGCCCGCAACCAAGGTACATGCCCTTGACCGGAATCGAACCCGGGACCCTTCAGTCCCCAAGCCTACGCTCTATCCATTGAGCCAAACCGGTCCCGGCTTCAAAGAGATATTTTAATCACAGTACCCAGCACACTGTTAGGACCTGATACATGTGTGTGATTATAATTATCATCATCATAAATTTTTTTACAAGAAAGGAAAGAAACAAACCTGGACCAAACATATGCTTTCATACAAAACAAAGTAACACTAAATGGAAAACCAAACTATAAATACTAATGGCCATGCATTGTTTTTATATTCTTATGATTATTTCTTACCCTAAGATCACAAAGAAATTGCAATTTCTACTTCCATGAAGAAAAACTACTTTAAAAGCTTTTACTTCTCTAAAGAAATCTAAGATTATTTTCTTTAAAACTAGGTAATGACAGTTGTAATAAAATGCATTTGTATATTGCTTGAATTTTTAAAACTCAGTTTTTAACTAAATGCTTTCATACAAAATAACATATTAATCTGTACAAAGGCCCGGCATAATGTTTATCCCTATGGTAGAGAGAAAAAACTAAGACTTAAGGTTATAGAGCTTCTAAGTGACAGGAATATCTGATATTCAATGTCTAATAAGGATCATATATAGGCAAGAATATTTTCAGTCCATGTTTTAATGATAAAACAATTTTAATTTTAAACAGAACCAAATGTCCAATGATTTGCTTTCTATAATAAGTCAAAAATTATAACTAACAGAGATTGTTGCCTTTAGTTAACCATATTGTGACTACATTAGAAAGCAAAAAGGATGTATAACTAAGATATCTTGAATAATGTTTATTAGAAATATAGTCATTGGATTCTTATTGATTCCAATGGCCTCATGTTGCTCCCCCACACTTGGATTCGCTAAATCAATAAGTATAATTTATTTAAGTCATGTGATTCTTAACCACAATCCATCTAAATGAATACCTGTAATTATACCAAAGAGAGAATAATGATTTATAAATAAGTAGGGGACTATGACTAATGCATGATTGTTTTTAATTAAAAAACACACACACACACACACACAAACACACACACACACACACACACATACAAGAAACACAACACTGGAAAACAGAGTAACTAGAATGCCCTTTGAACCTCAGGCATGCAGTGCTGCCTGCTCACCTGGAAGACTGCTTGCTTCCACTGCACAACTATTTGCAAGCAGAAGAGAGGATCTCCTTTAATCCAACCTGCTGGCTA
Organism: Pipistrellus hanaki; assembly: GCF_964339955.1. Lineage (NCBI taxonomy): Eukaryota > Metazoa > Chordata > Mammalia > Chiroptera > Vespertilionidae > Pipistrellus > Pipistrellus hanaki. Next base: position 61,187,719 of record NC_140505.1, on the reverse strand, counting down.
CAACCAGATTGACCTTTTTATTTCACCAAATTTAGATGTTACTTTTCCCTTCCCAAGACCTTCCACTTGCTCCTCACTGTCCACCTAATCTATGAAAAAGCTGAATTGGATAATGATCATTTATGATTTCTTTCTTACACTGCCTTGTCTTCTGCCCTCACCTATTTTAATTCAGAAAGGTTCAGTAAAGAGACCATCTTCTTGAGGCCCCTTTGGGATATTCTATTCAAAACAATCCCTTTCATGAATAGACAAAGCTCCTTTTTTGTTTATTGTTATCCCATTTGTCGGTTTTATCTTTGTGTTATCTTGAAATATGGTCATTTAGTGCTGTGTCTTTTCTGCTATCAGAGACAAACTTCTGATAAGCAAGTTTTTTTTTTCTTTTCATTTTGATGTTTCCCTATTACAGCTCAATGTAATACTTTGCATATAGCAGATGACCAAGAAAAGCCTTGAAGAAAAAAATAATATTTCTTCCCCTTTAGAGATATTAATGTTTAATGTAGTAAGAGAACATGACATTATTGCCTCCCTTCCTTGCCGTTTCTCTTTGCAGGTTGCTGGGTGTGGGTGTAGGCTGCTGAGCAATACAAAGGGAACGGGGTCAGGTTCTACTGGGGAACCAACAGCTGCCACTTCTTTGATGACTTACTTGAAAGAAATGGGCATGATTCGAACTTAGGTCGGAGACCTAAGAGGGAGCACTGCATTCCAAAATCCTATAATGTTAGAACTGGAAGACCCCATCTGGTCCGATGACCTCATTTCACACAGCGACTAACAATAGGGAATATTTCTCTTCCAGAAGCTGGGAAAGCTTTTTGCTCAATACTTTGAGGGAGAAAAACATTTATATTTTCAATCGACCGAAACTGAGGCAAATAAGGAGGATAAAAATATCATAAATAACAAAGGAGGAAAAAAATATTGTTAAGCTCAGGGACTTTAGGCTTTTAATGTCTTGTAAAGGCCTCAGGAAGTAAAAACCATGGTAGAGCTGCAGGGGCTAGATCCACTCAATTTGGGACCAGACTCATTTTTAAGGCACCATGTCCCAGATGCTCTAAGGGTTTCTGTATCATCATTGTGCCTGAAATGATCATTCTTTCGTTGCAAGGCGATGTAAATGAATTAAAGATTTTTAAGGATATTTTTTTCATTTCTTAAGCACTCATCCCAAATGACATGAAAGAAATTATAATATTTCACAAATTCCCCCAAATTGCATCTTCTTATAAATAAAGAGCGCAGAAGACATTTTTGTGTTAGACTTCTTGTTTTTACATTGAATGAAAGCACAAGCTGCCTTTTGGAAGTGAGAACATTCTATAGCCCCAGAAGAAACCTCTATGCTTCACTGTTGATAGGAAACAGAGCTCTGCCAAGCCGTGAACTAATGAATTAGAATTTGGCAGCACTCCATGCCTGATACAATTTAGTTCAAATTTATGAAATCTACTGCTTCCAGAAATCTACTTGTGCCTAAGGCCTCTCTGTTCTTTTCCGAGTAAAAAGCATGGCATTGCTAGGCTTCTGGCTTTACCTCACTGATGAAGAAATTATGAACAACATATTTTTTCTAAAGTAAATCTCTGAACATTTCTTCAGTTTGCAATGACAACAGTAAATCAGTAGAAATCAGCATCTAACTGAATATTTTTTAAAACTCTGAGGGAGTGAAATCCCCTTAGACATGACAGAGTTAAGCATCTAAAACACACACACACACACACAAAAAAAAAAAAAAAACAACAAAAACACACACACAAAAAAAAACAAAAACAAAAACAAAAACAAAAAAACCTGCCATCTCAAAATGATCCACATCCTTTTGGAAAGGAAGGAATACCAGCTCTGTTCAAAGCCATGTTGCCCTGTTTTATAGTTTAAGAACAAAAGTTGCCCTTACCCCTACCCCGCCCCCACCTCCCAAAAAAAAGTTTCAATTGATCATTGTGGGGGGGGAAATCAGTAACATTGCTTTCAAACTCACTATATTTGGGGGAACCACTTTCAAAATAATACTCAAAACATGAGAATGAGAAAGATGAAAAAAATACATTTTAAGTACTTAGGAGGAATATATCTAGGGTGTTAGAGGACTGCGGCTCAGATCTCAAAGAAGCAGTGCCTTCTTTGTAAATGCGCGTATGTAAGCGATTCAGGTCAGCCCTGTTCCAAGTCTATACTCCAGTGCAGCATTCCAGATCCTTCCTTCACTGGCCCTAGTCACCCCACCGGGACCTGCCCTGCTGTCTCACCTGTTGGCTGTTTGGCCATGCTGTCTTCCCTGGGGGGCCTGTGTGGCCATAACACCTAGAGCAACCTTCTTTTTTAAACCTCTCTTTTCTAACAGAATTAGTTACCCCTTCCATATACAATATTTAAACATGCATATATTTTGGCACATTTCACAACACACTTAACAACTTGTTTAAACATACTTTCTGTTTGTAAAATTGTGAGCTTTTCACCTATAAAAGCTGTATCATTTTTATCCTTTTATACTTTGAGATGTCTTGCACATTTAGGGCATTCCATATGTGTTGATGGAAGTCATATAATTAAGTAGGTTACTTGGGGGGAAAGATATATAAACCCTTTAATATATATTCCCTTTGCTTACCCAGAGGTTTTTCCTCTGATGCTTTTTATCTGCAGTGACTGAAGATTTACCATTTTCTGGGGGAAAAAGTATACTTACAGCATAATAGGTTCTGCTGTAAAAATTAGTTTACCCTGAATCATCAAAGGGAATTACTTTGCATGGGTGACAAAAGCAATAGCAGCCTCATTTGGCCTGGTTGTGATCTTAGAATTGAAAGACAATGCACATATACACTTTGGCATCCCGCTCAAGATATAGATTGTTTTATGCAACTAACTTAAAAATGTGTTGTTATGTAAGGAAGAAGAAGATAAATATTAATAGACACTTCAAATGACAAAAAGTCCTCCTTACATAAGACATAAAAATAAATGTTTAAAATAACCCACCACCTGTTTAGAAAATATGCAAGAAAGAGATACTACCTTGTTTTGGTAGCTTACGTTGTGTGAAGAATCATTATCCTATAATTATTTCTTTTTTGCTTAATTTTCATTACATTCTTGTAATATATGTCTTTTGTCTAAAAGGTTTGAGTTTCTATATACAGTATACAATTAATTTTGTATAATGGTATTTCATCCCAGCTTTGCAGATATTTCACAATTTCTCACAGTTTTTTTTTTTGTTTTTGTTTTTTTTGTTTTTGTTTTTTAACTCATATCAGTTATTTTTCAGGAACAAACTCTCTGCCTGAAACTGAATGCAATAGGCCAGAAGGCTCAAGTAATTCCAGTATCATTTCTAAATCTTACAGGTTTTTCAGAGATAGTTCGATGCTTCCAGCTTTTCTAATATTTTTAAATCTGTTATAAGGCATTGGTTTCATGAATACTTGATGTTACTGTACTAGAAGAAAGAGCAGTACATAAGCAGGGGGAGATTTTCAAATGGGAAAGAGGGGATTGAAAACAAAATCCACTTATGTTGGAACTGGCCACATCACGCTAAGTAGTAATTACCAAACGTATGGAAAACAAATGTCCTTGTATTCTTATACCAGTGAAGTGTAGGTTAGATATATGGTGTGTTCCACCAGGTGATTTCATTTTTCAGTCATCTTCTCTCTCAGTCCCAGGAGCCGTCTCCTCTTTCCCTCTGTATTTACTAAGGAATTACTCACTGTTGACAGATGCGAGATACCACAGAGGAGATATCCAGGACACTAAGAACTGTACAAAGAGAAGTAAAACATTGGACTCACTCTAAAATAACCAACAAGGAGGCAGGCCATTTTGTGGGAATGAAAACAGCAATCGCAGTCTCATCTGGCTTTTGTGTAGGTGTCCAATTTCTGTCCCCACTGTAACCCTCACTGGAATGCTAGCACACCTGGTAGGCCTGCACTTCAGAGCTGTGTGGCTTGTTTTTCTTCCTGCCTGGAAGGTACACCTCTCTGATTTTCCTAGGGCTGGCCAATTTCATCCTTCAAGCCTCACCTCAAACACTGTGAGATGCGACCAGCCTCCATAGTCATGCCCCTTGCCCCTTCAGAGTATTTAACATCCTCTGATACTGTTTTATTTTCTCTGTTTATTTCTGGTTTTGCTTTATAAAATAAGTTGTTTATCTTCCATGTTATCCCCTGTATCCTTGGTACTTAGATCAATGCCTGACATATATTGAATACATATTAATTGATTGAATGAATGAAGAAACACACTCCTTTCTGAACATTAACATACTTTAACTACATCATATCTATTGTCTTTATATCTGTCCTTACCCCAACATTCTATATACATCTCACCTAGGCCACACACCACTCCCAGTATTTCTGTAATTTAAATTTTTCTCCATGAAACTAAACATTTCTTGACAGGTGGGTTTTCCTTTATTCATTTTTAAAATATCCATGCCTTTAAGAAATACATATACTAAGTGCTAGAATAGTATTATTTAAATGAATAGATGTAAATTATATTGATAGTAAGCTTAACAATGATTATTTTGATTTTACACAGGTCCTTAAAAATGTTCAGTTTTCTAAAAGTCTCTGAAATGGCATCTATATGATTTTAGTCCTGGTCTGCACTACAGATAAACTCTACTACTCTCAACCTAATGCAGTAACCTGCAAAAGTAATTCCAAATAATTTATTTTATTCAGTAAAAACTGGGTAACATGGTTAGTATTGGCTCAGTGCTTGATCTGAACCATGAACCAGGAGGTCACAATGTCATTCCCAGTCAGGGTACTTGCCCGAATTTAGGCTTGGTCCCCAGTAGGGGCTATGCAGGAGACAGCCTATCCATGCTTCTCTCTCATCATTGATGTTTCTATCCCTCTCTCCCTCTCCCATCCTCTCTCTGAAATCAATAAGACATTTTCTTTTAATGGGTAGGGAATAAAATGTGAGATAATGGAATAGTAATATAATTATGAATGTGGTCAATTTTTAGCCATAATATTTACTAAAAGATATTTTTCTGATGATCACAAGGGACTTTAGCAGAAGGTAACCTTAAAACTAATACAGAAACAGACCCAGATTTTTGGAAAGTTGAAAACTTGAGACTGAAACCTTAATGGGCATCAACATTTCTTCATTGCCAGCATAATTCTTTCACTCTGGTCTCTGGCAGGAAAATCAGACAACCTGGGGGTTGACATTAATTAAAAACATGAAATCATAAAGCATCTGTGGTGAGTGTAGATGCCAAATGAGATGAAGCGATTTTTAAAGTAAAGTTATTACAAAGGTAACTGAATGTCAGAATCTTGTTTTTCTAAAATAACAAGAATTACAACATCTTTCTGTAACACAACATAAAGTATACACATTCTTATAATTTTTTAATATATGTTTTATTGATTTTGGAGAGGGAGAGAGATAGAAGCATCAATGATGAACAAGAATCATTGATTGGCTGCCTCCTGCATGCTCTGCACTGGAGATCTAATCAGCAACTTGGGCCAGGCATTGAACCATGACCTCCTGGTTCATAGGTCCATGTTCAATCATTGAGCCACATCGATGGCCACACTCTTATAATTGACATAATTGTTATCATTAGACCTTTCACTGTTCCAAAGAGACATTGTAAGGGTATGAATATTAGTGCTTACTTTAGGCCCAAAGAAAGTAAATATGTCTGCCTCTTTATTTAATTTCACACAATATAAGTTAATAGAATGTCAGTTTGTTTCCATATATCTTTGCTTGAATGCGAATGTAGCTCACAAACTGAGAGCAGAGATTAGAAATGTTGGCTTTCTTCTTCACTGTTTTTTATCCCAATGGGCGAAAGCCCTAATGCACAACTACAAAATAAATAAATAAATACTTTTGTAATAGGCTCACCCTTTATGAAATATGGTAAGTGGGATTTTCCTTCTATGTTTTTCTTACTATATTTATCTAATCATAGGGACCCTGAATGAATGGCCTAGCCAAAAGTTACACAAGCTATTATGTTGAAATTACACTAATATAGTTTCTATCAGCAAGAGGCAACATCATCTCCCCATAGGAAAAATATATATATCAAATTCCAAAAGAGCAAAGGTGTCACTCTATCCATGGACAGTAAAGCAGACACTGGCCCAGTGACACTATATTTAATCTTTAAAAGAACCATGAAAGGAAATGCTTTCATACTATCTTACAAATGAAGAAATTAAAAGTGGGCAAAATGGGAAGATTTCTTCAAGATCACAAAACTGGGAATTGTTGGAAGGAAGGGAGAGAAAGAAGCCAGTGATCAACTGTCCTGACTGGCTGAGACATGGGACTTTAAGCCCAACCGGGTCAGTCCTGACAAAGGGTAAGAGTGGGAACCCCTATGCAAAGGTATATGCAGAGGCATGACAAAGAATTCAGAATTTATTTTAAAGGAAAGTTTTCTGCCGAAATGTTTTAACACAAGAATGGCATGATCTGACTCGAAGCCAGTGTGGTATGTTACATCTGGCATACTATTGACTTACAAAGCTCAAAATCAAATGGATTTTACAAAAGGCAAAGTAATAGGATGAGTTCTTGGACCTCAAATAGGAATTAACAGTCAGAGAAACCAGACTCGACAATATATTTCTTAGAGAATTGAGAATAAAACATTTAAAAATATATTATTATACTGATGGGCAGTTGGATAATAAAGCTATGGGACATTTAAACTATGGGATACTATAGAGCTATAAAAAAGATAGCAGGACGGACCTAGAAGATATTATGCTAATGAAATAAGCCAAACTTCATTAGAGAAAGAAAAATATCATGATCTCACTTATTTGTGGAATCTACTGAACAAAATGAATTGACCAACAAAATAAGACTTGAAGCATGGAAGCATGGAAGACTGACATTCCCAATGTGGGGTGTGGAGATGAAGAGAAATAAACCAAAGAACTTATATACTTACTAAAGGCCCTGTGCACTCAGTGGAGGGCGGGTGGGGGTGGGGGGGGCGTCCCTCAGCCTGTCCTGTGCTCTCTCTCAGTCCAGAAGCCCTCAGGGGATGTCTAGCTGATGGTTTAAGCCAAGCAGTGTTCCCCTGTGGGAGTGAACTGACCACCAGGGGGCAGCTCCTACATTGAGCATCTGTCCCCTGGTAGTCAGTGTGCATCATAGTGATCAGTAGTGCCTATGATAAAAAATAAATGACCACAGTTTGGTCGATTTGCATATTAGCCTTTTATTATATAGGATATGCATGGCCCATGGACACAGGCAATAAGATAGTAAAGACCTGGGAGGGGTGGGTAGGGGCTGGGATGAAGGGGTTTAGGGGGAATAGGAGATATCTGTAATATTATGAACAATAAAAAATTAAAAAGAAAAATATATATTACTTTAGATTTGCAAATAATTTAAACATTTTCATTGAAATATTTAATATAACTATAGAACTGACTGAAGGGACAGGTGGTGAATAATTTCTTGTTTAACAAATGGCAACATATTTCTTAGAGAATTGATTCATTAAGCAATTGACTTAAGAAAAAAGTTCATTCAAGAAGAAAATAAACCTACATTGAAATAATGTAACACTTAGTGCAAAGAAAACACATACTGTAATAATAAACCAGCTTTGTAGCAAATTATATATATATTTATATATAAAATATATATATATATATATTTTTAAATATATTTATATATAAAAAATATATATATATATATTGTCTGAAAGTATGCTTTGTCAGCTTCCTTTTTCCTTTTTTTCTATTATTTTTGTACATTTGCTAGAACTCTAAGGGCTTCTTTGCAATTGTACAAATGAATCACCTCCAGATTTGAACTTCTTTTCCTGTTTCTTCCCCTGTTGACATACTCCCGCTCAGTTACACTGAGAAGGGTTTCCTTGGAGGAACATCACTGCCATCTTGAAAATCTTGACTTCTCTGAGATTTGTGATTCATGTATCTTCAACTTTCAAGACTTCAAACAAATAAATCATCAACCACAACAGCAACAAAATGAAAACAATAAAATAATAAAATTAAAAATACAGGTTTCCCTTGCTATCTGAAAGTAGAACATTCTTGTGAAAGCTTCCATAAGCTGAACTGGCATAAAGTAAAGACACAATTACCATTTATTTGTGTGGAAAGGCATCTTTGAGTGTTCCCATACCCCCCAAAAAACCTACCAAATCATACCAAATGATACATAAAATCTAAAATAACACTAAAATATAGAAAGCAGTGCCATTCTCACTGCTCAGATTGAGTGCTGCCTCTGTAATGACTGGCTGCAAAACCAATGCTGAACATTATTTTTACTTTTTCCTTTTTGTTATTAAAAGCAAAAATCCTCTTTCGATTTCTTTTGGTTAGCAAAGACAGGCAGTAATGGAGGTCTTTCATAAAAGCTAAGTGGTATAACAGGAATTTTCCAAAAGCAAGGGGATACCTCTAGCATTTTATGTGAATCTGCTACTGCAGTATCATGAGCCATGAACATCATTTAGGATCTCTGTAAAGAAAGGGTACTTAGCTCACAGGCACCTAAGAAAACCATTTTTCCTCCTGAGTCAGATTCTACATTCCCTCTGAACATCCATGCAACACCAAGTACAACTGAATTCCCACAACCCTTCAAGTTATGTGTTTAGGAGCCAGTTTGTGGAACAGTTGAACAATTTTCCTAGTCACATATATTGTAAGTATCTCTGAAACCCTGGTACCATGGGGAAATTTATTGGAAATTTCAAATAATCTAAGTAGAACAACAGCAGTAAATGAGGTAGGCAGGGAGATTCTTGGGAACAGTACTTGTCCTGGCTGTTTTTTATCACACCTTCAGATCACAGTACAGTTAATGGAATAAAATGATTGAATAATCTGGGTATCCAGAGGAAACTGTTCCCCATTCCCTTTCTGATTACAGAGTGAGCCAGAATTATTAGACAATTCTCTGTGATTTTTACTTCAGCTTTAAATTCTTTCCAAATACAGGGGAACACTCATAGAAAACAAAGCATAAGCAAACAGAGGGACATCCCAGTTAATGAAATGCCTCTGTGAGGATTGCAATCAATAACAGTATAATCTGCGTTCATAAATAAGAGGATGGCCTCAGAAGAGTGCGGGGCGGAGATGAATTATTCAGGAGGTCTGCTTTGCTGCCATCCTGCTGCTTCCAGGCTTGAAGCGCGTTAGTGGCAGAACACCTGGCGCGACACCCACCTCCTTCAGTCTCCTCCCAATAGCTACATCCCTTTCTTCCTTCTCATTCTAAACGTTATGTATCCACGGAGCCCAACCCTCTTCCAGGTCATCTGAGAGTAAGCTCCAAAGACAACCACCGAACAACGAGAGAGAAGTGGGTCACTTTCTGCAGCTCACAGATCCACATGCAGAGTTATCTTTTATGGCGGAAACTGTTGACTACGCAAAGTGCCACCGACAGTGTGCAGAAGACCAGGACCTAACAATAAACACGTTAATTTCTAGGGACTGTCAAGCAGGGTTAATGTGAGTTGGGCAAGGGAATTCGTAGTTAATAAGGGAGAATGACAGAAAATAAAACTCTGTCATCTTGCCAGATGTCTGTAATTTATGCCTCTTTCCATTAGTTTCACAGTTAGAGAGCCGTTGTAATAATAGCAACAACACGATTTCTCCAAGGAATAGAAGGGGCTTTGCCCTTCTCTGGACTTGGGAAAGTGATAACTGTAATGTTTATGTACAGTCAACAGTGCTTAGAAATTGGTGAGAGCCAAAACTTATTACCTGGCCCAGTCTAAGCATTTTGTTCAAGTCAGCCTACTTAAATGACCCTGGAAATAGAGATTTTGCCATATCTTCTGGGAAGCAATTATAGAGCCAATAATTTTTTAGTGTTATTAATTTTTCATATTCAGGCTAAATTTTCCTTGGCTTTTATTCCTTCTGTTTGTTCATACTTACTGACCTATATAACTATCCTAAATAATGCACATTTGCACAAAACAAACGTTTTAGATGATAACATTCGATAAAATAAAAACATATACCAGTATCTTTGTCGAACTGATTTGCAGTTCAAATTTCATAACCCATTGAGACTGACCACGGTGCACTGAAGGCCTAGAAAGTGGGTAGGAGCAGGGTAGAGGGGGTTAATGGGGGGAAGGGAGACACCTGTAATACTTTCAATAATAAAGATAAATTAAAATCAAAGTATCTCAAAATACATGTTAAATTTTAAGGCATCCAACTCTCGAAGGCTTCTCTCAAAAACTTCATTTTCAAAATGTTGGTTGCTTAAAGTGGACTAGCTATATTCTCTGAGAAATGTTGGTGTGAAATATTTTGATTAAAGTTCACCTCGCAGATACCACAAGCAGTGCTGACTTCCCATTGCCGAACTTCTAACTCACAGAATGACCATCAAAAGCCTTTCCTGTCTGATCACCAGAAGAGATGCTCACAGAAGAAGGTCAGCAGTGTTTGACCTGGTTCCTGGCCGGCGGGAGTCTGCATCAGAAAATAAAATTGGCCATACTTCAAGGCCCTCTTCTGAAAGTCCCCGGTGAGGAGAAGAGAGGGTGCTTCAGAGTCTTTAACATCTTTCTTCACATCAGAGAGAAAGGGAAGCTGGTGGAGCACCCCCTAGAGATTACGGTTTGAGTAATAATGTATTCAGATGAGGAGAACTGTTGAATATACAAGTACCCACAACTATTCTGAACTGAGAAAGCAGCACTTGGTTCTAGGCCACTAACACGGAAAAGATTCCTTACGTATGTCAGTAACTTTAGTGGTGATATTTAGAAAAGTTAACGAGAAAATACTATAGGCAAAACTGTGTATGGACTTTTGTAATCCTTTGATTGCTCTCCAGTCTTTCCACCTTAGGCTCCTGGTGCAAAGTAGCCAAGACAATGAGTCTCTTACCATATTGAAATGATAACGCTTTAAGGTTCGGCATATAAAATCAGAGAAGTAACCAACCCTGGGATTTAAAATGTATGATTAAAGCAGCAGCAACACAGTGTGACTGAATGTGAATCAAAAGGAATCAAATATAAAGAGGTTCATACAGATCTAACTCAGCCCCCATCTATAAAAAATGTGAAAGTCGAGACTGTCACTTTCACTAATTGTTCATCATTTCTTTGGAATCAATCTATTTTATCATTTAATATCATGGTATTATAAAATATTCTTTTTAAAAATTGTATTGTGTAGAGACATAGTGACTCTCTTAACAGCTTTTTGAGGATACAATACAGTATTGTTATCATTGGGCAAAATGTTATAGAGATTGGCTACACTGCATTGGTTTATAAATTTATCAGTCCTCAGGGGAGAGGAATCAAGCTATGCTCAAAGTATTATATAATATGTAGTGAAAGGAACTAAAAGCCATATTTAAATATGTACATAATACAGAACCTTGAACAGTGCTTTCAGGAGATACTTTAATCTCATTTGTCAAACACACTTATTAAAATTATCCTTTCTCTGTGCTCTAACGTTTCCATATTAAATTTGCTTCTCTGTCATATTCCAAGCATTTAAAATTCCAGTGCAGCTTTTCTGTAACAAGGTCATATCAAAACCATTAAACTTCCTAACTTCAAATCATGGTAACAATTTATTTTATCTTATAGAAAGATATTCAGATAGTAATTATAATTTCTGGTTTTAGTTAGTAATATGCCAAAGCAGACAAAAAAAATTATGTTTATTCTCAAACTTGTTGTGCCAAGTAACTGAATTTAAACACTGGGTAATATTTTGCAAATATATATCTTCACTTTAATTATACTATTCTTTATGTCATAATGAGGGATTTACGTTATTACCCTATCTAATAAAGAGTAATATGCAAATTAACCACCATTCTGCTACACCCACAAGCCATGCCCACACTTCACACCCACAGGCAATCAGGAGCAAGTGTGCAAATTAACCCAACCAAGATGTGTGTGGCCACAGAGAGAACAGGAGGGAGGCTTGGGCTTCCCAGGCGATGGAGGAAGCCAAGATTTCCACCTGCCCTGGACAGCCCAGGCCTCCGCTTAAGGCTAGAAATTTTCAATTATAGAAGATTAAAAAATTGCAACAGAAATGGCTACCACCACTAAGTGATCAGAAGGCTTGGTTCTGCTCCAGGCTATAAAGTTTCAATTGTAGAAGATAAATAAATCCCAGATACCAGGGCCTCTGCTTGGGTCACCAAGGGGCGTGGCCAGCCTGCAAACCACCACAGGCCCCTCATCCAGACCACCCCACACCCCAAGGGAACCCCCACCCTGATCCAGGACACCTTTCAGGGCAAACCAGCCAGCCCCCATCCATGCACAAGGCCTCTACCCTATCTAATAAAAGAATAATATGCAGATTGACCATCACTCCAACACACAAGATGACTTTCCTCATGTGGTCAAAGATCCTGCCCCCATGTGGACACGGAATGGCCACCACAAGTTAGCCAGCAAGGGAGGGCACTTGGGAGGGACCAGGCCTGCAAGGGAGGGCAGTTAGGGATGACCAGGCTGGCAGAGGAGGGAAGTTGGGGACAAACAGGCTGGCAGGGGAGCAGTTAGACATCAATCAGCCTGGCATGGGAGTGGTTAGGGGGTGATCAGGCTGGCAGGCACAAGAAGTTAGGGGCAATCAGAAAGGCAGGCAGGCAGGCGAGCAGTTGGGAGCCAGCAGTCCTGGATTGTGAGAGGGATGTCGGACTGCCCATTTAGGCCCAATGCCACCAGGATTGAGCCTAAATGGGCAATTGGACATCCCTCGAGGGATCCCAGATTGGAGAAGGTGCAAGCTGGACTGAGGAACACTCCCCTCTGCCCCCGGTGCATGAAACATTGATCAGCTGCCTCCTGAACACCTCCTACTGGGGATGTGCCCACAACCAAGGTACATGCCCTTGACCAGAATCAAACCTGGTACCTTTCAGTCCTCAGGCTGATGCTCTATCCACTGAGCCAAACTGGTTAGGGATCAACTTATCTTTTTAATATATAATTGTTTCCTAATGAATTTGAATAATTTTTCAAGAAGTATTTGTATTTTTTTTCACTAGTGTAATAAATCATATTTGAATGACTGGTTTGTTGATTTGTGATTACTTCTTAACAGTTTATTATGCTCTGTTAATTAAAAACTACATAACTTTGCCCACTTTTCAGACAATCTATATGTTACAAGTAATGATTTAGCCACATTTAAACCAATATGATTAATTCAGCTTTCTGAATCACTTTCTCCTTAAATGGGAATTGCTGTAGTATGGGGTCAGTTGACCTAAATGGTTACAATAGCTTCCTTTGGGTTTTACTATCAGCTTGGCATCTGCTGATAATATATAATAATTTTCACACCCATTGTAACTCCCTGGCTCCTTATTCTTCTTTATTCCTCTTTGATATCTTTATGAGCACCTGCCTACAATTTGATGTCAAATGTTTTCCTCTTCTATTAGATATGGATAAGTGGCATGAGGGCAGAGTCTTGATTTAACTTAGTGCTATTTCCCCAAACTCTGATACGTATAGATCAGACATCCCAAAGATAATTGTGAATGTGTCATTATAATAATTAGCTAGCTAATATTAAGGATAGAAAGAGAGCAAAGGGAAGCCAGACATTCTAAGCATGGACCCCTGGGCAGCCTCACCAGGAAGCTGCAACGTCACACTCCCCTGGAAACTACTAGTCCATTCCCTGCAGATCAATGGGGTACGGGGTCCAACAAAGGGGAAGAGAAGAACATACCCAGGAAAGCCAAGGTGATGTAGGGAAGCTTTTGGTGTAGCCTTCTAACTCGTTTGCGTTAAGTCAATATCTTTTTCTTTACAAGTGTCCATCTAACCTGGGAACAAAGATCATTGGCTGGAAGGGTCGACCCCAATGCAAGCCTGTGAAATTTTGGAAATACATTATACGCAGATAAAGAATTCCCTCTCCCTTGTTTGCTCTTTTAAAAGTTAAATTTATTGATTTCAGAGAGGAAAGGAGAGGGGTAGAGAGATAGAAACATCAATAAGGAGAGAATCATTGATCTGATGCCCCACACTGAGGATGGAGCTCCCAACCCAGCATGTGCCCCAACAAGAAATTGAACTGGTTTATAAATCGAAGCTCAACCACTGAGCCCTGCTGGTGGGCTCTCTTGTTTGCTCTTGTTTGCTCTTCTGCTCCTGTTTCCTGTTTAATCCATGACCTGCATGTGCCTGTGCACCTCCATAGCCATGTGGCCTTAGCATCCCCATGGCCCACAGTCATGCAACCCCACACACAATGGACTGAAGCTGGGAACACAAGCTAAGTTAACCTGATGCTGTACTGAACTGGACTTTATTATGGAGTGAAGACTGTGGGCGGTGGCTTTGACCTTAGCCCTGCTGAGGATATAGCGGGACTTTTCTCTCTGCCGGGCAGAGGGAGATGGGATCTTGGAGGGAAACTCCCTTAACTTTACATCTTCAGTAACACTTCCCATGACACCTCTTGTGGGGCCTTTAAAAAATTCCTGTTCCCACAGGTGGGGACACAGAGGGCATCCCACTTATAACAAATAGACAGAGTTCCTGGGTTTGTGGCAACCCTTTTTCCTGGAGCCTACTTTCTCTACACTGTGCAACCATGAACAGTCCATCTCTTTGAAAACTCATGTTCATATTAAAAATATATATATATATATATATATATATATATATATATATATATATATATGAGTATGTACCTATACTATGAGTGTAATGAGTCTAAATTGTTTGTTTTAGTTTGTTAACACAGCATAATTGATATTTTCTGTCAAATGTAAATGTCTACTTTATTAGACTTGTCTATACAGCATGAGCAATAATGATTTTGTTGTTTGCTTTGTTTTGATTGATTTGTTGTGCTGCTCTTTCTAAGCTATACTAGTATTTGATAGTGGTGAGAGTAAAAATAAAGTTTATTTTCCTCTACCAGGATTAAAAAAATGTATGATGTTGCAATGGAATAGCCTATAATGAGAGGGCAAAGTTCATGTTTATCTCTGACTGCATTTCTGTCTAACAGACTACAACTTTACTATTATTTCTATTATCTTAAAAATACATTTTCTTTGTTAAACTAACATTGGAAAAGGTCTGTGCATTACATTAATATTCGCATAAATTTAGAAAAATGATCACTGAAAAGTAAAGTTTCTTCACACTGTGCCATTAGAAATTAAATTAATTCCAGTTTCTTCCCTTAGAACAATACTTACTCTTCTGTATTCTATCTCAAAGTAACACAGTCAGAAGAATTCATTATAATTTTGTAATCCTTTGTCCAGTTCAAGTATAAAATATTTAGGTTACATTATTTGACGTCAAATGGAGCTATATATGTTTAATAAAATGGTTAAGAGCAGAGAGAATATAGAGTCAGACTATACAGGTTTCAATCTGCTTTTCCTATTTAATAACTGGATAGCTCTTGGCAAATTATTTAAGCCTTTTGGTGTTTATTTACCCTTATTTAAAAATTTTTGCATGGGAGGGGGGGCCCTCAGCCTGGCCTGCATCCTCTCGCAATCCAGGATGCCTCTGGTAAGGTTTCTAGGGGCCTGGCCAGTGATCAAGGCCTTTGGGAATTTTCCTTTCCTGGGCTGCTGGCAGCTGGCCCTGCCCCTGCCACTGCCACTGCTAGCCATCTAAGTGGTGCTGCTCCCTCCCTCCCCCCCCCCCCCCACAAACACACACACTCCCCTGACACCAGTAACTTCCCTCTGCTGGCAATAGGCATGGGGTGTGACCACTTGGCTGGCCTGGGCCTCCCATTTTGGGGTGATTGCTGGCTGGCCCTACACACCTGCCACAATTTCACTGGCTGGTGGCTTGGGCCTCCCTCTTTGGGGCGATTGATCTTGGAGCCCTCCCATCCATGGCCCTGCAGAGAGTGGCCTGGGCCTCACTTTGCAGGGTGGTTGTGGGGCAATGGCAGGGCCCCATGACCCATTGCATTGCACCTTCTTTGGCTGGCCTGTGGCCAATACATGTCATAGCATGGTTTTCCAGAAGGTCATCCAGACAGTTGTTCTGCTGTCCAGTCGATTTGCATATTATGCTTTTATTATTATAGATGAGGAGGATAATAACTATGCTGCTTAATAGTGTGGTTTTGAGGGTTTAAGATGTGATAAATACAATAAAAACAATATCTGACTTTCATAAAGACTGCATATATAACTCTCTAGTACTGTGGTTGGCAAATGGCAGCTCGCGAGCCACATGCAGCTCTTTGGCCCCTTGCATGTGGTTCTTCCACAAAATACCATGGCCTGGGCGAGTCTATTTTGAAGAAGTGGCATTAGAAGTTTAAGTTTAAAAAAAATTGGCTCTCAAAAGAAATGTAAATCATTGTTCTATTGATATTTGGCTCTATTGACTAATGAGTTTGCCAACCACTGCTCTAGTACATAAAGTCAAATTTACAGTTTCATAAGGAGAAAAGCCACTCTTCAAGCTTTCACTTAACCATAGAAAAGCTTTTGATGTAGCCTTCTAATTCATTTACTTTAAGTCAATATCTTTTTCTTTACAAGTGTTGACATTCCCCTGTGGCAGGAAAATCAACATTTTAAGTTACTTGCTTTGAATAACAGACTGAGGCCCAGTTTTGACATCTATCCATTTCCAATTTATTTTCAACAGTCTTTCAAATAGGCTGAAGTTTCTCAGCCCCATTTCATCTAAATGATTTTTCTTCTCTTCATGATTATGCCCTAACAGTATTATTGTGCTACTGAACAGATCAGGCTTAGAATAGATCAGCTGTCTGGAGTTATATTTATAATCCAATTTATTAGCTAAAGTATTAACATTAATGTATAGAGGAATTTAGATTCATATGGAATAGTCAAAAAGCAATACAATATACTCATGGAAAAAATGAAAAGGAGACAGAGCTGTCTTCAGAAGCTTGAGGTCACATCCCTGCTATTTCATGCAGAAATAAATTGCTTGCTTCACGCAGTAGATAACAAAAGCTCATATTAAAAATGACAAATACAATGCCAGGAGAGAAGAGAAAATACCGATAAAGGCAACCATGTTGCAGACAACTTCACTAGAAAAATCACTTGTTATCCAAAGCAAGTGGCAATCTGTATTCCCATTTATGACAAGTTGTGACAAAGCCTTTATTCTTGCAGCCTTCTTCTAATGTAAAATATCTGATTTGGAAATGATTTCAATGTATAATCTCCTTGCTGAGCCTCTGCGTCTTATCACTATCTTATATTGCTATAGTTCAAGAACATTGATTCTAAAAGCTGATACGGAATGTTCACAACCGTGGGAAATAAGCAAGGAAGGAGAGGAAATAATGGGGAGAGAAACAGGTCTATACCAAGAATTCTAAAGAGAACTTCAGTGACTCTAAAAGGAAGGAATTGAGAATGAAGGAGAAAAAATACACACAAAAAGCTAAAAATTGTCAAGCATTGCTCAAGATTCTTTTAAAATTCTATCTTAATCTTGAAGCTTTTATTATCTCTAACTTGATTGAGCTCAAATTCCTCTGAATTTTTATAACACTTTCAAAAGTGACTTTCAGGGCACCTTTTATGAGTAAGTCTGGATCATTTTAGTATCCCTAAAGATGAGCAACAGTCCCAATAGATATTTAATAAATGATTGTTGAACCAGTAGTTATTAATATATAAGTGTTATCCATTCTTCCCTTCTCCTCACTTTCACAGAACATCGTAAGCTCTTAAGGTAGAGAGGATTATCCTATTCACATTTATACAATGGCAGTCATTGCAGAAAAGTAATGATTGTTTATGAATGGAGATCACAACTATTTTGTCACACAGACGATTGCATTTGAAATGGAAGCCAAGAATGTAAATTTGAAGCAAGAACTATGAAATTATTGAAAATTCAATGTAATTCATAGAGAATCTTAGCAACTCTGTGCTATTGAAAAAACAAAAATCCAAAGAAGTATCTATGTGTTCTCCTAACAAGTTATTTTTAAATGATACTTTCTATGATTGAATTCATACAAGCTTCTTTTACTAACCACTTAAGAGATCTTGAGCAAGTGAACTAATCATTTTAGCTCTCATTTCCCTCTTCTATATTTTTGCCCAATTAACCCTTTGTTGAAATATGAATTTGATTATTTTTTCTGCCGTATTTCACTTTGTTGAAGGATAATGCTCACAACACACCCAACTCCCCAAATCTCAGGACTAGATTAAATATATACCTACATCCTCCAAGAGCATCTGTTATAATCCTGTTCCTTTTTTACATTATTTGTTATGTGGTTAGCATCTCCCTGTTTATGGGCTGATCTCTTTTACTAGAAGATATACTCTTTGAGGACAATAGCTGTTTTATGTTTTTCAGAGGTATTGGTGCTAAAGCATTGTGAAAACACCAGTTTACTTTTATTCACATTCTTTTGCAAAGTTCTTGCAGTGTTTTTATTTGAATGTAATGCTTCATTAAGAAAGTTTAAAACTTACATAGTTATGTATTTTAATGCCCACCATAAAGAATGATAACAATCCATGACTGTTTGTTTGTGAGTGGAGCAATGAGGATTTCCCTAACATGAAGAACTGCATTTCACATAAGGTTTCAGAATATATTTGCTAAAAATTACTTAAGACTGGGTAAAATCCATGGTAAAAGAATTATTTTTATGCCAAATATGGAGTGACTGTTTGGAAAGAATGACAAGAGAAGTCTAAAATGAGAAATACCCATTGATATGAAAGAGCAAATGGGGTACTCTATGAGAAGTCCTCTTTTAACAATCAAACTTCTGCAATATAATGTCAAAATATTATAATAATAAGGGAGATGCATATTGAAATATATGTATTAAATAAGAAATGAGAACTATGGGATACTGTAAAAGCCATATGTAATCATGACTAAAGTAGAAACATCATTCCCACATTCTTCAAACTATTTAAGGTTGATGGCATGAAATTTGACATCTCCAGTACCAAATAACTTATTTCTCCCATAGTAAATATAGCTAACTTATCTCTCTGATGTTAAATATTGCACACTAAAATCCACTTACCATAAACTGGTTCAATATTTTAGCTGAGATATTTTTGTCACTTTTATTTTAATTTTTTTTCAAGTATATTTTCTTAGGGAATGATTTTTCTATTAAGTGTATGTACTCCAACCCAAACCATATGTAAAAGACAAAATGAAAATAGAATATCTACATTAAGCAAAAGAAAGCATAAGTGTTTACAAATTGGGGTTGAACTTAAAATGAGGGTAACAGTTGATTTTTCTAGCTCAGTGTGGATATTGGTGCTCTATTCCTATTAACAGCAGAAGACTTTGTGGGTGTTAGGTTGTCACCAATCATTAAAACTGTCAATCTCGACCATTCAATATTGTTTGAAGTTGACATACTTCTTCCATATGTCTCAGAACTGAAACTGTCAGTTCTGAGCCAAATCATTGAACTGCCTATGATCCCATCCCAAATCCTAGCACCTAAACCTAGGAGAAATTGGAATGGCAGTGATTTATCTTTGGTAATGTGGTTTCATCCCTGCTTTATTACATATCTTAATCAAAACCTTTAATGGTCTAGTATGTGGAAACAAGACATTGAAGTAATTATTCCCCAGGATTTAAATGCTGCCTCAATGACTGATTAGATTTGTGACCTTGGATGTATTACCCAAGGCCACTGAACCTGGATTTCCTCTTCTATAAAACGATGATTATATTGCTTTCCTACAAATGAGGAAATTGTAGCGGTAAGTGAGATTACCTTTATATTGTATCTAGAAGCATGATGGTCACATCAGCCGTCTTCCATGAGTGAGAGCAGTGGAGCTGATTTCTGTAACAGGCCTCTGCTCTCAGCACCCAGTTACCTGCTGCAGGTATCTGGATTTCATTGGCTGCTCTTGTTTCCAAAACACTAAGGGAGCACAATGTTAACAGACAAAGATGAACATTCAAAACTTAAGATCACTACTTACTAGTTCTGTCACAGTAGATGAGGTCTTGAGCCTCAATTTTATACCTGTAAACTAGGGCTAAGTACAAAACCAACAATTGTGTGTGTCAATCTGTTTGAGAAAAACAAAAATGTCCCGGAAACCTCAGCTTTGCTTCCAATGGCTGTAATAATACCATCCCAGGCAATCTTGCTGCTTATTTTCACATCAGAGGAGACATTGAATCTCAGTTTCTTATCTTGAAATTAAGGTTAACTAGATTATTACAAGCCTGAATTGAGTGTGTTAATCTGTCTGGGGGATGGAGCTGGGGGGGGGAGGGGGAGGAAGGCGAGGATGGAAGTTAAGTAAGCATTAGCTTCTCTTTAAAAATTGCTGTAATGGGACTATTTCTGGCAAGCTGTTTGTCCTTCATCTCAAGTGTATGTCAACTATGTCTGGCATGATTGCTCTCACACCCCACCCCCGGCAGAGAGTGCAATTCTTGAAGGCCTACTTTCCTGCTGAGGCCAGACAGAGCCCTAGCATCATTCCTAATACATCTCTCCAGGCAGCACATACTCATTCATAAGACTTGACAGAAAATTTGTAGCATCTATCCACTTCCTATAAAATGAGCAGAAAACAGAAATGACTAAAATGAACAGGCAGTTATAGTAAATAAGTGAAGCTAAATGGGAGTAAGATGAAAAATGGCAATAGAGATGTGGCCTCAAGTGATGGGGATAATAGGCAGTGGTAGGAACCATTCAAATGAGGGAGCCTGCTATCTGTAAAGTAGTAGCTGGGGCTCGATGCTAGAGGATTTTTGTGGACTTTCAAGAATGGAGTGGTGTTGCGGGCTCACTCAAATAGTCTAGGGTAGTACCCATTTCTTAGTTGTTAAATATTGGCAGCTAATTAAAATTTAAAACACTGAAAGACCAAATAAAATAGATCCATGGTCTGTCTTTTTTTTAAATATATTTTATTGATTTTTTACAGAGAGGAAGAGAGAGGGATAGAGAGTTAGAAACATCAATGAGAGAGAATCATTGATCAGCTGCTTCTTGCACACCTCCCACTGGGGATGTGCCAGCAACCAAGGTACATGCCCTTCACTGGAATCGATCCTGGGACCTTTCAGTCCGCAGACCAATGCTCTATCCACTG
This sequence comes from Pipistrellus hanaki, assembly GCF_964339955.1. Taxonomy (NCBI): domain Eukaryota; kingdom Metazoa; phylum Chordata; class Mammalia; order Chiroptera; family Vespertilionidae; genus Pipistrellus; species Pipistrellus hanaki. The sequence goes on along the minus strand of NC_140505.1, from coordinate 61,166,572 downwards.
AGATAAACCGGTTTTGGCCATGGTCTGTCTTTTAAGACCTTAGGCAGAAACACATATCTTTGCAGCCATAAGCAACTAAAATCTAAAAAGCAAAAAGTCCTTCAAGTTCTTTGCAACTCTGGTCCTCACAGCTCAGTAAACTCAAAATATTAACAATAGCAATAATAAAAATAAATTTCTGATTAAGAATAAGTGAAAGGGAGGGAAATTTAGACCATTATGTCTACCCCATACAGATAGACCAAAAAATTGAAGCAGGAAGTGGGGGATTAAAAAATATCCACTTTAAGACTTTCTTTCCATAGTGATCTTGAATAAATAGGTTTTGCAATTTGTTTTATAAAAATACCTGGGAGCAAGTGTGCAGGGTAGAAAATGATATCACCTAACAAGTGTAGATATTGAATCCACCTTTCTGTGAAAAGTAGTAAAGCAGAAAATGTAGGGGTGGACAGCTTAGCCCCTTGAAGGATATATCCGTTAAGATCAGTAAATTATATATATTTTGTCCAGCTGTAACCCTGCTTCACAACGTGGGAACTCCTGAGCATCTCTCAGGATTTAGCTCATTTTCCCCGCTGGGGCCTCACAGCTGAAGTTTCACAAGATGGAAAATTCACTTAAGCTACCTGCTCTAGATAAAAGTCTAGAATGATGAACTTAAATCCCAAGAGCCTCTGGTACATACTTCAGTGCAATAGAGAAGGAAAAAAAATTAACTGTACTTGGAAGAAAATGACCCTGGAAAATCTGTTAGCAAGGCAGCAGGAAATGTGTGCCTGATATGTTTTGAATTTGGAATTCTAAGTACTCTTTATAGGCAGAAAATGCTGTTTGGTGCCTCCAGCTATAAGACAAAAATAAAACTACCCCACCACCGTCCTATCAAGCCATAAACTCCCTCCAAGAGACATATCTGTAGAGTTGCATACATGAATTTTTTTGTACTTTTTTAAAGACATTTTTGTACAAAACCAAAAACTAACTTTTTCAACAACTTAAATGACAGATTTTTCTTGTTAAATGTAGCTCTCCATCAAATCAGGCAAAAAAAAAAAAAAAAAAAAAAAGAGCAATCTACATAATTTATAAATATTATACTTTATAATTAATTTATTCATAATATTTTGTTTTTTAGATGGAAGACAAATTAAAAACATCTTTAACATCCCACAGAACATATGGCCTGCATTAAACACATTGATTATATTAAAATAATTTTAATGGGAAAGTTAAATATCTCTTTTACACACATACACTTGTATAAAAAATATTAACTTTTAAATATACTACTGGAAGCAGATATCTAAATAATAGTTAGCCACATATGTACATACATACATACCGTGTTTCCCTGAAAATAAGACATCCTCCAAAAATAAGACCTACTTACAGGTTTCCTTCTGAGTGAAATATAAGGCATCCCCCCGAAAATAAGGCCCCCCTAGGCTAAACATGAGAAATTTGGTCCACTGATTCTGAAAGAAATGGAGTCACAAGAAATTCACCAGGAAATTCAGGAATTAGATTGTTATGATGAGATTCCAGAAGATGATAACATGATTGTCATTGAATAAATGAGTAAATTCTTGATACTGTAGGATTCACAGTTTGTCTGGTTTGTGTTGACAACTACCGTACTACCGTACCGTATACAGGTAATAAATTTCCTTTATTTTTATTTAACAATAAATGTGTACCATATTCTTCTTCATGGAAAAATAAGACATCCCCTGAAAATAAGACCTAGCGCATCTTTGGGAGCAAAAATTAATATAAGACACTGTCTTATTTTCGGGGAAACAGGGTACATACATTCATACACAGGGGGCATGGAGGGAGGACAAAAACCCTGACTGGGGAATCAAGCCCACAACCTGGACAAAGGGGACTACACTCTAACCAACTGAGTGACCCAGGCAAGGCCCACTTATTCATTACTATAAAATTTATCTTTAAAAAGTCACTGTAATTTTGTAAACAAATTAAGCATCTTTTATGTCAAAAAACTACTTGTTCATTGATTTGATCTGAATAAAACTAAATGCCTTTGATAAAGAGGCTTTTCCATCATTTGAAAAGTTGCAAGGAAACTTGATTTTGCATACTATATCCAGAGATGGGTACAAGCCAGCATCCTGTTTTTGGACACAATGTCTTTAAGGATCCTCTAAGATTAGACAATATGGTGCTTCTGCCTGAGAAATTAACAATGATATTCAGAGAAACTAGCCTTTTAATGATTCAAAGTAATTATTATTTTTTTTAAAAGTATTTTTCTCCCTAGCTCGTTTGGCTCAGTGGATAGAGCTTCAGCCTGTGGACTGAGAGTTTCTGGGTTTGATTCAGGTCAATGTCACATGCCTGGGTTGTGGGCTTGATCCCCGTTGGGGGATGTGCAGGAGGCAGCCGATCAATGATTCTCTCTCATCATTGATGTTTCTATCTCTCTTTCCCTCTCCCTTCCTCTCTGAAATCAATAAAAATATTTTTTAAAAGTATTTTTCAAAACACCAGAAATAAAGGGGTCTTGATTGGCTTTTAATTACCACAAACCAAGATTCATTATAAGTAAATCATCCTGATGGCAAGCTATCTGAACTCCCACACATAAATCACCCTAACTACCCATGAGAGCACTACATATAAAGCCTAAAATAAACAAGGCTATAAAATGAAAAATATAAAGATTTATCTATCTATCTAGATAGAGATCTCTATTTCCATATATATATATATATATATATATATATATATATATATATGTATATATATGTATATATATATATATACATACATATATATTGGCATACATATCTGTTGCCACCTAAACCCCTAAACCCTCCCAACACATTGCTTAGGGTATCACGATACTCATGATCCTCCTAACCAAGGACCAGGGAGTGCCCTAAATGAGTGAAAGGGGCCTCATAAATACATTTTTTCCTCTAAGGGCACAAATGGAAACTTAATTGTTGCTGGAAAGAGAATACTTATTCAAATTGGTTACAGATAAAGTACTTACTTCTACAGGTCTCAAATCCACCTAAAACTCCTACCTCCAATCCCACGCCTTAAACTAATTATAAAGAATTTATGATAGTACTTCAATAAAATGCCTGCACTAGATTCTAGATGTTAGGAATACACAAATACACAAACATAGAAACCATGGCTAATGTTTAAACAACAGACTTAGACCGTTCTAACAACAAATTCAGGGAAAGTGTTTTATTTGTTTGTTTGTTTCTTTCTTTCCTGCACAGCAGGAAGATGTTTCCAGCTGATGTGTTTGATTGAGCTAGCTGATACGTTTTATTGCTCACATGAAGACAATGAAACAAATGCCTAATGGGGGAAATTACATGGAATCTTCCTTGGAAACAAAGTTGGCCTCTAGCTAGTGAGTGGGTCCAGCTGAGAAAACTAGTTTCAATCCCTTCCAAGGTCTAAAATGTAAAGACAGAAGATGGATATTTCATTAAAACAGATACACTCAGAAAGAGCGGTGATGCAGAGAAAGTTAATAAAGGAAGTAGGGAATTATTACCAGCATAAAGGCAATTGCTCGGGGTTCCACAAATCTTTTCAGGTCCAGTCCCCCATGCTTAACCAGATGATCTGCCGGATCTCTGCACATACCTCCTGCCCATTCTCTTCATTTATTTTATCTTCAACAAAAGGCACTTTCAGTTCAATGCTAAAGTGTTTAACTAAAATCATTCTACTATCAAAGCATTATTGTTAAAGTATCTTTTGAATGGTTTCCAGAAATAAAACCAAAAAGCAAAGATAAAGGAGAATCTCTATTAGGATTGAAAAACATATTTAGACATGCTTCAACTGACAGCAAGCACAACGTAGCTTCATTTATTCCCAAAATACTAATATTTCTAGACCAAGCAAAAATAAATATATATCTATAATGCAACATTATGAAAGAATAGATTACTTTGTGCTTTATCTACCCTTCTCTATCCCATTACACACCTGGTTCTTCTGTGGAACTTCTCAATTGTATTCGTATAGGCAATGCCTTTTTTTTAGAGCATGTGAGCATACTTTTGTCAACCCTCACAAGATACTACTGTGATCTTATTACAAAAAATAATAATAATAATAATAATAATAATAATAATAATTAAAGAAAAAAAGTGACACTGATTTGTTGTCAGAGATGAAAGGCAGTACAATTTGAGTTACCGTGAGTACTGTATAATCTCTCATAGTCATAGTTTCTTCACCTCTAAAAAATGGGAATAATAATCACTCTTTATTCATAGGTTGTTATAATAACCGAAGTATCTATTGTTAATAAGGAATATTGTATCCAGTCCATAGTAAGCATTCAATTAAGTGCCTTTATTATTTCTATGAATACTCATAAGTCATACTAAGCTTCATTATTGAACTACTACTTTCAGAACTTAGACTTGTTTTTTAAATTAAAATGATGTCTAACCTCCACTCCTAAAATCAGTCCTCTTCTGGTGTTCCCTAGCTCAATAAAGGGAAGCAATACCTACCCATTGCCCAAGCCACATCTAGAGGTCATCTATGGATCATCCTTCTGATGCAAACACAATATATAATTAGATAGCAAAGGCTATTGACTCTAGATATCTCTCAAATCTCCTGTCCTTTCCTTTTTATCTCACTACCACTGTTTTATATTTTTTCTTGAATTCTTACTGCTGCCAACTCCAATTTTCCCTCTCTGTACACTGAGAGAGATCTTGCTAAGATCACCAAGATGGGAAAGAAATGTATCATAGAAGTTAAAGGTCAAGCTAAATTAAGTTAGAATTTATTTTTCATTAGCATGGCTGTATTATCTTGGGCAAATTATTTATTTATGTCTCAATTTCTTCAGTTGTAAAATGAGGGCAATTCATATTTTACAATATGTTGGAAGGATTAGATGAGATATTGCAAACCAATACTGTTCATTCCAATATACAGTACATGTTTCTTACCACTGTTTCTTCTACATTTGATTATGTCAACTCTTCACATTAAAAATTTATGGTGACAGGAGATCCAAGATGGCTGCACAGGTAAACACCTAACCGCAGCCTCACACAACAATTTCAATAAAATACAACTAAAATACAAAATGGACATTGCCCAGAACTACAGGAAAGTTGACTGGAAATTCTACAACAAGAAGGAAAGAGAAAACCAGAAGGAAAATCAGAGAAGCTGCAAAAGCCTAAGGTACGAAGACACGCTGCATGCACTGAGAGGACTGAGCCTGAGAGCAGGGGGAGGCTGAGTGCCTGGCTGGCATTCCCTAGCGTGAAGGAGATAAAAGTTCCAGACTGTGCTGAACCCCAGATCCGACAGCACTGAACCCCAGTTCTAGGCCAGACCCTGGGGACCCAGGCTCATACAGAGGGAGCCTGGGCTGTAAGGCGGAATCCTAGGGGAGCAGCGAAAAGAAGTCCCTGAGGTGCACACATTACTCACAGAGAACAGATTGATTTTGCTACTGATAGCCATAGCAGGAAGGAAACAAAAGCTCCGGACTGCTCTGAACCCCACTTCCAACTGAACTGAACCCCAGTTCCAGGCTCATTGGGGGAGAGCCTAGACTGTTTGGTAGCGGGTGAAACTTGAGGGCACCTTTCTCTCAGAGGTGCTTGTAGTGAGTACCGACGGACCCTGAGGAACACTGAGACTCAGGAGCCTCATAGGGCTGGGCTGACGGAAGCCAAGGCTGTAGGCTCCACCCTGAAACTCTGCCTCATCCAAGCTGAACACAGAGACTTTTAAGGCTACCAACTCAGGGAAGCTGTGAAATGCCAAGACAAGGAAACAGATCACAAACGAAAGAAATGGAGGACAAAAAGTGACTGGATATAGAGTTCAAAACCACGCTTATAAGGTTTTTCAAGAATTTCCTAGAAAAGGCCGATAAAATAAACGAGACCTATGAGGATATGAAAAGGGATCAACTAGAAATAATAAGGGATCAACAAGAAATAAAGAATACATTGTCTGAAATATATATATATATATATATATATATATATATATATATATATATACATTATACAGAGTCCTAAAAACAGAATGGAAGATCGTAAGAATTAAGTAAAAGATTTGGAACAAAAAGAGCCAGAGGACACTCCTCTGCAGAAGCAAGAAGGCAAGAGAATCCAGAAAGTTGAAGATAATGTAAGAAACCTCTGGGACAACTTCAAGCAAACCAACATCAGAATTATGCGGGTCCCAGAAGATGAGAGAGAGCAAGATACCGAAAACATACTGAAAGAAATAGTAACAGAAAACTTTCCCCACCTGGTGAAATAATTAGACTTACAAGTCCAGGAAGCGCACAGAACCCCAAACAAAAGGAATCCAAAGAGGATCACAGCAAGACTAATCATAATTAAAATTCCAAGAGCAAAAGACAAAGAGATAATATTAAAAGCAGCAAGAACAAAGCAGGTAGTTACCTATAAAGGAGCACTCATACGATTGTCAGCTGATTTCTCAACAGAAACCATTCAGGCCAGAAAGGAATGGCAAGAAATATTCAAGGTGATGAATAGCAAGAACCTGTAGCCAAAAATAATCTACCCAGCAAAGCTATCACTCAGAATCGAAGGCCAGATAAAGTGATTCACAAATAAAATTAAAAAAAGCTAAAGGAGTTCATCACCACTAAACCAGAATTATATAAATTGCTGAAGGGGGTTCTTTCAGAAGAGAAAGAAAATAAAGATAAAAATTATGATCAACAAATACATAACTATCAACAAGTGAAACTAAAAACCAAGGGAATTAAAAAAAAATCTGATGAACAATATTAACTGGTGAATATAATAGAATCAGAGGTATGGAAGGGGAGTGAACTGACGATTCTCGGGGAAAAGGGGAGTGGGGGGGTGGGAAGAGACTGAACATAAACTGTGCACCTATGGATGAGGACAATAGGGGGTGGGGAAAGGGCAGAGGGCGGGATAGGAACCTGGTGGAAGGGAGTAATGGGGGGGGGGGGGGGAATGAGGAACATTGTAATAAGATGAACAATAAAAATTTATTAAAAATAAAATAAAATAAAAATTTATGGTGAGTTTCTACTATAATTTAGAATAATGTCTATACTTTTAAACTTAGCTTTCATATAGCTTGAGCATTGAACTCTATCCCCTTTGTTCTTGTTATTTGATGTAATAGCATGCCCAATCTTTTTAGCTGCTATAAATGCCATTCTCACTCACCCAGTTCTTTGCACATACTGCTACATTTTCCTAAATCATCTCCCCTCCATTTTCCCAGTTAAATCCTATTGGATTTAGATGTTTAAATATCTTAAGTGTGTTAATAATTGGCAGCATTTATTTTATGGTTATTTTGTACCAAACACTGAGTAAAGACTTAAAGATATAGTATCATTCTTAAATTCCTCAAAACAACTTCATGAGGAAAAAAAAAAACTTTCCAATAGAGTGAAAATAGATACCCTGGTATAAAACACCTTGGTATTCTATCCTTACCAGAAACACACAATTCAAGGCTTGCTTAATCTTATTCCCACTTTTATTGTGACATACCCGACATTTTAAACATAATTGAGCATTTATACCCATGTACCCAATTAAACACAGTTGTGGTACATAGTAATCACACAATACACCTCTGAGCCATGAAGTCATAAGTGGCTATATTACTATGTCCCAGGCACTGTAGTGAGTTTGTCTCCTTTAGCTCCTATGATTTAGGTAGTGAATTCTTATTTTGCTGAAGAGAAAACTGAGGTTAGAGAGTAACTAGTTATTTTCCAATTCCCATAGTAATTGTCAGAGGCAGTACTAACTTTCAGAACTGTCAGACAAAAATGTTCATGTAGAAATTTTCTTTATTTAAGCATCTGCATAAATGGTACTTATAATAGGATTATTGTAGTTTAAGTAGGTTAAAGTGCTAAAACTGATTGCCACAAGAGTCATTGTCTATGATTGATCCATAGCAATCTATGCATAGGTCATCAACTAAAACTTATTTACTATCCAACGGTTCAATGATTGTGAAGTCGGTTATAAAAGTAACTAGATTATACCTTAAATAAAGACTATAGGAACTATATCCTAACAAACCAGCTTAAGCAAAAAACAGATTTCTAGTGTTAACTTCTGTTTGTTTGTTTTTTTACTTTTCATTAATTATAATAATTACTGATATTAAACCTAGTTGCTGTTTTTTGTCTTTTGTTTTTTTCTTGTTTGTTTGTTTTTGCCTTTAATAGTCTATTAGAATTAAAGCTAAAATCATTAGGAGACATTTTGTGGTCATTGTTTATATAGTATATATTTCACTGATAGGTTTTCACCAAGAGTTAATATATTTTAGAGAAACTTTTTTAAAAAGTTAAACCAGGTTAAAACCTTTCTGCCCAGTTTCCTGAGTATTTCCCCATTATTTGTATTGGAAATCTGTTTCTATCATTTATCTTTTAAAACCCTATTTCAAAGTTAAGGTTAAGGAGAAGGGGGGGGGAGTAGAATAGAAAAGCAAATAATAATTGTAGTACTTACTTGAAACTATGGTTTATCAAAATATTTTAGTCTGTATTTTATGTACCCAAGAAAACTCTCCTAATTTAGAATCTTTTAAATAGAAATAACCTATGGAATAATGTCAACTACCAGTTGACATTATTCCATAGGTTATTTCTATAAAAATGATTATTTGGAAGATTAAATAAATATTTTATTTGAGTATGATATACTGAAAGGCATTTAACAATCTATAATACTTTCTAGATTCAGCTTCATCTCTTATAGATAGATGCTTTCTGCTTTATTATTTTTAATTGGAGGATGAAAGAATGGATAGGCTTAATGCCTATATACTTTAACTCACAAACACAATCTGTATGCTGTGTAACTGGCACTAGTCTTCAGGAATATTATTTACAGTCATATCATTTTATAAGTATTATGATTTTATTATCCCCAAATCTGCTGGTGAAGCTCACTGTTGGGTTCTGGTATGACTAACTGAAGGCATGGTTCTGCTATTATTACAAGATTCCTCCAACTCCAAGAGTCTTTTCTATTAAATCAACCCTTCACGTCATTTACATCTATCAGTTCCCTAATTCATTTTTTGGTATTGATTTTTAGATTTTTTTGCTTTTGACCTATAAGACTCTGCATGGTCTATACACATTTAAAATAAGTATTTGAAATCCCCTGATTGGTCTTTAGGAGCTGAGCTGACTCTGAGATGCTCCAAAGTCTTGTATTGTTATGATGACCCCCTAGGCTTGTCTATCTATTGCTCTTTTTACCTCCAGAATTAATAGATTGGGAAGATTAGGTCAATTGGCATTTCTGAAGCAGGTCTGAATTAATTTTCTTTGGCTTGTCTTGTTGAATTTCACACTCCCTGAACATTTCTCACTGATAAGTAGATTATGATGCTGGCTCATGTTCAGGGATAGCAACTCAAATGTGTTTATAGAGTTGTATTGTTACCTTTTAGCACCATCAATTGCAGTAAGCCTCACCGTTTATAAAGTTAAAGCTCTTCATTTTAAATTTGTGTCAAGAGGCTAATATAACTGTGATTTTAATTACTAAAAATCAATTTCAAATTAATGGAGAATTTAACAGTGGGAGATGTGACGGAAGCCAGAGAAAGTCAGCTTGGCCTTTACCTTGTGTGTTGTCCTCTGTAAAAGACATTAACATAATGCTTGTTTTCTATATCAGTGGCTTTCAAACTAGGGTCTCCGAAAAGCTTAAGTCAGAAGAGGAGCTCCTGGGGATTTATTATTGAAATTTAAGTCATGGTAAATCAAACTTGCAAATAGTGCAAATAAATTTTTTTCAACTTCCTATTTAAAGTAGCTGCATAGAGAGAATAATCATAAAAAGCCACTGGTTCCAGTGTTTAAGAAAACATTTGGTGTCATTAAGCAGAGCAATTTCAGGAGAGTTGCAGAGAAAAGTCATATTACAAGAGGTTTAAGAGAGAGAGAACAGAAAAACAGATAGGTAAAGGATATGTCATTAAAAATAATGTTTGTGAAATGAATGTGAAGACCACTGCAACACCTTGGAGGTTAAAATAGTTTTTAAGTTGTTAAGATGGAATAGCATAGAATCTTTATAGTAGTATCATCATGGTGGCAATGTAAAGTGAAAATTCCATAAAAATATCTTAGAAATCTGAGTGAGAATAACAGTGGGTGTCAGCTCTGAAAGTGGGTGCAAAATCAGAGAAGTGTGGGTTAATTTTGGAAAGATGAAGGGACACTATAAGCTGTATCTTTTAAAGTCACCAAAGGAAGGTAGATAGAAGTGCCTGAAAATGCAGGACATGAAAAACTACAACAAATTAGATTTTTTTTTTTAATCTTTATTGTTGAAAGTATGACAGATGTCCCCTTTGTTTCCCCATAGACCTGCTCCACCCGCTCTTGCCCCTCCCCAGGCCTTCACCACCCTATTGTCTGTGTTTATGCATAAAAATTATTTGGTTAACCTTTCCTCATCCAGGCCATAAACCATATATTCCAATGTTAGGTTCTATGTCTTTATTTATTTATTTATTTATTTATTTTATTTTTTTATAGTTTGGTGTTGAAATACAGTGGTTTTTTTTTATATATATTTTTATTATTTCTGACAGGAATAGAGAGGAGGAGAGAGAGAGAGAGAGAGAAACATCAAAGAAGAGAGAGAATCATTGATCAGCTGCCTCCTGCAGACCCCTATTGGCACCAGATCTCGCAACTGCAACCTGTGCATGTGTCCCTGACCAGAATCGAACCTGGGACCCTTCAGTCCAAAGGCCGATGTCCTATACACAAAGCCAAACCAGCCAGGCTAGTTCTCTGTCTTTTAATGCCATCATGCACCCTCATTGGAATTTTACTAAATAATGACTTCCTCTTCCAGAAATTGTTTCTTCACTTGGTTTCTAGGACACTACTGGCCCAAATTTGCCCCTCACAAGATTGACTACTTTTGTGGCTCTCCACCTCTGTCACAGAATGTGGGTTTTTCTCAGAGGATTATCCTGGGATCTCTTCTCTCACATGCTACCTAGACTGCTACCTAGTTATCTAGTTTCAGGGCATTTAGTTGTACAAAGATGGATCCCAAAGATATGTTTTCAGATACAGCTTCCTGCTTCACAGGACTCATAAATTAAACCTCATCCCTGACATTTATATTTAGATGTCAAAGGAGCATCTTAAACTTCTCATGCCTAAAACGGAACTCTTAGATTCCCTCCTAAGTCAACTCCAGTACCAGGATTTCCCATTTCATTCAAGCCAAAAAGCAAGGAGGTTAGATACAAATCATCTCTTTCCTCTACAACCCTACATTTCATGAGTGGCCATATCATCTCAGTTCTACTATATATGTAGTAAATATCCCAAAGTCATCATTCTTTACCACCTCCTTAGCTATATACTGTGGTCCAAACTGCCATTAATCACTATCTTTGTTTTCATCATTACCTACGAAGTCAGATCATTACATACTAATTGGAATATTTTTTTTTTAACTGTAGGTCAGATTATGCTATCCCTCTGCTGAAAATTTTCATTCACTTTCCTTCCTACTTAGAATAAAACCCAGATTGTTGTTGTTTATAATTTAGATAAACTGATCTATGTCAATTCTTCATCTCATCAATATCTCTCAATATGTCAAGAGTAAATTTTTACCACCCAGATTAAAGAACCATAGGTTGAAAGAAGTTGAATAAAGTCCTTCCTGGAGAAGTGAGGAGATAAATAAATTTTATTCTGGGCACTCTCATACTTGTCTTTGTCACTATGCTTCTCACCAATATCCTTACTTTCACACAGTGTTTGGAAGGTGTCATGTTAGGAAGGATTTAAATTCTAAAATTAATCTCCTTTAAATGTCTTGAAAAAGGAAAATGAACATGAAAGAATGTCTCTATTTCCTTAGTGCAGCTTTCTTAGCCAGATGTTGGAAGAAATTAATTGGATTCAATTAACTTATCTGCAAATTTGAATAATGGCTACAACTACTGTTACTACTGTTATATAACCTATATAAATTATAATAAAACTGTTCTTATAATTTATGGAGTACATAGCCTTTCATGTACATTTGAATCTCATTGCAATATATTTCAGAAAATAAGGATCCAAGGTGCAAAAATCGTGCCCCAAACCAGAGAGCAAGCAATCAGCGGGAATAAAATCAAGTTCTACTGATTCTAATTCTTAACTCCTAACTATTAAGAAAAAACAAAAACAAAAACAAAGTTAGCATGTCAGATAGAACTTTGGACAGTGTAGGTAAACATATATATTTTAAAAACCCTGCTTTGAAGTAGATCCCTTATAAGTTCCTGCATATACAATCTGTTTCCTTCCTTTTCTTCTGAATTCAAATATCACCCCAAATATCTCAATTGCTTTTTTTATTATGCCTCTCTTGGGCATCTGTGGTATTGCTAAAGAATAGTGATTTTAGAGAGGAAGGGAGAGGAAGAAAGAGATAGAAACATCAATGATTGAAACATATATCGAACGGCTTCCTCCTGTATGCCTTCTATTGGGACTGAGCCCAGGCATGTGCCCTTGACCGGAATTGAACCTGGGACCTTTAGTTCACAGGCCAACACTCTATCCACTGAGCCAAACGTGCTAGAGTGAGGCAATCACTTTTAATTACAAAGAGAAAGAAAAACATGACTGAAGTTTAAGATAAAAAAGAAATGGTTTAAGCAGTTTGACTCATTTTAACTTTTGTAATAAAAGTTTATTGTTATATTTTAAGATAACTTAAGTAAAAATAAAAATAGTTAAGATTAAAATTTACAATATTTTTATGTATATTTGCAATTCATTCTATGATGCATTGACAATTCCCTTCTTGTTCAAATGCATGGTGCTAATGAGAAAGCTAGTACCCTAATGCTACATTTGCCTCTTTAAAAAAAAAAAATCAATATATATATATATATATATATATATATATATATATATATATATATATTTTTTTTTTTTTTTTTACAGAGAGGAAGGGCAAGGGATAGAGACTTAGAAACATTGATGAGAGAGAAACAACAATCAGCTACCTCCTGCATACCTCCTACTGGGTAAGTGCCCACAACCAAGGTATATATGCCCTTGACTGGAATCGAACCAGGACCTTTCAGTCCGCAGGCCGACACTCTATCCACTGAGCCAAACTGGTTAGACCATTTGCCTCTTTCTAAACCACCTTCTAATTTGTATAGTTATCTATATTTTTTTAATGCCCAATGAAGAAAGGGAACAGACACTCTTTTTATTAGTCGTTATTTCACAACCACCCAATAAGTGGAAATGTAAGATAAAACTTCCTTTAGATTGTTGATGGCTGAACATCTTATCAGATAACATAGGAACCACACTGGCAATGAAAATAATACAGCTTCTGTAACAGTAAAAATTGTTAAATTAAGTTTATAATTAAAACGGGGGAGGTGGGGGAGAGCTTAAGGTCTTTTTCCCTCCATGGATTCTGTGCTAATTCTGATCAAATTATGCTATTTGTTCATCTGATAATTTTACTTGATCCCCATTTAGATCTCTGAATTTGTGGAGGTTCGGGATTTTTAAACTAATCATAGTCAGAGTGATGGGGTGTTAATAAATGGCAAATGACAATTCAATCTTGAAGAATTCACCTCTCATGTTACTGGGCAAAGTAATGATATTATCTTGAAAAATAAAACCATGAGTTCTGGAAATAGTATATATATATTTTTTTTACTATTTTCCATTCATATAGTATGAACTTTCCTGATCTGTCAAAAGATGATTCATCCTTCAAAATTCATTCTAATGCATTCCTATTTAATCTTCTCAGCTAACTGTATTAATTGCTCCCACAGATTGACCATACTCCATCGACAAGACTTTCCTATGGCATTGTCATATCTTCTATGGTAATTACTTGTTCACTCTCTCTCTTTTACCTAGCAATTTCTTTAAGGACAGTGAATAAATGTTGCATTAATTTCTTGATGCATTAGATCCAGAGAGACTGAAAATTGAAATAAATGGATTGCTTGCAGTTTATTTAAAAAACACACCCACACAACTCAAGATCCTGAACTCTTAAAAGTGCATAGTAATAGAGCAGATATCATGTTAAGGTTAAGTGTTCTTACCACAAACCACGAATACACACACACACACACACACACACACACAGAAAACACCCCCACTAAAGACAACTTATGTGGTCTCAAAAACACACAAACAATACAATATTTCTTCCATATAAATTCTACTCTCATTGCTTAATATTGGGTATTCCTTTGCCCTGACTAGTTTGGCTCAGGGGATAGAGCATTGGCCTGTGGACTGAAGGGTCCCAGGTTCAGTTCTGGTCAAGGGCATATGCCCAGGTTGCAGGCTTAATCCCCAGTGTGGGGCATGCAGGAAGCAGCTGATTAGTGATTCTCTCTTATCATTGATATTTCTACCTTTCTCTCCCTCTCCCTCTAATAATAATATATATATTATTCCTTTATTTTATTTGTTTAATGGTAAAGAGTGAAAACTCATCACCAACTTTACATGAACAATATAAAATAACAATTTAAAACTAAATTCTCTACTTTTTTGCACAAAATAAAATAAAATACATTAACATGAAGCTAGTGTCATAGACAGTTACTATTTATAATTAAGGTTCTTAAAATATTGAGTATGTATTGATATTACTTTGTGTATTATATAATAAATTCTTATGAAAAGCTTTATAAATCTGAAAATTTCTATACAACCTTATATTTTATTCTGAGAATCCAAAGCATCTCTGATATGTAGTTAAAAATATATAGCCCAAAAAAAAGCAAATTGGTCATGTTGAAAAACTATTTATTAAACACATTAAGCCTCATAATTAGTAATGAGACTTTTAATAAACAAGTTGAAATGGTATTCCTTTCCAAGTTACTTGCCTGAATTAAAAATAGTTAAATATATAATGGTTTCAAAGTAAAAAAAAAAAAAAAAAAAAAAAAAAAAGCTAAAAATGACAGAGGACGTAGTATTTATCAGTATTATTCTAAAGGCCCAGTGCACAAAATACATGCATGGGAGGGGTATCCCTCAACCCAGCCTGCACCCTCTCCAGTCCGGGAACATTGGCTCCTAACTGCTCAATTGCCTGCCTGCCTGATCACCACTAACTGCTTCTGCCTGCCAGCCTAATGTCCTTAACTGCTCTCCCCTACCAGCCTGATTGCCCCTAACTGCCTCTGCTTCAGCCCCTGCCACCAGAGCTTTGTCTGGAAGGATGTCTGGAAGATGTCCAGTCTAATTAGAATATTACCCTTTTATTAGCATAGATGAGATGGCAAAATTGGAACTAGGAGAAGAGAATGAATATAGGTTAAAATATAATATTTTGGATGTGATGAGAGAGACCTGATATCATGAATCAGCTTATAGTTGTCTGTGGGAAAATATTTATATTTACATATATATTACATGGCATAAGTGATTACAATAGATAAAATAAATATACATTAAAACAACATGATTCATCATGAGCCAAAAAATTGCTACTTGTGAACCCAACATAATCTGGAGTTAATAACCCATGAGCAATCATTTGAAAGGCTTAATTTGCTAAGTATTTAATCTACTATTTTTAAGGATTTTCAGCATAATACTGATACCATATATCTCAAATATGCTGAAGAAAACCTCTTAGTTTTTTTATGGGGACACTCTACCATTTATATTCTTCAACTGGTTGTAAATATTATATTTTAAATAAAAACTTAAGACTTTCCAAAGGTAAAATTTATTCTGTTGTACAGAAATGTAATCTGCAGTTAGAAAGAATTAGACTTTTTATCCTCTCTGAATCCTAAGAGTATATACTTAAGTTAACCGTATGGATCTTGACCAGTGAATGTAATGTTAAAATAATTTATGTGGACTCTCCTTTGGATATGGTGACAATGAAGTTATTATGACCTAATAGAAAAGCATACATTTATTCCAGAGATCAAAAATTTACTTAGGATTAGGAAATATCTATTGCTATCTAATGCATACATCCAAATATTGCTTCTAAAACTTTTATATGCATTCAAATCACCGGGAAATCTTGATGAAATGCAGGTTCATTAGTTATGGCATTCTGCATTTCTAACAAGCTCCCAGGTAAATCGGATGTTTCTGGTTCATGGGTGGACTACATTTCTAATCAAAAGACCTTAAATACAATTAGGTAAATTCTAGTGATCTGCCACATGGTGAAAGAAATAGAATAAATAAAGGAAAAAGAAAAAGGAAAATTATTTTCTGGTGAAAGACCAACTAGATAAAACTCTAATGTGTAATAATAGTTTGATATATTAATGTTTATTTTTAACATATGGGTTTTCTACAAACCCAAAATGAACATACACACTACATTCCCATTAAGTTTCTGATATGGAAAACCCTTGGGCTTTATAAGTCTCAGGTGTTAAAGCCCCCCCACGGCCCCTCCCCCCCACACACACACACAAACAACAACACAAAACACCCAGCATTATAGAGGGAAAAAATATTAAAGCCATTTTATTTGATACATATATGTTATGATTTAAAAAGAACTATGGATAATTTCACTATGAATTTATAAGCATTTTTGTTGTTCATTTGTTTGTTTCAATTTAGGTGGGCCCAAGCATTTTTAACATTTTTCCTCAACTTTTCACTACCAATGCAGCAAGCATCTTCCTCTGTACTGTGTTTTATATATAACTATCCCCCATGAGCACTAGAGTTGAACATGATGGTCATGCTGTTTCATGTAGTTCTGAAACACAAACAAAAGAACAAACATACCCCAATGACCTCAAACCTGGGGCCCAGAGCGCTCCCCGGGTTTCAGAGTGCCTCTCTGATCCTCCCAATGCATAGAAAAACCGCTTTCTTCAGTAACTGAAAACAATCGTAACTGTCTTTCCTCCACTCTTGTCGAACCTCTGGGGATAGAGGAAAGGCAGAGCATAGAAATGTGGATTTGATTTACACAGTATGATCTGCTATAACCTGTGAAGACCAGATAATGGGTTTTCTAAGGTTTAGTTCCTAGCAGAAGACATTCTAACATCTTTAAATGGTATACCTATAAAATTCTGCGTTTCTAAAGTGAAACTGATCAAGAAATGCTTTTATTAAACTTCAGCATAGATTTTATACAACTTTATAGTTAAGTACATATAATCATAAATGTTATGGATGTATATGCCTATTGAATGTAATGAAATTTGGAAAAAACATCTATTTTTATTTTATTGATATAGGCTAAGGGAAAATGCAACTATACCCACAATAGAATGATTTCAAAGCCTATGTCTTCAGATAAGTAAGTCAAGTTCAGGAGATAAATGTAATTTTAAGAATCTCATAAGAAATTATGGTATTAAAACCAACAAGGTAATTCATATGTGACTTTCTAATTTTTAACAGAAGTGGGGGGAAATTGTGTCTCATGTTTATCCTACCAATGTCTATGCATCTACTTGAGATTTCTGACTTTACTGATAATAATTTTGTTGATAATAATTTATAAACTTTAATCACTTTGTTATGTCATCAAAACCACACTGGTATTATTATTAAAGAGATCATTTTCTGTCAAAAATACTCAGCCCTTCTATTCCTATATTCTAAATGTTGTCTAAATATTTCTTGAACCTCCAAATGTAAAGAAATATAGTTTTTTTTTAAATAAAGGTTTTATGACTTTTATTTTTATAATGCTGTTGTCTATGAAATCTTAAAAATGTGTTAAAGATATTTTTTACTTCAACACTGGTTTATTGATTTAAAAGAATAATAAAAACATTTTTATTTAGTACTTCTATTGAATATGTTGTTGAGTTTATAAACCCAGATATTAGTGATCTAGTAAGCAAAACAGAAAAATAATTTTAATCTATTTTCAAGATCCAACTACACTGAAATGTAAAAGAAACATAATAGACATCTTATATAAACATTGGCACTTAATAGAAAATACTCAGAAATTGAAACATGGGCATAAAAAATTTATCTTAAAAAATCACCCTATATGATTACAAAATAGCAGATTATTTATACACTAGACCTTATGTTTGTCTTGTCTTGTATTTTTCACAAATCATAACTATTTTAGATCTAACCCTATTTGAAATATACATTAAATGACTATCTTACTTGAGCTAGGAAAAATTGAAAATGTATTAAGTAGTTATATATTACTTAAAGCTGACTTTTCCTATTTAGGACAGAGTAAATTTGAAAGGCGCATTGCAATTAAAGCTATAGTAAAGATAAAAATAAAGTTTTAGTAAAATAAAATCTGGAATATTTACTTAAAAGAAGATTGGGAAAATTGCCCTTAATAGCAATCTTAGGGAGCGGGGGAGATGTTTTTAATTGGCAAGGGAGTATGATAAGACTAATTCTGTTTTCCTGACATAAATTAATTTTCTTCTAATTGCTGTAAGGTTTTTTTTTAATCTATTATGAACAATTTCTATTTTATAATAATAAGATATTTTAAATCACAGAAAGAAATAAAACAAAAAAACCTTATTATTTGCCCTGGAAATCTTTGATTTTATTGGTGAAAAAGAGTCTGGGAAATAGGTTCTACCTTTTAATTTTTACAGTATCTTTCACTGAATGAATATCATTCCATTAAAAAACAAAGAACAAAAATATATCTTAATTGAAAATATTAACTTTTAAGTTTTTGAATTTGATCACTAATTTTTTTTTTTTGCATCTTTTATTTGCTAATCACTATATTGCTAACCATAGAATTTCCTCTGGTGATGGATATGTTGTATGTCTACATTGTCCAATAGAGTAGCCACTAGCTACTCTCTATATAAAAGCCAATATGCAAAATGTCCCCTCAGTATTTGACTAATCAGTTTGCTATGATGTTTGCTTACCACCAGGGGGTGGCACGTAATGAAAGAAGGGCCTGGCCAGCAGCCAGCAGCCAGCAGCCAGGGAAGGGAGACCCTGCTGGTAGCCTGTAGCTGCTAGGGACCCTGGCTGTGAATGAATTCCACCCACTGGGCCTTTAGTAAGTGAATATTGAGTAGCTGAATTGTGACTATTGTGATTGAGGAAATACATTTTTCACATTATTTACTTTAGTTAATTTAAATTGTCACATGTGGCTCAGTTCTACTTTATTGGACAGCATAGTAAATCTAAGGAACTGGTATATAGCTTTGCTATAAATAAAGAAACCAGTCTCAAAAATATTATTTCTCATTAGCCTTAAAATACATCCATTTAAAAATGTGCTGTAAGGGAAGAGGGAGAGGAAAAGCAGCAGATTTACTCCCTAAGCAGAGACGCCAGCAGTCTTGAGGCTTGGCAAGTTCAAGTTGCCAGGTGCTTCTCATGGATTCTGGGAAGGCCACAACAAAGTAAAAAAAGGGACCTTGAGGAGAGTCAGCAGAGGAATTTTGAGACCTATACACAGTAGACCTAACACCGCCGACTGCACTTCATAAGCCTGGTGTTTAGATTTGCTTGCTTCGCTTTTTCAATAAAGGTGCATACTTTAATTGCTTTAATATATTGGCTTTTCACGATGCAAAAATAATAGATAAATGATAGATGATGATAGATAAATAGATAGATAGATAGACAGATAAATAGATGATAGATAACAAATGTACTAATATATGGCCAGGCTGTAATAAGTGTAATGTAAGACAATAACTTAAAAGGACAGATGGCACTGGATGAGTCCTGAACAGAGATGTGAATGGAGAAAGTCACATGACAATCTAGACAAAGAAATTTTCAGATAAAGATTAAGTAACTTTGCAAAAGGAAAAGAAGTTACTAAGCAAATACTTCAAAGGAAAAGTAACTTAAATTTAAGAGAAAAGCATGAAGTTTTAATCTTTTTATGTAAATACAATTAGTGGTTTTCAACTAATCCACTAAAACAAATATTCTTAAAATGGGTGATCAAAAGTACTGCAACTTCAGGGCACATCAAACATTTATGCCGCTCTTGTCAGCAGCATTTATCCACTAAAAGCTTATTTACCCATCTCATTTTGTAAGGCTTACAATATTCAAAAAGTTTTGTGAATGATCAACATAATGTGATGAACAAGAATCGATGGATCTAGTGACAAATGGTAGGGGAGGGGGGTTAGAGAGCAACCAAAGGATGTGTATGCAGGCATATTAGCATAACCAATGGACACAGACACTGGGGTGGTGGGGGCTTGCCCAGTGTGGGAATGGCTGCGGGGGAGAGGGGGTGTCAAATAGGGAAAAAGGAGACATATGTAAAACTTTAGACAATAAAAAATAAAAAGTTTTAGAAATGTCTTCATTGAATGTTAAAATGCAAAGAATCTTGGGAATTATACTCAAAATTATTTTTTTATGCAGATAAATAACCTGAGACATAAATTTATCAATGATCTACCATTCAATTCCTATGACTAGGTCCTTGGACATTCAGTCCTACTACTTACTATGGTGATGGTTGGTGCTGTGCCTGGTAGCTCTAATAGATTAAAATACTCAAGAAAACATTAGTTAGACAGGAAATAAGGCAGGTAAAGACACTGTGAACACAATATCAGTGTTTGTTGAGTTAATAAGTAAATGAACAAATGGTAGTAGTACTGATTTTTATTTTCCCAACTTGAAACTACCAGATTTCTTTATGTTCATTTACTTAGAATTTGATACGTTTAGTTAAGGAGAACTGTTTTATTTTATTATGTCCAAAGCAGATTCAACATAGAGAACAAAATGAGCGATTAATGGAAGCTTTTTTGAAAGACAAACTATGGAACTGAATAATGTAGTTTCTAAGACATTACTTTGGATTTTTGGACAGCATAGTAACTTTGGATTTTTACTACTTTTAAAATGTTGAATCCAGCATACTGGATGGTCAGAATCCAGTAAAAAACTGTTAACATAAAATGAGTATTTAAATAATAGGTAGGGGAAGTGCTCAAATGCATTAAGCAATATAAATATATCAACAAGTGTTTTTCTTTATATGAAACTTTTC
The DNA here is from genome assembly GCF_964339955.1 of Pipistrellus hanaki. Taxonomy (NCBI): domain Eukaryota; kingdom Metazoa; phylum Chordata; class Mammalia; order Chiroptera; family Vespertilionidae; genus Pipistrellus; species Pipistrellus hanaki. The sequence goes on along the minus strand of NC_140505.1, from coordinate 61,145,504 downwards.
TGTAATTTATTTTTTAATTTATTATGAGAGAGGGAAAATCCATGTGAGAGAGAAGCATCAATCAGTTGCCTCCAACATGAGCCCCAACCAGGGATTAAACCTAAAACCTGGTATGTGCCCTATCAGGAATGGAACCTGCCACCTATTGGTGCAGGGGACTAAGCTATTACCTAATGAGCTACACTGGCCAGGGGAACTTTTCTGTAATTTAAATTATATATTTTAGAATATAGCACAACCTTTTTTCCATCTTCTAGTTGGAATACACATTACTTTATTAGTGTTTTATGTCCCTTAAATTCTTGATTCTTCCTAGTAATAATTAAAAATGTCAAATAAAGGCTAAATTTTTATTTGAACTTCTTATAGATAAGTAGAAAATAGGTGAAGACAGTAAAACTGATAATTTTTATTTTCTATCCTACTTAAAATGCTGAGAAATGTTTGCACATGAAATTCTAAAGGCCTTGGCCTCCATTTTACTCATATGTGATCTCTTAAAGCAATAAAATATATTTTTGATACTTTACTATCCAGTACTACTTTGGTAAATGCTCTGAAAAATACTCCCTTTTAGAAAAATGATTCATTTTTTTTTGAACTTTTAATCTGTAGTATAAGCTAAGTCTTAAATCCATAAATAATATAAATATATACTTAACATATTTTTAAATAGTACATTTCTCTGTCTAGAATATAAATTCTTGGAAAATCTACAATACTTGAAAAACATAAATGTTTTGAAAGCAGTTAGGATGTCTTGTTTATTTTGTTGTTCCAGATTCTAGCATACCCCAGACTCAAAAAAAGTCTTCCTAAGTATTTGAATGAATTTAAAGAATTTATTTCTACCATCTAATACTTTGTTCATGCCCTCTACTGATTCACCATCTTGAATTGTTTCCTATTGGCCAAAACTATTGCCAAGATGTTTAAAGAAAATGATATGCAACCTTACAAAAAGATATACCCAAACTTCAGTTTGAAAACACGGGAAACAATGGACACGATGAAAAAGTTATTTTGTGCTTACTATAATTTAACAACACCCTGCCACAATAGGCATATTTCTGCACAAAGCTGTGTGGTCAACTAGCAGCATCCCTACCTGTCCTGCCTAACAGTATTCTTCTGCATGCTATCATCTTTCTTTTACCTGCTCTGCCTCTGGCATCTCAATCTGTATTCTCCCTCTCTTTTTCTGCTACTTCTCTTTCAAGAGACCATTAGAAATAAATCAGAAAAAAAAAAATGAGTCTTATTGGAATTGAAAGACCTGCTTCCTATGTGATCCTAGCCATCTTACTATTTTGATTTCCTGTAAAATTTGGGATAAATGATAATTAAAAGGATTGCTAGAAGACTTAAGAGAGATTAATGCTGTTCTTGGCACATTTGAGAGTATGTGTCCTTCTTCTACCATGCATCCCATCATTCAACCTCAATTTTGTCAATAATGATATGTTGGGGAGTGGAGGTAAGGGAAATACCTGACATTTTGAAACATCATAGATGGACCTGGAGAGTATTATGCTAAGCAAAATAAACCAGTCAGAGAAAGACAAGTATCACAGGATCTCACTTATGCATGGAATCTAATGAACAAAATAAATGACAAACAAAATAGACCCAGAGACATAGAAACATGAAATTGACAGATCTCAGTGGAAAGGTGGGTGGGGGGTGGAAAAAAATTAACCAAGACTTTATATCCGTATTTGCATAACTATGAGCACAGATGTTACTTTTGACTTAAATTTTTATACAATTGCTAAGTTTTTATCTCTTCTGTGAAATTTTTCTGACCATTCCAGTCATAAATACTTAGTTTACTTTTTCTATAAAATCTACTAACTATGTGTGTGTGTGTGTTCTAATATTATAAATATAAAATTCTTAGATTTTAAAAAATATATATATATATTGTGTTGATTTTTTTTTTTTTTTACAGAGGGGAGAGGGATAGAGAGTCAGAAACATCGATGAGAGAGAAACATTGATCATCTGCCTCCTGCACACCCCCTACTGGGGATATGCCCACCAACCAAGTTACATGCCCTTGACTGGAATTGAACCTGGGACCTTTCAGTCCACAAGCTGATACTCTATCTACTGAGCCAAACTGATCAGGCCAATCCTTGGATATTATTAATCCTTACCTGAGGATATTTTTTCCCATTGCTTTTCAGAGAGAGTAGAAAGTAGAAAGGAAGGAGAGAGGAGAGAGAGAGAGAGAGGGAGAGAGAGAGAGGGGGAGAGAGAGAGAGAGAGAGAGAGAGAGAGAGAGAGAGAGAGATGAGAAACATCTGTGTATGAGAGACACATTGTTGCCTATGGGTTGCTCCTGTATGTGCCCAGAATGGAGGCAGGGAGCAAACCTTCAACACAGGTACCCTTGACCTGAAATTAAACCTGGAACCCATGCTTTTATAAAATACTAGTAACCCTGCATATGAATACATGCACCAGTAGCTCTCTACCACCCTCCCCCCACCTCCTCCCTCATAGCTTGCTGCTTTGCCCCCTCCTATAGCTCTGCACTGCCCACTCGTAGCTCCCTGCCCACCCTCCTGCTGATCCGTGATCCGGTCGTTACGGGGTCGGTCGTTACGCGTCAAAGTGTAATGACCATTTTCATATTACATCTTTATTATATAGGAATTTTAGGGTTCTTAGATTTTTAATGACAATATATACAGTCTGACATAATGAAAATGAATTCAAAACTAAAGAGATGAGATTACAAATGTCTCAGAGGTAATAGAGTTGGGATTCATATTCATTTCTTAACTTCATTCGACATTAGACCAGACCTGAGGTATCATCATGCTTACTTTCCTAGGAAATGGAAGTAAGGAGATAGAAGAGGGCGAGGCAGTCAGGAACAGGTCTATGGGAGGGAAGTACAAGTGGGAAGTCCAAGAATAACAGAATGCAGCCTGCTGACTGTGTCCCGTTGGAGAAAAACCAGAGACAAACATGAAGTCCTAGAATTGCACCCAGCTTGGCAGGAGTTGCTAAGGCAAACCAGCTGGGTAGGGAAGACTAGACCCAGCTAGGTAAGAGTTAGTTGCTAGGTGGGAACAGTGAGGTCACCTCTGATCTGAAGTGGTAGGCCCCAATCAGGTCTGGCCTACTGGTGGGTGGGAACTTGAGCTTTAAAATGTATGAATGTTGCTAAGGCAGAATTCTTTGAAAGAACCAACCAGAAACCAGCAAAGCATATACCTACCCCTAGACAAATAATCATAGCCAGCAACCTTCTTGGGCACCCTCCCTGCTGATCTCTGATGCAGGGAATCCATCCATCTCTCATTCTTGGGTTTTTGTGAGACAATGAACTTTGTGACTAGACATTTTAGCATCAGAAAGAAAGCTGAATAACTAAGCATTGGTGGCTACACTCAGAAAAATCCACAATGAAGCAGACTCTTCAGATATCATTAACAATGGCAGATGCTTATTTCCTTATTTTTGTGTACAAAACTGCAGCTTTAAATTCATTCAATTCAAATACCTTGTTCATTGAATCATTGTCAGAAGCAAACATAACTTCCATGTGTTTGTAAGGAACATTTTTGTAAGATTCTAATATCTTTCATCAAGTAGCCAGAAGGGAAGATTGTTTAAAAAGAACCATCCTCTCTGTCCAATTCTGTTGCAAGCACCTTCCTTCTTTTCTTAATTCATCAATAACCAATTTGCTTTTGTAGAAGCTAGAGAGATAAACTGTACAAATGCACATGAGAACCCAATAATAGTTCGCGGCATTAGGACTGTGTCCATATATGTCCGACTAAAGTCACATTTGGCTGTAATACATCCAACAGCATGCCAGGTTCAGACTACATTTTGGATAACACTTTTCAGCCTAGTGAAATAAAAATATCTAATAAGTTAAGTCCATATCAAATTGGTTAGTATCATAAGATCTTCCCTTTCCTTGAGGCTTTAGTCCTTAGTAAACTATATATAAGAAATCATGCCATATACTGTAGGACAGTGGTTGGCAAACTCATTAGTCAACAGAGCCAAATATCAACAGTACAATGATTGAAATTTCTTTTGAGATCCTTCTGCACACTGGCCACAAAGTTTCAATCGCACTGTAAGTGTGCGCTCACACGTGGTGCTAAAGAGCTGCATGTGGCTCCTGAGCTGCAGTTTGCCAACCACTGATGTAGGAGATTAAAAAAAAAAAAAACAAATTACCATAATCAATAAAATAATTAAATTTAAAAAAAAACACATCCACACAAAAGAACAAAAAGAAAGCCTCTGGCACACATCCCTTATAAATTCATCCCTTCCATTCACATACACATCTTTTATAACTTCATCCCTTCCATTCACATAATTCTTTTTGCATGGTCACATCTACTTTTCCTCTATTCAGTTTCATTAAAATCAATTCAGAAAATTAAGCATGCTATCTCAGATCTGGTCTGATGTTGAATGAAGTTAAGAAATGAATATGAATTTCAACTATATTACCTACCAGTTAAACTCTAAAATATGAGTTTTTCCAAAAGAAATAAATCATAAAAATAAACAACATCTCATGCAAAGCCGCTATAACTGTAGATTATCTTGAATATACATTTTTAGTTCACTTCCTTACAAGTGGGGGAAAAGCAATTATAAATAATGATTAAAAAGAAAGCCTGCAGTTGCAAGTTTATAGAAGTTTCAAAAAATAGGATATTTTAATTTGATACACTCTTATAATTCCCATGGCAAGAATTCTTTACTAATTCTGCTCATATTTCTATGAAAGTTAAACCAGTTTTAAATATTTCTATTAAATCAGATTTTATTACACAAATAGGGATAACATTTAACTTCAGGGCCACTAATATTTGTTACACATACCTACATAGAAACAAGAAACAATGGAACTTCCAAATTTTGTATAGTTATATTATTTTCATTTTTTCTCATATGTGAAACAGGATGTTTTTTAAATAGCTGATAAGACACAATAATGTCAAAACAAAATTTGTTGTTAAAGCTAAATTGAGAGAAATCTTTGAAGAGTCTTAGCAATGTTACTTATAAAACATTTTATAAATGTTCATTACGTTCTGAGCACTATTCTAAGCTCTTTCGTATGTTAATTTATTGATTATTGCACTCATATAAGCACTATAGAAACATTCTCTTTTTCACAAATTTTAGATACTCACAAAACCATTGGCTTCAAATTAAGACATGTGGGACAAAGACAAAAATTCAATGCTGACTTCTGAAGACTAAAATAAGCTTTGAAACTCCAATTGCAACTCCTTTATCTGTGTGTACTTCATTCTTCGTAAGTATGGTGCCTCTCCAGTGAATTGTTTCTCTGTTATTGACCATATATGCTCATCTCCTCATATTACCTGTTTGATATTTGCTCAGAAAATAAATCATTTAAACATTTGCTCAAAAACTACAATCAAGGAATTTAATTGGCTACTCCAAACTCAGAAAAGGCATCTTACAATAAAAACAAATGCCATTTGAATCATTTACTATTTTGCAATATATTATTATTTCTTTTCAAAGTAATAATATTCAAATGTATTATTTTATTAGATGGATTATACAACTTTAAGTTTGATTTCTGGTGATCTCTATAAATAATTGCAAGGCGATGGAATTTGTTACTACTGATTTAAAATACTAGGGGAAAACTTATAAGTTTTATGGTTCTGTAATTTTTTGACAAGAGTGGCACAGTTGAAACCTCTCAGTTTAAATATAGTTAAAAAAATGCTTCAGCCCTAGCTGGGTTGGCTCAATGGATAGATCATTGGCCTATGGACTAAAGGGTCTCATGTTCGATTCCAGCCAAGAATGCCTGGGTTATGGGTTTGATTCCCAGTAGGGGGCATGGAGGAGGCAGCCAATCAATGATTCTCTCTCATCATTGATGTTTCTACCTCTCTCTCCTTCTCTAAAATCAATAAAATATATGAAAAAATGTTTCAAAAGCATAATGAAGAGACACCATCATAAGGAAGCAAGTGTCTACCAAGCGAGCCAACTATAATTATAACAATGGGTGTTAAGGAAGAAATTCTGATTTAATTGATGTTGGAAACCTTAATCATTTGTGTCAACTGGGAAAGCCCCATAACAGGAACTTACCAGAGCCCCATCCAAATTGCAGTAAATACAGTGTCATTGTGTAAATTAATAATGCCTTAAATATTGCTAGATTTTATACATTTGTGAGCTATTTAAAAGTAATTAGTTAACCTACTATTTAAAGAGTTATTTGATTTTATCAGATCTTCTTGAGAAAAATAAGGATCTTCAATTAGAAAATCTGTAGGGAAAATGATTCATGCTTGTGAGGCTATAAATAGGTGTTATATTTTCACAGAATTAATAATTATGGTAATATGTAAATATATATTCATTTTAAAATGGCATAAAGATGAACACTTAGAAGCAAAATACAAAATATTACTTGTGGTATAATTCCACATAAATGAAATGCCCAGAGAAGTCAACTCTATAAAGACAGAGGATAAACTCGTGGTCACCTGAGGCCTGAGGAAGATGGAAATGGAGATCAACAGTGAACTGGCACAGGAGTCTTATTGGAGTGAGGAAAATGTTCCAGGACTGATTTATAGTGATGGTTGCACAATGTGCCAAATTCACTAAAAGTTGTGGAATTGCCCTCTGAATGAGTGCGTTATATAAGATCTAAAATATGCCTCACTAAAGTTGTAAAATATGGATCATTAATTTGTAAAGAGGAGTGGAACCAAAGTGTTTTTTTACTACTTAACCTGTAATAGTTTGCTGTGAAGTTGAAACAAACTTTTTGGTGCATTACTTAATGTTTATGAAACTCAGTTGCCTCATGAATGGCATGAGGATAAGAACACATACTTCATAGGGCTATTCTGAGGGTTCAAAAATCCACAAGTAAAAGAATATGTGGAACATATTAATACATAATAACGAATAGGTATTAGTATAGCAGTAACCCTGGGTATTGATATAATTCACCGAAGTTAAAAAGGAATTTCAGCTACAGGAGAGAGAGAGAAAAAAGAAGCCTGTCTTTTAAGAAGCAGACTGGTAGAGAATAGTAGGCAGGGCATGTAAAAGTTTGTATTTATTAGAATTCTGATCCAGGATGTCTTAACCCTCAATGAAGAGAGAAACTACTCTCATTTCTCAATTCTGGCAGAAAAGTCACTAAAAAAGAAGGAGAAATAAAGAGGAAAAAAAAGAACAAAGGCAGTTCTACTAATTCATCAAAATTGAAATGATCTTGGGTTAAAGACAAGTACACATAGTTAACATGTACTGTGAAAAATATCTCATTACATGACAAGTACTATTTAAATAAATTACATTCAAAATTTTGAACTTATTTTCAAAAATGAATTCTGGGAAAGTATATTTTGATGCATGCTTATGTAATGTTTCACTTCATTGTCTTTAAAACACTTTTGTCTCTTTCAAATAGATCCTGATTCCTTTGATGAGTATTCAAAGATTAAAAAGAAATTCTAGCTGAGCCACGTAGAAGCTATATGTCCTTGAAAAAGACGCAAATTCTGAGCTTTAATTTTCTCAGAAATGGGGATAGAAACCAAATTTAAAATTTTTTGTGGTATTCAAACACACTATTTTATGTGAAGTTGATATATAAATATGTATATGGCTATAGGCAAAAATATTATCTTTGTTATTCTCTGTGCAAGAAGAAAATTTAAGACCCAGTCTGAGTTGGAAATGTGAGACTGAACAGCAAATTATGCCTGTTATGTCACTCCATAGGGATTGTTGATGCATCTTACAGAAGGAAGAGGACAATGGATTAAATAAAAAAAAGTAATAACTCCAATTTAGCAATAAATGAGAACTGCATAAATCAAAGAGTTTTAATTTAAGCCTGCCTTATTGTGTTTGACAGGCTCTGTCTGGCTGCTTATACACATGTCTGCTAACAGCATCAATTATATATTCAATGGAGAGCAATTCATTCATGTGATCAATATATGCATTTATGGCAAAATGTATGTTTTAATGTGTCTCAATTTTGTATTGCTCAACATAAGTAATCAAAAATAATTCTATTTTTTAGCCATTATTATAGGAGGAACTGGTTCAAATAATTTATTTTTTAAAACAAAATAGATAATTCTGAGAAAAGAATATTAATGTATTTTTATTAGAAATATTTCAAACTATTTTTAAAGAATAGCCAGTAAGAGTTCAATAAATAGCTTAATAATTTCTATATATTTGGATATTACTGAGGGCCACAGCCATTTCAAAATTTCATAGATGGATTTCTTAGGGTCTGAGGAAAATTTAAATAATTTATAATTTAAAAGATATATATATATATATATACACAAATGAATTTTTTTTTTAGATAGTGGGCTTAAAGCTTTTAAATGATACTCAGAGGAGTCCAGAACACAAGTTTAAGTATTTCTGGTTTTAAAATGACATACAGTACTTAAAGTAACAAGTGTATTTACTATACTAATAATTCTTTATATGCTTAAGACTATTGTACATTTCTGAAATAATTAAATAAGTAATTGCCAAAAGACACAATATTACATGTATGCACTTTATATATACATAGGAATAGAATGGACTCCTAACCCTAGCCCGTTTTGCTCATTGGATAGAGTGTCAGCCTGTGGACTGATTTGGTTTTGATTCTGGTCAAGGGCACATGCCCAGGTTGTGATTCCCAGTAGGGCCGTTCAGTAGGCAGACAATCAGTGATGCTTTTTTATCGTTGATGTTTCTATAACACTCTCTTCCTTTCTGAAATATATATATATATATATATATATATATAAAGAATAAACTCTTAACCCAACTGGTGTGCTTCAGTGATTGAGTATGAATAAGGAGTTCATGGTTTGATTCTCAATCAGGAAATTGAGTTTTTATAGTATAGAATTAATGTTTTAACAATTCTCAATCTATGCAAACATAATGTATATAAATGTATTCATCTATACACACATTCATAAAGATTAAAATATATCTTTACCTTTATGAAAAGATGCGAACATATATCCACATACATAAACATCTCTGAGATTAAGCACTTTATTTCTAGTCACTAAGTAATAAAATTGAAAGTCTAAGCTACATTAACTGGTTTTGTCTATCAGCATACCTTGTTGCCAGGCACAACATTTATTCCTCTGTTCTCCCTGACCCTATTCAGTTAAAAGTCACTTGCTTTTTTTTTTTTTTTCAAAATGTGACTAGTACTACTTATTTAACCCTTCAAGTTAATATCAGAATACACTTTTGAAATGAAATTAAATGGTGAAAGCTATTAGATAATCTATTGTGTTAAGATGTCTTACTATAATAACAACATATGCACTATTAATGAATAAAAATATGGAAAAATATCTGTGAAGAATTACATCTCATGAAAACATATGAAAAAGTAAAAAAAAAATGTATAGAACTGCTAATTAGCTTTAAAATAAGAAACAATTTCAAGAAATAATCACAAGAGAAGATACATATTTGAAATTAATTATCTCTTCTCTTATGGAAAAAGCACCTCATTGCCCTGGCTGTTCAATATTTAACTAAGATACCAGTAAGCCACTTGACCAGCTCCTGATAGTCCTCGGATTTGAGGACTTCAATATTCAAAATACTTCTCATCTCATGTAAAGAAGAAAAAAAAAACTGTTCTGTTTTGTGTGTAGTATTAAAATATCAGTGAAAGCTAAAAGTATTCTTATTTTTATTCAACTACATTTGTTAAGTGGACCTGACCAACTTACTGTTTTTAAGGATGGGGGTTGGGGAGAGAGATCTGCAAAAACAAACAACAACAAAAAAAAATCCAGCTAAGGGGACAGAGTAGGCTAAATCTCCTGGGGTTAAAATAAAGGTGACTTTAAGGCCAACAGTAATTTCCTGTCATTCATCCCACATTTATAATTAGTAAATTTTCATCTCTGCTATTTCAAATAAGTTTCATATGATAGAAGTTTGGATCTTTTAATGACTTCAATGATTTTTTTTGTCTTTGCTTGTATATATGTTAAACAAGTATATAAAGAAAATAATCAATCTGCAATTGAAAATATTATTTACTATGAAAATTTAATACAACTTCCCATTCTTTATCATAGGGAATCTAAACACATAGCAAAAGCCTATTTATTTCCACTCAGCAATAAGGAGTACTAGTACATGTGATTCTCTGAAGAAATAGCCTAGAGACTGTACCCAAAGCTTCAAGGGTGTTATTAAATATTGTGATGAACTCATGATACAGGGCTTGTCCTCAGCCCAGATATTTGAATATTCTTAGCAAAATAAATAAGCCTGTTCCTTAGTAAGCTAACCTGAACCAAATGCGGATATTTATATTTTCCATATTTGAGAGTCTAGCCTTATATTTTAATGGAATGTCAGAAATAAAGTAAGCCAAAATTTTACTCCTAAGTACCCATTTAACTTTTGTAAATACAGCATAAAAATTCCATTAACAGTTCTGCATATATTTTCTCCACGTTACCTCCATGAAACTGCTTCTTTGCAGTCTAGGACACTCAGTTAAAGTGCAAATTGCTTGACATTCCCGTGCTGAAAAGTGGACGTAATGAGTGACTAGGGATTTGAGGGGAAGCCCATTTGGTGTCTCTTAGCCAACGTTCCACAGGTGTGAGCAATTCATCACATAGAACAGCCTCTGAATTACTCAGGGACTAGCTCTTCACCACACCACATATTTTAATTCATCCTTTTATCATTAAGATTAAGTTCAGGGGATACTTATTAGAAAGCCAGAGAACAATTAAAAAAAATATTCACAAACAAATTCAACACAAAATCTCAACACTGTACAAAACAATTTCTGAAACTTTATTGTGAATTTTAAGGTACATTTAGTAAAGGATGTCTTCCTTAATATAATTAATTAAAATAAATTGGAAAGAAATGCACATACTACTTCTTTAAAGCAAGGATAAGTACAGACTTTTATAGCCACAATATATACAGTTATATGAGTGCAATAAATTTTGAAATACATTAGTTATATATCTGTTTAAATAAATAGTAGAATACTTGATTTGACACATGTGAGAGTCATACTGACATACTGATTACACCAAATATGTTTACAAAATATAGCCAAAATGGAAAGTTATACATTTTGATATACAACTTTGTAAATACTTTATATATTCATGACTTAATTCAAATTATAGTATACAAAAAGCCCATTTTTATGAGGACAAATTTTGTGTTAACACTGTTCAGCAAATATAGATATTAAGATTCATCCCTATACATGTTACTAAATTTTCATTCAACTTAAATCACTAACATGGGAAGGAAAAATTCTATCAGTTATTAACAGTGATAAATTTTATTGATAAATTATCAATATAATACACTGCAACATTATTTTGGCTATTTTAAATCTTCTAAAATGTATCACCTAATAGTTGAGCCAAATATTTTATCTGTAAAAACAATTTAAACTTAGAATAAAAAGATATTGCTACATTGAACTTATCTACTCTGCAATACACTTATTTTAAATAATATTTTTACTTATCAGTTTTCAATTGGGAATATTTTTGCAATAATGCTTTAATAATAATGCTTTGTGTAGTTCCTTATGATGAAATATCAAGAATTCATTTCATAAATTAGCAATATAATATGCTGTACTGTAAGTACTATCTACAGAATAATGACATAGGAATATGTAATGTCAAGTGTTTACATTTATAATTATACACTGTAGCACAAATAAAGGACATTATTTTCTGCCACATTTCATCATTTTTGCATATAGGTACACATGATAATTTGTTTGGAATATATAAAAAATGTGGCTATTTTGAAGAAGTAGAACTGAATATAAATTAGCAGGATTGTTGATTTTCAACTAAAAACAAATGTCTTATTATCAATAGGGTTCTTTTAATAAAAGAAAGAACAGGAAAGGAATGTAACTTTATCCACCTAGGATAGAATGTTGAAGTGCAAGGAGGGACCACGCAAGGAACATTCTCTAAAATTTGCTTAGGCGATAATGAGTGAAGAGATGCATTTTGCAATTAAATAATGAATAATGTGTTTATCTATGTCTACAAAAATGGCATAGTTAATATCAGAATATGATTATAAAATGACTAGGAGCACATTATCATTCTTTTTTTACATTGGCGCTATAAAAGCAAAAGCAGGAAGCCTATTATATGTGAACTGATGTTGCATTTTTATATTCTATGAATATTAGGATATCCACATATCTAAAAGTATATCTGAAAACAAGCAAGACAGGTTGATTTCTCCTCAACCTCCCCAGGACCAGTCGCCCACTGTTGTAATGGACTAGCACCACATGTCAAGCACCCAGTCAATCTCCATAACTCACCACGTTGCCTTTTATTGGTCAGAATGAAAGCACATACGTTTTCTCCAGTTAGTCAGCTGATATTAGGAAGGCTATGTAGAGAACACTCACAAATGCAGTCTTAATCTACTTTTGCTGCAGGCCATAAACCTGCAATGCATAAGCTTCCTTTCTAACTATGGTACATTTTTTTTTTCCGTTAGAGAGAAATACCATCAGAGCCATTAACATTTGGTTTATGTTAGGAAGATATGCACTCACAAGGGGGATATTTCTGCTGTCCGTGTGTGTGTGTGTGTGTGTGTGTGTGTGTGTGTGTGTTTTCAGAGTAATAAAATATTACATATAATTCAAGTAACATGTAATGGCCAGAGTAATCTCATGTCTTCCCCTGTAAAAGGAGCAGGGGTTAATTAGGTAAATTGCTATGTTTTTCAGCACTCTGTGTTTCAAAACATTGACAGTAGCAAAGCAATGAGTCGTGTAGCTATAAAATGCGTATACATTCACACCAAGCTTGAACATTTTCAGTCTCGTGATCACTCTCTCAGAATGTTAGAAACTAAATAATAGAACTTCAAATATTCTTTAACTAAAGCATTCTTAATTTTTTTGAAGGCAAACAAATACAAACAAGGTTTCATAAACTACAAACATTCCTAAATTGAGTAACAAATATATTGAAAGCCTAAAGACAATCACCTCATTTCATCTACATCTAGAATTCCCTCATTAGGATTAATAGACTTTATAGTTTTAATGCCATTCTGTATATCAAAGACTTATCTACATTTACCTCAAATATATAGCATGATCAATACGTTTGTAATTTCTCTTTTCAAATAATATCCCTAAATTTTGCATACTCCTGATCTTTTTGGCCTTAATATTACTATTTTCAAAAGGGAAAGAACAAGTTTTATAAAAAACTGTGAATTACTAGAATTCATTGCCTAAGTGAGCAGATCTGTAAAAGTGACACTGAGTGAGTCATGTTCATATTGTAATAGTTTGCTTTTGCCAATCCTTACACAGCATGCAAGCAGATTTTGTGGTTAAAAAAGAATATTTGCAATTAAGGGGGGGGGGGGAACCACATTATACTGAATAAATACCTAAAATATCACATTTTAAATATCTGAAGATTGGTGCTCCCATCAGAAATCTATGCAAAATTTGGTTCAAGAGTTTGTGAAAATAAAATTTACAGCTTTGTAAGATGGAAAAACAAAAAGCTGGAGTTAGGGGAGACTTCAATATTTTGTAGTTAAAATATTTTATTACAACCTTTGGTAAGGTATGGAAAAGTCTTTTCACTTTAGAGACATTTCATACAGCAATATGTATATGATTTGTTGTGTATAGTCATTGTGTCTAATTTTCTTACTGTGGTCACAGTGGTTGTGAATAAATGGACAAAATAATACACTATAAACAACATTGGGCTGTTGATATTTTTGAAAAATTATTTATATAAAAAAATTTATACCAACTTGAATTACATGTTTTCTACTTTCCTTCTTATCTTTTTTCCTGAAATTCTGACTGTGCGAAGGCTAGGAATCAGTGTCCATTTGCTTTTTCTACCTCTGCACAGCAGAAAAACCATCACAGCATTTTAACTTCACTAGTGCAATGAATGTTGTCCTGTTCCAATAATCCTCTCAACTGCCTAGAATTGATATGTATTAATCCATAATTGTGGCAGGAGAAAACAAGTACAGAAGGCTTCTGCTCTCCTCAAGGCAGAGCTTTCCAATGCTAAGACTATTAAATTTGGCTCTTGTATTGTCCATTTGGATAGAGCCTGCCTGTCAAGATCATAACCAATCGGCAGAATGTCACTGCAAATTACCACCAACACCCAGAACGTCGATACAAAATTAATTTAGTGTTTCACAAAGCCTTGTCTGTTTAGTTCCCTAGACAGAAGAGGGCTCCAGCTACATTTGAAGTCATCTAAATAGCTAAATCAACACATCATGTTAGACCATTCACCTCTGCATGGCAGGTTTCAGGCTCTAACCACCAGATGAGAACTCTGTGACAAGACTGCAACCTGCTGTGGAACCAAAACAGTTTGGCACTTTTCTACCTGAATCTACTAAAAGAAAGTTACTAAAAGTGTTTGCTTTTATGTTTGGTTTTATTAAACATGAATTTCATCAAAAGTATCCTTTAAAAACATATCTATAAAAATGACACTTTTAACAAATAAATTGGCAAAATTATTATATCCTTGCAAGTTATTGAGTTCAAAGTAAACTTGCCTATATGTCTTTAAATTCATATTTAATAATTATGCTTTTCTAATATCTTACCTTAATAATTTAAATGAAGGAAATCCTGTCATTCATAAGTTTACCTGTTACTGTCGTTCCTTAACTAACAGGTAAACTTAGCTTTCTTTCTTTCTTTTTTTAACATACTTTATTGATTTTTTACAGAGTGGAAGGGAGAGGGATAAAGAGCTAGAAACATTGATGAGAGGGAAACATCGATCAGCTGCCTCCTGCACACCCCCCATTGGGGATGTGCCTGCAACCAAGGTACATGCCCTTGACCAGAATCGAACCTGGGACCTTTCAGTCCACAGATTGACACTCTATCCACTGAGCCAAACCGGTTTTGATTGAACTTAGCTTTCTTATATCAATGGTTGATCTAAATAACAGTATGCTCTTGCCAAATTCCTGTTGTCTAATTAACAATATAAAATCTATATTTGATCAGCATGTTCAATACAGCTCCTTAATCAGAATAATTGAAATGTTTCTGCTTATTGGCTAAGGGTCATCAAAAAAAAAAAAAAAAAGCAGTTGCTCCAAAACCAAACCAAGCTTTAAGTGATCACCAAGCCCACACAATCAAAACATGCACAATGGAAGCTTCAACACCATTGGCTTTTGGAATTATGTCATTCTGCTTGTCTCATATCAGGAAACACTTTTCTAAAAGAGCAGAATTTTTTTTTTTTTTTGCTATTCTCTAGAACAGCGATAGAATTTGTGTCCTAAATAAAAATAGCATTCATGACACAATGGACAAAAAGATTAGCATGTCATTTTAAGAATCAATTTCTTTTGCCAATGGAATAGAAAAAGCTATGCATTCATAATACTCATTTATTTCATTTTAACCCTCAAATTAAAACCACAATTTTCTCACCTAGAAGTTTTAACAAAGTGCACCCATTAAAATAATCCATGATAAGCAATCTGTGTGGCTATGTGGCTGAAATGGTGCTCTGGAGTTCTCAGATATAAGGGAGATAGTCAAAGTCCAACATGTGGTTGACAAGTGTTTACCCCCTATTAGAGTTTTAAGCAAGGAGGCACTGAGAAGTAATAAAATACAGTGCATTTATAGAACTGGATAAAATTACTGGATACTTTTTGTGGCTGCAGGTAAACAAACAAACAAAAACAAATAAACAAACCTGAAAAACCTGCTCTAAGGCTAAAATGTTATTTTTAAAAAAAAACACAATAAAATATCTTATACATGCATCTAACTCGATGTGAAGATGTATTCTCCAAGTGCATTACAAATAGGTTGGTGCAGTGGTCGGCAAACTCATTAGTCAACAGAGCCAAATATCAACAGTAAGACAATTGAAATTTCTTTTGAGAGTCAAAAACCGACTTCTGTGCATGGACCACAAAGTTTCAATCGCACTGTACATGCGCACCCACACGTGGTATTTGTGGAAGAGCCACAAATGAGCAGGGGCCAAAGAGCTGCATGCGGCTTGCAAGCTGCACTTTGCCAACCACTGGGTTGAGAGAAGGTCCATGCTGATCTTAAAAGGCAAGTTTGTGCAAAGGTGGTTGCTGCTCTCCCAACTCAGGAACAGGGGCTGAAGTAAAATTAAAGTCTAGTGGGGAGAAGAGAACTTTTCATTATCAGACTTAGGGAATAGTTTTTTGTTTGTTTGTTTTGTTTCAGGGTGTGTTTTTTAAGGACTATCACAACACGTTTGATATCTTTGGAGATGAGCAGAATGTTTGAAATTCACTAAAATCACCACTGGAATCCTACCGTGTAAAAGATACAAATGTTATTACTATCCTTGGGATGCACTGTCTGTGAAGGTTCATTGTAAACTGGAAAGAGCCACACATGCCTCAGGTATGGTTTTATTACCGTGCCACATGCTCAATGGTAAAACTTACACATTAAAGGAATCGAAAACCCTCACATTATATTAGACTTCAGCTATCATTTTTTACTTTAAATAAAGAATTTATTTTTGGAAGAATTGAGTCTCAGTGATGTGCCACAATATTATATTTTTAAATAAAAGTTCAATCACAGAGGCAATATTGCTTAGCAACTATAAGCAAAGCTTCTAATATACGGTTCCTGAGGCTTCAGTCCTGAAATACTCTTCACTTATAAAATTCGAAATGACCTTATATCCATGGAATAAATATTTAGGAAATGTATCATGTGCACATAGCCATATGGTTAAGGAAGGCATCTTTGTTGCTGCACATTTAGGACAAGTACATAAGATGAGGCTGATTAATACGGGGGTGAAGGGGGGGAGTGTCTTATGGCCAACATGTGCCATTTTTGAAATGACACCTCCTCCATCTATATTAGCTTGCCAAACCTGCAGACTAACTCCTAAACCCATCCACTTACAGTGTAAAATAGTCTTTTTGTAATCCTCCACTCACAGACCAATAGAATTGGTTTTCCAAAGATGAGAGAGCACAGTGCAATAAGTAGTACTTAAATGCAAACAGATTTTAAGGTTCTGATACCACAAGATGTTAGAGGTGTAAGCATTCTAGGCTGCTGTCCAGCTCAGAACCGTCCTGCAGGGCCGGCTTCAGCAGTGCTTTGGAGAAAATGCAGGGGGCTCTGCTTTGGCAAAACATAGTTCTAATTTATGTTCCAATAAGCAACTAGCATTTGTTTGACCTTCAGGGGGTATATTTGGGGGCTACTTTAGCTAATTTTCAATTCAGTTCCTTTAATCACAAACTTGACTTTCCTTCAGCAATAGATTGACAGTTCTGATTATTTACATTATTTCTTCAAATTAATTTGATTTTGTCTTTGAATGAGCAGGCTGCCAATAAACTCAATGAGCATTATTAGATTTAATTAGCTTTTCTAAGACTTATCCTGATAACAAATGAATCATCATTCAAAATTATCACTGTTTGACATTTTAAAAACTATATTTACACATCATCCTCAAACTATGTGGAATTCTCCAATATTCACATAAGTTGAAATACTAAATTCATCTTAATGCCTTACTATGAAAAAATATATAACTAATGTAATATTACTGATAAAAATATGGTGGCTACATACTATTTTAAGTTGACAATCTTTCAATCAAACTATAAATACCAATAATCTGCTTGAGGCTTTGTAATTTCTCTGCTTTGTGACTTCTGATTTTGAAGAAGAATAATTAATTTTCTAGTTCAGAAGGGAAAAATTAATCAGGCAGAGACCACAAAGAAGATAAAGGCAATGCTGTGTTATCAACACTAATGCAAGAGTGTGATAACAGAGATCACACAAACAATGAAAATATTGCCAATCGCTCATTGTCAAGAGTGCCTGAACTGTACGATTCACTTTGTAATTGTTTTTCTTGAGCCAGTGTTAACATTAATTGCTACTGTTTGAACATATATCAACTGATGATAGAAAGAAGTGGGTACAGGGATCTTGTGTGGTAAAAGGAATCCTGACAAAGGCTGATGTTTCCCTAAGTAATTAACAAAAGCTTGTAGTTCTATTTCTAATAATAGATATTACAAATCCAATTTTCAGATGAGAAAAGTTGAATCTCAAGATGCTAAATTAAATTTTAGCAAAGTATGGTTTTGAATAGATTTTATCGTTGCAAAAAGTTGGAAAGCAATGTGTATAAAAGTTTTGAAAATGGGAGAATCCAAGTTTTTATTTTATTAACTCCAACTAATTTATTTTTTAGTAAAGTTATGCAATAGTCACCTATAGAAATCATATTAAGCAAGTAATTTAAACTATGTAAAAAACATCAACTTAATTGTCACTATGGTAATTGTGAGACTTCCACAGTTTAGTTCTATGTAGAAATTGATTAGTAAGTAGAACACTCAAGTGATTCATACACCAAATTTATTTAAATGTATTGATTTTTCTATTCTTTATATATCCTGATGCTTGGGTCTATATTAGCTTTCCAACTGTCCATATTTTCACATTATTGGACAGCGGAGTACACTTAGTTAATGATTGGTCATATAAATAAATTTATTATTTCCAAAAGACTGTTTATAATTTCATCAATACATTTAGCAAGTGCTATTATACATTTTATTCCTGAGATCTACTTATTTTGCCAGGTTTCAATTATGCACTTCATTTACATTATAGTAATTACGGGGGAAATAGTTGCCTAAGTAGCCACAGAAAAGTTGGAAAGATCTTTTTGGCACTGGCTTGGTGATTATCACTGAAGCCTAAATGCAATTAAAGTACCACATTTTCTGGAAGTAAAAATTTAACTTAAAAATAATTTTGCACAAAAATGTGCAGGTGAAGTATTAAATGCATTATTTAAAAAAATTAAAAAATATTTTTCACTTCAATTTTATGTTAAAATTTTGAAATTACTTACTCATATAAACACTGATATGAATGTAAATTATTAGTGTTTAGAGATGATTAAGTTAAAAATAATATGGTCTGTCTTGCCTGAAATGTAAAGCCCAATTATAACTTTCTCTGTTATGATTAAAAGAAGCAAAATGTTCAGGATATGAAATATTTTCAATTTAAGAAAAAAATTGTATGTGACAAAGGTCTCTACTTTCAATGTTTATGTCATTGAACTAGTGTGATGAATATTCATAAGAAAATGGACTTGCCCAAATCAGCACCATCTGGAGGTAAAAGCCAATTAAATCACACATTTATTCTAGCCAGAGTTTAACATCCATGTTCCAAGTCTATGTTAAGGTTATGTCTTTTCAAAGGGTGAAGGCTGAACATTCTTTTGCAGAATACCATGAGTCAAAATGCCCTTTTTAAAGGATCCTTATAGAAAAGAAACTTTATTTTAATAGAAGAGTGTCTTTTAACTTGGGTGATTACTCAACACTATCAATTTGTGCCATGTTTTAAAAAAGATTTTTAATATATCAAATATTCTAATCTTACATAGTTAAAAAAAATGAAGTTTTACTTGCAACTATATTTTATTAACACCTTTGCCTGCAGAAGAAGTGTGATTTTAAGGATGAAAAAGTACATTTCCCTCTAAATTAACCAAATGATAAATTTAAACGTGGCATTCTTATAATTAGAGTAATAGATCTTAGAATTTTATTACCCTAATGAAAAAGACAAGTCTTCAGGACTAGTTTAAAAAAGGAGAGACTTTAAAAAATATAATTCGGGAAAATGATGACATCAATTTAAAATGATGACATCAATTTAAAATTTATTTGTAAGGGAATTTCAAGAAGAAGAAAGTATTGCATTTAATATTCACCAGGATCTTTTAAAGCAAGGATGTCTTGGTCATTTATTTTTTAATTCCCATTTTCTAACACCATTTCTAGATCATAGTGGTTACTCAAGAGATATCTATTCAATAAGAGAATTAATTTTTAAAAAAAGAGACTAATTTGCACATATATATGTGGATCATATCACAATTCTTTGGCAGTAGAAAAAATTCATAGTTATATGTCAAAGAATTTTTTAAAAGAATGCCCATTTAAAACTATAGGATATAATTCTGTAGTAAGTTTTAGTATCCATTAAGGATAATGTAATATGGTTCAGTAGTCTAGTGATAAGGCTGAATGGATATTGTCTAGCAAGATGTCAGGCTGGAGCCCAAGTAAGATAAGAGTAAAAATAAGATAAAAGTTCAGCAGGCATCAAAAGTCTTTTACATTGCTAAATTAGAAAATCAAGATTTTAAAGGCACAGTACAAGAAATACAATTCTCTTCATACAATAAGTGTTTGGTCATTATGTGAACTGGGATTTACATAAACTTCCTGGGATGCACAATTACCTCTGCATTCTAAGAGTTAATAGAAATATGGTTTATATGAACAACATAAAATGGTGACCATCTTAATTTAAATTTAGCTACATCTATAGTACAATATATATATTTATACTAGAGGCTTGGTGCACAAAATTAGTGCACTGGGTTGGGGGGGGGTTCCTCAGCCCAGCCTGCACCCTCTCTAATCTGGGACATCCCTCTCACAATCCAAGCCTGCTGGCTCCCAACTGTTCGCCTGCCTCTCTTCCTGATTGCCCCTAACCACTTCTGCCTGCCAGCCTGATCAACCCTAACCACTCCCCTGCCAGCCTGATTGCCCCCAACTGCCCTCCATTGCAGGCCTAGTACCTCACAACAGCCCTCCCCTGCTGGCCATCTTGTGGTGGCCATCTTGTGTAGGGAGGGCAGTTATCTTTGGGAGAGCCATCTTTGACCACATGGGGGAAGCCATCTTGTGTGTTGGAGTGATGGTCAATTTGCACATCACTCTTTTATTAGATAGGATGTATGTGTGTGTGTGTGTATATATATATATATATATATATATATATATATATATATACACATTTGATGCCATGAGAATGCAAAGTATTTCAAATAAAACAATAAATACAAATCCTTAAAACCTAATTCTTGCCATTTAAAATGTGTTTAACAACCTCATTTTGCCTAATCATCTCCGTGTTTGCCCCTGTGGTGGACTTAAGTAGAATTTATTGAAAATATACTATATGTCATGCTATAAGGCTTATAGCTCCATGAGGTCTGATACCCAAGGCATACCCATACTATGTCTCCACCTTGTCTGCATCCCAATGCTGTAAGATAGGCATCATAACTTAGCATAAAACAAGCAGTGGTCTAAAAGAAATCACATTATTTTGCCAAGTTTTATCTGTTAAATCTCTCCAAGCACAAAGAATTTCCTTATAATTGTTTGTTTTATTTTAAAGGCCTTCTTACTGAGTCACTATTTATACATGAAATTAGTTAAACAAAAAGTCCAATCCAAAAACAATTGTTTCACACTGAGAGTGTAGCAAGGGTTAATAAGAAATTAAAAATTTAATTTCTGCCATCTCAGTCACAATGAGACCAATTGAAATGTGACTATACCTATTTCTTTAGTTGATAAAGTTAATAACAAATCTCCACTATATTTTACTCCTAATCCAAATAAATCACTTTATCGTGATTTCAGCTCTAAGTCAATGATTGTGGTCCCAAAACTTAAAGAAAAAGTATTTTTCCAGGTAATAATATTGTGCTTTATTTTTATTTTTTGGATCTGATTTATGTTATGTGATCCACATACCCAAACATTATAAACTTGGATATTCAAACATTAAAAACTTATAAATGAACATATTTTAAAATATGAAAAAGTTAAAAAAAAATTGCATCTGGCAAAAATTTGATGAATCTTAGAAATATGATCCAAATACCCCAAGACATTTTAACTAGTTAGATTACACCATGGATGCCATTCCTTCAACCAAGATGCTTTCTAGTCTATGGAATAATTGGAAGCAAAAGCCAGCAGGTTTCAAATGGCTCCAGCTGTGTTAACTATGACTGTGAAACAGATTCACTCTTTTATATGTTGTTTTGCAATAGGAGTGATGTATAAGGTGAAAATCTCAGACGGGTGGTATCCCTATGGGAACCAACAAGGCAGTAAATTAATAATAAATACTAAAAGAAGCAAAATAATTTAAAAACACAATATGGTAATGAATATTGTAAAAACTCTAAATAGAAGATGAGGCAATAATACAAAAGTGAAACAATACACACACATATATATCCTATATGCTAAAAGCCTCATATGCTAAATGTCTGACCATTCGACCAGTTGCTATGATGTACACTGACCATGATGGGGAAGATCTCTGACCAGTAGGTCCCAATTGGGACTGGGCAAATTGGGCTGAACACACCCTGGAGTCCTCCCGTAGTCTCTCCATAGACTCTAATTAATTTCCTTTCAGTGTGTACAAATCTGTGCACTGGTCCTCTAGTGCACACACACACACACACACACACACACACATACACACAAACACTATCTGCTATATACTGATGCTGTTACAAAGATCAACTTTTCAGAAATTCTATATAATCAATAAACAGTATTTTAAACCTAAAACATATTAACAGAGATATCTTGTGCATATTAAAAAAGACATAATATGCCCTAGCTGATTTGGCTCAGTGGATAGAATAGACCTGAGGACCAAAGGTTCCTGCGTTTGATTCTAGTCAAGGGCATATACCTTGGTTGCAGGCTCCTTTCCAGCCCAGACCTTGGTCAGGACCCATGCAGGAGGCAACCAATTGATGTGTTTCTCTCACATCTATGTTTCTCTCTGTCTTTCCCTCTCTCTTCCACTTTCCCTAAAAATCAATGGAAAAATATCCTTGGGTGAGGATTAACCAAATAAATAAGTAAATAAATAAAATTTAAAAAGAAATAATAAAACTCAGATTCCGCCAAGCACCAAACTAAGAGAGCATCCTTTAAATGAATTAGGGCACCTCTGTCAGTTGGTAAGGAGGCATCCTTACCAAGAAGGTGGGAAAACATGTTGCTGTCTTTTAGGATCTGCTTAATATGGATCAGGCATTTACCTTTACCCCAGTGCCTTTTCACTTAAAAGAGCAAGGATCAGTGCATTTAAATGATGTGCCTAATGTCACATGGTTTTTAAGGAGCAGTCCATTAAGTCATTTTTTTTTTTTTTACTTCAAATATCCAACTACTTTTTATAGTCTCTCTCTCTCCCTCTTTTTTTTTTTAAATCTAGAAAATGAGTTAAATAGGCCAAATAATCTCAAAGGTCTATTTGAGTCTTGAGAAACTATTACTATGAGTTTCATTAGACACCAAATTTATCTTTCTAAAATTAATATAGTAGCTAGACACTGTGTTAGTCACTACTCAATTATTATTTTGCTTCTTTTTATAGAATTTATATGTGATTCTAGGGTGTTGTCTGGATGGCTCAAAGTCTATGAAGGGAACTTTAAGGTGATGACTTCTTTCTCCTCCAAAACACTATTTTTATTAAGCATATATCAAAGTAAATACAATGACCATTATGTTTAAAATCAATCCCTCAATAATATAAGTATCAAAAGTTTAAGTAAAAATTTTGGATGAGGAGGCTTGGCAGAGAAGGAATCTGATCCTCTATATTTAGTCCCTGTTTCCCTCCCCATTGTATCCTGATACGAAGAAAGATGTTAAGCTGAGCAGACATAGTGGTGTGCAAAAAAAACGAGAGAGAAAATGGAAACCACAGATATCTCAAATTAAATGAAAGAAGAGTGTATTTATATACACTAGAATTAGCAGTTTTCTAATTTCTGTTACTCTCTCTTTGATTCTCTGCTCCTTACTCTCTCTGACCTATATGCAGGAATGATTAGCCAAGACCCTGATAAATTACATAAAATGTTAGTTATATTTTGCTGTTTAAAAAGATCAAAATGACAAAATATCAAGTCTAAGAATGCCCGTACTTGCTCATCTATAGGAATATGATTAGATGGGCCTTCACTGGACCTCCAGAAATATGAATAGAGGGGTTTCAGGGATATCATAATTTCTTACACACACACACACACACACACACACACACAAATTCAATTAGACTCTTTTTCAGCTACTGTACAGGATAATAGGGAAAACTGAAATCAAACATTCAGAACTCTCTCCATATATACTATATACATTTTGGCCTCTGTCACAGCAATACATCCAGAACAGCTGTTGTGTATCAGATGCTCACCACACTTTTCATGTAATCAAATGCTCCAGAGTAAGCTTTCTGGAGGGTTACCTATGAAGAACACGTTTGAGTCTACCGGAGTTGCTTTGTAATTTGGGTTTTTAATAAATGGGCTGCAGTCCTTTCCAACATAAATAATGTACCTGATTTAAAAAAAAATGTCTCGAACTTATATCTGGTCTAAGAAGAGTGTCTTACAAATAAAAACAGGCCACATATGGGTAAGAAATTCCCGTGTAGAGGTAGGGCTTTAGACTCAAAATAAAAGCCACTGGCTTTAGTCGTGTGACTTGGAAATCCATTTTCTGACTCCCAGTTTTTACGTAAGTCAAATAAGAATGGTAATTTAGTCTTTCTATGGTTATTATAAAGGTTAAATAAATGGAAATGTTATGCATACCTAAAGTGAATGCCCACTAGGTTTACTCTTCTATCCAATATTGTAGGTTTGGTCTTGGAAATACAAAGATAAGTAAGAGGTAGGCTCATACTTTGAGGGACTTTTTAGTATTCTCCTGAATTATAAGCTTTATGTTATGATATGCCAATATTTGATTGGACTGAGCTGGCATTTGAAACTGAAAGATCATGAGGAATCAGGGCAGTGTTTTGAAAAATCTTGAATATATGCTGGGGTGGGGGAGGGAGCTGGAGAGCATGGTCCTGCAAGAATACTTGAACGTTGCTTTAGTGTTGCTTCAGAAGCAATAACCCTTAGTAGAAGCAGAATTTAATTGTATAAAATTGAGATTTAAGGTGTCAAAAAGATTTTGCTTAATTATTACCTTTTGAAAAAAAATCACCCATCAGTTCAACATGTGTTTTGCTGTCTCTTGGCAGAAAATTTTGCTGTCAAGACTAAAAATGAAAATGAGTTCATGTCAAACTCAAATATCCTAAAGACTGTGTCTGTTTTTACTACAGGACAATGTAATTTGATACTCATTTCAATTTTGCAGCAAAAAAAAAAAAAAAAGTATTTTCATAAAAGTCTAATGTCTATGTTGGAAATTTAAGTGGATTGGGAATACATTGAAACATTATTAATCTATATAGCTAAACTTGACATAATTTCTTAACTTTGAAAATGATATCAGTAAGTAAAACCAACTTTTAAAGTTGCAGAGGAAAAATATAGAATCTTGCTGTTTATAAGAAAAAAGAACACATTATTAGCATTTTTTGAAACTTTATGGATATTCTTGAGCAAAAGGTTTGAGAAAATATATGCAAAAACAATTTTGTGTCATTTAAAAGTCTATCAAGAGACCTGTCAGGTGGCTCAGTTGATTAAAGTGTCATCTCCATTTACCAAGGTTGCAGGTTCGATCCCTGGTCAGGGTCCATACCACTGAATGCATAAATAAGTAGAACAACAAGCCTCTCTCTCTCTCCCTCCATCCCTCAGTTTCTAAAATCAATCAAGTTTTTGATCTATCCATAAACTGAGAAAGCAGCTGTGTATTAAGAAACACACGTGAATACAGTCCACCTAGTGAATGACAAGAAACGGAGCTGAGAAAAGTTGCCAATCTAGGTGTGTTCACGGCTGACAAACTGAGAAAAGGCTATTGTGATTCTAGGTTTCCAATGTGAAAATTGGTTCGATGACATGAATACATGACACAGGAGGACATCAACTCACAACTCAGAACTCACTTCAGTTTGTCTCCATTTGTCACTTGCACCTTCTACAAAAAGTTTCCTGCAGAATCCTGTGTAGCTGTGTATTTGAAAGTCCTCAGCATGCAGCTGCTATCACACAGAGGCCCAGATTGGTTGCATTCTCAGAATCCAAAAAAGCACCAGCATTTTTTTTCTCTCAAGAAAATATCTGCTGTAGAACTACTGTCAGCAGAAGGCATTTTCTTTATATAAAAGATACAGCTTCATTTTCTATATCCTTCTGTGTTTCCATTCCTCTCGTCATCGAGGTTTGTTTAATGAGAGAGAAAAATAAATACAAAAAAAAAAAAACTCATTTACCGACTTGTGGTAGCTATTGTCTTGCACAAAAACTGTTTTTGTTTTCAAAATCAATCATCTCTGATGATTCTCAGCAAACCCCCTGTATCCACTGTGGACTACACGGGGATTATATACTTTTCTAATAAGCAAAAAATCCATGGATTGTAAAATAATTTTAAAATCTGCTTGGCTAGTTCCACCCATTTATATCTAACAGGACCAAAAACATTAAGCATTCAAGAAATGCGAGGCATTTTCCTACACCGTCATAAAGGTAAATATATGGAAACCCATGTAAGTCTGTAATGAAAGGCTGTGCTTCAAATACACACTATTTGCAAATGGAGCAAAGAGGAATTCTAAAAATACAGTGAGACACGATTCAAAGCAATTCCTATGAGGATAAAGCACTCACGTAGTAGCCAGCCCTCTTCATTATGGTAATGCTATAGTTTTATAGACACCAAAGGCTTCAATCTGATTTATGTTTAAAGGAGTGTCTACACATGATTAAGAGTTTCTTCTCAGGAGAGGTGAAGACCAGATTGTGGGCATCAGGGCACCGCAGGTGAGTAGGACAGGAAAGGGCCTGCACTGTCTACCTTGAATGCCTGGAGTCATCACGGAACAAATCTGTTCATTATACGTCAGGCATTTAGATTTTTATTCTTGCAGACATAACCGGTGTTTCTGTATTTGGAGAAAATAGGCAAGACTAATTCCCCAGGCTATAAATCCCTCTAATGTGGAGGGAAATGTGTTAGCTAGCTGTATTACAAAGCTTTTACTTCATATTTAATAGGCACCTGCAATACCAGCTTTATACAAAGCTCTCTACTTTGCAAATCTTTAAAACTTCACTTAATTTTCAGCACCAATTTCCTGCAATCTAAGGGCTTATGAAGGGTTCACTGTGTTCATACAGATCTATGCAGAATGTGCCAGAGCTTCGCTGTCTGTGATGGCATTCATTTAGAGGTGAATCCCAAATTTCTATCCCAGGCATGCTTATTTCCAACTAAAATATCCTCAGAATGAAAACTGAAGATTAGGCAGACAAAAAAAGGAGGCAAAGTAACTAGCACTGGGAGAGATATATGCAAATATCAGCTCAATGACAATCCTTCATACCATTTACAATTGAAGCTTAAAGACCCAAATACTCTGCAATCCATTAGTTTCTCAATATCCTGGAAGGGGATTAGAGTATTTCTTAATCAACTGCTAACAGACTGAAAAAGGCCACAGACTGGATATTAACGAAGCAGTGTAATACGAAAATGCAGAGATGGTGCAGATAGAAAGACAAACTGTGGATTAATGTTAAAATATAAGATATGCAAACAAGCTAAAACTGATCCTTTTCTGTTCTTTCCTGCGGCCCACATGATTATAAATCTATATAAATTCATGAGTGGTAAGGCTGTAGTAGACTTTCAATAAAAGATAGGTTAATTTCAGATATTTTCTCAAGAATAAGCCTATATAATAAAAGCCTAATATGCTAAGTGTCTGATTGTCCAGTCATCTGTTCAACCAATCAAAGCATAACATGCTAATTATATGCTAAGGCTGCTCAACAGCTCACTATGATGTGCACTGACCACCGAGGGAGCAGACGCTCTGATCAATAGGTTAGCTTGCTGCTCAGGTCCTGCTGATTGGGACTGAGTAAGATGGACTGGACATGCCCTGGAGCCCTCAGCCAACCCCTCCGCAGCTGGTTAAGCATCTCTCCTCAGCCCCAATCCTGCACCGGTGGGGTCCCTTGGCCTGGCCTGTGCCCTCTTGCAATCCAAGACCCCTTAAGTAATGTCAGAGAGCCAGTTTCCACCAGATCCCTCAGGACAGACAGAGGGACCCCACTGGTGCATAGATTTGTGCACCAGGACTCTAATTAATGTAATATCACTAGAATCATTCAAATGTGCCTCAAGGATCTTGCCTGTGCTCACAGGATGTCCCCCAAAAATGTACAAACAGTTTAACAGCTGATAGCTCAATTTTGAAAATGAAATGTATTTTAACAAACACTGCCTCTAGCTTTTATTTTTTCTGGGACACCCTGTGTATCCTACCACTCCCAGCCGTACAGGTGACCCCAAGTCCATCAGATTAAATGTGGTATGTGTTCATAGCACTGTAATCAATCAAAATGTTAAAAATTGGGGGGAAATATTTCCAACTGCCATTTAGATGATGAATAAGCATGTAAGTACAGATCCCCAGTGAATGTCCTAAAGTTATATTATAGCTCAGAAAATTCCAGATTCTGCCACTATTCTTGTCTATAGGAGACAATCTGTCTATAGGAGGAAAACAGGAGTGGGAGAGATTACATATGGATTGTTTACCAATTTTTTCCTGTGATCACTTCTTACCGCTAAGGAAGAGTAGTTGTTTAACAAATTTAAGCATTTTACATTTTAAATAATCTTGGTTTAGGGGGAAAAAGAATAGAAATCAAAACCAAAATGTCAATCATGGTAATATATGTTCTATGTTTCTGATGACTGACAGTCCAATAGGTTTGTATCAAACAAAGGCAAAAAGCATGTGTTCCTTTCCAAATGAAATGTTTGACAGATTTAACAGTTTCCTGAAACAATTGAGGAAACCTTAAACAGCAAAGTATATTTCCTTATGTGCATGAGGGATTATATTTCTACATTTGGATTTGCTTCTGTGATCTGATGCAGATTCGGGGACAATAACTGTTATAAGGGCCATAGCACATTAGCACAATTACTTATTGAGTGGCTGACTCCTATATGCCCCCCAGACACTGAAAATTTAGAGTAAGTCCCTTGCTGACTTACATTTGCAAATCCTCACTACTAGGATATCTGGCCCATGATTAGAGTCATATTTCAAAAATACCTGATATACATTTTGAGATCCTGATATGTAACAAATTCTGAAAAGTATAATAAACATAAAATTGGCTATCAAGACATCCGAGCCTTAAAAATCCACATTAAGTAATCCTTACTCAGTTTCCAACTATGTTAAATTTGTAAGACATTAACTAATTTGTTAATATTGTCAAGAGACTAATTTATAGCCTTAATAAAGGATCCATTCCAATGGATCTAAACTGAGAGAAAGCTTACTCCAACATTTTAAGAAAAGGTAAACAATTCATGACTCAGTTTTGCTTTTGTTGCTTTTAACTATTTGCAAGCTAAGAGTCCCCTCTGACAAAGCCAAACTGAGAAATTTTACTAAAAGAGAACAATGCAATTGATACAGTCCCTTTCCCTGTAAACACCCAGTTTGGTACTGCTAGACCAATACAACCACTGTAACTTCTAGCACACGGTAGACTTCTGCATTCCCCCACAATAACAGCAACAACAAAAACTTAGAGGTCAAAAAGTCTAAATAAAAATAGTGTGGACACAGAGCTTATGAGGAAAAAAATGATTTAAATGTAACACTTTCATACTTCAACCCTATCGTGTAATGTATTGTGAAAAGAATTAAGATGCCATTTGTAATATTTTGAGCGTAATCTATAGACATTCGATATGAAAATGAAACTCCAAGAGTCAAAATAATCTCCAATTGGTTATGAAGAAACCTAATTTGAGATGTGACATTTTTCATTAAAGGTAAATTCTCTTTTTTACTATTTCACATACTTTGTGCTATTATGAGAGGCTGAATATTTAGTTGCTATCACTATGCATATGCCATAAGAATATATCATTATTTCAAGTACAGTCTTTTACAAGGTAATGATAATGCTTCCAGAGCCTGCTCTGAGACACCATAAGGATGACTCATCTGAAACTCAGGGAGCATCAATTGACAGTGTTTCTAAATATAGAATTAATTGCAACAAAATTTAGAAAACAAGATAATAGAATATTTTGGCTACAGAAATTTGTTTCCTCTATATGAATAAATGTTTGGTTATGCTTAACACAATGGCAATTTTTTATTTGACCCTCCTTAAGGTCATTAGCAATAAATGTTAACGTTTATCTTAAATGCTACAGCTTAGATGTATCAAGCTGTGAAAAATATCATATCTTTGTCTTATAAACCCAAGAGGAAAGGGAGCCAGTTTGAATTAGTGGCCCAACCATGTTCCAGAATCCTGAATCATTATCTAAGGGTATTATCTGGGTATCCTCTACCTCATAAACAGAGTCCATGATCAGAGAGCACTTAGCCAAAAGGAGAGAGTAGAAAGAAAAAAAAAAAAAACAACCACTGGTAACATGTTAAATATAATTTGCAATTTGGGGAGTAATTTTTCTCCAAATGCCACCTGTGTTCAACCATCACAATATACTGCAAAATTTAGTAGTTTAAAATATCTTAAAGTTTTTGCTAGCCTCACATTAGTTAACATTTTCCTCCTTCAGTTTCAATTGCATTTTTCTTTCTCACAGTTCTAAATAGCAATTCTATGACTGTCTTGTGCATTTTGCATGACATAACAGCATTTCAGTAGTGTTTGTAGTGGGATTACTCAAAAATGAAAAGTAATCATAAATGTAATATAGTATCTCTAAATGATTGGGAATAAAAGCAATTCCCTTTATGCTGCAAAAGTACATGTATGCACTTGAGAAAAGCATGCATACACATTTTCAATGTGTAATTTCTCCACTATGCACACAAAAGTATATACTAGCAAATACTTGCTCTAGATTATGAAAAGTAAAGTAAGGATGTTTACGCTCTAAAATGAGCATTTCATTTAGAAAATGAAGCATGGCTGCTTACCCAGAACCAAACTCTAGTGTAACTATCACAGATCATTCCCTGACCGGAAGAAGCTGTCAAATGTAAACAGGTCGCTTTTATGTTTTTCTTTATCATTTTCATTTGTACCCCCATAAAAAGCACACTGGGGCCAAGAAAATTAATTCCCTAAAGCTGTCAGCTGGGTTGGGAAACAGTTTACTGTAAAGCCTCCAGCTATAATAAACGGCTGTCAATAGTGAGCGGAGAGTTGGGCTGTGGAAAAACAGGTCCTCTGGAAATGATCATCTGAGAGGGAAACGAGCTGAGTTTCCCCTTCCAATGTGCTGAGGCAGTGGTTCTCAAAGTGTGGTCCCTGGACTAGCAGCACCGGCATCTCCTAGGGTCTGGTCAGCGATGTAGACGTTCAGGCTGGACCCCAGGGGTACCAAATCAGGACCCCAGGTAGTAAGGCCCAATAACCCAATTTAAGAAACCCTATAGTTGATTCTGAGAGAGCCTACAATTTGATACTCTCATATTTTAAAAGGCATATCCGTTAAAAAAAAAAATCCTTTTCTTTTAGAGAAAATACACCAATGCTTGCTATTATTTAAAGCCCTATTGGAATTAATTATATTGTCCTTCTCTTAACTCTATTAACAATGAACTTCGCTTATTTATGAATAAACATCAAGATATAATCTTGCTTGGGAAAAAAAAAGAAAAGAAAATTCCACTAGATCTGTGAATGCTAAGGATACTTCCAAAAACTCATAAAAAATAATATGTGGACAATTCAGGGACATATCTGTTAAACACAAGGAAAAGAAAAGCTTGGTAAAAAAGAGTGGACGAAGAATGTGGCTTACAATTGTTTCACAGGACCTTTGCAGGGTCATACAAGGGAAAACAGGGGGTTTGGTGTGTGTTTGTGTATGTGGGGGGGGGGGGGGAGGGATAACAATCAGTGCACTACAAGCAAACTCATGGTTAAAAGTCAGACATTATGTTTCCACTGCATAGATAATACAAATTAACAGTATTTAAGTTTGGTAACCCTTACTCAAGAATCTTGCGTTTCACCCAGGCATCAATAAGAGGCATTAGTGAAAGGTGTTCCTGTTTAATAGCAATCTGAGCCTACTCAACTAAGAAACCTTCATAGATTATATGTAACTTTATGAATTTCTTTGAAAGCTTTTGTGGTAATAAATCTTACTTTTCAAAATTGTCTAGCTTCAGGAGCACATTTAGTATGAAAGCTACCAGTTGAAGTAAACAAACTAAGGAAAAATAATTTTTACCTTTTTGTTTTAAATTGAGTATCTTCAGATAATAATTATAGAGTTCAGTGGGAAAAATTAAAAGAGTAGTATATGATTTATGTTCTCATTCATAGAAAATATGCCTTTTCATATTAAAATTGTACATGTTGCTATCATCATCGTCTTTCCTTTCTCCCAATATTCTTTTTCTCCAATATCACAATTTTTCTTTCTCGTCATGAAAATGTTTAAAAGGTATAAGCAAAGCCATTACCATAGCTTTTATCATAATAGCAAATTATACCTACATGTGACCATCAAAATGCCTACAAGGAGAATTACACAGTGACACATGGTCTCAAGAAATGTCTAAATTGCACTTTAGTTCCAGTTAGCAAATTACTCAGCATCCTATTTCAAAGATGACATCATACAAACAAATATTGTTATGGCTAACTTAGGCTCAACAAAAGATCTTTGCCATACTTTCCTAAAATGCACTTAGCATTTATGTCACTGTCCTATAGTTTCAACTTTTGGGGCAAAGTCAGAAAAAGTGGGTCTGTATATTAGTGCTACAAGGAAATGAAAAGAAAGGTGATGTGGGAAGAATATCAATAAGTTTCTTTGGAAAACAAATTTCTGTTTTATATTAAAAGTTTAAATCATGTTAGTTTTTCAACATATTATGCAAATCATGTAATATCATCAGTTTATTGTAAATGACCTTCACATTAAAAGTCAATAATAAAAAGCAGTTTTCTTTCTTTTCATTAAAATAGTTGTTTTATACTGAAACTCATTTAGTTTCATAAATTACTTTTTCTTACCATGATTATTTACCAACTTTTATAAACCTTCAGTAATCTCAGAAATATTCTGAACTTTAAAACTTCAGCTTCTTTTCTTTTAAAAAGATGATAAATTTAACATGGAAATAAGCCATTCCAACTTCCAGTTATATCTTTCAACTTCACATTCTCACTAGAACTTCTATACTGACTTTTTAATTCTTTTCATTCTATGTATTTAAGCTCCAAGTATACTTTTACATTGTTTTAGTTTTTTTTTTTTCTTTCTTCAAGAAATGGAGATTTTAGTTGAATAATTATAGTCAACACATTTAATGATCTAGGAGTATCTATGTGATTCATTGTCAAAATTATTTTTATAAATAAACACAAAATCTTAAAGTGCCTCCAGAGCAATAATCACTAGAAGATGAGAAGGAAATGGAGTCTCAGTAAGACCTTCTACCCCACCTCACTCCCACTTGGGGGGAAGAATCTTGAATTTCCAATCACTAATCAATGACTGTCAATAAGTACTACATCCACATTTATTTTGCTTTACTGTATTTTCTGAAATCTACATATTCCTTATTTTGAACAAATTCAGATGGGCCAGCACCATAGATGGACTCAATACCAACCAAGATCGAACATGGATTGTGAAGTGCTAGAAAGGTGGTGTGGTGAGAGCTAATCACAAAAGAGCAAGCAAACGAACTGAAATGCCAGTTGCTCCAGAGCAACTATCATTAAATAAAAGGTATCTTTGGCTGTAGTACCAGCGTGATGTCTCCCTCCCCCCTCTCCTTGCTACTGCGGGATTGGCACCTGGCCAGCGCAAGCACATGATACCCTAGTGCCATCTACAGGCTATTATTGACACTCAAATTCCGTGGCAACAGACAAGCACCAGTGAAATAAATTAGACAGTGCTGCACTTAAGTCTTTATTAACATGGAATTATTAGACCTAAGAAAAACTAATTCTGGATTTGGTTGAAATATGAGTTTCTCAGCCTCTTAATCCCTCTTCCTATGGCATATTTCACAGTTTAAAATGAATTATGACAGATCACTTATGCATTACTAAGATGAGAGAATATTTACAATGGATTCATTCTTTTCTGTATAAATGATTAAATCAGGGAGACAGCATTCCTTCTTTTTTTTTTTTTTCTTTTTGCTTTTTTCTTTGCAAGAGTACTTTGGCCATTGTGGACAACCTGCAAATCTTTCTATGCAATACCCAACTTGCTATATTACAAATAAAATCATCTGAAATCAAAAAGAGGACCTATATGGCTTAGTTGCAAACTATCCACAACCATGTGCTTCACAGCTGATGTACATTTAATATTCTACCATCTTGTTTAGAGACCAAAAAAAAAAAAAAAAAAAAGTTAACCCCTTTAGCAACCAAGGCTCCAATATAATCACCGTCAGCCCTTCAAACGTCATTTAACGCTTGGGATTTGAAGGTGACTTTTTAGAGGAAAAGGTAATGTGACAGTGTCGAAGCCGTCAATTTGGGAGCCCGGGGAGCAGGAATTTGACATATCAGGACAGGTTTTCTTCTTCAGCCAACGTTATCCGGGGACATTTGGAATCATTTCCTCTTTTCATCTTTTGCCTTTTGAAGCAAACTGGGAAGTTAAATAATTCTCAGGACTCAGAGAAAATTTCAAAGCTGTTCTAAAAAAAAAATTCTTGACTGAGCCTCAGAGGAAGAGAAAAAGGGGTCAAGTTTTTTTTTTTCTTTTTTCTCTTTTCTTTTTTCCCTCCTCTTTATCACTATGCTAAAAGTTGGACCAACACAACAGACACCCTGGCACGTCAGTACTGGTTGACTGGGCACTTGTATGCAGTACTTATAGACCAGTAAAAGTGCTCGTTTACCTGTCTGGTGTGTAAGGGGCCCTTTGTCTTGAAGCCTCCTTGGGAGCTGCACTCCGAGGCACTGAAGTGATCTGAGCTAGTGGAGGAGCGTTTGGAGAGCGTGTCACAGCCCCCGCCGACGAAGGTGTTGTCCAGGGGGAGCTCCTGGATCACGTGGTGCTTCTTGCCGGACAGCGGGGTGTCGGGCTTGAGGTGGAAGGCGGGCTGCGGGGAGGCGGACTTGTAGTGCTTGGCCAGGTCCGGGCTGCCGGGCTTGAAGGTGGTGGTGGGCGGCGCGGGGCCCCAGTCGAAGCGGCCCAGGCCCTGCTCCTCCAGCTCGGCGGCGGGCAGGCTGCTGATGGTCCCGTTGATGGGCTGGTGCGCCGCGGCGTCGTCGTCGTCATCGTCGCAGCGTTTGGACTCGTCGATGGTGACAAAGTTCAGCAGGGAGCTCTTGGGGGACCTCCTCTTCTTCCTCTTCTTCTTCTTGCCCTGCTTGCCCCCGTCCTGGTTGGGGGACATCCACTCGGCGGCGGCGCCCCCCTGCTTGCCCCGCTGCTGCGCCGCCTTGAAGCGGGACGCGTGGCGGCAGCGCACCAGCACGGTCACGAAGATGACGGCCAGCACCACCATGGCCCCGGCCACCACGGCGATCAGGATGGTGAGGTAGTCCTCGTTCTGGTAGGGCTGGCTGCTGTCCCCGATGTTCCTGTCCAGGGGCGTCTCCAGGGTCCTGCGGATGAGGTCGTGGATGTGGGAGGCGTTGCCGGCCGTGTCGTTGACGTAAAGGAAGACGAGCACGAGCGTGTGCAGGGCCCGGGGGTAGCCCAGGTCGCTGATGTTCACCACCAGGCGGTGCAGCCCCACGTCCCCCGCGGAGGGCTTCTCCTCCAGCGTGATGTTGCCCGTGACCGGGTCGATGCGGAAGAGGCCCTTGCCGTTGCCGCTCACGATGGTGTACTTGAGCTCGGCGTTCATGCCCGTGTCGATGTCCACGGCGAACACCTCGGCCACCACGGAGCCCGGGATGGCGGACAGCGGCACCAGCCGGAAGGACGTGTTGGACGGCGGCGAGATGACCACGGGGCTGTTGTCGTTCACGTCCATCACGTTGATGGTGACCTTGGCCGTGGAGGAGCGCGCCGGCTGCCCGCCGTCCGTGGCCTTCACGTCGAAGGTGTAGGAGCTCTGCTGCTCGCGGTCGAACGACACGTTGGACCGGATGACCCCCGAGGCCGGGTCCAGCACGAAGTTGTCGTGGTCGTGCAGGATGGAGAGGGTCACGGCCTTGTTGTCGCCGGCGTCGGCGTCCGTCACGGTGATCACGCCCACCGTGCTGTACTTGGGCAGGTTCTCCGACACGAAGAACTGGAAGTGGTTGTGCGTGAACTTGGGGCTGTTGTCGTTCTCGTCCAGCACCGTGACGATGACGGCCGCCTGGCTCTGCAGCGGCGGCGTCCCGTTATCCCTGGCCGTGACCGTGAAGATGAAGCGCTCCTGCTCCTCCCGGTCGAAGACCCTGGAGGCGGTCAGGACCCCCGTCTTGCGGTCCAGGTCGAAGAAGGAGGCGTTGGGGCCCAGCTGGTACACGATGTCTGCGTTCTTCCCGCTGTCCTCGTCGGTGGCGCTGATCGTGGTGAGGTAGAGCCCCCGCCGGTTGTTCTCGGAGACGGACAGCTCGATGACAGGCTGGCTGAAGATGGGCGGGTTGTCATTCTCATCCTCCAGCTTGACCCTCACCAGGGCGGTCTGGTTCAGACTGGGCTTCCCCGAGTCCGAGGCCACGATCTTAAAGCTGAATTCTTTGGTGCCCTCGTAATCCAGCAGGGAGGAGGTCTCCAGCAGATACTGGTTGTCGTACACGGCCTTCAGGTGGAACGGGACCTCCCTCTCAATGAAGCAGATCACTTTGCCGTTCACGTCCGTGTCCTTGTCGGAGACTGTGATGAGGGCAATCTTGGTGTTGACGGGGTCTTTCTCGGACAGGTACACCGTGCCGTTGATGGGGCTGATGATGTACCTGAGGTCTATGTTGGGAGGGTTGTCGTTGACGTCCGTCACGTTGATGGTGACGGTGGCTCGGGCGGGCGTGGAGCTGCCGTCGCTGGCCAGCACTGTCACTTTGTGGATGGCCGTCTCCTCCCGATCTAAGGACCTCTGGACGGTGATGAGCCCGGTGGTGTTGTTTAAAGCAAAGAGCCTTTTGGTAGCAGGGGCGACCTGGGCACCAAAAATGTACCGGATTTCAGCGTTGCTGCCTATGTCTGCGTCCGTGGCGTGGAGCTGAATCACAGAGGTGCCCACGGGAGCATTCTCTGGGATGTGGACCTCCACCTGACCCTCCTTAAACACCGGCCTGTTGTCGTTCACATCGCTCACTGTGACCTGCAGGATGGCCGTGCTGGACTTCTGCGGGGTGCCCCCGTCCTCCACCTTGATTTTCATCACATAGGTATCTTTCTGCTCTCTGTCCAAGTTTTGCTGAACAATCAATTGCGGCCACTTCTCCCCCTCCGGAGTTTCCACAATATCCAGTCCAAACACACTCTGCCCATTTAACAATTCGTAATGCTGAACCCCGTTGAAGCCTGTGTCGGGATCTGTGGCCGATGGGATTGGAAAGCGGCTGTTGATCAAAGTGTTTTCTGGAATCGAGATATTGATGACCGGGGATGGAAACATGGGGGCATTGTCATTGGTATCCTTCACAATTATTTTTATTTTGATCAGCCTGAAAAAATCATTGGGGAGGATCACCACCTCAAGTTCAAAGAAACACTCATTCTCCTCAGCATACGAGGCGCCCGCACAGAGTTTCTCTCTGTCTATTCTGTTGGAGGTTGTGAAAATCTCCCCAGTGCTGCTGGACACTTTCACCAAAGGGGCATCCCCAGCTTTAGAAACCAGTCTGTAGACAAGGCTGGCGCTGGTCCCCGTGGCAGCATTGATGTGAGAAATGTTCAGGTCCTTTGGTATGTTTCCTATGGGCACATTTTCAGGCAATTCCTCTCTAATCGTGTAAATAAGTTCTTGAGCTATTGCGGAATCCAGCCTTAAACAGGCAATCAGAGCAGCCAACAGGTAAAAATCCCTCAGGTCCATGATAATGTATTTATTTTCTTTTCCCGAATGCTAGGGCTTAAAGGTTCCCACTGAGGAAGGGTGCACGGCTTGCAAGAGGAAGCGTGCATGGGCTGGAGGATGCACTACATCTCATCGCTTATTTGGAGACAGCCACTGTCAACACAATTGTACAGACAACATTATTCTCCAGCACACAGGAACACACAGTCACGAAACATTACAGCACATTTTCCACTGCATATTGGTAAACATGGCAGTTTGCTCTGCCCCTGTTCGCAAGTTAACTCTGTGGATGAAAACACTCAATGTCCCCTGCTTGTTGCATCTGGCCAGAGAAAATAAAAAAAACCTTCTACTTTTGAATTCAGGACAGCTGCTATTTTTACCTGCAGTCACCCACACTGTTTTTCAGGACACGGTTTAATTCAAAACACGCATTCTTGAATTCTTGTTCTCCTCCCCTCCCCCTGGCTTACCTGCCTTCTGGTTTCTAACCCACCTCCCTTAATTGTTGGTTATTATTTTATTATTTTATTTTTAGGTGGGGAGTGAAAAACACTAAGTATTTAGCTGTGCTTCCTGCTAACTGCTTTGTCACATGTCAACTGTGATGAGTTTTCTTCTCTGCCACACTGAGTCATCTCTCTTCTCTCTCTCTCTCTTTTTTTTTTTTTCTTTATTTCTTTCTAAAAGGACTATGCCTTTCCTTCCCTCCAGTTCTTCAACTGCCTTCTCACACAATCTTCCTGGGAAACAAGCATCGGACATGCTGCAGCATCAGCAGCAATAGCCGCCGGCCACTACAGATCCGTATTGCCTAAAAGCACAACACCAAGACTCCAAATGCCTTATCCAGACCTTGCTCTCGTTTCTCCATGTTGCCAAATGAACCCCATTAGCATTAATAAACACATGAAAAACTTTACAAAATCATAAATATGAGATTTCCTGTCCTAGAGGTGAAAGAGAGTGTCAAGGTGTATGTGAAACGCAGCAAAATTTCCATGTAACGGCACAATCTTTTCTACAGAGCCTAACAGAGGGGGTGGGGGGAAGGCAGTTTCTTAACCCTGATCTCCGTTATAATATTAGTAACATCTGCCACACATCAATACTGCAACCCAATAATGCAGGTTAAAAGGCTGCTGCTTAGATGCTCCCCTAACTGCAATTGAAACGGGTGCAAGGCTCCAGGCAGCCACCCACTAGAGTAAAACCGGTCAGTTCCCAGGCTCTGATCTCATCTGCATTAAGCGGCACGGGAGCTGATGCCCGTGATTAGTTCCGGCAGGGTGGTGCAGGTAGGGATGCAGATACAGCCTGGTAGGTGAGTTCTGCCCCAGCCTTCTACCCAATTACAAACATCCCCCCCGTCTGCACCGAGGACATATCTAAACACAAGCATTTACAATCGTGCATGCGAAACTTTACACTTACGTTAGTTGCCTCAACCTTTCCCCTTCCCCGGTATGCTGCTGCAGTTAGGAACGCTCTGTTCCCACACATAGAAAGCCATGCATCTGGTAAGCACCAGTTCGGGGGAGGAATCTGGAGCAGCCAAACGTTTCCTCCCGGTGAAATGTGTTGCTTCGGGCTGGCAAATTAGCAACTCCGGAGAACAAATTCACAGATTTGTCGCTATTCTCCCCCGACATTCCGTCTCCTCGATTGCCCAGGGGGTCTGGGCTCCTCTGGTATTTGGCACGCACGGCATCCAGCCGCACTTGCTCAGCTCAGGGGTATGTTCCAAGGCATCCGGCATAGCATTTCCCTCCGATGGCAGTCCTGCTTAAGTCCCTAACTTCTTGTAAGGAAACCTCAGAGTTGGGGTGATGGTGGTGATCCTTCCTGCGGCTCTCCGGGGGAGAGGTGACAGCGGCCCGGAAAAAAGAAAAAAAAAAAATCCCTCATCGGTTGGTTCTCTCTCTCCTCTCTCTGGTGTGAGAGACTCCGGGGCTCTTCTTCCCGGCTGGCTCGCTCTCCCTCTCCCGCTTCTGCTCCTCGGCCCCTCTCGCCGGCTCCCTCTCCTCCTCGCTCCGAACTGAATTTCTTGATATAACTCTCAATAAGCCCACAGGGAGGGCGTGACGGCCCGGGCCCCGCCCCCGGCGCCTGATTGGCCCGCGTCCTGCGGTGCGGCAGCCGCGCGCGAGGGCGGGAGGGAGGGAGGGGGCGCCGCGCGGGAGGGGGCGCCGCGCGGGGCGGGCGCTGCCGGTCTCCCAGCCCCCCTCTCCTGGGCGCCCCCTCGGCCGCAGCGAAAACGCGGAGCGCCGATCCCGGCCCCGGGAGAGCGGGCTCCCGGCGGCGCACGGAGCAGGCCCGGCGGGGCCGGCCGGGCGGAGCAGGCGGCTCCTCCGCGCGCTCGCTCCGGGCGGCGATCGCCCGCCGATCCCGGCGGCCTGGCTGGCGAGGACGGGCGCGGGCGGGGACCGGCGGGCGGGGATGCGGGGATGCGGGGATGCGGGCGCCGGTCCAGGGCGCCTCGGGCACCGCTGCGGGCGGATGGAGGACGCCGAGGGCACTCCTATCTGGCGCACATTTCCTTTTCCACATGGAGGGGCCAACATGCCAAGAGGGGAGTCCACCCGGAGTCCGAGGCCGGCCGGAGATGTAGGGCTGCCCCTTCGGACGGGAGTACGGGGCCGGCGGGTCTCCTGGGGCGCATCGGACAGACAGCACGCCCGGCGATGCTGGCAGGGACTTGGCCAGAAGGGCGGATGGAGCGGGGCGGGTAGCGAAAGGTCCGGGCAGGGAGTCTTTGGATCTCAGTGGAGACCGGGAAGGAAAGGAACTAGAGCCTTTCTGGCCTGATGGGTGACGGGAGCGGGCGGGGAGAAGGAGGACGGCAGCCTTGGGGGGCCCCGATCGGCCCTGGCCAGCCGGGTGCGGCGCGAAGTCTCCTCTGCGGGCGCCGCTGCGCTCCGGCTGCTGCGCTCCCGCTCCGCCGCGCGGGAGCCAGAGAGCCCGGCCGCCCCGACCCGCGGCCGCGGCACAGCCGCTGCCAGCTCACTTAGCTGCAAACTTTGCCTGCGAAAGGCTGGAAGGAGTCTCGTCCAGCTGCTTCCCCAGGCTGCGGACCCTTTCCTTTCCCCTGGCACTTTCTGCTGATTCCAACTTTACGCGTAATGCTTGTCTTTCCCTGTGCCAGTCGTGTCTCTGACTCCTTGGGTAGCGTATACCCACACGTTTCTCATTTTCATGCAAGTGCAGGATGGAATGACTCCCAGAAAGGATTAGCTTATTTTTTTTTTTTTTAAATAGTGGCCCCGAATACTAAAACTAGGCTATCTCTCTGTATGACTGATCTTTAAAAGCAGTAATCTACAAGGTTTGCAAAATGGGTTGTTACCAAAAGGATATATGCAGGAGTAAAGTTTGAGGCTTTGATAATAGTTCACTTGGAACAAACATTTTATTTTATTTATTTTTTGAATGACCTGTAAAGGTTGTCTGAGAAGGTCTTAATGTGTAATTGGATAACTGGTTCTAATGTACAGGGAGAATAAAGGGCATTTATTTTAAATTTCCGTGTTCCCCATTCTGTGCTGAGCTGTGGATGGATGCATTGATGGCTCTTCACACAGTTCTGCACTATGATGGCATGTACAAAGATACCTCTTAGTTTCTGAATAAAGTGGTTTTCTTTTTCAATATGAACACTTATTTTTAGATACTTAAGTTAAAATGTAAAAATATTATCACCAAGCAAACCCACCAAACTTAGATATTGCATAATTTCACTATTTAACCAACTCTGACATTACGATGTTCCCACATCAATGACTATATGTATCTTTTCCTGAGGTCAATGTTCATGGCAAAATTCAGTGCCTAATATGCACTAAAATAGGTAAATCTCAATGAGAAATATAAAACAGGTTTTCTGAAGGCAATAGATTGATAAAGCTTTCTAAATAGCCAAAAGTCCTCTCATATCATAATAGTAGCATTTTGTATGATTAGAGTATACAAAATTTAAGAATAAAAATGTAATTTTAAGTATTTAAAATTATAAATAAAAATGTTACCTCATAGAACAATACTAGTGAATTAAAGGAAGCTTCTTTTATCTTAACTCTGAATGATCATTTTGCCATTCACAAAATGTACAATTAGAACTAGTGCATTGTTCCAGTTGATACCTCTTTTATGCTCTGAACTTGTTTAAAGTAATAAATGAACCATCATTTTGATACATTTACAATAAACAGCAGCACAGCCACTTCCAGTTCACTTCTTAGGCATCACAGTTATCTCACGTTCCTATGCTAATCATACTATAGTCATTTTCAAAGTCACGTTGCAGTCACAGCATATAACTTAGCAATAATTAATATCACTACTAAGCAGAATTATTTCTGTGAGCTAAGGGGTAGCTTTACTAGTAGTCAGAACTCATTACTATCCTATGCTCATAAGTGAAATCTTAGTATGAACACAGATGAAGGTTAAGGAGGAAAAAATCGTATGATTACATTTATGACCATGAGACTCCAATTACAGAAACCAAAGGTCAAAGCCCCCGAATGAGGTCCATCTCTAGACTCATCAAAGGAGGTTGGCTATAACACAGAAACAGCGCTACTGACTTCATGCATCCTGTCATTTAGGTGTTTATTTGGCATACCTAAATTACTGGAATTCTGTAATCATACTAGTTTTATCTCTTGAAGCTAGAATGGTTGAAGCTTATTGTTTGCCCTATTATATTCCAACTGCTAAACTCCAGAATGAGAACTATTATTAAAGATCTTATTCATATTCAGGAAGAAAATTAAATATAAAGGGTCATATTTCTCACCCTCTGCTATCATAACTTGAGGCTTCTGCCCAGACATCTATATAAAACATTTCCATAATGAGAGCTGCTCACAATTCACCTCTTCTACCTTATTTTTTAAAAGTTACATCTACATAATTATGTATTAGGAAAATCCTATTGAGCATAAATTTTAATTTTTGTAGGAGGCTATCTATTGGTTTTGATGCATTTTAATCAGTTTTTTTTCCTTCAGTGAATTTAATAAAATATTTGATTTCCAATTATGTGACTTCCAGTATAGATCTTCCAGTATATCTATTAGGGTTCCAATTAGATCTCAGTAATTAACCCATACTCATCTTTGTCATTGCATACTTTCTACAGCAAGGAATTGTTATAGTCTTGCATGTGTTGTACCTGATTAGTATATAATTTAGGAATTATGCCATCTGAGCTACAGTAAAACTGCTTTAGTGTTCCCTGCTGCTATATAGGTCATGGGATATTGTGAAGCTGAGTCACCTTAGACCAGCTAAGTAAAGACTTAAATACTATTTCAGATTAATACAGAAACAGATGTTGAGTTAACATTATTTTACATCCCAACATTTAATGTTGTTCTATTTATATATCTAAACAATTTTCATGTGATGGCATTTAATAACTTCAATTATCAAGCAGTTTGGTTTGTTAATTGAATTTTCATCTATGACTTTTTAGTTTCCAGTCAGCATTTTAAAATTACATTTCACACAGAGATTGTAAAGGCTTTCTGCATTGTTACAGTTTATATAAAAGCCATAGACTGGTATTTGCAATGATCAAATGACCTCCCCAAGGATTTTAAGACTAAAATGTTCAACTTTAACATATTATTTCTGTATTCCAATCAAAGTGAAAAGTAAAATAAAATAAATACTAGTGTGCCTTGTACTTCTAAAGTTCCTTTAATCCAGATGTCTCATTGTGTCTAACAGACATTAATCAATCAATCACAGGGATCTTGTGTCACAGCAGGTATTATTGTCCCCATTTCACAAAAGAGTCTAGACTATTATCCTGTACTTCTGGGGGAAATTTGTGTGAAAATGCTAAGGGTTATTTATATTATCAGGACAATGCAGAATGTTAACAGCATACAAAATTAACACCTTTTAAGACTGTGCAAACTGGCAAAGTGTAGTAAGGTCCTTGAATAATTCTTCTGCTGCACTATTAGGTCTTTCCTTTGAATAGATTTTTTTTTTCTCTCTTCACTTTAAAGTGATATAATTTCATTGAAATGTAATAGAAAACTTTCTGTTTCTTGTCTATAGAACATTTATTTTCTGTAGGTAAGAACTGTTAGATCAGAATATCAAGTATGATCCATTTCATTATTTTTTATATAAAATAAAATGCCCCCAAATGCAGAAATTGCAGGCACATTATTCAGAAGCACCTCTATTTATCCTTAAAAATAGATATAGATAAGTGTTGAGACAAAAACACATTTAATACACAATAGCATTTGCCCAAAAATTGGGAAAGTGATTTTCTTAGATATTAGAACTTCCTCAAATTAAAATAAACACCATACAAGTTTTTTTCTTTATTCTCTTTAATACATTCTCATTAATAAGAGTATGTTGTTGAAAAAAGAACTTGATAGTACCTGAAACATTATTCTAATAACTTTTATTCCTATTCGTCTCTCCCACTTCTGCATGCCTATATTTTTTCCATTCTTTTTCTTTTTTTAAAAATAAACTTACGTGATATTCTTCTAGGAGCCCAACTTGTTACATAATGTACACATAAATAGACTTACTAATATAGGGCAGAATGGATAAGCCTCATTTTTCTCTTATAGTCTCCTCTCAGGAACCAAATTCAACCCGCAGTCCCCCTCTAATTGAATTAGGATGAGTCAGGGAGACTATGCATATTCCATTGACTCCTGCAGCCCTGGCTTAATTCCAGATCACTGATAACACCCAAGTAATAGAGATAGGGATTGCTCAGCCTTTAAATACACTGGCGTGCTTTGTCTGGGATTTAAGTCAATACCACTTTACTTTCAAAAATTATGTATGCATACACATAATCCTTTAATATGTCTTTTCTTAAACAGAAATCTTATTTTGTAGTGTATTAATATACAATCTTTTAAACGGCCCTAAAACGCACATCATCTTTTCAGTCCTATCCCTGTGAATTTACTGTGCTCTAGCTACACAGAGATTGGAGAA
Source organism: Pipistrellus hanaki (assembly GCF_964339955.1). Classification (NCBI taxonomy): domain Eukaryota; kingdom Metazoa; phylum Chordata; class Mammalia; order Chiroptera; family Vespertilionidae; genus Pipistrellus; species Pipistrellus hanaki. The sequence continues at coordinate 61,100,605 of NC_140505.1, read as the reverse complement.
ATTTTCATAAAGGATAAAAAGCATCTCAAATAACCTTCTTGGCTGTATGGAATGGAGTCTGTCTGCTTTAAAGTAAGCCAGGACACATCATCAGAGAGATGTATTTTTAAAAATAGAAGTTATAAGGAACATTATATGTTGAAAGTTTGAAGCATAAGCCTAATTAGAAAATCTATCCTTGGAAAAATATCACTCGCAAAGTAAAATAATGCAATAAATACTTCTTATATTTAAAAAGATTTGAAACATTTTTTTTAATGTCACCCACCAAAACAGTTATGCGATCTATTAATTTGGAGAGTAAATAAGCATCTCCATTTGAGTACAGAATCAGTATGACTATAGCTATTATCTGTGTAATTGCTGGAAGGAACAATCATACCAATGGATGTGTCTTCAAAAGCTATATGCTGAAATGATGGAATTATTTCCCAGTAATACTAGTCTCCCACTGTGGAAGTAGGCTGACATTTTGGTATATTAGAACAGGTAAGGAGATCCTGAAGATCAGGTGACATTTCAGACACACTCCACAATTAGTAGGAAAAAGAGGAAAGGGAGAATTACATGAAATGACTATAAAACACAAAAGTGAAAAATGTCATGTCATAAATTTATTACTTCACTCAAAAATCTAATTAAAAAAAACATACCATGTAAAAATCATCTACTATATTTTTTTAAAGCCTCTGTATTCTCAAGCACAGAGTTATTTAATATCTACAAGGTGGGGAAAAGTAGGATTGTAGTTGTGAATACTCTAAACACAGAGTTTATTCTTGTATCTTTTATTAATTATTGTATCTTCTATACAGACAACTGTAAACCTACTTTTGCCCCACCCCATATATCTTAAGCATAAAGTCAGCTGAGGCCTCTTGCTGTTTTTTTTCTTTTATTGTTGTTATTTTTTTACATAGAGGCAAATGGTCCTGAAAGTACTTCCTACTTTGCTAATTCTCATCATCATATCTTTCTTTATAGTTTATATTTTAAATACTTTGCTTATTACATTCATTGTAACATTTCAAATGTCCAATAGCAAGTTTGGGGAAATATACCTAAATAAGTATACTGACAATTTAGTTGTGTTCTTCTTCATATTGTCCCGGAATGTTTATCGTTTATTATGGTAAGCCTAATAATATACTAAAGTTGACTTTTTTGTGATTTAAATAACAATTAACTGAACTGATTCTGTTTATCTCAAACTTTAATTAGAACACAGATTACCCAGATACCTTGTTAAATTAAAATGCAGATTGATATACTTGTTTTGGGGTGGGAGTTGAAGTCTTGCATTTCAACCAAGTCCTCGGGGGATCCTGCTGCTGTGGATCTCTGGGACCACCTGAAGCAGCAAGAACCCAAAAGGCCTCTTAGATACGGGACAACATGCAAAAGCGAACACTGGAGAAAGGATTATACCTGATCTTTACCGTGCGCGGATTAATTCTGTTACCACGCATTCTTCGGATGCAGATACAGCTCAGACACTCCAGGAATGTACACACCACTTATATGTTAACTTGGTTTAGCTTATTTTCTTCCTCACAGAAATTAAATATCTTGAGCTAAATTTTAGTTTTACTTTGGACTGAAAATGAGGAAGATGTCCATTTGGAGGCTGGCACCTTTTTGGGGAGGATAGAACTGCATGGAACAGAACAGGGGACACAGAGCACCTGCTAGGCAATGGGAGGGTACAGGGTGCTGATGCATGTAGAAAGTATCAACCAGCATGTGACAGGATACATGCCTGAACACCTATGTGCCCTCTCCCTGCTCACAAGAGTTTCTCCTTTTTTGGGCAATGTTTCTCCTAAATCCCACCCATGTGGTAAGCAAAACAACCACCTTCACACAGCATAACCTTCTCCCGCTCTGCCTGAAAGTAATGGATCTACCCCATCTGCTAACACCTGGTTATGTTTACTACGAAGATACTAAATCCAAGTGGGCCAATGGGCACCTTCATCAAAGAACCTGGAGTCTGTAATCAAGATACTTACTCCAAGATCCATCTAATTGTTCAGTAAACAGGAAGTGATGTATTCTGGGGAGTAATTAGAAGCAATTTTTAATTGTGTAAACCAGGAAAACAAAGAGAAGTAGAGGGCGAGAGAATAAGAAAAATGAAGGTGATACACATAAAGAATCAGAGACAGAGAGAGGATAGGGAGATATAGGGGAGATAAGAGATCAACTGAAGGACTTGTATGCATGCAAATAAGCATAACCAATGGACACAAAACTTGGGGAGGGAGAGCATATATGGGAGTGTGTGTGTGTCGGGGGGATTGGTAAGATATGTACACATATAATACCTTAATAAAAAAAATGAAAAAATAAAGAATCAGAAACAGAGAACCCCTTATGGCAGTTAATGATCTGGTTCCAGTTCATGGTTGGTGCCCAGTTATATACCTACCAATGTTTCTTAAGAGCTAATCTAGGAGCCTTTATAATAGTTTGCAAGAAAGACCTAATTAATATGAGCTAATCACAGGAACTAGTAATTTTGCTTGACCCTAGCTATTCCTGATTAATTAACACACTGAAAGGCTAAAATATGGACTGTGAAAGCATGACTGGGATTTTATAATTGTGGGAGAGAATAAAGAAGAGTGAGAATAATCAAATTTTTATATGAGTGGTTTTAAGCATAGGGTAACATTACCCCTTGGGTGACACTTGGCAATGTCTGGAGACATTTTGATCATCACAACTATAACATGGGTGGAGAGGCTGGTATTGCTACTGACGTGTAGTGGGGTGGAGGCCAGGGATGAGGCTAAATATTGTAAAATGTGCAGTACAGCTGCCCCTCCCTCACTCCTCTTTCCCCAACACACACACACACACACACACACACACACACACACACACACCCCACACCACACACACACAGAGGCACACACACACAGAGGCACAGACACACAGAGGCACACACACACACAAACACACAGAGGCAAACACACACACAGAGGCACACACACACAGAAGCACACACACACACACACACACACAGAGGCAAACACACACTATAGCTCAAAGTGGCAGTAGTGCCAAAGTTGTGAAACCCTGCTGTAGAGGAATATTTGAATGGAAAAAAAAAAGTAATATAATTTATTTGGTTTGTTGTTAAGATTTTTTTCATTCTTGTTACCATAGTCTCAATAACATTTTATTCCTACAAAGGGTATAAATCGCATATAGTTTTATTCCGAAGTTTTTGGGTCAACTTAATGGTTCCTGGAAATCCACAAATTAAAATGTAATAACAACCTAATAAATAAGCAACAACTTTCTGAATTAGGTTAAATATTCAGAGAAAACATTCTGAATAAATATTGAGAACTACAAAATGAATTTTTAACTGTACACTAGTTGGCTCATCTGGGATCATTTTAAAAGTTAAAGATTTCTAAAATAATTTTTAACTGTGGTAAACACTGCCATCTCGAGGAATTTTCTGGTAATGCATATCAAAACTAAAATAAAAGTGTTATATATATGGATTTATGCCATAATTTTTATTTTATAAATTTCATAAATGTGAAAAAATATTTTATATCACATTAAATAAAAGTAATTATAAAACTGAGTTATTAACTAATACTATTGCTGTGATTTTCAAATATCAATACATTGTCAAAATAGTTATTTGAATGAAATCATTTTATTAACCATATTTTCAAGATGTTTTCTCACATTTGTCAGATAATAATTTAACTATTGTATTTAACAAACTAATTATAATATCAGAATTATAATCAGATTTTGCAAAAGGTGTATTAGAATCAATAGCTAGAAAACCCTGCAATGCAATGATATCATAATATAAGGTACACACTTTAAAACAAATGCTTCTGTTTAAAAAGCGACACAATTGCCTGTACTATTCTTATTATTTCTTGCTTTCCTCCCCCCGTCTTTTGTGTTAGTTTTTAAAATGTATATTTTTCAGTTCTGTTTCATTAGCTTACTCCAGGTGCTAATTTCTAAGTTCTGCTTTTTTTAGTTCTTCCTTAATCAGTGGTAGCCAAGACTGCAGAAACTCGGGCCTTGAAACAAAGCTTGCTGCTTTGTCTAGTCAAATAGAAATACAAGCACATTAACACCTATGAAGTTTCCATTGTCAGAACTGATTAACAGGAACAAAGAAAAACATGTATGTTCTATAACAATTTCTCCACATAACAATAGCACTAATTTTTGAAAGTTAAGGGGCTACTTGCCAAAGCCGGTTTGGCTCAGTGGTAGAGCGTCGGTCTGCGGACTGAAAGGTCCCAGGTTCGATTCTGGTCAAGGGCACATCCCCGGTAGGGGGTGTGCAAGAGGCAGCTGGTCAATGTTTCTCTCTCATCAACGTTTCTAGCTCTCTATCCCTCTCACTTTCTCTCTGTTAAAAATCAATAAAATATATTTAAAAGTTAAGGGGCTACTTGGTATTTTCATTCATATAGTTAAAATTATGCAAATATTACCTACTGAAATTTATTTTATATTCCAACTTCATTACTAAATCCAACTTCATTACTAATAAAATTTGTGAAAGTCTACTTTATATCACTATGTTACACATATTTGCAATTTTCTGAAATAACTAGGATTCTATTTTAGAACCTTCTTTAATGTTAGATCTGCACTTAAAGGGCTTGATTATTAATTTAATTCTATTACTATGAACACAAAAGAAAGTATAAATTTCAAATCAAGTTAAAAAAAGATATCTAGCATTAACCTTAGTGCTGCAAAGATGCTAAAATGCTGTAGAGAAGTCTAGCTGAAGGGGAAATCTGTAAGTGGGGATACAAGTAATTTTTCTTTTCATAATTTGATGTTATAATTACAATGAATACCCGTGTCAGAATCTGATACAATCTTATTTGATTTTTTTTTAAGCCAGTAAAAAGTACAGGATTAATAATACTGATCAAATGCTGATGAATCAAAGTGCTGTGATCAGATCAGGGTCATTGTCTTGCAAAATTGAAGAATTAGTTCATGGACAAAGACAGTTAGCAGAAGTAAAGTTTATTGAGAGGGTGGACTCCCAGTAGCAGAGAGGGGACCCACAGTGGGTGGCTGGCGAAGCTTCTTTATCCAGGGATAGCTATATGCTTTGCTATCTCCTGATTGGTCCTTCCAAAGAATTCTGCCTTAGCATCATCTAAGCATTTTAAAGCTCACATCTCCTGTGATGAGTGAATAGAAGGCCATGGTATATTTACACAATGGAAATACTATGCAGCTGTAAAAATGAAGGGCCTCAACACGGAGGGACCTGGAGATAATTACGTTCAGTGAAAACCTGTGCCTTTAAAAAAAAATACATATATATATATATATATATATATATATATATATTGATTTTTTACAAAGAGGAAGAGAGAAGGATAGAGAGTTAGAAACATTGATGAGAGAGAATCATCGATCAGCTGCCTCTTGCACACCCGCTTCTGGGGATGTGCCCGCAACCAAGGTACATGCCCCCGAATGGAATAGAACCCGGGACCCTTCAGTCCTCAGGCTGATGCTCTATCCACTGAGCCAAACCGGTTTCGGCAAAACCTGTGCCTTTTTTATAAGAAAACTTTTTTGACAGAAAGTAGAATTTATTGGTGAGTGTAAGGTGGGGACAGCACTCAGACCCTCGTTAATTCAGGACCCACCGTTTGTCCAGGGGACCATGATGAGGATGTATATGACCTCACAGCCATCTAGGATGAGTCGCTTTTCAGCCATCAGGTGTTCAAATGCATCCGCATTAAACTTAATAAGGCCCCACCGCTTGGAGATGTGACTCTTGAAGTGTTCAGGGGATTGAACTTGGCTCTGTGTAGGGCCTCAGTCACATGTTCCTTGCTCTGAAGCTTGGTGCAATGGACAGGATGACTTGCCCATGTGGACCCTGGCCTGGCCACTGAGCCCTGGGCTTCCTGAAGGCCTCGGGGCAGGACAGCATCTTGTTGATGCGGAGAGCGTGGGAGGGGCAGAGCCACAGTGAAAGCCGTTTTGGCCACAGCCTTTCACCATGTACCTACTTGTTGGCACAGTTAAGAACTTGTCCCTTTTTGCCTTCTTCCACCCCAGGTCAAAGATGCAGGTCTGTGGGTGCAGCTTGTTCTCACAATACAGGTAACACGGGCTGGGTGACGGCCAGCGACACCAGCATCCTCAGTGGCAAGACGAAGGGAAAGAATGTGAGAAAAATTTTATGTGTAAAAAAAAAAAAAAATAGTACAATCCTTTATTTTAGATTCAGCAGTTTTTAATATTTTGCCATTTCCTTGACCCTTTCCTCACATTTCTGCTCAGCCGTTTGAAAGTAAGTTATAGACCTGTCATTGCAAAACCATTCGGTATGCATCCCTGAAGGATAAGGACAATCTCCTACATAACCACACAATATGATGCTTAAGTAGTAATAATTCCGTACATCGTGTAATGTCTATTTTACACTCAGGTTTTTCTATCCGTTCCCGGGAAAAGGTTTATAGCCATTTGTCTGTGTGTTTGTTTGTTTTTTTCTCTCTCTCTTCAATCTCAATCCAATCTAATTTATATCCACACTGATTTTGCTGTTATATTTCTTCACTCTCTTACTTTAAAAGAGTTCTCTTATTTTTTTCCCCTTGACATTTTTATTTCTGATTAGTTTAGGACAGTTGTAGGGTGGACTATTCCACACTCTGGATTTGCTTAATTGCTTCCTTTTGGGTCGTTATCCTGCTTCTCGGTGACCTGTTTTTTTGTTTTTTACTGTAAACTGGGATCTAAAACAGTGCTGTTTAACAAAATATAATTTGGGCCATATATGTTAACTTTAAATATCCCAATAACCACTTTTAAAAAATTAGAAAATACAATGAAATTATTCTAACTAGGCATTCTATTAAACCCAATATATCCAAAGCACATCATTTCACCGTGTAACCAATATTTTTAAAAGTGTTAACATATTTTACCCTTTTTTATTTAAAGTACTATTGTAAATCAAACCTTGTGTGTATACTTACAACTTGTCTTAGTTTGGACTAGTGATGATTCATGTTTAATAGTCACACGTGTTTAGCATCTAACCCTGAATAGCACAGGACTAGAGCCTTCGTTAAAGCTAAACATTCTGGGAAATCATACCTCATAGGCGAGGTGTGGTTTTCATATTCAATTTTATCAGGAGACCCACAATGTCAGACTATTTTCCTATTCAAGGAGGGTGTGACATGGTCATTTTATGTGGGAACTAACTGTCATCCTTTCTTTTGCGGAGGGCTTTCCTCCTCTCAGTTAGTAAATGATCTGTGGGGAGACACATTGGCTCTTGTTTAATCTTTAGTTACTTGACACAATGGTGCCAAAGGATTCTAATGGCCACTGATGATCTTTGACCGGAATCAATAAGTATATCATATGTTGCAAAATAGGGATTTCCTAGCACTATTATCCTTCATCTTTTATTAGATCTCATTTTCCAGTAGAGCAGCATTTCCCTTCCTCCTTCTCTTTTTTATTTACTACCATTAAAAAATTATTAAACAGCCACACTTTTACATTCTAATGCTCCTTTGCATTCTCCAAGGGTTCCTTTTTCATAGTACCCTGTTCGTGTTTCTTGAGCATAAACTTTTAATGAAATTCTTCTGAGTGCACTAGACAGCTCTTGCTTTGGTTTAGTTTTGAATCCGCTTTGTGACGATAGCTGAGGCCCAGAGTGGAAGTAGCAGGAATCCAGGATTCAGGCCTTCGAGAAGTCCCCAGCCCTGACCAGGAGTATCCAGTAACAGGTGAACCTGGAAAAGTAACACTGAGATTTCAGGGTTCTCTCACACATTAGCTAGCAATTACATATGGTCTTTCAGTTACATATGGTCTGTCCTATTTCTAAACTTGATGTGAGTTTAGGATTCTTCTAGACTAACCCTAAACTTCCTCTATCCTAAACTATGGCTTTCTTCTCTTTGTCTGAACATACGCCTCCTTGTTTTCTACCTTCCATAGGTATATTGAAACTTCACATCTGCTTATGAGCTTCTTCTCTGCTCTTCCCTCTCGTGGCTCTTGTCCCCATTTCTTTAGAGCCAATGTGAGGTGGAATTCTGAAGGAACTGAAACAAATTGCAGTTCTATCTGGAAAAGGAAATATGTGCACATACACATATACACTACCTGAACATATTAGATTTAAAAATATATCACAGAAAGGAGTTGTTTAATTTATATCAGCATAATATAGCATCACCTATAATAGTCTCCCGTCTTCTGATCATTTCTGCCTTAATAGGGTAAACTTAGCAAACATCTCATTTTCTCTGTCACTATGCATGTAGAAAGCCTGGTGCAGAAAAAACACTTTTAAAAAGTCACCTTGCCAAAACCGGTTTGGCTTAGTGGATAGAGCATCTGCCTATGGACTGAAAAGTCCCAGGTTCAATTCCGGTCAAGGGCATGTACCTTGGTTGCAGGCACATCCCAGTAGGGGGTGTGCAGGAGGCAGCTGATCCATGTTTTTCTCTCATGAATATTTCTAACTCTCTATCTCTTCCCTTCCTCTCTGTAAAAAGTCAATAAAATATATATATTTTTTAAATGTCACCTCATGTGGCTCTGTGAGGACTCCTTGCTCACCCTCCTGAGCTATCTTAAAAACCAGTTCCCCAGAATAGAGTGATATCCACCTGTTGTTTAGAAGAGGAAACGTGTCCTCCGTCACAATATTTGTTTATCAGAAATTAAACATTGAAAGAAAGAAGGTCACCTTGTAACTGAACAAATGAATGCAATGCTAGTTAAGTTTCTATGTTTGCACAGCCACTTGAAAGACAATTCCTGTTCTGCCATTTTAGAGCTTCTGAATGGTGCTAAAAGGACTGTATGCAAAGGCCATGGGGAAACGATACAAATAAAGCAGAGTGACAAAAATGAGACGAAACAAACTAAACAGAAGTATCTCCAAAGGCTGCAAAGTACAAGTGCGTGCTTTTAAATGGACTGCACCAATACTTCTCAGTATGTTTGCTTTTTAATTCTGTTTTTTCCCCCTTAATTTTACCACTTAAAATCTTGATTTTTTTGTACTTTAAACAAACACTCCGTAAAGACCATAGTGCATTAGGTTTCCCCCTGTTGGGTGGTTGTGGTTTCCTTCCTCCCTGAGCCCTGTCTGCTGCAGGCAGCTTCCCAGTCCCAAGTGGATGACTTGATCTGGAGCAGACTGGGAGCCCAGGCCATGGGTAGGTGGGGCATGCAGCCATCTGAGAAGTCACCAGAGGGGCTCAGTGACGGTGAGGTCTGAGCATGACCTCGCTGGAGCCACTGACTCCCTCAGTGTGTCCACTTCTGCCTCCCCAGTCCTGTCGTCTTTCCAGGTTTCCCCTCAGTTTCCCTCAGGTTCTGACACCTGTGCAGAACCCCAGCCTGCGTGGAAGGCATCCTGAACGCCCTGCCTTCTGGTGTGTCTGAGTCTCTTCTGGTCCCTACCCCACAGTATTTGGCAACAGAGGAGCCAGATACTGTCCCCGGCCTGATTCTGGGCCTCACTGCAGTGCGGGGACTACAAAGCATCAACGGTAGGCCCGCTGGGTTCCGTCCTGTGTCGTGGACTTGGGCTTGGCTTTCTCAGTGTGACTTGGATGTGAACACTTACGGTGCTTGCCTTCTTCCTCCCCATCCCCCAGGCCCACGTCTGCTCTTCCTGGGGAACGCTCCTACACCCAGGTTAAACCTTGGGTACTGGAAAGATCGCCTTATTTTTTAAGATTTTTAATTAATTTTGTTTTTTTTTAATTTTTTATTTATTTTTTAAAATATATATATATATATATATATATATTATTGATATTTTGCAGAGAGGAAGGGAAAGGGATAGAGAGTCAGAAACATCGATGAAAGAGAAACATCGATCAGCTGCCTCTTGCACACCCCCTACTGGGGATGTGCCCACAACCAAGGTACATGCCCTTGACTGGAATCGAACCCGGGACCCTTCAGTCTGCAGTCCAATGCTCCATCCACTGAGCCAAACTAGTTTTGGCTTTTTTTTTTTTTTTTTTTTTTTTTTAATTACAGTTTACATTCAGTATTATTTTGTATTAGTTTCAGATGTACAGCGTAGTGGTTAGACATATACTTTACAAAGTTCTCCCGCTGATATTTCCAGTAGCAATCAGACACCATGCATACTTATTATAATATTATTGATTACATTTTCTATGCTGTACTCTACAGCTCCGTGACTATTTTGAAACTACCAATTTGTACTTCTTAATTTCTTCATCTTTTTCACCTAGGCCTCTAAAACCCCTCCCTTCTGGCAGCTTCTTGCTGGCCCCGCTATTTGCCTGCACATCCTCTGCCTCCTCCCCCTTCTTTTCCCTCTTTACTTTTTCTCTCCCTCCCTTCACAAATATTGAAAAAGAAAAACTATTGGGGCTATCGTGACTTTCAAATTAATCTGAACATTTTCTCATCTGGCTTTTAAATGGACTGCACCAATACTTCTCAGTATGTTTGCTTTTTAATTCTGTTTTTTCCCCCTTAATTTTACCACTTAAAATCTTGATTTTTACCACTTTAAACAAACACACCGTAAAGACCATAGTGCATTATAAACAGATTACACACAATCTGAGGAGCTGGTATCAGCATCTGTTGTTATTTTCCTGGGGTTTCAGGATTGAGCAAAAAATCAAGGCACACGTGGCATTGCCATAGAGCAGCCAGCAGGTCTGCGTGCCACGTGCATCTCTCCAGCAACTTAGAATTATATCCTTAATAAAACCCAGCTTCCTACGGTGAAACAAATGCATGCACTGATCAGGTTTCTAGCATTCTGGTAACCTTTTATGAGGTCTAAATCACCCAGCATCAAAATGGTTTATTTCTCTCTGAAAATCTTTTTAAAGGCCTGGAAGAAGATTCCAGGAAATTGCATATACTTGAAAAAATATGTAATTTTTATCTAAAATATGCTTTATTACTAAATTTTACATTTTATAAGATTCACAGAGTATGGCCAAGTTTCAAATAATTGATTCTTTAAAAAAAATACATTGAGTGTTTAATTACACAGTTTTGCTGTTTTCCAATTTGGGGCAGTTTTATTGATTTTATTTTAATACTATTTTCATTCTTTTATACTTTAAAATGTTATCAGTATAACATGCTCACTGTTCACAATTCTGATAATCTGATAGGCTGCACTGTCTTCATTTACTATTTTGTATCTTCGTTTATGTAACCTATTTAAATTAAAACTCTAATAAAATATTCTCAATGGCTAAGAAATAGTATTTTTTCATATAACTTAAACAAGTACATCATAATCATTTTAATGTGTCCAGGTTAGCAACATAATTATGAATTTAGTATTATACAAGATTAATTGTTACCTATTCTCATTAGTGAGTAAAACCCACTTTCAATTCAATCTTACTTTTATACAGGAATACCTCAGAGACACTGCCTGCTCCATTCCAGACCACCGCAATAAAGTAGATATTGTGATAAAGAGAGTCATACAATATTTTGGTTTTCTGGTACATATAAAAGTTATGTTTACACTAAACTGTAATTTACTAAATGTGGAACAGAATTTTGTCTAAAAACAATACACATACCTTATTTAAACATAAGAAAACTTCCTCCATATCAGCAATGAGATTGGTTGGTTGTCATTTGTGTGTTTGCTAGAGTAGCATTTTGAATTTCCTTCAAGAATGTTTCCTTTGTAACATATTTTTTTAAATTTATCTTTATTGTTGAAACTATTACAGATGTACCTTTTTTCCCCAATTGACCCTCTCTACCTCCCCTTCATCCCTCTCCCCCAGGCCTTCACCACACTATTGTCTGTGTCCTTTTGTTTTAAAGTGAGGGACTTGTGATCCTTTCACCTGAACACTTAGAGGCCATTATTGGGTTATTAATTTGCCTAAATTGATAATGCAACCATTTTTGTTATTTGACTTTCAACTTTATGATATATTTTTTAACAAAGACATTTTAAATCTAAATGTTACAAATATGCTTTTTTATAGTATAGCTGCAAGAGTCCTACCCATCCCAAGATCATAAAAAAATATTTACTAATTAGGCAGTCACAGGCATTTTAACATATTTTATTTAACTATCCTCCATCTTTTTTTTTTTTTTAATATATTTTATTGATTTTGTACAGAGAGGAAGGGAGAGAGATAGAGAGTTAGAAACATCGATGAGAGAGAGTCATCGATCAGCTGCCTCTTGCACACCCCCCACTGGGGATATGCCCGCAACCAAGGTACATGCCCTTGACCGGAATCGAACCCGGGACCCTTCAGTCCCCAAGCCGACGCTCTATCCATTGAGCCAAACCGGTCTCGGCCTATCCTCCATCTTTATTAAAAACTATAGCAATAACAATAAAATAAAACTTTAAAATATGCACTTTTATTTTTAAGCAAGGAATGAATGTTGTTGACACATTTTTATCCCCAAATCCCTAATTTATGAAGAAAATTTAAACAAAATTTGTATTTTAAAATATATTCTATTAAAAATATATTTTAGGACTCTAGGCCCTGACCAAGTATCTCAGTTGGTTAGAATATCATCACAATATATCAAGGTTGTAGGTCCCATCCCCAGTCAGAACACAGAGCACATACAAGAATTAACCAATTTATGCATAAATGGAACAGCAAATCAATCTCTCTCTCTCCCTAAATCAATAAATAAAATTTTAAATACATATACATATATTTCGCAGCTCTAAATAACATTAAATATAGCAATATATTAACACTTACAAAAAGCACCATGTTTCCAAATGTATATCTTGATGGAACACTTTTTACAAAGGAAAAACAATTATAAATGGCATTTCAGAAAAAAATAATAGCTTTAACATATTATTTATTATGTAAATGCTATATACTACAAACACGTTTTCTATATACTAGTATGTGTTCGTATATATATTTATATTTATATAGATAAACATACAAACACATATATATATATGTGTGTGTGTGTGTGTGTGTGTGTGTGTGTGTGTATGGCTATATCTAGATATACATTGGTTTATGCATTTATACCTGCATATACATTAACCTAATTTTTCTCTAGTCTGGGAAGCTCTGATTTTCCACTTTGCCTATCTCTTGGAAAGAAAAAGTTCAGATATCTAGAAAGACAATGCATATCTTTTGAATTTCAAACATGCTTTAATATTTATCTCAAAGACATCAGTTTGAAAGAAACAAAAAATTGAGTTCCAAAGCTTAGATTTGAAAGCTAAGCCCTCATATCTGTGTGGTCTTAGATGTGAGCTGCAGTGGACTTATTTAAAAGTTTATGCCAGCTTCCTGGACCTAAATATACATTTCCCCAAAGAGGTAATGTTGAGCATCTTTACACATGTCTATTGGCCATAGACATGTGTAAAGATGCTCAACATCACTAATTATCACAGAAATACAAATGTAACCACAATATCACCCTTACACCTATCAGAATGACTATCAGCAATAAATCTACAAACAGTAACTGTTAGTAAGGATGTGGGAAAAGGGATCCCTCATGCACTATTGGTAGGAAAGAACATTGGTGTCGCTGCTATGGAAAACAGCATGGAAGTTCCTCAAAAAATTAAAAATTATTCTTCCTTATAACCTAGCAATTTAATTTCTGGGTATATATCTGAAAAAAACCTAAAACACAAAGTTGAAAAGATACATGCACTCCTATGTTCATTGCAGCACTATTCATAATAGCCAAGTTATAGAAATAACACAAGTGTCCATCAATAGACAAATGGTTAAAAAAAGTTGTAGTACATGTATAAAATGGAATATTATTCAGCCATAAAAATGATAAAATCTTACCATTTGCAATTATATAAATGGACCTATAGGGTATTATGCTGGATGAAATAAGTCAGAGAGGGAAATATAAATACTGTATGATTTAACTTATATGTGAACTCTTGAGAAGAAAATAAATTAACAAAACAGAAACAGAGTTAGAGATACAGAGAACAAACTAATGGTTGCCAGATGCAGAGAACAAATTGATGGTTGGGAGACTGGGTGAGAAAGGTGAAGGAATTAAAAAGTACAAATTAGTAGTTACAAAATAGACACAGGGATGTATTGTATAGCATAGGGAATTCTATATAATAAAAGCATAATATGATAAGTGTCTGATCATCCATTTGACAGTTTGACCAATCGCTATGATGTATACTGACGCAGCTACTCTGACTGGTAAGTTAGCTTGCTGCTGGGTTCTAGCCAATCAAGACTGGGCAAGGGGCCAGACACACCCTAGAGTCCTCCCACGGTCCCACCCTGGCCAGCCAGACCAGATTGGCCCCTATGGAGACTAGCTGAGACAGCCCCAATTGGCCCCAATAGAGGCTGGGCGAGATGGGCCAGACATACCTTAGACAAATCCATGTACCAGGCTGGTTTTGACCCAATCTCTGCAGGCCAGGTTCAGGGACCTCACTGGTGCACAAATCTGTGCACCAGGCCTCCAGTGTGTGTGTGTGTGTGTGTGTATATATATATATATATATATATATATATATATATTATATGCAGAACATGGCAGGTGTCAGCAGCAGGTGACAGAGCACAGAACATGATGGGCATTGGCTGTGGCAGGATGATGGAACAGGTGAGCAGGGGCACCAGACCAAGGTAGGCACCAGTTGCAGTCATGGGGGCAAGCCTCTGGTGGTTACTGAAAATTCTTTGTTCTCACCCACCAGCAGAGGGTGTGAGAGGCAGCTGCTGGCTCCAATCATCCATCAGGGCTTCTCCACCTTCCCTGGCACCTAAGGGGTAATAGGGGACAGCAGCCTCCTCTCACATCTGCCACCAGCGACAGCCCTGCTCGCACCCACTGCCAGCACTGGAGCTGCCGCTAACACCCACTGCTGGTGCCTGGCATCAGTTCTGAGAGCTAGGTGCCTCAGCAAGTGTGAAAGGCAGCTGCTGGCCCTGATCACCCCTCAGGGCTTCTCTGTCTCTCATGATCCTGAGGGGTGATCAGGGCAGCAGCTGCTGCTTGCACCTGCTGACAGCACTGGCTCTGCTCACACCCACTGCTGGCACCAGCTCCAATAGAGTGGAGCTGGTGCTGTAAGTCCATGCGAGCAGCAGTGGTGGGAACAGGGCTGCTTGCAGACAGGGGACCTGGGGCCATGGTGGGAGGAGCTGGGTGGGGGTGTGGAGGATGGGCTGAAACCTATCCCTGGATCACTGCACCCTAGTGGCCCACAGTTTCTTTCAAAATGCATGAATTCATGCACTGGGCCCCTAGTATTGTAATAACAATGTATGGTACCAAGTGGCCACTTGAATTATTTGGGTAGATCACATTGTAAATATATAATTGTCTAACCAATATGCTGAACATTTGAAATTAATATAAAAATTGAATGTCAGCTGTAATTGAAAATTTAAAAGTCTATGCCACCTTCTGGTGATCAAGCTCTGTCTCTTCCCAGTGCCAGTTCCTGGGAGTACAGGCTATTTTGTTATATGAATGGACACTACTTACAATCCCATGGCCAAAGAACTATGTTGTTTGTTCTTCTCACCTCTGTCCTGCAGTGATTTTTTTTCATATTAGCCTATTTCCCCCTAAAAGTAGTGTGTTTTGAATGTTTACTCACCTTATCTGAAGTACCCTATCCAGACAACCTTCTCTTTTCAACAATGCAGGAGTTTTAGATATTTAGTCAGTTCGAAGTTCAACTTTCTATCCAGGCTGCTTCTCTCCCACCCTAAGATCCACCCCACCCCTCGGTTTGTTCAACTAAGTTATCTCTTTATCCAGAAAGCCTTCAGCTCTCCCTGAGTAAGATCCCATTTTACCCTGTGCCACTAGCCCCACCAGTTTCTTTGTCATATGCTCTTCCAATTCTGTCATCTTCTAGTTCACTGAATGCCCTCTATGCATATTTATCAATACATGTTTCTCATTTTCTCTGACCCAATAAACCACTTTCTCAAAGCTGAGGATAATGAGCTGTGATCATGCTTGTATGTTATTTTTCTGACCTCTGCTCTTCTTAATAGTCTTACCCATTTCCAACCTTTCCTCAAAAACCATAATTAACCACTGTCCTTATTCCAAATATTTCTTTCCATGACTCTTTAGAAAAAGATGAAATTACAAGGTCCTTGCATGATAAGAGGGTTGACAGGACTAAAGTTCTTCAAAATTGCAGGGCTGCAATCTGTTTACTTTCCTATTTTCAATCTGAAAATGAGCTCTATTTCCCTATTTTCAACCTGAGTAGTCTCTTCCTGTCAACCCACTGGAAAGACCAAGGCATACTTTCAGAAAAGCTATTAAAAACATGGCTGAAGTTGTCTTGGCCCCTGGCAGATTGATCAAGTTGGTATTGGTTTATTTGAAAGCACGTGTGAATCAAAGGTAGTATGATTTAGGCATGTTGAAAGTAGTTAATTCATTGTCACTCTTTGTATTTTTAACTTTTTTTTTTTTATAAGGGTCAGGGACAAATTTAGCTTAGAGACGATTAATTTTACTAATGGAAGACAGCATATAAAAGCCATCCCCTGAGGCTAAGTTCCAATAGTATCTTATCATTAAAGCCTTTCTAATAGTCCTCTGATTCCCTTCACCTTGAAACAAATGATTCACTGTTGAACATAATAGCAACCACTGTTGAATGCCTACTATGTGCTATGTACTCCACTAAGTATCGCTTCTTATATACTTCTTTTCCATAATTCTAGGATTGTATAGCTTCATTTTACAGATGATCAATAGTATTTTTGAGAGTTTAAGTGGCATGACAAATTCATACCACTTGTGGTGGCAGAACACAGATCAAAATTTTTCACTCTCATTTTAAAGCCCAGACTATTTCATTAGGACAGACTTTCTTCTAAATATGTACCAATCAATTCAACATATTATACTTATTAGTTTAAATGCTAGTTCCTCGCTAAACTTTAAGTTTTCTAGAGTAGCTATCTCATTAAATAAAAGTCTTTAAAACTCTCAGTACTATGTCTAAGATACATATTTATTTCTTGAAAAACTGTCAAATGAAAACCGTGACCTAAACCAAAATACTACATAAGATAAAAGCTCACAGTTCTAACCCCGGCTGGGTGGCTATGTCATGTCCCGGCTGGGTGGCTATGTTTGGAATGTCATGTCCATCAAAAGGTTGTGGGTTCCATCGCAGTCAGGGCTGTATTGGAGGCAACTGATGTATGTCTCTCTCTCTCCCAAATCAGTAAAAGTATATCTCCAGGTGAACATTTAAAAATAAAGAAAAAAGAAAAGCACACAATTATTTATATACTAATATCCAGTAGCTCTCTGTGTGGCTTGGCGGCTCTGCACCCACTGCCCAGAGGCTCTTCGTGGCTCAGAAGCCCATCTGCAGCTGGGCACAGAATGCTGGCCTTGTCGCAATGACGACAAAGCAAGCATTCTGCCAGGCCACTTATGCTGCCCACTTTCAGCAGCCACCCTCCCGGGACTGGGGGACTCTGGTGGGGCTGAGAGGACTGGATACTGCCATCTTGTGGCTATGGGCACCTCCATCTTTGTGACAGAATGATGGTTAATTTGCATATTACCCTTTTTATTAGATAGGATGATCTCATTTACATGTGGAATCTCATGAACAAAATAAACTATGAATAAAATAGATCCAGAGACATAGAAGCATGGAATAAACTGATGGATCTCAGAGGGAAGATAGAGTGGGAAGAGTTTAACGAAAGAACTTATATGTATACTAGAGGCCTAGTGCACAAAATTCATGTGGGAAGGGGGAGAAAGGGGATCCCTCAGCCCAGCCTGAACCGTTTCACAATCTGGGATCCTTCAGGGGATGTCTGACTACTGGTCAGGCTTCCCTCTTACAATCTGGGACCATTGGATCCTAACCACTCACCTGCCTGCCTGCCTGATTGCCCCTAACCACCTCTGCCTCAGCCCCGCCACCACGGCTTTGTCTGGAAGGAGGTACAGAATGATGTCCAGGAGGCTGTTTGGCTACCCAGGCTAATTAGCATATTATGCTTTTATTATTATAGATATGTGAAACCCATGGACATAGACAAGAGCATGGTGAAGGCTTGGGATGAGGGGTTGTGAGGAGGAAGGAGTCAATGGGGGCATCTGTAATAATTTCAACAATAAAGATTTTTTTTAAAGCAGTTATTTATACACACTTTTGTGCCCTAGTTCCCATTTTTACATGCATTTTAATGACCCTTTTGTTCTTTCTCAATATGTGATTCATTATGTCTGCTACTCAAATAGGGAATTCTGTTTTGAGGTAGCATATGTAAGTTAATTAAAAAGGTGTTGACATTTTTACTATATTTGCTTAATGACAGAATTCAGCAAATATTTAATCTTAATGACATTTCCACCTCACTTCTATGACTCTCTTCCTATAAACTATTTTAATTTTACAATGTTATCTCCTGTGCTAGTTAACTTAATTTTACAAATCCTGATTTTTTAGTAGCATTTTCTTTATTCAGGAAGAAGACAAACAAAAAAACCAAACAAGTTTTCCAACCACACTCAAAGAGATATGGGTAGGAAGAGGTGTCTGTCCATCCCGCCCTAGGCCCCAGTCTATGTGGTTTTGGAAGAAAGAAGGGAGGTGGAGTAATGGCCTCCCAAATAACAATGGTGTCTGTGTGTGTATGGGAGGGAGAGAGGTGCAAAAATAGTGGGGAGTAGTGAGGTGGGAGGGGACAACCAGGTCAATGCTGGGAATGCCTCAGGGGGGAGGCCATTTCATTACATTTCTTGTAGAGCATACCACTTCTTTGCCCATCAGCAGGACTAATGTCTTGACAGACATGTGGCCGTGATGTTGAAGGAGGGGCCTCCATCATTGCTCTTGGTTCGAAGGTCCATAGTAAACTCCCATCCAGCAGCAGTGAGTCCTGGAAAACAGACATTCCTGGCCTCCATGTGTCATCCCATTCACAAAAATCCTTGGCAGGTCTTTGCCAACCAGGACACCAACCTCCACTAGCATGCTGTTGAGAAAGAATTTCCCGGGGAAAGTGGCCCAGACTGAGGATGAGTCTTTATAGCTCACAAGGTACACACCCTGAGAGGTTTCAGGGCCATGAGGTTGTGGGTGTAGGCAGTTCAGCAGACCTGGGCTCTGCCGCTGGGCTGGTGCTGCCTCGGGCTGGGGCTGCCTCAGGCTGGGGGCTGAGGGTGGAGTGGCAGGGGTGGGGATGGAGGCCTGGGGCACATATTGCCTGTCCTCTAGACCTCAGCTCTGTGGCTGTGATTCCTGGTTTTTAACTGTGAAAGTAAATTTAATATTCCTAGAAGTTGAGAGAAAACCTTTGTATGAGAAAGTAAGAATTGTTACTAATATTTACATTTTTAATATAGCATACATATCAGTTGATTACATGTTAGCCTATGAAACTTGGTAATTTCAGATATCTATAACTTTACTTGCCTTAGGCTTTCTTCAAGCATGAAACATTTCAATTCAAAAGAATATATTTTTGGAAATGATTCATCATCATCCTAGGAAATAAAGAAAATGCTTCTTATATTTAAAGGAGAAAATCCCAAACTCCTGTTGCCTTGAGTAACGCTTGTAAAAAGAAATGATTTTTAGTGCCTTTGGCAAATAGTCATAAGCAGTCTTATTTTCCTTTATTTTTTTAATGCAAATGTTAGAATTCTTAACTTTCTGGGATTCTGTTCATCATTATAATGATGGTGTCACAAGCATCTCTTCTAGACTACAAAAGCTCAAATCATTTCCTATGTCTATTCAAGGGTAGAACCTGATCTCTAATCTCTATAGAAAATGATAAATTTCAGAACCAGAATGAAACAACAATACTAGAAGGCAAAGACCCAATATAAATTATATTTACAATGGGTGTTAATTGATCCAGAACACTAAAAGCGGAAGAACTGTGACATATCTTCGTTTTTGCCAAACAAATCAAATCCAGTTCAGGATGTCTATTTGTAAAGGTCAGCAAAAAACCTCAATGACATTCATGCGTGTGTACACATTGGGTCAATCTGTATATACAATGACCCCCCCAAAAAATTAGAGGGAGAGTATAGGTTGCAGTGAGGAGGTGCCTCTGGTAAACCATCGCATTGAACATTCTGTAGCTGCCATGTAAATATGTGTATCTTACTGCTATGATCCTTATAGCTGCGGTAAAAACACTTGAAAGCCAGCATGCTAAGAAAACACTAGAGATTAATAAATAAGCAATTATCAAAAATTTGGAGAAAAAAGTATCAGAGTAAAATTATGAAAATGTGGTACCATGTAATTAATAAATAGTTCCTTTAAGAATGCCTATTGATTTTATTCCTGAGAGGGGCTCCTGGGATAACTATGAATTATAGCCAGTTACTCTCATTTACATACTTATTTCCACTTAGTAGAATGCAATAAAAGGTAAAATTAAAGGAGATTTATGGAATTGTATATATTTTGAGAAAGATAGCAAAACTTCTATAAATGAAGATCATTTTGATTAATAATTGAAGTTTTTTATTTATTTACTTTTTCTTTTTTAGAAATGGAAAAATTATACTAATAGTCAAAAGTTTTTTGAAAAGGTAAACATTGAAAAATTAAAGGATTATGAAAAATATGGAAACAATAGATTATGGATACATTTGAATTACAGTCAATGAATTTAGGTTAAAAGTAGATTAATGTAAAGCTATGAATGAAAGGGCTTCTAAAAATGCTTATGAGAGCATAATCATTTACTATTTTAATATGATTTCTAAAGTAATTAGTAAGCCTGCTAAATTTGTAGATATTATTAAATTTCTGGAGAATGAAATGGTACATGAATAGCAAAATCTAAAGATGAACAGGAGAAATTATATAAATGGAAGAATGAAAGCATATGAACTTTACAGAATTAGCATATAGATGTCTATATTAAATATTAAAAATGTCTTCATTTCAACTATGATTCTCTAGTATTCAGTCATATTCTAGGCTGAAAGGATTACTGTGGGCTTCGACTTGTATATATCATCAGATTATGTTGGAATGTCTAGAATTTTTGTTTAGGCGTGTTGAACACAAAACAGAAAGTATTATTGTAGACTTCTAACAATAATAATACATACATACCTGAAATATGACATGCATTTCTGTAAACTGCACTTCAGGCAAGAAATTACCACGTGAAGAAAAGTCTATACAATGTAGTAAAATAATTAAGGCAGTAATTCCCAGCTGGTCAATGGATAATGCTATAGGTAACCATCAACCTTTGACCAGAAGACCATTTCTTTTAGTACCGTATTTTCCGGCGCATAAGACGACCCCCTAATTTTACAGTTAAAACATAGGTTTAGGCCTATATTCGCTGTATAAGACTAACCCCCACTTCCGAGGCAACACGAGTTCTTTTTTTAATAGACCGCCTCTCTGACTCTGGCCAATCTGAGCAGGCTTTTTACTAGAACACAGTGTACATGTACAAGACTACATGGGGGGTAGTCTTATACAGCGAATATAGGCCTAAACCTATGTTTTAACTGTAAAATTAGGGGGTCGTCTTATACGCCGGAAAATACGGTAGTTGAATTACGCTTCAAAAATGCCACTGACCATTTTTGAACATTCAGATAGCATTCCCCACTAAAAACTAAATGAATGAACTAAATAAATGAAAATATCATGGGGTATGGCTCAGATATCTGTATTTTGTAGTTATGTACAGAAGTAATATTCTATTAAATGCATAGTTAGGATTTCAACTATGTACTATCTATTGCTTACAAGTTTGAAAAGACAGAAAATTTGGAATTGTGATTAAGGTCTAGTCCTGTGTGGGGACTTCTTACTTGTGGGTCAAGAACATCACAATTAACATCTTTGTCCTCCTCTCTCTTATCCTTATGTGAGCATACAAATTACTAGATCAATGAAAACCAGAGCTGGACTGTTTTGTGTCTTTTCAACTTATAAATACCCAGCATCACCACAAACTAGTTTGCAACACATAAGAATGGGTAAATTTGCTAGTGATATCTGTGAGCTAAGTAACAATATCAGACCCTTGATTAGCTTTTATTTTAACAATCCTAAAAGATATGTGATATAATATCTACATTAGCATAAGAACAATGAGGACCCAAATTTAAGTTGTCTAAAAATCACACAACTAGTTAGCACATTCTTTGGCAGCAAGGATTCAAAAAAGCAATCTGTCCCCTCATCACAAAAGTTTGAGGCATCATGGATTATGGAACCAAAAAATAAAATTGCTTCCATGTAAGTAGAATTTTTTTTAAAAGATAGAATTCTTTAACCTGGAGAAATAAAAGTGAAGAAGGGATGTTATAAAATCCATAAATTCAAAAATATGAGAGGATGGACGTGAAAATTTTGAAGAGTCAGTCCCCAGAAACTCACAAAACATACTTTTTTAGAAGTAGGAAAAGATACTTCCATTTTACAGAGTTAGTTGTAAAAACTGTGAAACTTAAAACACAAATGTTCCAGACTGAAGTTATAAATGAATCTGAAAAGGCAGAGAAAAATTCCACAGGTGCCAAATTCCTAACAAACTGAAGGAAACTGAAACTTGAAGGCCAATATGCTCCCTGCCATGAGTTTGGTTAATGAGTTATGTCAATATTTTCAGTAGAGTCCAATTTTTTAAAAATTATTTTAATGATTTTTTTTTTTTTTTTTTTTTTTTTTTTTTACAGAGAAGAAGGGAGAGGGACAGAGAGTTAGAAATATCAGTGAGAGGGAAATATAGATCAGCTGCCTGCTGCACACCCCCTTCTGAGGATGTGCCCGCAGCCAAGGTACATGCTCTTGACCAGAATCAAACCTGGGATCCTTCAGTCCACAGGCTGATGCTCTATCCACTGAACCAAATCAGTTAGTCCAAGTGTTTTGAAGTAACCACTACTCTGTCTCCTATCTGCCTAAGTTTTTAAAGTGGTGTTAAATCTTTGTTGTTATTGCTGTTTTGCAAAAGCTGTGTTTTTCCATATAAGTAAACATGTTGATTATACTAATGCTGGCTACGAAATATGCTTAATATCAGCACCAACTTATTAATAAATTAACAAATCCATATTTTATCAGACTTTAATAAATAAGACAACACAAATTTTTACACTGAATTTCATAATAATAGTTTAGGGTTTTAACCAGTGGTTCTTAACCAGGCACAGTTTTTTCCCCTGGGACATTGGGCAAAGTCTGAAAACATTTTTTATTGTGATAACTAGGGCAGGGGGTGCGATTGCCACTTGAAGATAGCGGCCAGGGATCCTGCTAAATATCCTACAATGCAGGGATCAGCACCCACCACAACACTGTAGTAGGCAGGATTCTAAGATAAACCTGAATTATCTATCACCCCTCCCAGAGGACACATTCTATATAATCCCTGAACCTTGAATATGATGAGACTTCAAAACTGTGATTTTGGTTCTATGGAACAGTTGACTTCAAGAAAGAGAGATCAAGGAGGTTAAACCTAGGAGCCCTTTTAAAGCAGAGAGCTTTCTCCTGATGTCACAGAAGAAGAAACCAAAGAGCTTTGGATTCGAGAGAGATTCAACAGAAATAAAGGAAGTTCTTTGTTGCCCAGATTTAGGAGCTCGAGGTTAAGGATCTACTGTTACAAGATGGGGTCTGGTCCCAGAGTGGGTCTGCCTTGCTGCCCCCCCCACCCCCCCAGTAATGTATAGGTTCTTGACCTCATACAGGAAAGATTTCACAACACTAATACAGGTAATTTTGAGAATGTGTCATTAAAACTGGGACAGTGGAACAAAGGAAAGGCTTAAGGTAGAAGAAGCAACAGGAAATAGAAAGACAGAGAAAAAGGGAGCCAAACCTTAGAGACAGGGTCAGTGGGTGAGCTGAGTACAGAGTGCCACTGCCCACTGCTCCACTGATTGCAACTTCCATGGGGTCCATTAAAGTTTAGGAGAAAAACAACAGAGATACACACTGTGGGCTTGTTCTAGGGAGAGTGCACTGTGGTCCTTTGTCATGAGGCTTTCTTATCTTTCTTTTGTCAGTGGGAATCCTAAGAGAGTCTTAGAGAATGGTCTGAACAAAATACTTATTATCTTTCCAGGTATATCCTTCAATATGTTGATTCATCAAAATGTGTGTATAGAGGGATCAGGAGTTGTTTTCTGGTTAGTTTTATTTTCAAAGAATGTCATTGAAGAGGAACCATGACTGAGGCCGGTCTGCCCTGGGAAGGTCTAGAATGTGTTAATCATTTGCTCCTCAAGTGTCCTTGAGGAAGATAAAACCTTGTGATTCATTGGCTGGATATAAACTCCTCAAATTGTTGGGCCTTGTTTAATTATTTTGTTTCAGTTTCCCTTATTCCACTTGCCAAGGAGGATCCCTCGTTTCTTACTTCTTATACACTGCAGGTAGCCTTCAGGAGACAAGAGCAGTTCCTGGCTGACATCCATCAAGGAAACAGGCATTCAATCTGACAATCACAAGGAACTGAATTCTTTTCATAACAGAAATGACCTTGGAAGAGGACCTGAGCCTCTGGATACGAACTTATCCCAAGCCAGAGTGTAGAACTCAACCAAGCGACTTGGCTTCTGACCTGCAGAACTGCCAGGTAATAAACAGGTGTTGTAATAAGTCACCAGATTTGTCATTTGTTATGTTGCAAGAGAAAATAAATACAGACAAAACACATTAATAGTGCCAGGGTTCAGCCATAACCATTCTAGCCTAGCACTAAAGGGGTGACACTAGTTTTGTTTTCAAAGAAACAGTGAACAAAAAATGTCCTCTGAGGAAATAAGTTTATTTAACTCAAATCAAGTTAAAGATGTTCCTTTACTATGAGACATCTTGGGAACTTTTACATCTTAATTATACTGTACTGTGGAGCTACAGTGGAGGAGTGAATTTTGCAGAATTCCAAAGAATGTTTAAACAAAGGTCTATTGTTCTTGAAAAATTGAATATATTTTATTCCTAAGGTTTCTTAAAATTGAGTTTAATAAAACGTACAAATTAGTAAACATTTTAAAAAAAAACAACACCACAGTTCATCTTCCAAAATTCAAACAATATAAAATGTACTAAGATATATCCTTTGTAATTTAGTCTGTCTACTTTAAAAAAAAAATGTTTTTATTGATTTCAAAGATGAAATGAGAGGGAGAGAGAAACATCAATGATGAGAGAGAATCATTGATTAGCTGCTTCCTGCACGCCCCCCATTTGGATCAAGCCCACAACCTGGGCATATGCCCTTGACTGGAATCAAACCCAGGAATCTTCTGTCTACAAGCCAATGCTCTATCTACTGAGCCAAACTAGCTAGGGCTAGTCTGTCTATTTTAACAATGATTCTTCTTTATCATTACTAGAGGCCCAGTGCACAAAATTCGTGCACTGTTGAGTCTCTAATGGCTGCTGGCTGACAGCTTGGGCCTCCCTCCCTTCCCCTGGCTGGCCCTTACTCAAACTCCTTGGCAAGCTCCCGGTTTAGGGGACAATTTGCATACTATGCTTTTATTATATAGGTTTATTATAGACATCTTAGAATAAAATATAAGGTATTTGCAACTTTAAATTTGCAAAGAGACTACATATATCTCAATTATTTGTGAGAGGAGGAGCTAGGACTGAGGGAATGCTTGTTAGGCATTGCATCAGGTTCTACTTTTCCTAGTTCTGCTATTATCTTCATTCCAAGGTCTTCTTCTGGTGAATTATATTGCATTTTCACAGACAGGGATGGAACTTTATTTTCTGACTTTTAGTAACTCTCTCACAGAGTATCACTTTGTCTATAACACTAGAACATGGAGCCTTGAGGGCAATGATATGTGGTACAGAAATTGTTTGTATCCACTTGAGAATACAGGGAACAGCTTCAAAATATAGGGTAATAGATCAGCTAGTTTAGAAAGCACTATTACTCTGTACTTCGTTTGCTGATGATTCATCTTCATATGATGTGTTGAGTCTTCTACCTAAGTACTAAATTACACCATCTGAACTGAGGGTAGTTGCTTTCCATCTGGCTGTGATAGCTTCTATAACATAGACCCAACTGATCTTTATAACTTTATCCCATGTTACCACTCTACACAGGTGGTATGCTCTAGCCAAAGTAAATTTCTCCCATTTTTCACTTTTGATGTTCTCATTTAATCATTTATATTTACTTTTCCCTTTACCTAGAATGTCTTTGATTTATAATATATTATAGGTTATACTTTATTACAAACAGCCCCAAATCTAAGTGACATAACTCAACAAAATTTTCTTTCTAGTTCTTATGCAAATATTTGTGTAAGTGTGTGGGAGGGAAAGGTAGGTAGGGGTCCACTTTGCTTCTCAAAGTCTCTCCGAGTAACAGATTGATATAGTCCGTGCAAGTTATTTCATCTCCTTACATTTTCTCAATAGTAAACAAGGGGATTTGAATGCTTACCCTTAGAAATCTGTCATGAGGATAAAAAACACAGAAGCACGTTTTTGATGTCCCAAAGAAAATGTTCACTCCCTCCTCCCTCTTCCTCTTCCTCCCCTCTCCTCTGAATACTTTTAAAACAAACATTCCACCTTTCCTTTTGCCTTGTACTATAATTACTGCTTTGTTTGCTAGATTTTACAGCTTGTGTCCTTTTCATTTTTGTGTCTATGTAAGCACCTAAGCACCTAGCATAGTTCCCAGGGGAAATTTAAAACATTTGAATTTTTGTTGAAGTGCCAGGCCCATGTTGTTCAGTGGTTGAGCATCAACCTATGAACCAGGAGGTCAAGGTTTGATTCTCAGTTAGTTCACATGCCCAGGTTGTGGGCTTGATCCCCAGTAGGGGGCGTGCAGAAGGCAGTCAATCAATGATTCTTTCTCATCATTGATGCTTCTGTCTTTTTAAAAAATATATATTTTATTGATTTTTTACAGAGAGGAAGGGAGAGTTAGAAATATCAATGAGAGAGAAACATAGATCAGCTGCCTCCTGCACACTCCCTACTGAGAATGTGACCAACACCAAAGTACATGCCCTTGACCATAATCGAATCTGGGACCCTTGAGTCTGCAGGCTGAAGCTCTGTACACTGAGCCAAAACGGCCAGGGTGATGTTTCTGTCTTTCTCTCTCTCTTCCTTTCTCTCTGAAATCAATTAAAACATTTTTTTTAAAAAACTGGTTGAAGAGAACTACTCATGACTCTTCAATATAGGAATGACTTTCCAAGAGTTCTCTGTAATCCTAGTTCTCCATTTAATCTGAAATAGAAATTCAAAAAGAGCATGAAGCATTTTATTTTTCTAAAAGTCACATGAAGTAAAAATGCATAACTAGTTTGAGCTTTAACTTTTCCCACTGCAAACCTGATATTTTTTTTAAACTGAAGTTTGTAGATTAAACTTTTTTAAAGATAATCATGGGACCTGGTATATCGTAGTTGTTTAAAACATAATTATGAATGAAATCTGACCCACTTGCAGAGAAACTATATGAGTTCAAAGATATTATGCATCTGTAAAAATAAATTAGTATTAGCTTTCCTGAAGAGCTGTCCTAAGAATATCAGAATAAGTAATATTTCAGAACCTTGAAACTGAAGTTCTTAACTCATATGCATTTTGAAGAAATTTAGTAATTTTTGAATTTTTATATATTTTTTGAATTTATTAGGCATTTATATACAGGAGGAGGGGGAGAAGAAATGCTAGAAAGTCTTACTTCTTTGAATGTTGTATTCAGTATTTACATTGCTTACTGAAATGTCTGGCTGAGGAAAGCACTTGGTTTCCATCCTGACTCTCAATCACCATGTAATGCTAATGTGAAAATATGAAAAGTGTTTACCCATTCTGATACTGTTGCCTCACTTGTAACATGTGAAAAACTAATCAAATGCAATAAATTAATTGAAATGCAAAGTGTGAGTTATTATTGCTAACAACATTTTCTACAGATTAGTATCATCTATCAATTGTCATGTATAGATTTGGATTACTAATAATGAGTTTTATTTTTTTTAAATGCAATGAAATTACTTTGTCTAGAAAAAAATTAAAGATTCTCAACTACATAGGTAATTATATGTGTGTGTGTGTGTGTGTGTGTGTGTGTGTGTGTGTGTTTATATACAAACACCTTAAACTCTCAAAGTGTGTTTGGGAGGAAAAAAATCTTTCTAAATACATTCAGGAACATTTTAGAATGAGATATATGTTTTGAGAAAACATTTATATCTAAAATATGCATTTTACTTATAAATCCCTTGCTTCTTGATATTCTAGGTGCCAACCAATATTTCACCATATTTTCAACCCATAAAAAGCAGTTGTAAATTTAAGAACAAATGAGAGTGTGATTCCAAGACAAATACATTACTAAAGTGTGAATAAGAAAGAAATGTGTTGTTTCAGCATAGGCAGGTATTCCTCTTAATTTATGGAACTGTTTGCCCTGCTTGTAAAATTCTATTTTTTATGGAACAGAAAATTATTGCTGCTGTAAGATGTAACAAAATGGCTAAATGCCTGAGGAAAATATATAATAAGGACATTTGGCTTAAGAATCTAATATTCAAAAGCTTTCACTGGGATGTTGGCTAGTTATCCTAGTTTTCTTTTTAAGAAATTAGGACTGGAAGCCAATTTAATATTAAGTAAATATAATAATCTGAATATTACAACACACATTAATATATTAATCATTAAAATCCTTACTGAAATTCCATGGCTTTCTTTCATTCTCCCCCCTCCTCTTTTTTCTTAAACTAAATCATACCTATTAGATTTGCTTTAGTAATATGTCTAGTTAACTTCTTCATTTTCCAGGCTTTTGCCTATCTAGGTGTGGCCTAAGTTATACATTTCTGACCACTAAAATGTAAATGGGGAACTACTGGGTAGCACTCTGAAGAGAACTGATTATTCTTGGATTAACTGAGACAGATTTAGCTGTCATTCCCCTTTAGTTTTAGCTTCTTCCTTCCCTTTTATCTTCTGTAGTGTCTTTGTGATGCACTGAACTTAGGAAAAGAGATATATCCTTCAGGTTCCCTCATAGATAAGGAGATACAACTCTTTACCTTTGTACCATGCTGCTCCAAAAACTTTAGCTTTCTGTCATCAAGCAGAAAGGGGGAAGAATATTGAATAGAAAACTGCCACTTTATCACTATAAAATGAGGGGGCATTCTTCTTACTTCCACTTACCCATATATTTTTCTTTGTATGTTGGCAATGTCACATTGTGATCTGAGGTTCACCAAGAAGGTTATACAGCCTCAGGAACTGCAGCAATGAGAGATAGGGATGGAATACATCCATTCTTGAATATGGGCTGACATCATGTCAGTGCCTATGACTGAGGGATGCTGGTGAAATGACCTAGGGGTAGCTTAGATTGGCATGCAGCAGAATCTCAGCAGGTGCTGCATAACCCGTCTAGGTTGGACGGAGGGCTGAGTGCCTTGTTCTGCTTCTTGTCTCAAGGGCTGGTTAGTGCATTATTTCCGCCACCGCTCCTGCCTAGACTTGCTGAGTCCCATCTGCTGTTCAGCTGAGGTCTCATGGTTGCTACACGATGACAGTACCTTTGAGTGCTCTGTTTTCACTGAAGAGTAAAGGCAGCATCTGGCAAGTGGGACTGCATGCTTAGGAGTGATTGGTCCGGATTAATAGTAAAAGATATATTCAATTATTAGATTAAAAAATGGAGATGGGGTTCTAGTAAATAATTACCTCTGGCAATTATAGAATGCTGGTACTTCAAGCTCCTGGGAGCTAAGTGCTTCACTTTGGTGTTCAGCTGTAGGTCCCTATCTTTGCTTTGGAAGTCAAGGATGGGTATTTTTCTGGTAATAAGAGGAATAGTAGAAACCTTACTTGAAACATCAGATAAGGACACTTCTTTCCTGGTAATCCTTACAACTTAATATTCTCTTCAACGGGCTTTTTGACTATTATGCTGTACTTTTTCAACATTAATATTCTCATTTTCTCCTTTAAATTACCCAATAAGAATGATATAAAAGTTATTTCCAGTACATTTTCATTTAAGGATAATGATCCCTAATGACTACAAAGCTGAGATTCCTCAGCTCAGAAAGTCCAAATATAGCTAAAGAGGATGAGCCGGACAGGATACGAATGAGAAATAGTGAAGATTAGCTTTCTTATTGGGGTAGCAAAAATATTTAACTGGCTAATTTGTAATAAAAATTAAAATAAAACCTTTAGTTGCTAAATAATTCTTGGCCAGCTACTGCTTGTAAACAAACTATTCCCCTATCTTTTCATGCTAAATCTTTATCAGTTCTGCCTCTAACTGCAATTTAAATGTTGGAGACAGCTCTTAATTTGCTGACATTGTCATGCCACCGTATCTCCTTTGCATATCATACATTTCCAAGTCTGTCATAGACAGAGTCTATAATAATTTTGTTGTCAATTCCATTTCAAATTTATTCTTAGTTTAAATATATGTCAAATCTCGCATGTAGTAATTCACTTAAAATTTATTTAAACTAGTTGTTCTATTTAAAATTTCCCTTTAATATTGTTATTAAACCTGAAATTGTCTTTAATTTCTCTTTCTTTCAGCTCTTATTTCTTATGTTAGCCACCCTTATTCCATGCAAAAGCAAAAGTTGAGTTTTGATCATTTTCTCCCACCTTTCAGTTTGTTACCTCACTTCCTTAGCCTTGCCTTCCTCGAACTCCCCCAACTGGCACTATTGATATACTCTGCCACTACCGTCTTTACTGACAGCATTTCCCACTGATTTTTTTAGTCTTCTTGGTTCATACATAGACCTAAATTAGAACCCCCTAGATAAACATGTAGAAGCTATTTTCTCCCAAGTCACAGTTTTCAACTTCCTTTATGGAGGTAACTATGTAAGTGGTATTGGATTGTGTCTTAGAATTCTCCTAACATTGGACATCAGTCCTGAAGCTGGTTGCCTGGTGGGAGCTTTTCTCTGTCCTTCAATCCTGTAGCATTGGGGTTCTGTGTTTAAAGGCTATCGGAACCATGGATATTTATCTTGCCTAGCAATCACAGAAAACCTGTTGGTCAGCATTGTCGGAGGTCATGTGGATCTTGCCAAATCATTTGGCCTGTTTCCAGTCTGTCTTGACATATCTCTGGAAACAAATGTGTTTTTTTAAAAACATTTATTTATTTATTTATTTATTTATTTATTTATTTAAGATCTTTTATTGATTTTTAGAGAGTGAGGAAAGGAGGGGGGGAGAGAGAGAAAGAAAGAGAGAGAAACATTGATGTGAGAAGGCAACATCAATCAGCTGCCTCTTGCATGCCCCCTGCGGGGGATCAATAACTCAGGCATGTGCCCTCATCCAGGATAAAAGCAGCAACCTTTCAGTACCCAACCAACTGAGCCACACCAGCCAGGGCCGGAACTAGTCTTTGGTGTTTGTTTTGTTTTGTGTGTGTTTTAAAATAATTTTTTATTGATTTCAGAGAGGCAGGGAAAAGGAGAGAGAAAGAAACATTGATGATGAGATAGAATTATTGATTGGCTGCCTCCTTCCTGTGTGCTCCACACTGATTGAGCCCGCAACCCCGGCATGTGCCTTGACCAAAGTGACTCTCTGGTTCAAAGGTTGATGCTCAGTCACTGAGCCAGACTGGTCAGGCTGGAACCCGCCTTTACAGATAACTCAGTTTTATCAGTGTATTTCATGACCAGATACGATTTATACAATGTCTTGACTATAAGTTGCCCATTGCAACCTGAGCTTAAATTTTCCAATAAATGTCAATAACTATGCTATTTTTTTAAATTAGCCTAACAATCATCCTGTTTGTATCTTTTCTAGCACTCTAGTTCTTAAAAAGCTCACCTAATATTGAACTCAAAAATGCCAAAGTAGAATTTAGAAATGTACCCAGATACTTTAGCCCATTTCATTGATTCTGAAAACTCCACTGTAGCTATGAAAAGGGACATTAAGACAAAGTGAAAGTGAAATATTATATACCCTACTTTTGTTATTGTTTACTCTTCTTTGTTTCTACAGATATTTGTTGAATCCCTATACTTACATTGCTGTGCACCTTTGGGACTTAACAAAGACATGTCCACAGACCACAAGAAGTTTTTAATTCAGTAAGAGAAAGGAAGATTACTGCATTTTAGAAGTTCATTGATAATCGATTGACAAATTAATAATCTGGAAATAATATATTTTATTTTTATACTAACCAACTCAGCCAGAATGATTACATTAGAGGGTATATATCTCCATCTCTATCTCTATCTCTATCTCTATCTCTATCTCTATCTCTATCTCTATCTCTCTCTCTCTCTCTCTAGCTCTAGCTCTAGCTCTAGCTCTAGCTCTAGCTCCCTCTAACTCTACTATCTATATCTATGTATCTATTTTTATTTATATCTATATTTATATCTATATCTATATCTATATCTATCTATATCTATATATATTACATGTATACATCTTTTCTTAAAAGTACAGGACAAGAGATTTCACAAACCCAGAAGATTAAAAAATATCCTTAATTAATACAATGATATAAGTCAAATAAAGCAGACAAAAGGTGTCAGAGTTAACTCATGTCATAAATTCTTATTCTTCATATCTAATAAAGCAAACAAGCAAAGAAACAAAAAGTAAAAGCAGCCAAAAATTATATAGATATAGGTGTATATATATGCTTAGCATTAATTAAACTAAATTAGGGTAAAATACTCATATCAGATAGTTGGGAACTTACTAGCCAAAGAAAGAAAAATTATGAATAAATATGTGAGTGTTATTCTACCTTTCCGATAGCTTGTTGGTAAGAAGTCGAAGGTGAAATAGTAGAAAATGCTTTGCTAAATGTCTTCATTAATATATATATATATGGCATTTAAGGTGTTTATATTACACCAGAAAACATGTATGAATAATTTAAATTCCACTAATTAATTGGAATGAATATTTCTTATCAAGAATAATTTAAAAATTCATCTTTTTTTTAAATGAGTATTTTATTGTTAATCAATTTGAGGTTAATTATATTTTACTAGAGGCCCAGTGCATGCAATTCCTACATGGGGAGGTGTTCCTCAGCCCAGCCTGCACCCTCTCCAATCTGTGACCCCTCAAGGGATGTCCAGGACTGCTGGCTCCCAACTGCTCGCCTGCTTGATTACCCCTAACTACTTCTGCCTGCTAGCCTGATCACCCCCTAACCACTCCCCTGAAAGCCTGATTGATGCCTAACTGTTCCCCTGCAGGCCTGTTTCCCCCAACTTCCTTCCCCTGCAGGCCTATTCCCCCTACAACTGCCCTCCCCTGATGGCCATCTTATGTCCACATAGGAGTGGCCATCTCTGACCACATGTGATGGCCATCTTGTATATTGGAGTGATGGTTAATTTACATGTTAATTTTTTATTATATAGTAGGATTAGTTATCTATGGCTGCATGACAAATTACCAGCTTGAAACACCAAACATTTATTATGTCATAATTTCTATGGCTTAGAAATCTTGGTGCAGCTTAGCTGGGTACTCAGGCTCAGTATGTCTCACAAGCCTGAGATCAATACATAGGCTGGGACTACAGTTATCTCAAGGCTGGACTGGACACGGAGCCTCTCTCAAGCTCACTCATGTGACTGTAGGTCCTGTAGGTTATTGATGGACACAGTAGTTTTTTCACACTTAGGGCTCTCTTTTGAGCAGCTCAAACATGGCAGCTGGTTTCTCTCATAGCAAGTGAACCAAGAGAGTGTATGGAAAGACAAGCAAGAATAAAGCCACAACTCTTCATTAGTCAATCTTGGAAGAAAAAAAACCATTGCTCTCATCTTCTGTTTATTGAAAGAGCACCACCAGATCACCCCACACTCAAAAGGAGAGGATTATACCAGACTGTGAATGCTAACAGGCCAGATTCACTGGAGCCATTTTAAAATTGCATACCATATTCATATTAATACTATTGTTTAATTACAGTAAGTTAAAATAAATAAGATTACAACAATCTGACCTCCATGTTGTTCAGACTTTTTAAGAAAAAAGTTATAGAAACCCAACTCAAACTGGTTTAAACTTAGCCAAAACAAAGAAACAAAAATCAAGCCCTCTAACTTAGCTAAAAAATAATTTGTTTACTTAACAAAAACATCTCAACATCTCTGGGTTGTCCTAACTAGAGATCAAGCAGAATTCAGTTCTTCCCCCAACACACAATTCTGCTTTCTAAATATTTCTGAATGGATTCTATTGGTCTTGTGCTCCATGTCCATCCTGGAATCTGGGGGGAAATAACAAAATGAAAATCTAAATAATATGAACTAAGATTTGGGGAAAGAAAAATTAAGGTACTGTTACCACAATAAGAGGTACTGGCTAATAGACAGGCAAATCTCTGCTGCCCATTGTACTCCTCTGTCCCCTTTATTTCCCTTTATGC
Source organism: Pipistrellus hanaki (assembly GCF_964339955.1). Lineage (NCBI taxonomy): Eukaryota > Metazoa > Chordata > Mammalia > Chiroptera > Vespertilionidae > Pipistrellus > Pipistrellus hanaki. The sequence goes on along the minus strand of NC_140505.1, from coordinate 61,066,121 downwards.
ACTTTACAGTGTTTGTAGTAAACCTAAAGAAGTACTTGATGACATGACATATTTTGTTTGGCTAGAGGGAATGAAAAGAGAACCATCACCTTGAACTACTTTCTTCAGCCCTTCTGTTTGTGAAATGTTGAACTTGAACACCACTGTTTTATGTCTCTCTATTAGGTGAGAAGGTAGGAAGGAGAGGGAGTGATTAATTATTGACTTCAATTCCCAAGAAATGCTTAAATGGGGAAAAAAAAATCTTCACCTCAAAATTTAGAAGGGAAGCTGGAGTACAGAGAGAAAGCAAATCAGACATGGCATTAAACTCTTGTTTAGAAGGCCCCCTGTACCACCTTGTGTCTGCAGAAAACATGACACCTGCTAATACCATTCTGTTTTTCTCTGCTGGAAAAAAAAAAAAAAAAAAAAAAAAAACGTAAGAGGTCCAGAAGAATAATATCACCATATCGTCATGATACTTGTTTTCTGACATGCAAAAAAGGCATAGCAGAAGGAATCAAAAGGAATGGAACAAAACAGATATCCTGGAAGTTATGGGAATATCATAGCAAAATTCAAAGACAATCTAGAAAATTTAGCCTCTGTAAGTGTAAGCCTTTTCATTGGTTAAAGGGATTTTACCTTCCTTATCTCTACTACTTGCTAGATGTGGAAAGCAAATGAAACTGACTGAATACTGAATAGCTCTTTAAACTGCTACACATATTGTGGTACTTCCACTATGCCCTTCCATCATATATTCTATTGGTTTGGAGAATTTCTCTTTTTGGAATAGTTCTTATCCATTTGGAGATCTGTAAACTTTTTGCATTCTTCCTATTGAAGCCTTCCATGGATCCTTTTATGTTTTAAATCCTAAATTCACTGAAATAAGATAGTTATTTAGACTATTCTGTAATCAAGAAGGTGACTTTTGAGGGGCCATGATATTTATCTGGCAAGTGAATTATAACCCTCAAGTCACCACCATTTCCTTGTTTATATTTGATTTAACTTTTTTTTGCAGTTTCAAAATTTCTAATTACTGGAATCAAATTGTCATCAAAATGACTTTCTATCTTGAAAGCCTTATTCACTCTATTTCTCATTATCTCCCTAGATCTTCCTTGGAGTTATTTATTTTTCATTAACAGATTACTATCTATATATCTGATCATTATTTCCTTCCACCAGTTTTATTACTTGCACCTCATTGCATTCACACAGCCATTGTGATCTTCTCAGGTCATTGCAAAGTTTCCTTTCTGTTTCCCTCAGATGATACAATTCTTATAATTCTGATATCCTTGAAAAAAAAATGTTGAGCTGAGTTGTATTGCCCCCGTTTTGAAAAAGAAAAAAAAAAAGAAAGAAAGAAAACCTAAGCAAAAATAGTCTTGGCACATAAGGTGTGTTACAGACCCCCCAAAAAGTAATTTAAATCAAAATGATATAAATCAAATCTGATTTTCCCATAGAAATAATGGTAAAATATTTGTGACAGACAGGCATAACATTGAATTTTTAAAAGAAATGCCCATATGTTTTATATTTAAACCAGTATGATTTTTTTTAAATCAGAATACTAAATATGTTCAAATGTTTTAGTGGAACAAGCTTATCAATAATATATAATTTTAGTTGGTATATTGCTTAATATTGACCTAGTTATTATATCTTAACATATTAAATCTTACCTTAATTTCAGACATTTGTTTTTGGGAAAGTTAAAGAGGAAATAAATATTATTACTAGGTCAAAGTGTTAAATATTTTTTTTCCTTTGTTAAGTAATAATGTGGAGTAAAAGAATGTGGAGGCTTTCAAACAGAGTGGATTCTTTGATAAACAAATCAAACTATAGATTAGAATGGGATCATGTGTGTGGCTCTATCTGCTGATGAATTGATCATTTGAGTGTAACTGGCTGAAGTTCATAAATGTAAAATTCTAGAACCAGTCTAGTAGCCTGCTTCCCTGGGGGACAGACTTGTAAAGAGAATTTGAAATAGGTTTCCAATCGAAGTTGTCACACTGAGTTTTGCCTTCTTATAGCAACGTTATTCTCTGAGGTCAGGGCAATATTGCACTCTGTAAATTTTCACTAAAAGCCTCTGTGTAAGAATAAGATTAATTAATCTCATATATTTCTTGGCACATGGTGGGTACTCAGTAGCTATTTATTGAATGAATAAATGAACTAATGGTTTCTGGGTAGCACAACAACCAATTGAAAGTTACAGAGAATGGCTGTTTATATAGAGCTTCAAACAAGAACCTGAAATGGCAGTTTGACTACATTGAACCCTTTTCCCACCTCAATTTATTTCAGCCCATTTCTGTGTATTGAGCCATCACAGCCACAGCACAAGCACTAATCAAAGACACCCAACTGCAGATTTACTCACAGTCCTGCCTGAGGAGTTGCACACACCGTAAATATTCTGCAAAGCTTTCTCTTAAATCTGCCTACGAGAACCTCACAGGATTATGGTAATATAAAGATTCTCTACCTTCGTCACATTTATAGTAATGAATAGTTTAATTGACTTCCCTACAGCAGAACTCTTCCTTTTGAATTAAAGGAAGAGTAAAGATGGAGATATTAAACTCTATTAATAGTGTAAGATGTAATAAATGGCTCACCCAGAAATAGCTGACTCAGAGACAAAGATATTTTAATTTCTCAACAATTCATATGCAAGAAGTGAGACCCCAAGTACATAATCTGGAAATGTGGGTCCCGCACAAATTACTCGAAGGCCCAAGTCAAAAAATCAGGAAGAGGGACCTGTGTTCTTTCACAAGTTTTCCTGGTGGTTTTTGTACACTCTAAACTTTCTAAGCAATTCCTTATAGTTTTTTCTATGGATTAAAGAAAAAATTTCCTTAATTGTGATTACACATTATCTTAAGCATGTTGTCCTATATAACTTAGCAGCATTGACAACTGACTAAAGAGTTCTAAGAGTAGCTATAGTAGTTGTATTGAGAACAGCATTCTCAAATATTTTCAGGGGAAAGGCAATACAATTTACAGTAATCTCATATCTTTCTTGGCACATGGTGGTACTCAGTAACTATTGTCATAGCTCGTTTTCTCAGTGGTTAGAGCATGGACTGAAGGGTCCTGGGTTGGATCCCAGTCAAGGGCATGTACCTTGTTCCTTGGTTGCAGGCTCAGTCCCCTGTGTGTGGGAGGCAACCAATCCATGTATCTCTCTCACATTGATGTTTCTCCCTCTCTATCTCTCCCCCTCCCTTCCACATTCTCTAAAAATCAATGGAAGAAATATCCTTGGGTGAGGATTAACAAAAATAAATAATAATACTAAGTGCAGAGAAAAGTCATAAACATGGCTATGATATGTGTTAGTAGTAGCTACAAATTCGCCCGTATTAATTGCTGCCTTTCAGTGAGTTCCCACAATGCAGATGCACTATGCCAGGTATTTTTTTCCATTTAATAAATATTCACAGCAGCACTATGTGGTAGAAATTACTGTCTCCTTTTCCAACAAGAGACTGGGGGTTAGAAAAACCTGGTGAATGCTCACAGGACACCAGTCCGTTCTTTTCTTTCAGAGTGTATGGATTTCAGATTTAGAGAAACTCATTCTATGCGAGGGACAGGAGAAAGGCAGAAGCAGAGGGACCTACACTCCACCGCACTTAAGACACACTGAAGCCGAAACCGGTTTGGCTCAGTGGTAGAGCGTTCGTCTGCAGACTGAAAGGTCCCGGGTTCGATTCCGGTCAAGGGCATGTAGTGGGTGTGCAGGAGGCAACTGGTCAATGTTCCTCTTTTATCGGTGTTTCTAGCTCTCTATTTCTCTCCCTTCCTCTCTGTAAAAAAATCAATAAAATATATTTAAAAAAAAAAAAAAAAAGACACACTGAAGCCATTGGGTCCTGGAGATCTGGGAGATCCACACATTTCTGAAGCCGAAAGCTTCTCTTTTGAAAGTCCAGGTGCCTGCAAGTCCACAAATCCACTTCCCCTTGAATTCACTTCCCCTTCCGTTCCTTTTTCTGTACCTGATTGAAGCTCCTCCCCCCACTATTCCCCTGCTACCACACACACACACACACACACACACACACAAACACACACACACAAACACACACACACACACACACACACCCCTCGCCTCTGGAGATTCTGGCTCAGTACTCCTGTGGTGGAAAACTCTATCCAGGTGTGGGGAAACATGGAGTGCTAGCTCCCTCACCACCACACTCACAGCCGAACCCAAAGCAGCTTGGCCTAGGCAAATTTCTTTATCTCATTAATATAATTTGCCTCGGGTTTTGCCCTGTCTATTCCCACTAGAGCCCAGCTTTTCTATCCAAAATTTAGATTGGATAGATTTGCACATTAATGGACATTTTAGAAATGTCCTTTCATTTCTCAGTGATATTGGTGTTTGAAGCTTGAATTCTCATCATGGTTCTTCCGCTAAACAATTTTCAATTCTCAGGGAGCATGGGGAGAAATTGCCTGACACCCTGACACACAGTACACATTCCATAATTGTTGAATGAATAAAATAACAAATCTCTCATGGTTTGCACACAGAACACATATTCTTACATTTGTCCTCTGAACTTTTCTCTCCCTTGGCATTCTCTTTTTGTATGAAAGATATAACTTTCCCCCCTAATGTCCCTGCATAGAATAATTAGACACTTTTAATATCCTCTTTTTAAATCCATATTTCTCTGGAATCAGCTTTGGTTAGTTTGATCTTGGTTGTTATCTTTTATGCTTCCAGTGTTCTTTATTTATCTACCTGGTAATTTCTGGTTATCCATTTTTACTCAGTAATTAAGCACCAAGAGGGTTGGTGTGTGTTTCTTTGTTGTTGTTGCATGTACAGAATGATTCCTTACCTTCCCTAAATGGGAAAGCTGCAGAGACCCTGATGTATAGGGAAGAGTTGGGCTTAATTAGCAGTTTTCACTTTAGGATGAACAGACAGGTAGCTGCCTGTCGGGCAGGTCCTTAGGGTCTCCAGAACTGAGAGGGCTTTATCTGAGACTCTAATTCTCCACTGGAAACCTTTGTTCTCACCTTATTACTCTTTCAATTTCTTAAGAGGAGAACCACTTGTCCTTTTGCCAGCAGTTAGTGTGTGTGTGTGTGTGTGTGTGTGTGTGCTGGTGAGATGGTGACAGGCATTTTTTGCAGTTGCCTGTCACCTTCAGTTAGTCCTCTGGTTTGTGCTCTGAGTCTTACTGGGGCCCTCCATGGTAGGTGCTGTCTTCCAGCTCAGTGCCTCCCTGGGATTTTGAAGGATAGATTAGTTCTCATTCTGCTGCAGCCTCCTTGTAGTGTAAATGTGTAGTCTAATTTTGAATTAGTTTTTGATCCCAGACTTATTAAGAAGTGCTGTTAACTTTCTGAGTCCTTGGTTGCTTGGTTTGGCTTTTGTTGTTAATTTCTTGTTTTACTATAATGGATGCAGCAAATGAGATATTTATGAATTTGAAAGATAGTACTATATTAAATCTTTTAAATTTTTATTTATTTATTTATTTTTACTTATTTTTGTTACTGAGGACATTAGCAACTTAATGAATTTTTAGGCTACTTTTCAGTTGAATTATCTTCCTATGCTCAAAGGATTCTCCTCCAAATGAGTGCTAGGGTTGGTTCTTCTGTGGTGCTAGAAACTGGAGGGCAAGCTAGCTCACTTCTGCATTTCCCTGGAGATGATATCAGTGTCTGGCTGCTCTCAGTGAAGGATGCTAATGGGACTCCTCTAGTCTTTTATCTAATCTCTCTCTATTGCTCAGTAATCCCTATTCTCTTTGGACTTCTGGCTATGGGCTACTGAGAATTCTTTTTCATCTAAATGTAGTTATAAATAAGACATGGGAGTGGAGGTAATGTGGAGACTAGTTTGATTTGGAGATTTTGCCATATTCCTGAAGGTTTTTCTTCTTCTTTTTAAGGGTGAGGTGGGGGAGGGATGGATAGTCTCAATCCAATGCTTAATTGGCAAACTGCTTTTCTATTGTTTTTGTTTGTTTTTGTTTTTGTTTTTTTTAATTGGATTGTCTATCTTGGACTATCCAGTTGCTTTACCAAGTACCTCCAAGAATGTAAGTTATAAACAGTTCTAGTTCTGGTAAAGTTTTCAGACTTCATCCTAATACCCACAAAACACACACCAGTCACACACATATAAAAATAAGGACACATATAACACTGACTCCTTCAAAGTTTAAATATGTGATTTTATTTATTTATTTTTTTTTGGAAGGGAAAATAAGCCCACTTGTTTGATTTGTCCTTATTTCGATAAATTTAAACAGCTGCTTTTAAAATTAATTGGCTATTTCCTAGATCTAATCTCATTTGATTCCTGTATTAAGAAGATTAACCCAGGTTTTATCCTAGTGATAGCACTGTATTTTTTCTACCCTATTATAGAATTTATCACATTTACTTGATAATTTCTATTATACCTAAAGGCAAGAAATGCAAATATATGCACTCAGTTTGATATCTTGAGATCAATAGTTTATTGTCTCCTTTATTGTTTCCTTTAGAAAAAGCAATGCTTCCATTAGTGTAAAGTGTTCTAGTTTGTGTCTTAGATCTCCTTTACAATGTGCTCTACTTAAAGTAATTTACTTCATTGGACTAGACAGTGCATGCAATTTCTTATAAGCATGCTCACACAAAATTACATCAGAGAATCTTATTAAGTAAAAATACAATAAATGTAACAAACATCTGGCATTGAGGGAAATATTCCTCCTGTGTCCTTGGTCTCAGTAAACTACCTCAGAAGTCAATTTACCTAACCCTGAACCATTGACACATGTATTTGTTAATTAAGTTTAGAAGGAAAACCTTTGGATATGCTGTCTCTCCATTTAAACCTCTTAATGTTCTAGCTTTTCCTGAATTATGTTTGGCTCCCTCCAGGACCTTCTTGGAAAAAAAAAAAAATATTGGAGTGTTTTTTTAATTTACTACTTTCCCATGCCTAGGCCTTATATTCAAATTCTACTGTACTCAATCATAAATCAAATAAGAAATTATTTAAACTCCAAATCAATCAAAATTTCAGCATTTATTTGTAAAACTCTGCTCTTAATTTCTTTACTTGTTGCTTGGGAAGCATGCATTGGATAACAAAAGACTTTCAAGCTCTTGGAATATCAATGAAAGTCTTAATTTCCCAGCATAACTAGCTAACTATAACTAGCATTTACAACAAAAGCAATCTTTTTTTTTCCTGCATTTTTTCTTCTTTATTACACTTTATTAAAGATAACACAGGGATAAGCAATTTCAGGCCTGAAACATAGAAAAATAAAGTATTTAGGATGTCTGCCCCTTTCTGAATAGAAGAGTTACCGGAGACAGGGCCTTCTCCAGTTCACATTATAGATATCTGCCAAGTTCTCAAGGAGATAGACAGTCTATCAGTATCATTTTCACCAAAGGCCAAAAGGATGAACCTGGGGCCAAACAGAAAAGAATTTCTCACTACCCTAAAGATCCAAAGGGAGACACAAGACAATAAAGACCAGGAAGTTGGAAATAGGAAAGGCAAACTAGACAAGCGACAACCTTTGAGGTTGAGAGTTCTGTAGACTAAAGCAAAATGATATCAGGTGTGCTATGAAACTCTGTATTTTGAAAACTCCAGTGCCTGGCATTTTGAGGAGAAATACACCAAACACAAAACTACTTGCAGTAAAGAAAATGTTAGATAACTGTGCTTTTATTTTATTTTATTTTGCTAAGGAACTTGAGGTGATTCGGTATGTGATTCCTGCCTTCACAATATAAATGTAACACCTCAACCCCTTCCCTTTAGTTTCAGATTCAGAGGTATTCCTCTAGGATTCAAGGCTAACATTTCCATTTGTTTGTTCTGTTTTGTCTCCTCCTACTTCTTCAGGAATCTTCTTCCATCACTTCTTATTCCTTTCCTGCTAATCTTCAACCAATCTCTTAGGTTTCTTAAATGTCTACACATATGAAAGTGAACACATACTCTGTCTTTTAAAATAGTTCTCAAGTCTCTATTGCCTTTCTCTGTAGTGAAGTCATAAATCTATTCCTCCCTTTAGAGCCAGGCCTCGTGAAAATTAATTATTTTTCTTCTTTGTGATTCAATTTAATTTAAGTCACATATCAGTCCATTGCAATCAGACCTAGCTCTTACTACTGTAAGGTTATTTCCCTTCTAAAGGCCAATAAGGAGTTCGTGGTGGTCAAATTTAATGAGTGTTCCTAGTTGTCATTTTTATTTGACCCAGTAAGCATTTGATTTCTCCTTTACTTCAATCAATATTCATACCAGTACATGTTGTTCTCTGGATGGAGCTTCACTAGGTATTTGATCTTCTTTAGAAGGACTCCACTCAGTTAGTTAGTGCATATTTTACCACATGGGCAGGAGGACAGTGAAACATGATGGCTGAGAAAGTACAAGGGGGAAAAAAAATGGATTTCATGAGTGTGCCTTCAAGATGAGATATTTTCTTCCTTTGATTATTGGGTTCAGATTGCAGATAGAGACCAAACATCACTCAGTTAATCAGATATTGTGATATATCATTTAAATCTAGGAATTAGTTTGACAACTTGTGAAAGAAAGCAACACATGACACTTTTGTTTATAGAAATATAACTTCACATTTGCAGGGGGAAAAATTTTTTCCTGTTACCCATTTTTCAGAACAATGACAATTTCTATATGCTTTTCCAATAGCATTGGATACAACTCTGTTAAATTAAGAATAGATAGCTAGTTATACTTTCAAATGCATATTTCTAAAAATGTAATAATAAAAAATAAAAATATAAATAAGGATATAGATTTTAAAATTTAAAAGTGACTTATAAAAAGAGAAAAGTTATAGATAATACTGAGGAAATTGGAAGCATTTATTATTTATGAAATAGTCTGGAAAGAGTTGAAAGATAATTTAAGGCTAGAGAATGAGGACCTATAGAAAGTGTTAAAAGTTCAAATTCCAGCCCTGGCCAGGTGGCTAAGTTGGATGGAGCATAGTCCCATATACAAAAAAGTTGCAGGTTTGATTCCTAGTTAGGGCACATACCTACCCTGTTTCCCCGAAAATTAAACAGTGTCTTATATTAATTTTTCTCCCAAAGTTGCACTAGGTCTTATTTTCAGGGGATGTCTTATCTTTCCATGCGCTAGGTCTTATTTTCGGGAAACACGGTAGGTTACAGGTTCAATCCCTGGTCCAGGAGTATAATGTGGAAGTCTTATTTTCTTATTTTATAATTTTTTGAAAATCCAGAGATGCATACTTTTAAAAGGATGGATTTCAAAAGAATAATCTAAAATAATCACCTTTATCTTTAATTTTTATTACTTCTTCCTTTTGAATACATATAAACATCACCAGCATATAATACTCTGAAATGAGCGTGGATAATTATACTGGTATCACATAGTTGGTAGAAAAGAGAAAATAAGGGGACAGCTCTTGTATGAGATGAAAATCAAAAAATATATGTGATTTAATGGCAGATTAGCATCATTTATTTTTATATTCACTGCATTTTGTTATTTTTACTAAAATTTCATTTGCCAGGATTTGGTTCCAAAGTGTAAGTTATTTAACAGATATCATTATGTTGCTAAGCATTAACACTTAATTATCATATTAATAAACAGTTATTACTCTCTTCTACACTGAACCTTGCCTCCGTAGCATTAGTATGCATGCACTGCTCTTAGGCAACTTAATTGTCCTTAAAGAAAATCATTACAATTTAAATGAAATTGGGAGCTACTGGTTAGGGAAGGCTGTAGGGCATGCACAATACATACTAAACAAGGAACTGTAATTTCCCCAAATCACTTTTTTTTTTTTTTTTTTAGTAATTTCACATCGTAGCACTATATCTATTTGGTTAAGGGAAAAACAAAAAACAGTTTATTTTTTGCCTCACAGTTTTACAAGGGCACCATTTAACCAAGGGCAGACAAGACTCTGGAATGGTAGCAAAGGAACTTGAGTAAATCAAATAATTTCTTTGCGGCTAGTAAATTATTTGTCAGCATTTGCAGCACAGGCAATGAAGCAATAAAGTATAGCATGGTGGGCAGCCATCAACCACTATGTCTGCCTCTAGGATGGAGGGCAGCAGGAGGCCAAAGACTTTATGGAGACAGCTGTTGCCTCTCCCCACATGTGACTTTGTTTGCTCATTTCACAGCAACACACTTCACATGCTGCCTCAGAAATGGGGAGTAGGGTCGCCCTTCTGTGTCATGTTATTTTTTCCTCATAGCTGAGAGCTCATGTTTTGCATCCTCTGTCATAAAATGACTTAGTTCAGTGATTTACATTAGACACTATCCGCTACTGAAATGCAGAGTTTAAGTATCCCTGGAATCTAATTTTTGATAGATAATTGATTAATGTTCTACACAACCGTCACAACTCTTTATTTGTAGTAAGTGACTTATTTGAAAACAAGTATTTAATTCATGTATTTGGCATTTTCAGATTAATTTGTTAGCAACTGAGAATTAACCTTCCTGGTGTCTAACTTTGTAAGACTATAGGAGGAGTGATTACAAAATGAATAAAAACCTGCCTTTTCTGACACACAGAAGCAATAAGCTAAGAATTTAAAATATTGAAATGAAATCACAAGACTGCCAGGTGTTGAGGAATCTGGAACTAGGTACCTAGTAAGCCCCTTGCAAAGGTTTCCTTTCACTGACACAAGTGGAATGTTTCCACTTTACATTCCATTTACAGATCTCCATTTTGCATATTAGAAAACTGAGATGGGAAAGCCTCATTAATTTTGCATAGGTTTTATGGTTATTAAATGACTGCACAGGGTTTAGTGCCTGTGTGCCTCTGGAGCACATATTCATCACAAACCCAAAAAGTCACCTATATTATTAACCAAGACTATCCCCTTACAACTAGAACTTTCTATGAAGGCAGCAAGATAACATTAATTTAGTAATCATTGCAAAATAATTTATGGAGCCTCCCTCTTCTTAGGCAATATGAGTTATTGTATTTGCTTTGTGTTTTCCACTAATAGGAATGCTTTCTGAGTAAATCCTATATTATGATAATGCTTCAGAGAATTTTGTCCTCCTTTCCATGGGGAAACAAAAACAAAATTAGAAAGCAGAGTGAACATAGAAATTGGCAAATGTAATGCAAAGTATCTGGAGTCCTTGTTGTAGTTTATTGAATTTTCAGATTTATGACAGAAGTATGTCCTTACCCTTGTGTTCCCCAGGAATGTGAACTTGGTTTAGCCACCCAGAACTTCAGCTTTCTTATAAAATAATAAAATAACAACAACTTATGTCATACTTGCTCTACAAGTTTTAAAGGGGACAAAATAGATATTCATGATTTGTTGTCAATACCACAAAACAATGAACAAGTGACAATTTGTTTCTACTGAGTTATTGCAATATGGTATAAGAGAAAAGGCATGGGATTTAAAATCAGTCAGATAGACCTAGTTTGGAATCACAAACATGAATTATCTGATAATGACAGGTTATTTCTTCTCTCTTAGTTTCAGTTATGGTGTCTTAAATCTGGAGATAATTATGGTATTATATAGGTGAAGTAAAGATGAAAGAAAATGTATGTAAATTTCTAGAGATATTTATTGAGAATATGTGAAGAAAATGATACCAATAACTACCATTAATTCACACATAAGTAGAATAATCTAACAATAAAACTACAAATTAATTTCACAATGTTCAGAATTTATATTTAATCTCTATAATTTATGGTATTGAGTTCAATTTATGCACTTAACCTAGATTCACTAATTCCCACTTTCCTTCTCAGTTATTTGATCAGTAGAGAATATTACCACAGCAACTTTGTCTGCCTCATTATTAAACCTGTAAGCACTGCTAGCTATCTAACCTCTCCTGGACTAAGGACTAGGCAGACGCCATCACTTCTATTGCAGTGGGAGTTGAAATAACTCCAAAGTCCAAGACCACATATAATGCCGTATGAAACTGGGACCAGTTTAGTACCAATCTGCACTTGCTTTCTCTCAATCTTTACTGGACTTTCATTTTCTACCTTCATCCGCCAACAAAACATCAGCTTTCAGTCTTAGCAAAAGCCACAATTTCAAAGGAACTTGGGCTAAAACAATTGACCAGGAATGGCCCTGAAAAGTCGATCTGCATGATAAATTTCAGAGTGGATGCTATTGGAATGAAATAGGACTTGTTATGTGTGGGTGTTAATAAATCTTTGCGTTCGATGACTTTATAGTTAGTCATGTTCACTTGAGGTATAAGTGTAAGGCAAGTGCAAAAAGTTACTAAACATTTATAATGTGATATGATTTTTATGGCTGTGGAGATCTTATAAAAAGCTAATTGTCAACTTAAGATGGGCTACTAAAGCCAAGATCACCTATGATAGATTCTAAGACTTTAGATATTTTTTTAGTCACTGGACAGATTCTTTGAAAATCAGACCAAAAATCAGATTATACAATTGGCAAAACTGCAAAAAAGTTTGTTGTGTTGCTATAACCATAAGTGTCTTACATCTAAGTGAGCATTGTGATGGTGCAATAGTGACAGAAGGCAGTAATAAACATTATGTTGTGTGTATATATATATACAGTGGTGCCTCACACAACGAACTTAATTCCTTCCAGGAGCAAGTTTGTTATGCGAAAAGTTCGTTATGTGAAACGCGTTTTCCCATAACAATACATGTTAAAAAAAATAATTCGTTCTGTAGCATAAAATATGCTAAGATGACATAAAAAAAGATAAAATTTTTGTTATTATTTTTATTTAGATACATCTAAAAACATAATTTTTTTTAAAAAAAAAAAAACACATTTTTTTTAATTTTAAGACAGACTAAGTAGAGTCTACCGAATCTTGCACATCTTCATCCATTTTCTGCTTTTTGGCCGATGGTTTCATGAAAAACCTGTCCAAAGTCGTTTGTTTTTCTCTTTTCTCCAACATCTGCCGGAAATAACGGACAAGAGTATCGGAGTAAAGATCGTTGATCCTGTTTGCTTCAGCTGAATCCGGATAGTGGGCATTGGTAAACTCCTGAACTGCTTTCCATTTGACCAGGATGTTCTTGATGTCAGCAGTTGGGATTGGTTGATTGTTTGATTGTTGCTCCTCGTTATCCGATATGCAATACATCGGCAGCGATCGTGGAAGCTCGGGCGAAGCAGTCGTGGAAGCTCGGGCAAAGCGGTCGTGGAAGCTCGGGCGACTTCGTTGTGTGAAACGAAGTTCGTTGTATGAATCATGAAATGAAGTTCGTTGTGTGCAGCGTTCGCTGTGCGAGGCGTTCTTTATGCGAGGCACCACTGTATATATATATATGTGTGTGTGTGTGTGTGTGTGTGTGTGTGTGTGTGTGTATATATATATATGTATATATATATATATAAAAGAGTTCCTCTAGATTAGAATAATTTTTAAGAATTCAGAAATCTGAGGCATTTCAGGATAACCTGCATTAAGTTAAAGAAAAGTTTTTGCTTATAGGACTATATATCACTAAGAAAGAGTCATTGTGCTTGTTGAGTTTCTTTGCATTATAGATGGAACATGCACATTGTTTGATCACTCCTAATGGCTTGCCTGCCTGCCTGATTGCCACTAACTGTCTCTGCCTGCCTACCTGATTACACCTAACCACTCTCCTGCCTGCTTGATAGCCCCTAACCATTCATCTGCCTGCGAGAGGGCAGGGCGGGGTGAGGGGGCAGGGTGGGGTGAGAGGGCAGAGTGGGGTGGGTCCAGCTCCCGGTAACTGGACCCTAGGCCTAACCCAACCAATCAGGTCAGCCAAGGTAGCGGCACCACCCTCCGTATAAAACCCATTGATATGTTAAGTTCTTTCTCTTTCTCGCCATGCCCTCACTGGTGAAAGTGGGACTGAGTTCGGACTAGCCCGAAATAAATACAGGCTTTCTGCAATTGCATCGGATTCGGTTCCCTGGTAGTCTTTGGGGTTTATGACACTTGGGCATTACACCTGCCTGATCACCCCTAACCACCTCTCCTCAGCTCCTGCCTCCACGGCTTCTGAAGAACATCTGGAATGACATCCAGAAGGTCCTTCAGCTGCCCAGTCTAATTAGCATATTATGCTTTTATTATTATAGATTTACTCAAAAAAAACTGGCTCAAATTCATGGAGATGGAAGTGATGTGGGGTTTAGATTTTATCTCCTGGTGGGAAATTGACAAAGTTACATCATATGGAATGGAAGATATTGTTGTGGTCATTAGGGAAATGCAGTGAATTTAAATTCATTGTTCTTCTGGAGATTGTATATGAGCTAATTCAATGGCTGTATTCCAAAGGATCTAGGTAAGAAGAGGAAGAAATATGATTGACTCCCTCATTATGGCACCCAGTGATTGACCTGTACAATTTTAGAGTAATTCTGCAGAAATAGTCCTGGTTACCATCAAGGTAATTTCCACCAGAATAAACTATATGAGTTTCACTGGAAGGAACATTGCAAATATCATGAGGCCATATTGGATTCACCATTCCATAGTAATAAAGGCAGAGAATGAATTACTGACTATCTGATGTAGTTAATTAGCCTTGATGACCAAGAGAAACTGGGATTCTTTGGCACAATGAGTGCAAGAAGGAATATGCAGGAAATGAATGAATTTCAGTGTAACATTATGCACCAAATTCAGTCTGACGTAAGCAATACATTTACACTTAGACTTTTGGATGTGAAGATCTAGGTCACTTCATTATTTCACTAAGCAAAGTGAAATATTGTTCAAAGTGGCTAGGAGGTGGCAATATATATATATATATATATATATATATATATATATATATATATATATATATATTAGTAATTAATTGGAAGAGAACTATCAATTATATCTTAGAAGCAACTGTAGCAATATGAACTGTAATATTGTTTGATAACCCTCTGCAATACTTTTAAAAATTCTGCAATAGGGTACAAATGATTGGATTGGTGCCTCTATTCTTAGTGGAGAAGAGGAAAAACTTTATTTTCACATTATTATTGAGAATGTGTGCCCTAGTTGATTTGGCTCAGTGGATAGAGCATTGGCCTGAGGACTGAAGGGTCAAAGGGTCGATCCCAGTCAAGGGCACAAACCTCGGTAGCAAGTTCTTGATCCCTGGTTGTTGGGGTGCATGTGGGAGGCAACCAATAGGTGAGTATCTCAAGAATGTGAGCAGATTTGAGTGGTGCAAGGGATAGACTGCCTGAAATCTAATTAACGTGCTCTCCCAACAGTTTTGTTGGGTCCCACCTGCCCCCGGAATTGGGGTGCTTCTGTCATCCCCTAACACTACTAACTGCCTCTGCAATTCTCGAAGTGATAACCAGCCCACTGTAGAGAAAGCAGAACACCTGCAGCAGCCAAGTGTTTGTTGCCTTAATGAGCCCATAGATAGCCTCACACCTCACCATTTCCAGGCGCATATAAAGGGCCTCTCTGCTGGGTGGTGGTGGTAAAGGGGGCTCTCAATTCCCCAGTAACTGTTCAGAAATGTCAATAATAACCTAAAACTCTAGAAAAATAACTCTAGTAAAGTCACTTACGAGTAAACTAGGTGAATTTCAAGCCTGAAAGATAGGAGAAGGGAAGGAGTGAGAAGATAAATACTTTATTTTGCTCCCAAATTTTTATCAAAGCAAACCCCGGAGCCAGCCTAGCTTCAAAGGGAATGGAAATAGACTCTATCATATGACAGGAAGAGATGTGTGCATTACAGGGATGAGATAAATTCTTGGCAGGCAGCTTCCTAGAAAATTTTCACAAACTCATTCCTTTCATAATTTCCAATTCTTTATCTTTTTTTTCATTTCTAACATTTAAACATTCTTTAAAATTCAAATTTCTGAAGTTTAAAAATAATTTTCTTTGAATTCTTACTATTTGACATCAAAATTTAAATTTCTAAAAATTTACTTTTATTTTTAGAGAGTTTCTTTGTTGAAGTATTATATCCAAGATTTTATTCTTTGGCTTATCATTTTGCTCAAAGAAGAGTCTCCCAAATGTCTATATGGGAAGTTTTCTGGAGAACTAGGGAAAGGGGCGGGAACTATACAGTTTTAAGTTTGAAAATTATAGTTAATATCTGCTGTTTCGGTATGGTGCTTTATCCCTCCCCTCAGCTAAGCCCTGGTTCTTCTTTTTCTGAGTACCATAGGTTCTTCAATAACATTTCATTCAATTTTGCTTTGTTATAACATTAATGAGATGCTGTAGAAACTTAACTCTTATTTATATCAATTAGCTTCTAGTAAAAATGATTTGATTATACCTGTTTCTCTTAAAGTGGTACCTATTGATGACATTAAAGTGATTTTAGTATAAGACTTACTTACATTTATGATTCAGCCTCTAAAGAGCATAAACTTTGTGTCTTCTGGGTTGGAGAATGGGGTCTGGAGATCCAATTTGTTCCAGCATCATCCCTCACATCTCCGTCATAGACATCCAGGGAACAGGATGGCTATTCAAAATGGGTAATAACTCTACTTTTGCCAGAGACTGTCCAGAACTTGGTCCCTTCTATCTTAAGCCTACTGATCATCTATGCATTCATCTTTAAATGAAGGTTGGACCACCAGCCCTGCATTGAGTTGTAGCCAGACGGATGGAGAAAACATATAATTGGAAGGCAATTAGCTTTCTTCCCAAAGGACATAATCTGGGAGCCACACAAGCTACTTTCATTTACATACCAGTCACTACATGTCATGAACATATTTAGTTGGAATAGGTGTTGATAAATGTAGTAAGACTGAGGCAGTCATGGGTCCAGCTGAAAGAGAGGGGACCTATTGCCGAAAAGAAGGAGGAAACTGTTACCCTATACTGCTTCTAATGCTTCCAGCTTTTTCTCTCTCTCTAAATCACCATTTCATTACATATATTCAGTCTCCTAAATTTTTGTTTACTTATCTCTCTTCTTTCTCCTTCTGTTTATCTGCTATTTATTTTTAACTATTATTTTAGTTGGTTTGGGCAGCAAATAAAAACTTATATATTCAAACTTTCACATTAAGTTGGAAGATGCTTAAGACACATTTATAGCCTATATAATCGATCACAAAATAATATATATGTATTTTTTTCTTTCTTAATAAATTTTAGTAGTACAGATAATATACAATCAATTTTCATTTTGAACAGCCTTTCCATACAGTAATGCCCTATAAAGTTGTCAAAAACTGAATTCACAAATACTAAACCACTGACTTAGGGAAAATATGTACACATAGGTAAATCTTTAAAAAATTTATCCTGGTAGATTCTATTTTCTTTTTTGCAAAGAGAGAATGAGGTTCTAAAGTGTTAACTGACTTGCCTGAGGCTGCCCCACATAACAGGTACCAAACTTAGAATTCAATCCTCACCTCAGAGCTGGATCTTCTTGCATTTCACTCCACTACCCCCTACTGTCTCCATCCTCAGGTCATCTCTGTAGGAGAGCTGAATCAAGAAGGCAGAGCTGTGACTTGTATCATTGCAGCTGGGAATGTGGATGTCAGGCAACTCACCTTTTTTGCTGCTTTAAACATATTCACAAATGACCACAAAAGCATCAGAATAATATACTTTGGGTTACAAATAACTTTTAGCAAGTCAACAAATTCACAAATACAGAATCTTGGAATAAAGAGAAATAACTGTAAATTATTGAACACATCTACCAATATATGTTACATATATGCTAAGAGCTGTTCATATTTTGCATATCAGTTTTCTAATTAAAATGTAAATTGCTATATCTGCTATCATATATATTTTTATTAACAAAGGAATTTTGCTAATCCCCCACTCTGTTTTCTCTTCAAGGATAATATTTAGGAATAATTATCTGAAATAACATGTCTTAATTATAATTGATTATGATTTCTTAAAAGAATAAAGCTTTGATATGTCCATGATTTTGGCATCTAAATCATGACAAGTCTGTCAAATTTACATTGTAATTAAAATTGAGCACCTGTTCTAGAAAAAAAAAAAGTGATTCATTCATTAAAGAGAAAATTGTTTTAAGAGTTTTTTATAAACAATAACCTAATGAAAACTTGAGATAATGAATTTCTAGTTCAAAATAATCTACTTTCTAATCCTGACTTTTAAGTTACCTTAATGTATTTGTGTAAAATTATCACACTATGTTTTATTTGCTCCAACTCACACAAATTCCTAATCTATATTATTATTAGTAGTATCCATCTCACTACTCATTGATGGCAAGTCTAGATTATAATATTTACATGACTGTTTTCATCACTTATTTTTCTCTTTTCAAGAATTGCTTTGGAGTTCCTGTTCCATATACTGTATATATATATATATATATATATATATATATATATATATATATATATATATATTAGAGGCCCAGTGCATGAATTCATGCATGGGTAGGGTCCAGCCAGCCTGGCCAGAGAGAGGGGACATAGGTGGTTGGCCCACTTGCCTGCTTGTCAAACTCCTAGTAAAGGGGACAATTTGCATATTAGTTTTTTATTATATATTATATACACTGAGGTGCCAGATAATTATGCATTCAGATTATTATTCATTATTATGTTTTCCCACAATTAAATAAAAACAAACATTTTAAAGTTAATTTATAACATGCATAATGAACTGACCCCTACACCCACAAACACCTCAGCAGAATCTATTCAATAACCCAGTAATGTAAGTTAAGTAATGCACATGGGGAAAAGAAACCTGGTAGGCATATTAAAAACATTTAAGAATATAAATATTATTATGATAATAAATTTTTTTTCTTAGAAAATATCAATGAAGCTTAAAATTCAAATTTGTGAAATGCAAGTCAGTAAATTTATTTCATAGTCTTTTAAAATAAACTACTCATGGATTTCTTGATAGATTGCCAGAGGCTTTGAAACAATTTCTTTAAAAGATTAATATTTGGTATGCAAACTTTAAAATTTTTGGTTGAGCCGAAACCGGTTTGGCTCAGTGGTAGAGTGTCAGTCTGTGGACTGAAAGGTCCCGGGTTCGATTCCGGTCAAGGGCATGTACGTTGGTTGGGGGCACATCCCCGGTGGGGGGGTGTGCAGGAGGCAGCTGGTCAGTGTTTCTCTCTCATCGACGTTTCTGGCTCTCTATCTCTTTCCCTTCCTCTCTGTAAAAAATCAATAAAATATATTTAAAAATAAAAAATAAAAAAATAAAATTTTTGGTTGAAAATCCTAATTTACAAAACATGCATACAAACTACTTTTCATATGGGATTTTAAAGAGATTAAAAAAAAATGGTTCCTCTCAAGAAACCAATTATAGTTCTTAAGAGTGCTTCAAATTTAAAAGAAATAATTTCATATTGCAGATTTAAAAAGTTGTTTTTTTTTTAGATCAACAATGAAACAGTTTAAATATGTGGCTCCCTACAATAGATGTGTAGAGTGTTAGTAGGCTGTCTGAAGTAAAAATCACCTCAGGAAAAAGTTAAAAATATAAATTCATTAAAAACACTCCCAGAAATTTTCATGCATAAAATCGAAGTGAGGCTATGAACTCTACCTTTTACAAAACTTTCCAACCAGCTTAAAATTGAGCACCAGTGATATAAATTAGAAGGAATGAAATTGTTGAATTTTGTTTACAGTGAAAGAGTATTTGAGTTACTTTTATATGTATTCTAATTTAATTCTCAAAAGAACGGTAGGAAGTAAATTTTACTATCCAAAATTTACATCAGAAGAAACTAAAGCTCATTCAGGTTAAGAGTCATGCTCATACACACTGAAAACAACAGAGCTTGGATAAAAATTTGTATTCCATCAGTATTCGTTTTCTAAGGCCGCCATAGCCATGTAACAAACTGGGTGGCTTAGCTTTCTCAAAGTTCTGACTGAAAGTCCAAGAGGGTTTTTTTGTTTGTTTGTTTGCTTTATGTGTGTGCTGTTTTTTGTTTGTTTGTTTGTTTCACAATTCTAGAGACTAGAAGTACAAAATCAGTGTGTCAGTAAGACCAAGCTCCCTCTGAACTCTACCGAAATTCTTCCTTGTCTCTTCCTAGGTTTTGGTGGTTTGCTGACAATCTTTGGTGTTACTTGACTTGCAGCTACATAATTCCAATTTCTGCCTCTTTCTTCACATACTCTTTGTGGGTCTCTGTGAATACATTCTTAAAGAAATGCAGTCATTGCCAAAACTCTTTGGCTTGGTGGATAAAGAGTCATCGGTCTTCGGACTGAAAGGTCCCAGATTAGATTCTGATCAAGGGCATGTACATTGGTTGCAGGCACATCTCCGGTAGGAGGTGTGCAGGAGGCAGCTGGTCAATGATTCTCTCATCAATGTTTCTAACTCTATCCCTCTCCCTCTCTGTAAAAAAAATCAATTAAAAAAAATGCAGTCATATTGGACAAGGGGCCCAACCTACTCTAGCATTACTCCATCTTCACTAAACAAATTGCATGTGCAGCGACCTTATTTTCAAATTAGGTGAAATTCTAAGGTACTGAGACCTAGAAATTCCACATATCTTTTGTTGGCAAACACAATTTAAACCATAAACCAAAGTGCCAAACAACCTCCAGAAGAAACACATAAAAAATTTTGATGAACTTCTAAATGGTAATATTCACTTCTTGATGAAGAAATCCTTGAGCAATCTTTGAAAATAAAATATGCTTAGTAAATATGGGAGGAATTTATTAGTAGTTAGATTATTCTTTCTATTTTGCAGGCAAATAACTGACATCAAGAGACAAAAGAGATTGTATAACTTGACTATAGTCATATAACTAATTAGTGAAATAGAATATGCCAGAACACTAGTCATCTGATCATTAAAAAGAGCAGGTACTTTTCATAATACAATTTTGGCTATTGCTATAACTCATTAATTTTTGCTTTTTAAACCAACATTCTT
The DNA here is from genome assembly GCF_964339955.1 of Pipistrellus hanaki. Lineage (NCBI taxonomy): Eukaryota > Metazoa > Chordata > Mammalia > Chiroptera > Vespertilionidae > Pipistrellus > Pipistrellus hanaki. The sequence goes on along the minus strand of NC_140505.1, from coordinate 61,045,176 downwards.
ATATAATTATTTGTTCTGGTCAATTTAATTGAATTATTTACAAATAATTTTTTTCAATTTTTAACGTGTTCATGCTAAATCATCTTCATGAAGAGTAAATATAAAATAATTGATTTTGCAATAATATTTCTATAGTAAATGCCAAACTTAATGTCTATTAGGTGTTTTCTTTATTATTGCTGTTTTTGAATTGATGTTTTTATTTTAATAATTGATGAGATAATAGCATCATTAAACCTTAAAAATTTTTAAAAAATTAAAAAAAAAGATTCAGGATCACTACAATAAAACTTAAACACAAAACCAACCAAACAAAAGTGCTGAGAGAAATTAAGTATAAAAATGTCCAATATTTATGAATTGAAAGATAATATTGTTAAGATGTGAATATTACCACAAATTATTCTTAAAACAAGAGTTTCAATTAATCCCAACAGCCTGTCTGGATAAATTGACAAGTAGTTCTTAAAACTTACATGAAAATACAAAGGATCTAGAAAAACAAATAATACTGACTAAAACAAAAAAAACGGAAAGACTTATGCTAACTTATTTAAATATTTACTGCAATCATGAGCTATTAGAAATAATTTGGTATTGTCATAGGAATTTGTAGCTTCATAGCGTTGTTTCTATTTTACTTATTTTAAAAATAAGTTCTACTTCTTTTTTTTTTTTTTTTTTTTTTTTTAGTGTATCTTTGCCCTAACTGGTTTGGCTCGGTGGATAGAGCATTGGCCTGCAGACTGAAGAGTCCCAGGTTTAATTCCGGTCAAGGGCATGTACCTTGGTTTTGGGCACATCCCCAGTAGGAGGGCGTGCAGGAGGCAGCTGATCAATGTTTCTCTCTCATCGATGTTTCTAACACTCTATCTCTCTCCCTTCCTCTCTGTAAAAAATCAATAATATACATTTTTAAAATGTATCTTTATTGTTGAAAGTATTACAGATGTCCCCTTTGTTGTTTTTTCCCCATTGACTCCCTCCACCCTGTATCTGCCCCTCCCAGGCCTTCATCACACTATTGTCTGTCCATTGGCTATGCATATACATTTAATCTCGCTCCACCCATACATCTTCCCTCTGAAATTGATTAGTCTATTCCATGCTTCTACATCTCTGGATCTATTTTGTTCATCAATTTATTTTGTTCATTAGATTATTTATCTTTCTGACTGGCTTATTTTGCTTAGCATAATACTCTCCAGGTCCATCCATGTTGTTGCAAATAGTAAGAATTCCTTCTTTTTATAGCTGCATAGTATTCCATTGTATAAATGTATCACAGCCTTTTTATCCACTCATCTGCTGATGGGCACTTGGGCTGTTTTCAGATGTTGGCTATTTATATATATAAAAGCCTAAGCAACCATTATGACCAATTGACTGAATGACTGGTTGACTCATCACTATGATGTGCACTGACTACCATGAGGCAGACACTCAATGCAGGAGCTGCCCCCTGGTGGTGAGTACCTCCCATAACCAACCTTCTGCAGGCAGCCAACTTCCCACAGTCCCTCCCCACACCTGGCCACCCTGATCGCCCCTTATGGGGACTGGGTGAGATGGCCCCGATCATCAGCCAGGCCGAGGGACCCCACCAGTGCAAAAATTTGTGCACTGGACCTCAAGTTGTAAATAATGCTGCACTGAACTTAGGGGTGCATATATTCTTTCTGATTGGTGTTTCAAGATTCTTAGGATATATTCTCAGAAGCAGGATCACTAGGTCAAATGGCAGTTCCATTTTTAATTGTTTGAGAAAACTCTATTATCTTTTCCACAGTGGCTACACCAGTCTGCATTCCCACTAGCAGTGTACTAGGGTTTCTCCACAACCTTGCAAACACTTGTCATTTGCTGATTTGTTGATGATAACTATTCTGAAAGGTGTGATGTGATATTCATTGTCATTTCAATTTGTTTCTCTCTGATAATTATTGATTTTGAACATTTTTTTCATATGTCTGTTGGCCTTCTGTCCACTTTGGAGAAGTGTCTATTTATGCTCTTTGCCCATTTTTGAATTGTATTGTTTACATTTATTTTGTTAAGTTGTATGAGTTCCTTATATATTTTGTAAAATTAACCCCTTATCAGATATATCATTGGCAAATATGTTCTCTCATGGAGTGGGTTCTCTTTTCATTTTGTTAATGGTTTCTTTTGCTGTGCAGAAGCTTTTATTCAACCAATATATTCTCTTTACCGTCCACTGTGTCTTTCTTTCCCTTCTTCTCATAATATGTCCCACTTATCATCCTTCTGAAAGTCACTGAAACCACCATCTTACAAACAACCTCAACATCTTTGTCTCCTTATCTTTCTATTTATAGGAGCTGGCAAAGTTTAAGCTTTATCAATCTAACCATCCATAGCCACTACTTCTTCATTCAGGTTGCTGATGGTCTTGGGGAAAATCCTTCAATTGTATGGATTCTTGTCAGTACACCGTCCTTGTCTGCAGTTTCAGGGGGATATCATATAATGTTTGAAATATGTAGTATGTTTACTTATACTTGGTTCCTAACCCAATGTGTTGTGCTTTCTAGACACTCAAGTAATACCACTGATGCATAGAATTTGTTCTACCAAGTCTTATTTATCCAAAGCTTTTCTGGTGCAAATTCAATACTTTTCATATTTGTCAATTGTGAATTTATTTTCAAAACATTTTTATTATTGCATCTAACATACTAGAGAATATTTTAATGTAAATGAGCTTTAAATAATACCAAAGTTTTATTATAAAGTTTCAGTTGTCCTCACTTTATCATTTTCAATGTTCTTAATACCTCTGTCAATCAAGAAATTCACAAGGCAAAGAGGAGGCTCTGCCATCTAGGAAAGAGAGAGAAGGCACGTTGAACCTCAGGAACTGTGAAGAGCATGATGAGGAGCGGGAGCTGCCGCTGTGGTTGCCGCCGCCGGGCACCAGCAAGGAGCCGGGCCACAGGGCCCCCGGGGGGGAGGTGCCACTGGGCCCATGACCACTGACCACGGGCCACGGAGCCGAGGCCGGGGGCTGCTTCCCTGGTGGTGCTGACCCCAGCAACAGGCTGAAGCCGCACAGGAGGCCACGGAGAACAAAGGGGCGCCGCGGGCCAGCCTGCTGAGCTTCCAGGACGAGGAGGCAGAAACCGAAGAAGTTTTCAATGTGAAGAAGTCAAGTTATAGCAAAAAGATAGTAAAATTACTTAAGAAAGAATACAAAGAAGATCTTAAAAAATCGAAGATTATGACAGAACTCAACTCATCAGCCAACATTGCAACATAAATGCGTTTAAAAAAAAAAAAAAAAAAAAAAAAAGACAGAATGTTGGAGCGGTGACGGCCAGACCCAGAGCGGCCAGGCCCAGGGCAGTGGTAGCCGGGCCTAGAGCAGACAGGCCCGGAGCAACCCAGCCTGGAGCAGCAGCAGCCAGGCCTGGAACAACAGCAGCCAGGCCCAGAGCAGCAGCAGCCAGGCCCCAGAGCAGCAGCAGCCAGGCCCAAAGCAGCAGCAGTTAGGCCCGGAGCAACCAGGCCCGGAGCGGCCAGGCCCAGGGCAGCCAGGCCCAGGGCAGCCAGGCCCGGAGCAGCCAGACCTGGAGCAACAGCAGCCGGGCCCGGAGTAGCAGCAGCCAGGCCTGGAGCAGCCAGACCCGGAGCAGCCTGACCTGGAGCAGTGGAAGCCAGGCCTGGAGCAGCAGCAGCCAGGCCCCGGAGCAACAGCAGCCAGGTCCCAGAGCAGCAGCAGCCAGGCCCAGAGCAGCCAGGCCTGGAGCGGCCAGGCCCAGAGAGGCCGGGCCCAGAGCAGCAGCAGCCAGGTCAGGAGCAGCCAGGTCGGGCAGCCAGGCCCATAACAGCAGCATCTAGGCCCAGAGCAGCCGGGCCCAGAGCAGCTGGGCCCAGAGCAGCTGGGTCTGGAGCAGCCAGGCCTGGAGCAATAGAGGCCAGGCCCAGAGCAACAGCGGCCAGGCCTGGAGCAGCTGGGCCTGGAACAGCTTGCTCCTCGCCTGCCCATGCCCCAGGGCTGCTTCTCAGACATGGCTGGAAACTTTTGGGGGAACTTGAGGGTCTACTGAATCAAGTGATGAAGGCTTAGATCTGGTTGTGTTGAGTTGCTGTATCTCTGGGGTGTTGATCTGTGAGTGCCTTGTGTGGGGTCTGGATGAGGTTGGTTGATCTATTTGGAAATGTCTTGTGTGTGAAGTGTATCCTTGGGCATGTGGAGGTATTATTGATTTGAGAAAATGCTAAGTAATTGATTTACTACCTGAAAAATGTAAAGTTCTGAAAGTTTAAGGTCTCTTGCCAAAAAGAGGTTTTAAAGCTAACACCTTAATTTTAATGGAGAAAGGGGAGGACATGCCCTTCCCACCCAGAACAGGTAATCCAATTCCAGCCAGCAGCTATCTTTAAACAATGTGTCCATTTACATTTGAATGGCTAAGCCTTTTGATAGCCCAAGGGCAAGTTTACATGTAAACAAGTTTGCTTCTCAGTTCCCAGGGCAGAAAAAAGAAGGTTTAAAATTATTAGATTTTAAAATTTATTCTTAAAAATACAAAAGTTTATTAATTTAAAAAAAAAAAAAACAACCAAGGAAATTAAAAAACCTGATGAACAATATTAACTGTTGATTATAATAGAATCAGATATACGGGAAGGGAGTGGACTGACAATTTCGGGGGAAAAGGGAGTGGTGGGTGTGGGAAGAGACTGAACATAAACTGTGCACCTATGGATGAGGACAATGGGGGGTGGGGAAAGGGCAGAGGGTGGGGTGGGAACCTGGCGGAGGGGGAAAAAATGAGGAACTTTTGTAATAATATGAACAATAAGGATTGATTTAAAATTTAAAAAAAATAAAAAAAAATTTTAAATTAAAAAAAAAGAAAAAGAAAAAGAAATTCACAAGGCAGTGTCAGACTTATTGGCATTTTTATTCCCCTGACTTTCAGCACATTATATTTCTAATTAAGTCCTGTGTTATTTTAGTATTTTACTTGTTTGGCTCAATATCTTTCTTCCTTTCAGGTTAAATGTTGTAAACTGAAAACAAGTATAATAGCTGCCCAATCAAATTATAGAATGAAGGCTGAAAAGGTCAAAACAAGCTAAACACACTATGGTAATGTATGTAATGTTGAAGGTAATAACATTTTGACTTTCATTTGAGTCAAAAACAGTAATGGCCTGAAAGAAATAGTTATTCTTATCTTCTGACTGGCAGGAATGTGTCACCTTTGTTTGTGCCCCTGCTCCAGGAATATTTCTGCCATTGTTCAGAGATAAATTCACTCCTGTGCTCATTGGCAACCTTCCTCTAGTTTTCCCCTCCTCCTTTGTCCTAAAGAAGGGGTAGGTGTATGCTAAATCCTCCTGGTTTTATGAAACACTCTTAGACCTCATGTTCCTTCCTCTGTGTGTGTTTCTTACTTTTACAAGCATTGCTTATTAGGCTGACAAAGGCTTCCTTATTTAGTCTCTAGTGATACATGATGTATTGGCTTTGGCATGAGCCATTTAAACAAAAGCCAGTACTTACAAATAGATGTGGAGAGGGTTAAGTACTACCAAGGCCTACTAAATTGGCAGGAATGTGTAATGAAGTGATGAGAAGCAGTGTGGCTGCTCCTATCAAGTAGTAGCTTTTGTTTGGCTCAATATCTTTCTTCCTTTCAGGTTAAATGTTGTAAACTGAAAACAAGTATAATAGCTGCCCAATCGAATTATAGAATGAAGGCTGAAAAGGTCAAAACAAGCTAAACACACTATGGTAATGTATGTAACGTTGAATATAGTATAGCCAATATATTTATTGTTAAGGAGGCATGAGAAAATGCACTAAAATAATTAAAGCCACATATTTTACTCATTCTCATTATGCATTGATACTGTAGTCATGAGGACAAGAGTAGAGAATAACTTCTTCATTTGGGGAAAAAATTATATGTTGATGGCAAGTTTGAATTAGGTGGAATGCGCGAGTAGGGACATTTGTTATATTTGCCTTGATGTGACTAATTAATTTATAGAAAGAAACATGTATGCATTAACTAAATAAAATACCTTATCATTTGTGGCTTATTGTGTTTCTCAGGAAGCTGACTCTAAGATGGGGGCTGTTTGTTAAGGAGGGTCTTTGGGAACAACACCTGTGGAAACAAGAAAGCAAATAAGTGTGGTCAGAGAGATGAGTCATGCCCCAGCCATTGCTGAGCTCACTGATGGTTTGAAATGGAGTAGGGTTATCCTCAGTTTTAGTGAGGGAGCCATACTCTAATACATCCCCACCGGGATTACTCACTGCATTTAGGTTGCCTTGTATGAAATTTGCCTTTAGACAAAATGACTCTTTGCAACTCAGGCAATACCTGAAAGAACAGAGGGCTGAGGTACGTCTGCTGATAGCAGTCTAAAGCAGCCCGCTCATCAAGTCCCTCCTGGAGGAAAAATCCCTCTGGAGGGTTCGCTGCAGCTAAGTGTGGCCAAGCGACGAAGTTCGCTCTCATGGAATATGGGCTGCAGATGTAATCATTGTTACATGGGAGTGTCTTGCTCAGTAGGAAGTTGCCCGTCCTCAATGAATGTCCCTATTTCCAGAGGCTGAAATAGGAACCTTGCTTAAAAATGACTTTGTTTTGAATGTATAGATGGAATCAGTACTGTACGGGAAGAAATGGCAATAAAATAAAAAGAACCTGGACTCCTTCATAGAAAGAACTTCACAGAGGCATGATGCTTTTCAGTCTGAACCACTTTCAAACTGCATGTGTGACAGAAATAACTCCTATTTAAACTAATGTCGTCTGTCATCTCTTTGTAATCAACTTAGTCTTTCATTAAAAAAAAAAAATAATACCTGCAGGTGAAGTGCTACTAAAAAAATATGGGCAGCAGCATGGCTATAAAAAGGTGAAAAGGGATGGCATGAGTGCTCTGGCTGGGATGATGACTCATGTGGAAACATGACGCTGGAAAGCTATCACCTGTGAAAATTCCAGTAACAGCCCACATGCTTACCAAACCTGTAGCTTTACTGGAACCTGCTAGAAAAATTCAGACAAGGATGTATTTGGCCGCTCTTTAGTGTTCCAGCAAAGTTTCTAGTAAAGAGAGCTGAGATCAGGCAAGAAATGGCGCTTTTTGCAATCCTATATAGAAGAAAATAAAGCACTGCCAAGCGAGGCAACATCTGCCTGTAACCCGCAATCATTGACTGTGCCACCAGTAGCCAAGGCCCTAAGAGCATTAGAGAATACCTTGTTACTTTTAGCCTATCTCCAAGGCTTCCAAATCAAACTATTTAGGCAGCATAGGGAGCCAGTCTGCATTGAAGCTCAGATGGAAGGTGTCACCTTATCATACAAATGCATTGCTATCTGCAATTTAGCTGCCTTTATATCATTAGAGAGTGGATGTGCCTCACCCAGAACCAGTCAATGAAAGAAGTGGCAGACTTAGGTGTATAAGTAGAGAAAAAATTTAGGCATCAGTTATTTTAACAAAAACAAAAACAAACAAACAAACAAACAAACAAAAAAACCTAAAGTAAAATAAGGTGAAAACCTCTGTGTTTTGAGAGAATAGTATTGTCAAGAAAACCAAACAAAGTGCCAGCCCCACCAGTCATTTGCCTATGATGGACTGATACATTGTTTTACTGATTTTGGTGGAAGGTGGTAATATACATTGTCAACTAGTGCATAGATTATCAGATTGCAAAGAATCGTATTGAGGCTTGATGGAGAGGATATATGCTTCCATAAAAGATTCTATACTAAGCAAGATGCAACAAATTGTGGAATGAGTTTACTTATGAGAATAGGGAGGACATTTGGATCCATTTATTTGCTTTTCTACAAACCCATTCTTCCATTTCAGTAGACTGTTGCTGGGCCCATCACTGGGGTGATATTTTCCAACCTCCCTTAGTTAATTATACTACTTTTTCATCAGGAGAATGTGAAAATGAATGAGTATCTAACTTGCTTATTAAACAAAATTCATTTGAATTGCCATTTCTCTCCCTACAGGTTACAGGACAGAAAAGTGTTGACTTACACTCAACAATGCAGATCAGAATGACACTTTGGCAATGGCTAAGTGAAAATGTGCAATGAACTGGGGACCTTGTTTATTTTCTGGAGTAGAGTCATCTGACTTGCATTCACCTCCAGAATGTGATGAGAAAAAAATAGTTTAATAAGTTAAACCATTGCATTTTGAGTTTAAAATGTAATATATTATACTAACCAAGTCTATACTGCAACTAATATAAACCAGACATTTAATTCTGTACAAAATTTATTATTTACTTTTGTTTTGTTTTAGATAGTATGAGGCTATATTTGGCAAACTTTGTCATGATTTTTTTGGGTCAAAATACATACAGATTTCTACTTCTCAAAATATTAACTTTATAAAGAATTTTTTTCTCATTGTAGGAGAAAAATTGAAAATACTATTATATAGTTTTCTATAAAATGTATTAGAAATTCTTAACATGTACAAACATTTCAGAGGACTAAAGAAATATTATTGTGTAGAAGTTTAGAAATTCAAAGAGACTTCCTGCAACTGATAAATATTTTTGAACAATTTTTTCATTTCTGTAAATACAAATTGACAATTCCTCTATCTTTTTTATTGGATACATCTGTGAGTCTTTAACAATTAGGGCCATTTGACTAAATCACTTTTTTTTTTTTTTTTATAAAAAACCAAACTTCTCCTAAATTAGACAGTGAGCCTTAAGAAATTTAAAACATTTTGATTGAAATAGAAAACATGAACTTCATTAAAGCATTTGGTTGGATGTGTTCTGTGTTCTGGTTTACTTTTGTAAACTCACCAACAGTTTATCTATCGTCTGGAGTACTCTGACAAGTGATATATGCTCCAAAACATGCTCCAAATGTTCTTTGTAAGCAGAATTGATGAATAAGTAAATATATTACTCACTCCTTAGCAGTTAGTGATTAAACTTCCACAATACAGTCCATTTCTCTGCACGTGGTAATTTATTGCGAGTCCTGGGATGCCATTCAGGTAGTTCCTTCTCCCCCATTTTGATGCCATTTTTCCCAAGGACATAGCACCTATAGATTATATTGATCAATGTTTAGAAAGCGCTTTGTAATTGTCCAGTAGGTGAATGGATTATTCTATGAGACTGGGCAACTATTAATATAATCCAAACAGTGTTTAATTTTAACTCACACACCAGAGGTATAATGAAACTTTTAAAATTTCCATTATTTAAACTGTATATTTGAAAACATTCAAATATGAACAACAGAGGATTTCCTTTTTCTTACTTTGCACTAAATTCTTAGGGTGCAAGGGCCATTGAATTCCATTTGCTTTTGGTAAACAAATTACATTTTTAAAAATCTGTCTCCACTTAACAGAATTTTGAAATGTGATTTTAAAAATATAAGCTAGTTTTTTGTGTTTTCTTTTTAATCCAGAACTTTAATTATGTCAAATATATGTTGACTCAATTCAGCCTTCTTCTCTCAATTTAGGATGATACTCAGCAAGGTTATCTTTTTACTGATGCTTTATTTAAATTAGTATTATTAAAAATAGAATCAATTATTAGAAGAAATGTTATCTGAAGTTAGAATTATACAGACTAAAATTTTATGGGTTTAATTTCGTAATAGGCCTTCTTTCTCCAATCTTGTCAGACTTTAATCTACAATTCCCACAAAAGAAACCTACCTACCATAACTAATAAAATATTAATGAATAGCTTGTCTCACCCCTTTTGTCATTTCAACATTATTTATTTATTTATGTTTGTTTGGTTTTTTTAATCCTCACCTGAAGATATTTTTCCATTGATTTTTAGAGCAAGAGACAGAGAGAAACATAGATGTGAAGTGACACATCAATTGGCTGTCTCCTTCATGCACCCAGTCCAGGGCCGGGGAACCTGCGACTAAGGTATGTGCCCTTGAGCAGAATTGAACCCAGGATCCTTCATTCTACAATCACTCTGTCCACTGAGCCAAACTGGCTAGGGCTATTGAAAAGTGTTGGAATTATTTCACATAATCATATGAAGCCATCAGTTTAAATAGTATCACAAAAATCAGGTTTCATTAGTAAATAACATTATAGCAATTGTAGCTTCTTAGTTCTAATCTGAAAATGTTTAGTTTCTTTTTTAATACACTTGTAAATTCCCTCAGACTCCCAGAATTGTTGGGTGATTTCTTATTTGAAATTGCTAATTTACCAAAAAATATATTTGAACAATCTAAGAATAATCAAAATATTGAAAAAGATCTCTACATAACTATTGCATTTTTATTGTGTTTGCATTTGATTTCTACAAATATATGTTACGTCATACATATTCAAATATCTCCACTTATTTTATTATTATTTAATTTGAAGTAGCTGGGGTTCTCTTAAAATTTCATCCCCTGCTCTCTTCGTTCACCAGTACAACCTCCTGTGTTCTTTTTATCCATTGTCAGAATAACTTCCTTATTAACCCTCTTTAATGCGCTATTAAAGCTAACCTCTCATGCAGTAAGGACATATTTATAATCTCCCAAGGATCCACGCTCCTGCAAGTATCTCACAAGAATTTTTATGGGAGGCAGGTTTCCATTTCATACAGGCCTTGACGTAGAGACAGCAAGGCTGCATTAGAACACCTTTATTTGTCACTTACCTCATTTCCTGCCAAACAGATAGAGCTTCAGGAATTTTTGAGTTGTGGCATCATTTGGCATCTCAAAGTAATAAGCTTGGGTTTCTAACAGCACACATCCTCTGATGCACTTCTGCTGCACAAGGCCCTCTGCGCAGAGTTACCTTAAAGTGGCTCATTATTTAGAGCCAGCGTAAGGAAAGTATTTCCTCTGGACACGGCAAAAAGTCCCCTTCCGAGGAAAAATTGTATAATGCCTCCCAGGTGTGTAAGAAAGGTGAGAAACTGCAGCTCGTCTGAGGTACCGTTCATGACTTAGTGGGCTTATTAGTTCCCTGAACGAAGACTCATCTGCCCTGCGAATCCATGGTTTAATTTAATGGACAGATTCTCCAATAAAGGTAGACGGAAATAAATGCATTAGACAGTGCATGCAAGGAGCAAAAGGAAAAGGCTTTAACCATCGGGGTTTTTGTATTTTTGAAGTAATATGTTGTTTCAAACAATCTCACTTTTTCTTGCTTAAGTTTATCTGATTCTTACTGCCATCTGGTTCATATGTGAGTGCAAATCATAAGCAAGAAAAAGCGGAGCTAATTTTCTGTTGTCAGCTTACCAAACAAAAGCTGTGCGATATGGATAGGTATCATTAAAAGCATCTATTGCAAAATATTGATCTGAAGTAGGTTAGTTTTTCAATGTTTAGATATGAAATGGTAATTAGGATTATTTGAAAAGGGGTGAGTGTCAATCTGTAATGTGGAAGGCTGTATTGATTTGGGAAAATGACTTTGTAAAGCCACTAATATTTTCGACACACTTCTTGTGAATTAATCTTTTGAATACTTTCATAGCAAAGATTTTAATAACTGAAACTATAATAATTGATAAATTACCCTAAGTTTCTCTTTGCACGTGAATAACTTTACATCAGTCTCCTTTAAAAGATAATATGGATGTTACAGTTTTGGTCAAAATCTTAAATTTAATGAAAAAATATGACAAAGGGAGAGAAAAAAGGAATATTTTTGATTGATAGATCATTGTTGGCATTTTATGCATAGAAGTTGATTAAAATATCTGAATTCATCATTGTTCCTTGTCCAGAGAAACAAATGTGTTTTTTCTACAGTAAATAAAATAATAAAATGTAATAAATTAATGCTGATATTTAATCATTAAATTGTTGGGAAAGTACATTTTATAATAAAATACTAAAATACACTTGTTTAAAAGGTTTTAACTTCTTACAGTGTTATAATAATTAAATTTGTTTTCATTCAGAGCATTAAAAGTAATGAATAATTACAGATACTTTATCAAATGAAGTTTTATAACTTACCATAAAAATATATTTCCATATGCAATGTCCATATGCACACATGTTTCTCTTTTTGAGTTAGGCAATTCCCTTCACAGATGGAACAATCTATTCTTCCCCAGTGTAGACTTATGTGAAGCCAATTCTCTATTACTAGCCAGATTTATATAGAGAATTAAAAATTACCCCAAGAGACTTTTTTTTATATTTTCTTGGGTGTTAATTTTATGTTCTTAAGATCTAAATGTCTAATTATGTCCTAAGGATGTTATGTATTAAAAACACTTAAAGCCCTCAAAATAATATTTACTTTAATATCATAAATATGGAACATAATATAGTAGTCATTGCCTAAGGTGGCCCCCAATGATCATTGCTTTTTGGTATCCATGCTCCTGTGTAATTCATTCTTCTTGAGTGTAATCAGGACTTGGAGAATTTGTAGACTCTATTCTGAGGAATAGAATATGGCAGAAGTGTTGGAATGTCACTTTCATGATAATAGGACTCTGGCTTTTCTGTTGGGTACTCTCTCTCTTGCTCTTCTTAGATCATTACCCTTGAGGAGAAGTCAGGAGCCACACCTTGAGGCAGTTTTGTGGAGAGGAACCATGCCCTGACAACTACCTGAGCCTTAAGATGAAGTGGCAGCTCCTTGCCACAGTTCAATTTCATCCTATTCAGACTCTAAGCCAGAAGCTCAAGCTAGTCCATGGCCAGAATCCTTCCTCACAGAAATCGTGAGGTCATAAATTGTTTGTTACCTTAAATTATTATAATTGGGGTAATTTTTGTGACAATATGTAACCAATATAGATGTTCTCATAAGTTTTTTATATCTTGTTTTTACTTTGGTGTAGGAAGAGCTTACTTTTCAAGGTGTATTTATCTGGGAACAGGCCACTTTGCATGTGAATGATCCTATATACCTGGATCATGGTATTTACATAGGTGAGTTTTTAAGCAAAATTCTTAGATCAAATTATTTTATTTGAATCTTGATGGACTTAAGAAAACTAGAAAAATATGATCAGTGTGCATATAGGTATTTGTATTACTAGACTATTTTGACATAAGTCATTTAGGGAAGTGATAGTTGAAACACTATAGAATCCTATGCCTGTGAAGCAAGTAGTGAGAAAGCAGAAAACTACGCTAATACCATAGTATTTATTTCAGAATTATTCAAATAGATTATAAAATAATTTCTTTATGTGCTCTCATGTTGATGGTAGTGATCACCTCACTTTTTCAAAATTTTCCTCAACTTAATATTTTTTATACTTTCTCTTATCTATTATTTTAGATCTGTACCTAAACACTATTACCTAAATTATATAATTTAATATGTCCATCATATATTAAAATTCTTGAAACAATTTTAAAATAAAAAATCAGGCTAATGCAGTAAATAATAATTCTTTTTATTTGAAAATAAACAAAAATTAAAGGTTACCAAAATATCTAACTATCTATGCAGAGTAGATAAAATGCTGCATGTGGATAGGCTTAAAGAGGTGAATCACTATTAGTTTTCTAGATACGGCAGTTTTAATTTTTAAGGCAGAATTGACAACACTTTACAAAATCTGCTATCAAGATAACATGCTAATAGGGGAAATTTATGAAGTTTAATGATGAAGCATGACTTTTACGAGCTTAAGGGGGAAAGCTGAACCCCGGCATTAAGCTTCAAACTATTTGAATGTGTAAAGCATAGTGTTAATATCTAATTTTGAATGAAATCTGGACTGCCCACAAATGCCTTATACCATTGCCTGAGCCGTTTCATCAACAGCTTGCTAGACTGCATCCAGTTCACCATCTGGAAGTGTCACTTGCTGCAAAATAAACCTGCTCCCTGGATGACAGCAGGATACCTAAGCATCTGCTGTTTAATAAGCTGCAGCAGAACATCTACCACCAACACAGGAAGGGGCCATATTTCAAGGAAATGATGGAACCATCTAATATTAGCCCTTGAATGCACCTTAGGGAATAATCTAATCTATCATTTTCAAGGTGTATTCCTGAGATACTCATGCTGTGAGACGACAACAAAGATTCTGTGTTTAAAAAAAATAAAATTGAAAAGTTCCTCCAATCCTTAATTAAGTTTAGGAAAACATGCATTTTACAATGACATGTCAGAAATGAGATTACATGATAATATTATCAACTCTATAATGTGTAACTATTGATAAATATAAATAATTATAGACTTTATGAGAAAAAAATGACACATAAATAAATAGATGAGAAAATAAGACAAAACATAGAAAACAAAAAGCAAAATACACAAAGAAAGCATAAGTCTGGGAAAGGAGAAGCCCAGCAGAGTCTGGGAATTATATTTTTTGCAGTTTGCTAATATCTGCTCATGTATTGATTATTCTGCCTTTTTTTTTCTAATGGGAGATAATTGTCCCTTCTTTTTTACTTTCTTAGTTTCTCTTCTTAACTTACTTCTCAGATACAAACAGGGTCAACTTTGGACTGATGGGATTAGTCCTAGACCTAAGTCCCATAATTTGGGAAAAGTTTGATCCAATTTAGTTCTCTAAGTAAAATATGGATATGCTTTACTAATTCAGAGACACTGGTCCATATTTTTGGTTACCTGTTTTTAAATTTTGAAGTATTTCACACATATAAGGTAGAGAAAGATATCATGAATACTTATGTGCCTACTGTATACTAATCTAATATATCCTAATGTTTTTATCAGATTTAGTTTAGATTTTTTGTTGTTGCTAATCTTCACCTAAGGATATTTCTCCATTGAATTTCAGAGAGAGAGTGGAAGGGAGGGAGAGAGTCACAGAGAGAGAAACATTGATGTGAGAGAGACACATGAATTGGTTGTCTCCTACATGAGCCCCAACCAGGGCCTAGGATTGAGCCTACAATGGAGGTACTTGCCCTTGACTTGGTATCCAACCAAGGGTCCTTCAGTCCCTATCCACTGAGCCAAATTGGCTAGGGCTAGATTTTTTTTTTTTTTTTTTTTTAAAGATAAAACAGTAAGGATAGAACTAAAGTCTTATTTGTACTTTTCACTGATTCCATTTTTTTCCCTTCACCAAAAGTCAAGGCTTGAGTTTATTACCTTGTATATTTTCAAAATAATACAAAAAACACACAACGTTTCTGGCTCCTTTTTCAAACTCTCGCTATCTCTTATTGCTTATATTCCTTAATTGCTCAGAGGCAAAAGAAATTCCTCTCCTTGATTCATGAAGTTTAGTTTATATCTTCTTCTTTATTTTAACAACCCCAAGCTTGACATTTCTACTTTCTCCGTGTAGTTTCAGGGTATAATTTGCTGAACAACAACAAAATTAATACTTCTGATGTAATGTTTTATGTTAATGCATTTGTGTGGCCCATTATAGTACAATGAGTGTCTTCTTACACCTAAGAAGCAGAAACATTAGGATTTCCAGAGATAGCCGGGACCAGTTTGGCTCAGTGGATAGAGCGTCGGCTTGGGGACTGAAGGGTCCCGGGTTCAATTCCGGTCAAGAGCATGTACCTTGGTTGCGGGCATATCCCCAGTAGGGGGTGTGCAAGAGGCAGCTGATCGATGACTCTCTCATCAATGTTTCTAACTCTCTATCTCCCTCCCTTCCTCTCTGTACAAAATAAAAAATAAAATAAAAAGATTTCCAGAGATAAAAACAGAGTTGTAAATTTGTGCATATTCAAAGAAAGTGCCAACAGGATTCAACAAAGCATGTTTTAGGAAAGTATGAATTCTATTGAAAAATAATGCATGGATTCTATACATTTAAAGACTCAAGTTTAAGTCATTGCAGGCTGAGAGGAAGGATGTTTAGTTAATACATGCATAGTGATGATTTCTTATCTCTGAAAACATAATAATCTGGCCACACAGTGTATATAAAAGCCAAGTGACCAGAACATCAGAATAACCAGAATGACTGGTCACTAAGACAGCACTGCGGCTGGCCAACAGGCCTGATCAGGGGGTGACCCCTCTCCTGGCAGACCTCACTCCTATCACCTCCCCACTCCAATTAGGGGTGGGGCCGGCCAGCCAACCTGCCGCATCCCTTTACCCCTGCCAGCCCAGCCCAATTGGCCCCCATCGGGAGAGCTGGCTGGACCCCACCCATGCACAAATTCATTCATGGGCCCTAGTTTTCATATATAACACCGTGCCCCCTAATTCCTTAGTGCACTACTGAGATCCAGCTAAAGCATTTAATCATGATTTAGTGTCATATTTTATTGAAACTCACACACCATCTTGTTATAAACCTTAAATCATTTTTTAGATAATGTACTCTGTTAAAAACAGAACTTTTTAATAAATCAAAACTTAATGATGCTATTCTTCCTATTCCTAACCATTTTCTGTCTTAAAATATTATAGTTAAAATTTGAGCCTATACCTAATTCACTTCCTAAGTACAACAATTTTTATGAATTCCCTCATGTAATTGACAGTTGTTATAACACTGTGACATCCTCCTGATATGCAATGATACCTTTGGGCCTCTTTATATAATATAGGTGCCCTTCAAGCTCAGTATACAATTTTCAATATTACCAAAGAATAGCATGATTCTATGTGCATTGCCTATTTGGCTAAATTCTTATTTTGTTTTTATCATAATTAAATTTAACATTGTTGAAAATTAAATAGGTCTCCTTTAAAAGTCTGCCAAAACACTTTTGTTTTGATAGCTGTTGGCAACTTTGTCACAGTTTTTCATCATGTATGCATCCATTCCCCATGAACTTCTAATTTAAAAAGGTTCACTCTATACTGAAAAGTTTGGCAGTTTCTACCACCTTTGATTACATTGCCTAGTGTGTGACAGGCAATTTTCTGTGTATGATTTTCTTTTTCATTGCTAACTTGCAATTTAAAATAAAATAAAATAAAACATTTTAAGAGATTTTTGGGGTTCTGAATTTTAAGTTTAAATTCAAACCTCTTCTCTGTTGCACAAGCAAATAATCAACTAAGTTGACAAAAACAATGAACTGTTACAATCATTTGGTAGGTTTACACCTGGGCAGATAGCTAAATTGCTGGTAAATTTCAACCTCCCAATCTGTCACCTGACATATTTTTCAATTGTAAGGCACATACAAATGCCAGAAGCTGTAGTTTAGATTGTGAAGAAAATAAAAAAAAAAAGATTTAATATCAATGCTTGGGTATAAGAAGAAAAAAAATGAACCCGGTCTCATGCAATTAGGTACTATGTCTTCATTGGCAATTCAAGGAAATCTAAAAGGGATTTGTTTAAAGTACAAATGTTTTGGATAGGAAACTGATCTTGCAGCTGCATTTGCATAGAAAGGGTAAGAAATTCTGTGTTTGCTGCTGTAAGTTTTGAGGGGTGTTACGGAGATTAACTTCAAACAGCAAGGAGGCTTCTAAAAGTTCAGGCTACTTCTTGGAATTGCTATGAATGCCTGGCAAGTTTTAAATTAATTCATCAGTACGTTAAAAACCAGCACTTACATTATATGCTTCAGCTTTGTTTTCATAAGACAGGGGTCATCGTCATCTTCCCACCTGAATGTGTGTTCAAAAATGTCTAGAATCTTTATTTTTTTCTAGATTTATTAAGCTGTAATTGACATATAATATTGTGTAAGTATAAAATGTACAATGTAATGATTTGATACACTTGAATATTATGAAGTAACTACCACAGTAGGGTTAGTTTAATATCTCCATTATCTTACCTAATTACCATTTCTATTTTGTGGTGAGAATATTTAGGATCTACCCTCGTTGTATTTTTAACCTTTATTGTTGAAAGTATATATCCCCTTGTCCCCCATTGGCTCCTTCTATCCCTCAAGTATATAATGTAGTATTGCTGATTATAATAGTCATACTATACACATTTTATAAGTGGAAGTTAATACCCCTTTGACTGACATTTTTCCTATTTATTCCCCCTCCCCCCTCACCTCTGACAACCACCATTCTTCCTAGTCTCTGTTCAATGAGTTCATCTCTTTCAGATTCCATAAAAAAGTAAATAACTTAACAGTATCTGTCTTTCTCTGTCTGGCTTATTTTACCCACCATATGGAGAAATTCTGAGGATAGCATAGAAATATTTAGAAAAAAAAATTGTCAGACCTGGCTGATGTGGCTCAGTGGTTGAGCGTTGACCCATGAACCAGGAGGTTGATCATAGTTTGATTCTCAGTCAAGGCACTTGCCCCAGTTTTGAGCTTGATCCCCCGTGGGGGCAGGGGTTACGCAGAAGGTGGCTGATCAATGGTTCTCTCTCATCATTGATGTTTTTAGCTTTCTCTCCCTCTCCCTTCCTCTCTCTTGAATCAGTAAAACATATTTAAAAAATAAAAATAATAAAATTGGCTGTGTTATAACAATCATTTAAACAATAAGTGCTTTTAAAAAATTGTCAGGATGTGTTTACAATACACACTGCATGGGAATAGAACCCAAGAGTGAGCCTAGAATTAAAGAAAGATCCAATAAATAGAAAAAAAGTAAATCCAATAAGTGGGAAGACATAATTAAATGTTATGTGATTAGCTGAAACCGGTTTGGCTCAGTGGTAGAGCGTCGGTCTGCAGAATGAAGGGTCCTGGGTTCGATTCTGGTCCAGGGCATGTACATTGGTTGCAGGCACATCCCCAGTGTGGGGTGTGCAAGAGGCAGCTGCTCGAGGTTTCTCTCTCATCGACGTTTTTAGCTCTCTATCTCTTTCCCTTCCTCTCTGTAAAATATCAATAAAATATATATTTTTTTAAAATTTTATGTGGCTGGCACCGGTTTAGCTCAGTGGATAGAGCATCAGCCTGCGGACTGAAAGGTCCCAGGTTCGATTCCTGTCAAGGGCATGTACCTTGGTTGCGGGCACATCCCCAGTAGGGGGTGTGCAAGAGGCAGCTGATCGATGACTATCTCTCATCGATGTTTCTAACTCTCTATCCCCCTCTCTTCCTCTCTGTAAAAAATCAATAAAATATATTAAAAATGTTATGTGATTAATTTACTAAGCCTTCATGAAAATATATTTTTTGGAATTATTTAATTATTTTATAAAGGGAAGAAAGAGATGGCATTTGAAGAAGAATGTTTAAAGATTCCAGTTCTAATCTGACGGTATGTTTATTAGTTTCCAATGGCTGCTATAACAAATTGCTACAAACCTAATGGCTTAATACAGCACAGATTTATTTCTTACAGTTCTGGAGATCAGAAGTGCAACGTGTGTATAACTGACTCTGTCTGTCTCTAATACACTTTGAAAATTATGTGAGATACTTAAGACCATGTAATGTTATACAAAATTCTATCTTACATTGTTCATGAAAATTTCCCCCAAGCATCAGATAGTGAAGGTCTTGACAATAAATCTTACTCTATGTACTTTATCTTTTATCCTATATAATAAAGACATAATATGCAAATTAGACTGAATAGCAGAACAACCATCCGGATGACATTCTGGACGAAGCAAGGGCTGCAAGGGCCACCGATGTTGGACACCGGGTGTAAGCTGACGTGGTCCTTGCATTCCAGGGGCTAGCAGGGCTGGCCCTCTACCCGTACAGTTTTCCCAGACTTGTTTGGATGGCTACTCTCAGTAGAATGAGAGCAACCTTCCATGGCTTGCCAAGAAGTCTGTAACTATTTACTGAGATTTGCTGTACCAAGAATTTGTCCTTCTGCTCTGTCTCTCCCTTAGAGATTAAGAGAAACAAAGAGTACATTCCTCTTGACAGACTTCCTATTAAAGCTTTATTACACAGTTAATAAAGCTGCTACAGTTGGTCAATGGCTACCTGCTGTTCTCCTGACCCCGCTTCTTTTCTCAATTCCCACCTTCCTACCTCAGCCCGGTTCAACCGTCAGGCTGGTCCCCGACACGCCCAGGCTGTGAGGGCCCAGCCCCTTGCAGGAATTTTATGCATCAGGCCTCTAGTTTTTCCACAAAACCCTTTAAGGGCAAAAAATATGCTTAGAGCAATTTTCTAAACATTATATCACAGCACAAATCTAAATATAAATTATCAACATTTTTAAATTGGTTTGAACAATTGCAGTTAATTTAATGACTTCTGGTATCAAAACTTTATTGAAAAAAGTTATTCCATGTCTCCATGGAAGTAATTTCTTTTCCCTAGAACAGATGTAAGAAATTCCATAAATATTCTCATTTTGTAGTTTATTTGTTAATCTGTTTCTTCCCACTGAAAGGGGAAAAATGGTTACATTTTCAGAGACCACTTGTATGATGGAAGAAAGACTGAGGAGTCTAGTGAAGAGATTGCTTTCACTGGGCATGAGGTCTACACACATCAGTTTGTGAGGAAAGTATTGTCCATACTGAAATTCACGTATGCTATATTAACTCACAATGCATAACTCCAGGTGTGTTATTTCTCATTATATTGCTCTCCATACCAATGATGCCCCCTTGAGTTGTGTGGTACATCCATATATGATGGGTTGGCAAAATGGGCTCAAATAAAAATTAATTTGATCTCTCCTTTTGCAACTGAAGAAACATTTAACAGTGGAGGGTACAATACAAATGGGAAATCTGTATTATGAGAAAGTGTTATAAGAAAACTGAGAATGGCCCTGACCAGTTTGGCTCAGTGGATAGAGCTTCGGCTTGAGAACTCCCAGGTTCTATTCAGGTCAACGGCATGTACCTTGGTTGTGAGCACATCCCCAGTAGGGGGTGTGCAGGAGGCAGCTGATCGATGTTTCTCTCTCATTGATGTTTCTAACTCTCTATCCCTCTCCCTTCCTCTCTGTAAAAAATCAATAAAATATAATTTAAAAAAAAGAAAACTGAGAATGATCTTGCATGTTAAAATATTTATTATCCTCCACAAAATATTAAACATCAGGCCTAGTAAGAGGGCATACACAGGGATTTTTGTACTTATAGAAAACCAGCCCCAATATTATTTTATGTTGTGGGTTTTTAGGCATTCCCAAGATTTCTTTAATGTCTGTAGTATATGACAAATACAAAGGTAAATTTGATACAAAATGGTATTTCTTGGTCCTGCCTTCCATTAGGTCTCAATCTAATGGAATTTGCAGAAAGGCATATAAGAAACTAGTTCTCAGTTAAGTAAAGTATCTCAAGTCCACTTCATAGGAAGGGTGTTATTTATAATACACTCTAACCAAGCGACCGTATTTGCATTTTTAATTTTTTCTATCTCTGAAATCTAAATAGGATTTCTGTATGCATTCTTTATTTTGATAAATATTTCAGTTTTCAATAAGTCCCTATGTCCTTTTCCTCCCACAAATAAAACATGAGCTCATCTTTTGGTTAAAATAACATTGTGAAGTGACTTCTTTTATTTTTTTGATGATGTTAGAAGCTTGTGTTTGTCATCAGTGTAGTTGTCTGACTATCTTTGAATGTTACAATGGCACTGGCTTTAGACAGTTCCTCAGGGCAAGGACTGTGTCTGCTTAAATTGCTTTGTGCAGAACACAGGTGGCTGAGTAATAAACACTTTCCGCTGATGCAATGTCTTGTATCGAAGACAAAGCCCCTGATTACTTGGTGTTTTGAAATTAGTTTTTAAAGATGCATCAGGAATCCAATTAGTGTATAATGTGTGCCTGACACTGAAATGGCTGTGGAGCAAATTAACAGACCACCTCGCCCTCATCTCAAAAGTTTACATTTTAAAACCAATTCTACAGGATGGAAACAAATGTGGACATTGAATAAGTAGATTATCTTTCCAAAACCTTATTAGGATTCCTAATAGTGCGAAAAACAAATCTGCATATCTGGCTGTGCATGTGCCTGTGCATTTTTCTTCCTCTCTCCATTATACAGTTAGGAGTAGATCAATGGCATTGTTATAGGAATAATCAGAAGCAAAGTGGTATTAGTTAGGCTAGGAATACTTGTTTGACATGGACGTGTCCAATATAGGTTTGTTTTTATTTATTTTTTTCATAAAGTGAAATGCTCTACCGAGGATAATAAGACTACCGTTCTTTTGGGGACATCAGCAACCCCAGGCCCTGCTTTCTGGGGCAAAGCCCCTTGAGAGTCCTCTGTGTTCCAGAGTACATACAATCAGCACAGTTCACAATCCAACCAGTGCCCTCTCCGAGCCTGGGGCCACACCAACCAACAGACCTACCCAGGCAAGGGCTTACCCCAGGTTTTAAGTTTAACTTTTATGCTTGTGTTGTAATTTAAAAATTTTTTAGCCGGCACTGGTTTGGCTCAGTGGATAGAGCGTTGGCCTGCGGACTGAAAGGTCCTGGGTTAAATTCCAGTCAAGGGCATGTCCTTGGTTGCGGGCACATCCCCAGTAGGAGCTGTGCAAGAGGCAGCTGGTCGATGATTCTCTCTCATCAATGTTTCTAACTCTCTATCCCTCTCTCTTCCTCTCTGTGAAAAATCAATAAAATATATTTAAAAAAATAAATAAATAAAATAAAAGTTTTTCAGCTCTCTCTTTGTAATTACCCTCTGGATAATCTAGTTTCAGGCATTTATGTGTGCAGGTAAAGATGCCCCAATCGCCAGCCATCGGTTAGCTTCTTATAATCAACTATCTTTTTAAAAAATATATATTTTATTGATTTCAGAGAGGAAGGGAGAGGAGAAGAGAGATAGAAACATCAATGATGAGAGGGAATCATTGATTGGCTGCCTCCTTCATGTTGGACCAAGCCCGTAACCCAGGCATGTGCCCTTGACCGGAATTGAATCTGGGACCCTTTGGTCTGCAGGCCAATGCTCTATCCACTGAGCCAAACCAGCGAGGGCAATAAACAACTATCTTGACATGCGTTATGAGAGGAAGACAACAAATAGTACTTGAGATCAATATCAGAATAAACTAAAAATCTCTCATACTTCAGTAGGAACCTATAAGTCTCTGGGTTTTAATTTCGGGGTACTGTGAAGATAGCGAAAGAGTTAAGGAGAACAGAGTAGAAATAGTAGGGAATTGATTCAAAATATGCTCCTTCTACTCTGTATTGTGAGTTCTCATCTGTCACTTAAAATTTCTTCCAGTTAGCTTACTTATCTTAGGGCTAATAAATGTGAATGTGGTACACATAGTAGAGGGATCATGTTAACGATCTTTATATTAACAAGACATTTCTATCTGGGAGTATTATATGCCAAAAATTGTTTTCTACAATGTAAAGCAATATGTTATTTCTAGTGTTAATGTTAAGCATTAAAAACACAGAAAAAGTTGTGTACTAAAAGTGAAGTAAACATAATGACAAAAATCAGCATGTAAACCTTACAAGTAGATATAATATTTTGAAAAGGTGCAAAGAAACAATAAACACTGTCAAATTCAAAGCAGTTGGTGGAGAGATAGACCCGGAGGGGCTGGGAGAGTGGCATATGGGTTATGAGAGCATTCAGATTCCTTTTTAGAAACCCGAGCAATATTCAGATTCACCACTTTTTCTATTCATCTTTAGCAGTTTGGAAACATACTTGTTAAAATATGTGTGCATGTATTTAGATATATATTCTTGAGTTTCCAAACTGTATTATTACTATGAGAGAGTTGCAAATTCATTGAAATATTCTGAACTCACTATCATGAAAATCAGTTACAAATGTTGTTCTAATGCTGACTTACTTAATCTTCATAAATAATGTATTCATTTTACCCAGCTATTGCTAAATCATTTAAGAACAAATTGCCCGAGCGAAAAGAATTACACCATTACTATCCTTTCAAAAAAAAAAAAGATGATCTGCGTTTTTATCTTTTAAAATATTTTGTGAAATATTTTAAACATATAAAAAGTTTAGAGAATGATTTTGCACATACCAATGCAAACACACATTTCTTAATATTTTGCCATGTTTGCTTTAGATTTTTTAAAGAAATAAAATACAACAGATGCAATTGAAACATTTCTGTACTCTTTTCCAATAATATTTCTTCCATGTTTACCTCAAGTTAATCAGTATCATAAATTTGTTGAACATCCTTCATCCATTTTTAAAATATAAGTACCCATATGAAATCTTGTTCCATACTTTTAAAAAATAGAAAAATCATACCATACTGTCCATTTAATCTTGCTTTCTGTCATTTTCAATCAATATTATACTTTTGGTATTTGTCTAGATTAATACCAGTCATTCTCATTACCCATTTTAACTGTCCTATAAATTACACATTGAATAAATAAATAGTTGTCCAATGTTTATTTCAATATTCTGAAATCTAAGTATATTCAATATTTTGTTATTGAGGGGCATTTAGGTTATTTCCATTTCTCTAGAGTGGTGCTTCTCAAATGTTAATTTGTATGTGGATATAACTGGGATCCTGTTACAATGGAGATACACTGAGGACAGGGATAATGGTGTGGTGAAAGCCTGGGACAGGGGACCGGGTAGGCTAGACTGGGCCAGTGAGGAAAAAAAAGAGGAGATATGTAATACTTTCAAAAATAAGGTTGCTGTGTGTTTTGGTGGGTGTTTTTTTTTTTTTTTTTTGATTTGTTTTTGTTTTGTTTTTGTTTTGTTTTTAAATGGAGCTACTGGTTCAGTAGATATGGACTGGAACCTAAAATAATGCATTTCTAGAAAAGTCCTCACTGATCCCCCTGCTGGTTATTCACAGAACACAAAACACATTGAGTAGCAAGGCACCAGGCTATATATTCTCTATTCCTGTTTATTCTATACATCTTGTATATGTGTACAGACAAAATGAGTACTGTAAACCAGCTAATTCAAACTACCCCAACCCCTTTTACATTTGGCTTTCTCAACTTTAGAGTTTGAAAACCAAATTATTCTGAATCCCAAACTACTTTTTGCTGTGAGAGATGGCTAAGTGACAAGATGTTCTGGCCAGTGCATTCTGTATAAGCATAAACCTCCGGTGCTGACTCAATCATCCCTGATTTTTCCTTGCCTGGAACTGACATGACTCTGGAGGTGCGGCAGCCACACGTTAAGGAAGGCGAGTGACAACATGGTCTGGTTCCTTGAGGGCACAGTGAGCACTGCTCCAGCTCTGGGTGCCTGTCTAGATAATTTTTATTTTAATGTCTGAGACAAATCCCTTGCTTGATTAAGCCACTGTAATCTGTTTTACAGTTACTTATACCTGGACGTCATTCTAAATGACACAGGGCCTCTTAAGCTTTTCTAGATATCGCCAAGATACTTCCCAAAATGCTATTATTTTACACTTCCAATGGGAGCTTGAGACCATTACTAATTTTATTCTTCACATCTTGGATAACTCTTGGCCTGGCCGAGTATTTTAAAGTTCTTTCCCGTATAATATAAAAGACAAATGACATCTAATTGTGTTTTGATTTTCATTTTTGTTGTTACCGGTGGTGGTGTAGAGACTTGTTCAATGTATTGCTCATTCCGATTTTCTCCTATAAAAATTGTTTCTGTGGTTGTCAATTTTCCCATTAGGTTATTTGTCATTTTATTGTTGGTTTATTATTATTGGAGAGGTTCTTACAAAAATAATTCAATTTCTGTTTTTTAAATATATGCTCAGTAAATATCTTCTTTCAGATTGTAGTTTCTCTCCCCCCCCCCCACTTTGTTTATATTATTCAGTTTAGGCTAAATTTAATTATGATCAAATTTACAAAAATCTGTGTACATTGTGCATTGTTTCTTCTTTAACATACCTTCCCTACTCAGAGGTTATATATTTTTCTTTTTAAAAAGTATATTTTCTAAGTGAGATAATTCAGAAAGACAAAGACAGATGCTGTATAATATCACATGTGAAATTTAAAAACAGTTAAATTGTCTTATATTTAATTGTATAGTTTGAATGTTTTGCTTTTCTCTTTTAAATTATAATCTACTTGGAATAATTAAGTTTTTGTTTGTTTGAGGTTTTTTGTTTGTTTGTTTTTTATTGTTAATCCTCACTTGAGGATTTTTTTTCTATTGATTTGTAGGGAGAGTGGAAGAGAGAGGGAAAGACACAGAGAAACATCAGTATGAGAGAAACACATCGATTGGTTGCCTCCTGCATGAGTCCTGACCAGGACCCAGGCCAGGGAGGAGCCTGCAACCAAGGTATGTGCCCTTGACCAGAATCAAATCCGGGACCCTTTGGTCAGCAGGCCAATGCTCTATTCACTAAACTAAATGAACTAGGGCTGTTTGTTATTGAAATTTTTCCACCCTCTTCTTTACATACACACACACACACACACACACACACACACACACACACACACACACAAACGCACACACACACAATGGAGTTGGTTCTACTATTTGGTGTTCAGGGTAAAGCTGATAAATCAGGCCTGAGGCCTAATATTTATGGGAAATCCTTAAGGAAGTGGGGGGTGGAGGTCATGGCCACCTTCTCAGACAAAAATGAATATATTTTTGTTATATGATGTGTAGAAAAAAAATCTTAATTTATATTTTCCATAAGAGCAACCTATTATTCTAGCTCACTACCTAAAACATTTATTATTGAATGCTTTATAATGTCAAATCTGTTATTGAACATGCTGTAAAGTTGCCACTGTGTTTTGTCAATCTACCAAATTATACACTGTTATTATCAGGTGGTGTGAATCCTCACAAATTTGTTCTTCAAAATCTACTATATTATTCTTGCCTGTTGCTTTCCTAAATTGGTCTTTGGGAGTAATGTTTAGAAGTGCCAATTCTACTTCCACCAATGGTTCCTAGACCCAAGTATTCTAACTTAAGAGGACATAACACCATATCTAACCTGGTGGTTCAACACAAAGACTGAAAAATAGCATCTCAAACTCACAAGACATATTAATCTAAGCTATTTCTTAGTGGTGAATTCAATATGAATTACATCATTCTATTAAGCAAGTTATGTCTTTGTGATGCAATACTAGTATGTTATAGCAGCAGAGGGTTCTATCGTCAGGGGCTCATTGTCACAGTTCTGCTATATAATTGGTCTGTTGGTTTAAGACAATGCACTACAGGATCTCATGCAAATAAGTCAGAATTTTTTTTTTTAATCCTAAGGTGTTAGTGCTCACAGAAGCACTACAGCAGGCAAGGAAGACAAACTCCTATCTGAAGTAGGTGTCAATTCCAGTAAGAATGAATTCCTGTGCCTTCCAGAGTGGAAAGGGTTCAGTATATTCAACCTGGCACCAGAGGTCAATTTGAGGAATGGTGCTAAGATAAGGGGCTCAGAGCCCTTTATCAAACCTTTATCAAAGCTCCTGCTAGCAGGTTTATAGGTGAAAGGGAACGTACCAGTATGTTCCTGAGCCCATACATAGTTTATAACTCTGTTACCATGTGTGCTCTTTACTTGAATCCATTGTGCATGCATGGAAGTTTATGAGGAGAGAGGCTGATAGACAGAGACTAGAAAAATAATGCTGTCCACCTCATTGTTAAGATCTCCAACATTGTTCTCTGGTGAGTAGTATTAATGTGAAACACAAAGATCCCCATAGACTAACCCCCTTAGCTCTTTGCCCCACTTCTTTGAAATTTTTCCATCTTTGTCCTTTGTCCTGCTTGGCCATTCATGCCTGCCTACGAGTCAGTGCATATAACATTAGGCATTTTCTGCCAAATTAAATGATGAAGTGTAATTTCTACATCTCTTCCCACTGGGAGGATATTTCCTCTTGCCTACAGTCTTCAGGTCCAGTCCTGGAAAACACTAATTTGGAAGTGATTTTCCTCTAATAACCACTTACTCACCTGTAAATCAAGCTGAATTAGTACCCACCTGTGCAGGGAGTCTTAGGGAACCTTCCATGAGGCCATAGGGGTAAAGCTGAGGGTGAGGCAGCTGGGAAACAGAGGTAGGTAACATGAAAATTGTGGCTACCTGTCCATATTCTTTACTTAGGACCTCTGTATTTTTCAAGGGTTTGGTCATTCAAGTATCATTTCTATTGCATGATGAATTGTGCTGTATCCACCTGACATTATAAGACTCTGATAGTGATAATACCCACACATCTATGTCACATGATCAAACACAGCCTTAACTGGTGCTCAACAGACTATAGGAGATTGTTTATTTAATAGCATCATGGGTTTTTTTGTTAGATTGTTATTGTAGATGACTTGGCTTTGCATTACATTGGAATTTGTGAGAAATATAAATTCTTGAGCTCCAACCCAGATCTACTAATTAGAAACTCTAAGAGTGATACTAATTGCCACTAAAGTTTGAGAAGAATTGACTTAAAAGAATATCCTGAAATGCCAAAGATTACTGAAACCCTCAAAGCTTTACTCTTGAGGCAGCCTCCAGAGTTTTTAAAAGCTTTGTCTCTCATTTCCTGACACATGTGCATCTTTCTAAAGCAATCACAGTACTTTTCTCTAACATCAGGTCTAATCAGCATGAGGGACTTCAACTCTAAACATTTTGAAATGTATCTGATCTTGAGCTTTTGTTTTATATATATTTTTTTCAAATATTTCCAATGGATTTTTCCCCCAGTAATCTCATAATGGCTTATTCCTACACTATGTTTGCAAGAAAAAATTTTGAATATTTTAACTTACTTTTTTAATTGAATTTACTGGGATGACATTGATTAATAAAATTATACAAGTTTCAGGTGTACAGTTCTATAATAAATCATCTGTAAATTTCATTGTGTGTTCACCAACCCAAGTCTCCTTCCATTACCATCAACCCCTACCCCCTTTACCC
The DNA here is from genome assembly GCF_964339955.1 of Pipistrellus hanaki. Lineage (NCBI taxonomy): Eukaryota > Metazoa > Chordata > Mammalia > Chiroptera > Vespertilionidae > Pipistrellus > Pipistrellus hanaki. Next base: position 61,016,497 of record NC_140505.1, on the reverse strand, counting down.
TCTCCTACACTACCCCTCCTTTCTTTCCCTCTGATAATCACTATACCGTTGTCTGTATCTATGAGTTTTGTTTTTGTGTTGTTTTTGTTTTTTTGTTTTGTTTTGTTTTTGCTTAATCTCTTCACCTGTTTCACAAAAAAACAAAAACAAAAAAAACCCTCCCTTGATAGCTGTCAGTCTGTTCTCTGTATCTATGAGTCTGTTTCTACTTTTGTTTGTGAGTTTATTTTGTTCATTAAATCCCACGTATCAGTGGAATCATATGGTACTTGTCTTTCTCTGACTGCTTATTTCACTTAACATAATACTTTCCAGGTCCATCCATGCTGTCACTAAAGGTAAGATTTCCTTCTTTATCGCTGAGTAAATATTCCATTGTGTAAATGTACCACAGCATTTCTAACCATTCATCTATGGCCTGTTTTTAGAACTTGGCTAGTGTAAATAACACTGCAAAAAACATAGGTGTGCATATATTCCTCCAAAATCAGTGTTTTAGGTTCATTAGGATGTACTCTCAGAAGTGGAATTGCTGAGGCAATTCCACTTCTGATAAGGCAGCTCCATTTTTAATTTTTTGAGGTAACTCCATGCTGCTTTCCACAATAACTGCTCTGACCTGCATTCCCACCAACACTGCACAAGGATTTCTATATATATATATATATATATATATATATATATATATATATATATATATATTGTACTTTTTTTTTTCAGAGAGGAAGGGAGAGGGAGAGAGAGATAGAAACATCAATGATGTGAAAAAATCATTGATTTGCTGTCTCCTGCATGTTCCACACCTGGGCTAGAGCCTCCAACCTGGGCATGTGCCCCTGACTGGAATCACACCCAGGACTTTCAAATCCCAGGCTGATGCTCCATCCACTGAGCCCAACCAGCTAGGGGAAGAATTCCCTTTTATTAACTGTTAGCCCAATAAATTAAATAAAAAACCATTTTTTTTTAAGGATTCTCTTTTCTGCACATCCTCACCAACACTTGTTTGTTGATTTATTGATGGTAGCCATTCTGACAGGTGTGAGGTGATATCTCATTGTGGTTTTAATTTGCATTTCTCTGATGATTAGTAACATTGAGAAACTATTCATATGTCTATTGGCCATCTCTATGTCTTGTTTGGAGAAGTGCCTATTGAGGCAATTTGTTAATTGGATTGTTTGTTTTTGGTGTTGAGTTTCATAAGTTCTATATAAGTTTTGGATTCTGAGCCCTTATCAAATGTATCACTGGCAAATGTGTTCTCTCATTTAGCTTAAGATAATGAATAACATAAGGCTATCTGCTTTATCACTCTTAATCAACATAGTATTGGAAATCCTAGCCACAACAATCAGAGAAGAAATAAATGTCACCCAAATTCAAAGAAAGAAGTAAAACTGTCATTATTTGCAGAAGACATGATACTGTATATGATGAACCCTAAAAATTTCACCAAAATACTACTAGAACTGATAAATATATTAATTAATATGGCACCATATAAAATAAATATCCAGAAATCAAGTTGCATTTATATACACCAATAATGAATTTTCAGAAAGAGAAACTAAGAAACAATCCCATGTACAATTGCAGAAGAAATAATAAAATACCTAAGAATAAATTTAACCAAGTGTGTAAAAGACATATCCTCAGAAAATTATGACACTGAAGAAAGAAACTATAGAGGATACACGAAGTGGAAGCACATACCATGTTCATGAATAGGAAGAAATAACATCATTAAAATATCCATATTACTTAAAACAATCTACAAATTCAACACAATTACTGTCAAGATACCAAAAGTGTATTTCACAGCATTAGGGCAAATACCATTCCAAAAATTTATATGGAACCACAAAAGACCTTGAATAGCCACAGCAATTTTGAGGGGGAAAAAACACACACAAGTTGGAGGAATCATGCTACCTGATATCAAACTGTATTATAAGACCATAGTAATAACAACAACATGGTACTGGCATAAAAGCAGACATAGAGATTAGTGGAAGAGAGTCGAGAGCCCAGAAATAAACTCACAATTTTATGGTCAATTAATATTTGACAAAAGAGGCAAGAACATGCAATAGGTAAAGATAGTCTATTTAATAAATAGTTTTGCTGGCCCAGCAGGCATGGCTCAGTGGCTGAGTATGGACCAGGAGGTCACATTGTGATTTCTGGTCAGAGCACATTCCAGGTTTTCAGGCTCAATCCCTAGTGTGGGGCATTCAGGAGGAAGCTGATCAATGATTCTCTCTCATCATTTATGTTTCTATTTTTCTATACATCTCCTTTATTTTCTGAAATTAATAAAAATATATTTTTTAAAAAGTGTTGGGAAAATTGAATAAATACCTGCACCAAAATAATAATAATAATAATAATAATAATAATGATAAAAAAAAGAAGAAGAAAAGAAACTAGACCACCTTGTTATACCATACACAAGAATAAACACAAAATGATTAAAGACTTAAATGTTAGGCTTGAAATCATAAAAATTCCTGAAGAAATCATAGGGAGTAAAATCTTGGACATTTTTCATAAGAATATTATTTCTGATATATCTCTTCAGGCAAGGGAAACAAAAGAAAAATAAATAAACAGGACTACATCAAACTAAAAAGATTTTACACAGCAAAATGAAAACTCATTTACTTCCTTAATTATATTAAAATAGAGGTCCGGTGCATGAAATTCTTGCACTCAGGGGAAGGGGGGTGCCCCAGCCTGGCCTGCACTCTCTCGCAGTCTGGGAGCCCTCAGGGGATGTCCAACTGATGGCTTAAGTGGGCCTATGGGGAGCAGGCCTAAGCCATCAGTTGGACATCCTTAGCACTGTGAGAGCACACTGACCACCAGGGGGCAGCTACTGCTTTGAACATCTGCCCCCTGGTGGTCACTACACATCATAGCAATTGGTTTTTCTACTATTTGGTCGATTTATATATTGGCCTTTTATTATATAGGATATTAGGGGCTTAGTGCACCTTGAAAGGAACTGTGGGCCACTAGGCTGTGGTGGGTACAGGATAGGTCTCAGCCCATCCTTTGTGCCACCACCCAAGCCCTCCTGCTGCAGCTCCCAGTCCCTGTCTGCTGGCAGCCCTGTTCCCACTGCCACTGCTCCCATGCACTGACATCACCAACCCTGCTCGTACCTGCTAACAGGGGGGAAAGCCCTCTGGGGCAATTGTGGCTGGCAGCCACTACTCATACCTACTGACGGCATTGAGCAATAGGGGCCAGCACTGGGAGCTGGCAGCAGGTACAAGTGGAGCCGACATCAGCGAGTGCCCAGTGGGACCATGGCACAAAGACTTTTCAGTAACCACCAGAGGCTTGCCCTGATGACAGTGATTGGTGCCCCACCTTGGTCTGCTGAACCTGCTTACCTGTTCCACCATCTCACTGTGGCCTATGCCTGCCATGTTCTGCACTCTGTCACCTGCTGTCCATGCCTGCCATGTTCCACACGTGTCTCCTGGTGGTCATCACATGTCATAGCAACCAGTTGTTTGATTGCTCTGCTGTTCAGTCTATTTGCATACTAGCCTTTTATTAGATAGGACTACAGGCCCAGTGCACAAAATCCGTGCATGGAGGGGGGTGTCCCTCAGCCCAGCCTGCACCCTCTTCAATCTGGGACCCCTCAGAGGATGTCCGACTGCCTGTTTAGACCCGATACCACCAGGCCAAAATGGGAAGTTAGACATCCTCTCACAATCCAGGACTGCTGGTTCCCAACTGCTCACCTGCCTGCCAGCCTGATCACCCCCTAACCACTCCCCTGCCAGCCTGATTGATGCCTAACTGCTCCCCTGCCAGCCTGTTTGCCCCTAACTGCCAACCACTGCAAGCCTGGTCACCCCTAACTGCCTTCCCTTGAAGGCTTGATCACCCCCAACTGCCCTCCCTTGCAGGCCTGGTCCCTCCCAATGTCTCCCCTGCTGGCCATCTTGTGGAGGCCATCTTGTATCCTCATGGGAACAGGATCTTTGACCACATGGGTGCAGCCATCTTGTGTGTTGGAGTGATGGTCAATTTGCATATTACTCTTTTATTAGATAGGATAGAGATCTGGTGCATGGGTAGGGGGCCAGCTGGTTTGCCCTGAACTCCCAGATCAGGGTGGGAGTTCCCTTGGAGCATGGGGTGGCCTGGGCAAGGGGCCTATGATTGTTTGCAGGCCGGCCACGCCCCCTGGTGACCCAAGTGGAGACCTTGGTATCTGGGGTTTATTTATCTTTTATAATTGAAACTTTGTAGCCTGGAGTGTAATCAAGCCTCCTATTCACTCAGTGGCTGCCAGAATATCTGTTGGAATTTATTTATCTTCTATAATTGAAACTTCGTAGCCTTAAGCGGATGCCTGGGCCAGCCAAGGCTACAGAAGCTTAGCTTCCTCCATCGCCAGGGGAAACCCTAGCCTCCTGCTCTTCCAGCTCTGTGGCTGCCACCATTTCTGTTGGAATTATTTACCTTCTATAATTGAAACTCTGTACCTTTGAGTGGAGGCCTGGACCTGTCAGGGTGTGTGGAAATCTTGGCTTCTTTCATTGCCAGGGAAACCCAAGCCTCTCTCCTACTCTCTGTGGCTGCAGACATATTGGTTGGGATTATTTTGCATACTTGCACTGATTGGCTGATGGGCGTGGCTGATGGTGTAGTGGAGTGATGGTTAATTTGCATATTACTCTTTTATTAGATAGGATTTCTGATACCTAGAAATGCTTGTTTTGGGGGGAGGGGGATTAAAATATCTCTTTGTGTTTCTCTACCTACCTAGGGCATCAGTAAATAAAAATTTAAAAGTGACAATTTATAAAGCCAATTTAACTTAACCATTTTATTTTTATTCTTTTAATGTCTTAAAATAAACATAAGTAAGGCAGAAACCATTTTTTAAATGAAGAAACCACATACTGATACCAGCAGATACACCTAGTATCTTACCAACATTAATAATAGCCAGCAATCCTAGGTAATATCACTTCTTTTGAAATTATGAAGCAGGGGAAATTATTTTAGCTAGATAACATCCTGGACAATGGCTAGGCAGTAGCTAGGAATACATTAATAAGTATTAGCTTTGTATAAAATTGAGTTTTCTTCAGTATTTCTTTGTTATCTACAACAGCAAGTTAAAATATTTTCCATGAGCTATATATTCCTTTCTATCCAAACACATATCACATTATTCTCCAATACTTCATCAGGCAATGCTACTAATTTCTCCTGAAAACAAAACATGCTCATGATTAGCATAATGGTTTCACTTATTCTAGTTGTTTTTTTTTTTCCTCTGGCATTTGCCAACAGCTTTCCTTACCTGTCCATACCCTCCACATTCTTTACAAACCAATGAACTCCAATCTTCTGAAGAAAGTCTTCCAACTTTTTAGGAGTGCCCTGTTGTTTTGTTCCATCCCATTTATATTACATCTCCAGCTTCTCTGCAGAGTTTTTATTTTCCATAGTTGAACTCTATGTGTTGAAAGCACATTTGAATGATAAGCTCCTTGGAAACAAAGACTGTGTTCCATGTTTTTCAATGTTCCACAGTGAGTGACTAAGTGAAGGACCAACTGTTGTCTGGCTAATTTAATGAGAGGTCTAGGTATATAATAATCACATGCATTTTACCCTTTTTTGCTCCTAGTGGTCTCACCCTATCCTGCCCATTTTTCTATTTTGAGGACTCCTAGAATTTCTGCCAGTAGTAATTGGAAAGGATAACTAAATTTGCTTCCTCTTTATTTGAGGCAATTGTTCATTTCCTTCCCATCCATCCTCACTTTGATTGTCAGAAATAATGACATTTGGTTATGCAGATTTCTCAGTTTCCAAGCATGCAATGTACCAATTGTCAATCAAAAGTCAAACATCTTTTACCTCTTGCCTTCAAATGTAAACTGTGTTAGACATTTTGCATGTCTATTATACAGAGAATACAATAAAAAAGTTAATATGAAAGTCAAAATTGCATAACTAAAATATATTTATAAAATAACCCATCTAATAAAAATAAAATTTTCAGTATTATATGTGCACATTTTCTATGCATTCTTCTATTTGATAAAAAAAAAAGATACATAAAGAATATAGTACTCAATGGCAAAGGTTCATAGTTTGGTAGATTTAAGAAAAAGTGGAGAAAATAATACGTAAGGCAAAATTCAATGCACCTTATACTCTTAACCAAGTAAACAGGCTGGTATATTTTCTTTAAGACTGTTCTCTTAAATTTCTAAGAATTTCAAGGAAAAATAAGTTAAATGACTTACTGGCCATTTATCCAGAGGCATTACAGTTTTGTAATGGAAACAAGTAGTGGTAAAATGTGTTATTTTCCTCATTATGCCAACTGAATGTATTAGTTTGCAGCATATGGCATGTGAGCCTCATGATAGTAGAATAAGCTTAGGTTTTATTCCATCTACCAATAGGTGCCACCATTCATTCAGTTCCTTCCAGGCATAGCAATTGTTCACATAACTAGGATGCACATCTAGACTCATGGTGATGGCTGAGAAATTGAGTTTGTCTTACATTTTTCTCTCACGCTTTTATTACCTTGTGTATTGCCGGGCAGTGACTTGATTTTGACGCAATTTAATCCCCTTGCTGTGAGCATCATCTTTGAGAACTTATGATCTTTCAGTCCATTCTTTATTCAACAATCTGCTTATATGTTCTCCATGCAGCATTGCTTTGATACCAACTATTCTGTCACATGTTCCAAAATGAATCAATTTGTGCAAACTAGACCAGATAAATCAGTCTTAAGAAACAGGCCATTGATTTTATTACACAGGTAAATGGTAAGAAACACTGTATTGCAGTAAAAAGTAGAATAACTGTAGACCCTAAAGGGTGCATTACTAATATATCACCCCTCTTATTTTGGTACATACCACTTCTAACAGGCTATTCAGGACAGTGACCAACATAATATAATTTAACTTCTAATAGGAATCTGAGCTATAAAAGGAATATAGATCACCTCTGAGTATGGCCATTTCTGGTAAGGCATCTTAGAAGAGGTCTCATACCACCACAAGATAGTGTAAACATATTAAGCTATCTAAAAGATCAGAGAGGTAAAAGGAAAGGAGTATTTTCTAAGTACAAAGAGAAACTCATGAAATTAATAGCCATATTTATAACCCCTAAAACAGAGTATCAATTACATTACTAAAGCCAAACAAAAAACTTTTTCTGGATTCATTACATGACACAATCAGGCTTTTTATTACAAGCAACAAAAACTGACTTTAATTTTCTTAGCAGAAGATAATTCATTGTGAAAGAATGCTAGGTATCAAAACCTGACTCAGAAGATGGGACACTGGGCGAGGGGACCCTAAGCCAGATCCAAACTCCAGGAATGTCACAGTGAGCCTGGGTCACGGATAGGTGTGTCATCTCTGCCTGTCCTCCTGCACCTGTCAATATTCCCAATACCACCTCCAGACATGGAGGCTGAACACAAATTATAACCATTTCCTTTTCCAGGAGTCACTTGTCCTACATCAAAGTCACAGACAAGAGATTGAGTCTCCAAAGGGAGATCGCTTGCTCACACTGAACCATCTGAGACTATTAAAAGTGGTATCTTGCTCCTTTGGAATCTGCCTCTTTTAAGAAGCATCTGCCCTTCAAACAGGATTAAATACATTCAATGCACAGACTTCAAGCAAACTAACCTTTTTTACCTTTCTCTATTCACTTATTAATTACCTAGTTATATGCTTTCTTATAGTTCCTAACAATTTCCTTTCAGATCACTTTTTAACATACAATAACACTATGAGTTTTGTAAATAACCTATTTTCTACACTTTATAGAGGAATATAATAACATCTAAAAAAAAATGTGTACACTGGCCGGGAATTTCAGTGCTTAGAACATCATCCAGATACGCCAGGATTTGGGATTTGATCCTTGGTCAGGACACATAGAAGAATCAACCAATGAATGCATAAATAAGTGGAACAACAAATCAATATTTCTCTCTCCCTTCATCTCTCTCTCTCTCTCTCTCTCTCTCTCTCTCTCTCTCTCTCTCTCTCTCTCTGTGTGTGTGCTCTCTTTCTTTCAAATCAATAAAATATGTTTCCAGATAATTAAAAAAATAAATAAATAACATGATGGGAACTTATCTTTGCCTAAGATCAAGTGTTCTTTCTACTACATTTGTATCATGAACATAGTTCTATATTTTCTTTCCTGTATTGCTTTGCTTATGTCATGTTCTTAGGCAAAACTTATTACCTTAACTAATAATGTTTGTGTATTCCAATTTTTCTTTGTCAACGAGTCAGTGATACTCATCTAAAGAATTAACAATACAAAATATGTATTGGTAACTCAGTGTGAATTATTTCCCAAACTACATATTGTGATCTGCATATAAAAATGGCTAATGAGAATCATGTATTTTTTGAACCCCAAAATAGCTTCCCAATAGTTTAATTTTTTATATATTTACCTATTTTAGAATGAATCAATTCTAGAGTGAAATAAATTAGTCAATTTTTATCTTTATTTTCTAAGATATTTTAGGATGGTTTTAAATATTATACATACACAGACTTAAACTGATTACAAATTAATCATTTTATATGTTTAAACTTAGATTTCTCATTTTCCACTTTAAAATCAATGATGCAAGCCCATAACCTCTGCAGACTTCATTTAGGAATAAATAAAAGACTGTATGAGAACTTCTCTCTCAAGTAGCATTGTGCCACTCGCCACTAATGACACTATAACCCATATCCAGAGTGTTACAAAATGGATGACACTCTAAGTGCCACACAGTGGACAGAGACACACAACTTTCAGACAGCATCTGCTACCTGATCATTTCTTCAGTGTTTTCTCATTAAAATACTCAGGTTTGAATCACAATACTTTTGCAGCCGTATATTTTCACATCCATGTACTAAACAAAATAGTTTACTAGTGCTAGCCAGGACATCTTTCCTAAGCAAAAACATTATGGATTGGCTAAACTATCATATAAAACATCTACTGATATGTTAAAGAATATGTAATGTTTAAGCACAAGTTGATATGTTTAACATTCAAAATAATTTTTATTACTCAAATTTTTGTTAAAAACTCTCTTTTGTATTTATATGAAAGTTAGTGAGAGATTATTTTGTCATCTTCAAGGATACCTTAAAGCTAACATAATTTTGTGAATAGAATCTCTATCTCTTGGGAAAATATTAAGCTACTTGCATCAAGAACAGTTAAATTTCTTTTTTTAAATGCTATATTACCTTAACCATGGCTGGGATATAAATAATGGCCAGTTATCTTGATATATTTACTTGGTAAAATAAGTCTTTTTTGCCTTAGCTGGTTTGGCTTAGTGATTAAGAGCATCAGCCCATGGACTGAAAGGCACTGGGTTTGATTCTGGTCAAGGGCATGTTGCTGGATTGAACCAGACCCAGTCATGGTGTGTACGGGAGAGAACCAATTGCTGTGTTTCTCTCACATCAATGTTTCTCACTCTCCCCCTCTCTTCCACTCTCTCTAAAAATCAATGAAAAATAATATCCTTGGTTGAGGATTAACACAAATTTATTAAAAACAAAAACAAAATAGTCATAGATACAGACACAGACAACAGTGTGATGATTACCAGATGAAAAGAGAGGATGGGGGGAGATAAAAGAGGGTAAAGGGAGGATAAAGGGTAATGGAAGGAGACTTGATGTAAGTGGTGTACACATAATACAGTATACAGGTGATATATTATAGAATTGTACATCTGAAATCTAAATAATTTTATAAACCAATGTTACCACAATAAATTCAATAAAATATTTAAAAGAAAAATAAATAAATAATAGATAGATAGATAGATAGATAGATAGATAGATAGATAGATATAGAGTCTGTAAATTAGTATGCAGTTCATTCCAATTGCCTGGGCAGTGATCATGGAGGAAAGAATGGTGCTGCTTAACTTAGAAGAAGATCATCTTCTCATTAATAAGAATAATCAGAACATCATATGTACACAGATAATAATTTAATTTAAAAATTTTTTTTAAATAATGTCATGCCAAAAAAATTTTTTTTAATAAAAATAAATAAAAAATTGAAAGAATATGTTGAAAGTTCACAAACATATGACTACAAAAGTATTATTAGCTTGAGCTAACTAACATAACAATGAAGAACTCATCAAAGAGCCAAGAGAGACTTTGGAGACAAGATCCAACATCAATATGAACATAAAACTCTGCTCTCCTTTGTTTTAGTTTGGCTGGGAATCTGGTTCCTGACTAATGTTACCATCCACAATAACTACAAGAATCAAACATAGCCCAGCTGGTGTAGCTCAGTGGTCCCAATTTGATTTCCATCAGGGGACATGTCCAAGGTTTCAGACTGAATCCCCAGTAGGGGGCAGGGAGGAGGAAACCGATCAATGATTCTCTTTCATTATTAATGTTTCTATCTCTCCCTCTCCATGTCTCTCTGAAGTCAATAAAACATACTTTTAAAAAATCTAATATGAAATTTGGAAATAACTTCTGTGAATTGTGTGATGGAATTAGAACTTCCAATAAAACATTGTATCTGTAAAAAAATAAATAAATAAAAACAAAACAAAGACATAGATGCACACAACAGATTAATGGCTACCAGAGAGGAGGGTGCTGGGAGGAGAGCCACATGAGGTTAAATATATGGTGACAAATGGAAACTAGATTTTTGGTAGTGAGCACACAATAGTGTATACAGACATCCTATATGATAAAAGGCTAATATGCAAATAGACTGAACAGCGGAACAACTGGAATAACCCATCAACCAAACAACCATGATGTGCACTGACCATCAGGGGGCATGTGCGGAACATGGTGGGCATTGGCTGCAACAGGATGGTGAAGCAAGTGAGAGGGGGCACCAGACCAAGGCAGGGCACTGGTTGCTGTCATCAGGGTGAATCTCTGGTGGTTACTGAAAATTCTTTGCTCCTGTGTACTGCAGTCTTGCCTGGTGCTTGCACCTATTGCCAGCACCAGCCCTACTCACACCCACTGTCAGCACCGGCCCTGCTTGCACCCACTGCTGGTGCCTGGCACTGGTCCTGATTATTTGGCACCACCAGTGGATGCGAGCAGAGGTTGCTGCCCTGATCGCCCCTCAGGAGCAGGGGGAGGTGGAGAAACGTGGCTGCCAGCCCTGATTGCTCCTGAGGGCTTCTCCATCTCTCCCTGTTCCTGATGGGTGATCAGGGAAGCAGCCACTGCTCACAGCCTACTGATGGCACCGAGTAATTAGGATCCATGCCAGGCTCTGGCAGTGAGTGCAAGCGAGGCCAGCACCATTAGCATGTGGGAGAGGTGGCAGCGAGAGCAGGATTGTCTATAGACAGGGAACCAGGGGCCATGGCAGAAGAGGCCAGGCAGGGCCCCAGAGGATGAGCTGAGACCCGCCCCTGTGCCTACCACAGCCTCGTGGACCATAGATCCTTTCAAGGTGCATGAATTCATGCACCAGGCCCCTAGTAGAATTATAATATAGTACACCTGAAATTTATATAATGTTATAAACTGTTACCTCAATTAAAAATATAATACTACATCTTTAATTATAAGAATATATATATATATATATATATATATATATATATATGTTAGTACAATATAAGTAAGATAATAAAAGACATATTATTATGTCTATTATATCTGAGGACATCAGAAACAGTATAACCATGCTTTTTTAAAATATTAATTGAAATAATGATTGTTTTAAGTAGGATTCAAATAATACCCCCTTTGCCAAAATCTGCATGTGTGTTTTTGTTTTTGTTTTTGCATCAGTGATGTTATTTTCCATGCTTTTGGAAAAGGAGAACTGTTGTATTGCTATTCTCCAGGACAGAGTATACATAGTTGGAACAACATTTCACAGACTATTTTTTACCTGATATGTAGTGCCTATAATGCATTACCTACTATGGAGGGAGATGAGGCAGGCTGGTAAGTATCACACAGACAAGTCAATGTGTATTGGAAAGAAGAAAAGACAGGATCCCTAGGTTCTATCTCAGCTGGAAAGAAACTCAATTTAGAATTGCAAAGAGGTTCTCACCACACATAAGATGCAGTCCTATCTTTTTTATCAGGGTGTCCAACATTGTCACCAATACTCTACTTGAACATGGAGATTAATAGGAAAATTATCATCTCACAAAATAGCCCATTCAGTTTTGTGTGTTGTTTTTTTCCTATGGCACTGACTTTAATGAGTGTCATTATCCTGGGCACACAGTCTTTTACATATGTAAAAAAAAATGCAATGTAATATATTCCTTCCACTTTACTCCACTTCATACAAAGTCTTCTTTTTTCTAGGCAAGTATAGTCTCACTTCCACAAATTATATTTCCTATAATGCTTTCTATAACTTCTATATTATCTAGGAAAGTGTTTGGCAAATTATCAACATGCTGATATATGTTAACCCTCATTGAACTGCTTGTTCTCTTCAGTAGATTACATGTGCCAATGTTTTTTGTAACATAGATGTCTGAAACTGAACACTAGGCATATAGAACTTGGTGGAATATTGCTTCACTTTGTCTAAAAACCATAATTATTTTAATCAATTGATCATTGTATTAGAATTTGAGAAATCAAATATGTATTCCCCATTTTGTTCTTACCTCCTAAATTTGTTTGATCCTAAGTGAAGTCTTCATTACTCATTATTCATTTTATCTTGATTATTTATAACCATCATTTCAATATATCAGAGTGCACTTAAATTTAAAAATTTCAGCCTACATATACACTTTCCAGTTTGGCTTTGTGGAACGAATGATTATTTATACTAATAAAAGGTTAATATGCTAATTAGACTGGAAGACCTTCCAGGAGATCTTCCAGACGTCCTTCCAAACAAAGCCATGGTGGTAGGGCTGAGGTAGAATGGTTAGGGGCAATCAGACTGGAGGGGAGGACAGTTGGGGGCAAGCAGGCTAGCAGGGTGTCATTTGGGGGCAATCAGGCCAACAGGCAGAATGATTAGAAGTGATCAGGCAAACAGGCCTGTGAGCAGTTAGGAGCCAGTGGTCCCAGATTACAAGAGGGATGTCCAACTCTCAGTTTAGGCCCAATCCCTGTGGGACATCCCCTGAGGGGTCCCAGATTGGAGAGGGTGCACGCCGGGCAGAGGGACACCACCCCCCTCATGCACAAATTTTGTACACCAAACCACTAGCTTAATAATAATAAATATAAAATACATAACAGTTTTCATTGAAATTGTCCAATATAGAACCAACTCAGAAATACTTGCTAGCACTTATATTGGGAAACTTAAATATTAATTCAGGTAAGTTGAATAAATAAATAAATAAATAAATAAATAAATAAATAAATAAATTTGCTTCCTTGGTTTTATTTTCTTTAATACAAGAGGCATAATACTGCATTCACATTCTAAAACATTTAACTCCCACTCACCCAGAAACATTCACATTGCCCCACTGCATCAGAGCCGTTATCCCTGCAACCTATTGCCTGATTGCCACCACCTCCAAAGTGACACCTATGTGTCACCACCCTCTCTTCTAATACCTGGAACTTGGAGCTTTCCTTATAATCTGCTTTTGTGTGGCTGTCCAGCTTCCTGGTCATAGCTGTCAGGCCCAGACGGCAGCATACCCCATGAAACCTCAGTTCTGATTTTTTTTTTAATCATCATGCTAAAGAACATAATTCAAAATGCTTCCTTTTAAGAAACTTTTATGGTAAGATTTCTGTACTCAGAAGAACCCTTGAATGGGAAATTTATTCCATGCTATATAAAACTCTAGTTTATTTAAGGCTGGATTAGGTTTTGAGGTTTGATGAATTGATTTGAGTGTGTGCAGTATAGAATATCCAATTTCTAGGGCATCGTATACAGGAAAAGATACAATTCTGTCTTTATTCGGTTTTCAGGGTTTTTTTTTAATGGTCCTGGAAATGCTGTGATGATTTTCATGTAATTATGAAGGCAAACATCTGGAATACCAGATGTGAGCAGACACAATAAGGGGCATTTAATCTATACATTTAAGAATGAGTCAAGTTAATCAGAAAACTCATTTCATTTCTGAAAATGAGTTACATAAGCCAAATTGATAGCGAAAGTCTATATAACCTGAAAGACAAAAGATTAAAAGAGACCATATGGCACTTAAGAAATAGTATGTGAATGTGTGCATATGTGTGTCCATACAGATATATAAACCCCTTTGCAAGTTTTATGTGTCTCTAAAAAGAGAAGGCTAAATAAGTGAAGAAAATAATACATGTTCATATTATCTTCCTCCATTTAATTGTGTAATAATTGCACTTTGGGACATGGATCAAATATAAAGATTTAGTAAATATGCTGGAGAAGTAGTCTATATTCTTTATATACTACTAGAAGCCCGATGCATGAAATTCATGCAAGAGTAGGCCCTCCTTCTCCCTGCTGCCAGCACCAGCTTCCCTCTGGCACCCGGGACCCGGGCTTCCCTTGCAGCCCTGGCTTCATCCTGAAGGTCATCCAGAAGGATGTTTGGAAGGACTTCCAGTCTAATTAGCATATTATGCTTTTATTATTATAGATATATCAAATTTTAGAGATTTTACCTCCATCACATATTTTCTGACTACTGAAATTTGTTAAATTAAGAGAGAAATGTATTACATAAAACTTAGGCTGTCCCTCAATAAATTCTGCCACCAGAAGTTTAATTTAAATGTATTACATTTTAACCCATTTAATGATTAAGCTATAAATCAAATGCTAAAACCATTAAGCCACTCTGTTCTTACGAGCAAAACAAATATTATACATGCCATCTTGAGATATTTAGAGGTATCAGAATTCACATGTGAGGAAACGTGTCGATGGTCAAGATTCAGAGATTTGAAATTCCACAATTTAACTCTACTCATTATGAAAACAAAGATGAGACTTTGCCTCAAATGTCCATCAGTCTATTAAAACTTACCCAATTTTTTTCTTCCAATATTTTACAACGATTTATCATCATAACTTAGTATGCAAAAGAATTAACTTGGGAGTTAACCAAAATATCTGGTCCTTGGGATACAAAAATCTGTATTTATAATGAGCACTTCAGAAAAATTGTATGTTCTTACTGGACTCTCTCTAGTTTTCATATAAATATATAAATATATAAATATATAAATAAATGTATAAAGTTATTTGCATAATGTATTTTTTTTATATTCTGGTGTGGATGTTCCACTTCATTCTGTTTTCAGTAGATGTCAATTGAGGGCCCACTAGGTTTCAGTCCTATACTAAGTCTAGAAATAGAAAGATGAAGACCTTTCCCTAAATAAGCTTGGATTTTAATTATTAACAAATATGTATATAAAAGTCTGGCAAATGGAAATATAAACGTCATAGTGATAGCTGAGTGAATGTTATAAATTTGAGGTTTGGAAGAAGAAAATAGGACATTTATTTTTCTTCTCAGTGAAAAAGAGAGATTTTGTAGAAGTAATGCTTGAAAGAAAAATAAGAACAAAAGGGTTAGGTGCTCCATTCCGTGGGAACAGCATGAACAGATGTAGAGAGGTGCAATGTATTTCAGAAGTGGAGAGTATATTTGGGAAATACTTGGGGGAAAAAGATGCAGGGAGATTTATAACTGATCAATAAAGTACCTTTAAATTATGTTGAAATATATGGAAATTATGTTGTGGGCAATGGAACCATTGCAGAATTTTAACAAAGACTGTTATAATCAGACTTCTTTTTTAGAAAAACCAAATCAATTAAATGACAGTATGATGTAATTAGAAGCCAAGGCCATTTAGTAATACTTTAGGAGACAAAAAGTGGGGGCTTGAATGATTGCAGTAATCATGGGGTGGAAAAGAGGAATTGTTTTCACAATTTTACAATTCTATAATTACAGAGAACTTAGTTAAACATAAAAGCAGCCACAGTTCAATTTGAAAAATAATACGTAGGTCTTTAGAATGAAAATAAGTGATATTGAATGAAAGATAGTATATAACAATCAAATATTTAAAGGGAAATGTGACAAAAACACAATGGAAATTCAAATCTACAGTAAAGCTTGTAGTCATCTTGTTCAAACCAAAGGAAAGTTGTTAAACTTGTGGATGGCAGGGTGAGTAAATAGGGAGCTCAGTGTGTTTACTGAATAACCTTGAGCATAACATTGAGGGATTCCATCCCATTGCAGAGATAAAATGAGACATTGTTATACTTTTAAAAGGATGTTTAATGTTTGAAATTGAAAATATTGAGTTGGTTTTAGAAATATAATGGTAAAAACAATATCTTATGTCTTATTTTCTGTATTTGTCTCATCATTATATGATAGGAAAGTCTATTTCACACTTATAGTAATCTTTACAGAATACCTGAAAAATTAAAATACATGGCTGAGTTTAACTAATTATAAGAATTTTTAAAGTTGATTTTAGAGGAAGAGAATAATCAATGTAAGAGAGAAACATCCATGAGTTTCTCTTGAATGTACCCAACTGGGTGTCAAACCACATGTGCCCTAACCAAGAATTGAACAGTTGACCTTTCTATGTAGGGGACATCACTCAACTAAATAAGCCACACTGGACAGAGCAAGAACTTTTATGTCACAACTAGAGGCCCAGTGCATGAAATTTGTGCAACGGGGAGGGGGAGGGGTGTCCTTCAGCCCAGCCTGCACCCACTCCAATATGGGATACCTCTCACAATCCAGGACTGCTGGCTCCCAAGGACTCTCCTGCCTGCCTTTCTGATTGCCCCTAACCGCTTCTGCCTGCCAGCCTGATCATCCCCTAACCACTCCCCTGCCAGCCTGATAGATGCCTAACTACTTCCCTGTCAGCTTGTTTGCCCCTAACTGGTCTCTTAAGTCTTGGGTCCCCCACAACTGCCCTTCTCTGAAGACCGGGTCACCCCCAACTTCTCTCCTCTGCCAGCCTGGTCACCTCTAACTTCCCTCCCCTGCAAGCTTGATTACCCCCAACTGCCCTCCCTTGCAGGTCTGGTTCCTCCCAACTGCCCTCCCATACTGGCCATCTTGTGGTGGCCATCTTGTGTCCACATGGGGTCAGGATCTTTGGCCACATGGGGCAACCATCTTGCGTGTTGACCATTATTTTGCATATTACTTTTTTATTAGATAGGATAGGGGCCTGGTGCATGAGTGGGGGCCAGCTGGTTTGCCCTGTAGGGTATCCTGAATCAGGGCGGGACATGGAGCAGCCTGGGCAAGAGGCCTGAGGTGGTTTGCAGGTCGGCCACACCCCCTGCAACCCAAGTGAAGGCCTTGGTATCTGGGATTTATTTATCTTCTATAATTGAAACTTTGTAGCCTGTAGTGCAGGCCTCAGCCCGCCAGGGTGTGTGGAAAGCTTGGCTTCCTCTATTGCCAGGGAAACCCAAGCCTCCCTCCTCTTTCTGTAGCTATAGCCATCTTGGTTGGCTTAATTTGCATAGTTGCTCCTGATTGTCTGGTAGGCATGGCTTATGGGTGTAGCGGAGGTGCGCTCAATTATTCTTTTATTAAAAAGGGTAATTTATTTCAGAAATTTCTGTTTTTGATTATGTTAATCATAAACAAAACCTCTTATGTGTATCTATCTATCTATCTATCTATCTATCTACAGTTTTATCTATTGATCATCTATTATCAATTCACATGCATAACCAAATATACACTCACATATACATATGTACATACATACATGTATACATGCCCACATATTTAAATCATGTAGATACTTACATACACAAACACACAGTTTTGAGCATAAAGAACATTTTACATTTTCTTTGTACTCAAGCACTTCCTAGTGCTCTGGGTTAAAAAAAAATTAATAAAAATGAATAAATGTGTTAGTGATTTTTTTTTCACATTCAAATTGTAGCCCTTGTTTTTGTAATTCTGAAAAAAGAGCATGAGAGAATGAATACAATTTTACTACTTAATAAATAGTTTAATAAACAGACGTATTTTACCTAGAAGCTATAACTATTACACATTGTAGTATCAGAAAAATATTGTATTCTTATGAGGTTGTTTAAATATATTTTTTTGGCAAATACATGCATATTTATCTTGTACAATGACATCTAAATTAAAATTTTCACTTAAAATATATGGTATGATTACGCAGTTTTAAATGTAAGACTATTCTCATCAAAACCAAACTGTCTAATTTTTCATTCTATTTTAGGATCTGGACATAAAAGAATTAATCAGAATGAAAATTCTATGTAGTTTATATTTATTTATGATGATGTTGAGCATGTCATTTTTGTAGACATCAAGATTTACATATTCTCTGTGGTTTTTTAAGAAAGTTTGCAATAATGGTGTACTGAACACCATAATTTAGAAAATCACCAGTAACTTGAACACTTGAGCCCAAAATTCTCTAATGTAGTGATATCCAATTTTATCATACATACAAGTATTAGGATACAGAGGGGTTTTTTTAACAATTACCAATGGAACCCACAAAGTGTCTAATGTGTGTATTTAGATACCACATGATTCAACAAGGTTTTATGAAATATTAATGAAGTTTTGCAAAAGTCATTTTAAAATTCAGTGATTAATAATTGATTAGTCTATAAAACAGATGCATGGCACAACAGTATCAAAGCTGTATCAAATTTACTTGAAAATTAAATTTACTCCAATATATTAATTGCTTTAAAACAATATTTTCCTATTATTTTTATCAATGACATTCTGAAATTTAAGGTCTCTACTCATTTTTTTTTAAAATAGAGTCATATGGAGACATTTTACAGAAAAATGGATATTACAAAACTATATTTTAATTTTAAAGAATATATGTGATAATCCCAAAACAATGAGTAATTTTTATCAAGTAAATATAAAATGGTACAAGTAAAACACATGAGAGAGGGAATAGTAGCAAGCTTCCCAGCTTGCTAGTTGCTTCAAAGGTAGTCATATAGTTACTACAGTCAATATCTAAGAAGTTATCATTGCATTTCATATCACTCAACTAAATAAGCCACGCTGGACAGAGCAAGAACTTTTGTGCACCGGGGAGTAAGAACTTTTGTGTTCCCAACACTAATTTTACATTCCATTCTCCTTAGAATTCAGAAAAAAATGGGAGAATGGTGGAATGCATCTTCAGAGATTCAAGAGAGAATTAAGCTCAAAAGTCAAGACCCATTAGTCTAAAAAACAAACCATAGACTTTTGTAATTAATACTAAGTAAAATAGAAAAGATTTGCCAAAAATTGTATAACATCAGTGGGCAAAATGCACCCACCCTTTTAACACAAATCTGTACCTGTGGCGTGTGTGTGTGTGTGTGTGTGTTTGTGTGGAGAGGTATTTACCATTTCTTTACCAGGTTTATATATTTAAGGTGACTTTTACACCTGTATTTTAGTGTGAAATACTAGGTATATAAAAAGTGAGACATATGTGTAAATTATGAAGCATAAAGTAAATAATTAAAGATCTGTGATCTCATCCTCCATTTGGAAAAAGGAAACATTGCCAATTATTTTGTTCATTTTTTTTTTTTTTTGCCAGTCTACTTTTCTTCCTTTCTCTCAGAGAAAAACACACACACACACACACACACACACACACACACACACAAGCACCCATACACAATACCCAAATAAGATTATTTATTTTGTCATTCTCTTCATTTTAAAAAAATATATTTTATTTATTTTTTACAGGAGGGAGAGAGATAGTTAGAAACATCCATGAGAGAGAAACATTGATCAGCTGCCTCCTGCACACGCTCTTCTGAGGATGTACCCACAACCAAGGTACATGCACTTGACCGGAATGGAACCTGGGACCCTTCAGTCTGCAGGCTGACCTTTTATCCACTGAACCAAACCAGTTAGGGCTCATTCTCTTTATTTTCATAATGCATACATTACTTATATGTGTACCACATTTTTTGCTTTGTCTAATAAAAATGTTTTCATAATGTATACATTTTCTAATTTTACAATTCTGATGCCTATCGCCATAATACAACCATTACCTTTGCACTAGTATACTCTTCCTTTAGTTAAAAATTATTTAACCATTTTTTTTGTGTGGACAGTTATATGTCATTTAAAAAAATGTTTCTATAGTGACCTTTTCCATGTTTCCTGGGATAAAGACACAAAATTTTACTCATTTGCAAGATGTCACTAAATTAATGTTTTGAGTAATTATATCTGTTTTAATCCATCTGCAGTAATATGAGAGTTGCTGAGTACAAGTGTACCGGCACTTTATATTCTTACAGATTTGAATTCTTGCCAAAGTACAGAATACTATTTCATAGTTTTAATTATAAATTATCTGATATCTAAGGTTGAGCATATTTTCACATATTTTATTGAACATTTGTGTTATGATATGCTTGTTTATAACTTTTGCCCATTATATTATATTATTATTATTAACTTTTAGTAATTTTAATTTTTATGTTAACTACTCCTAGGTTGATGAAATTGTAAATACAATGTTTCTCCAATTTGTGGTTTATGATTTTTCCTTCTTCATGGTGCCCACACTTAACTTTTAAAATAAGCCCTCATTACATAGACTGCAAATAATAAAATTAGAGTGCTTTTTCCTCAAAATTCCTAAAAGACTTTTGACAGCTCAAAGCAGCACAAATCAGCAAATTACTGAATAGTTTTACTTGCAGGGATCTGAATATCATTGTCCCCATTTTGTAACTACTACTTGAGCACCATAGAAAATGGGAATAGACACAAAAAATCTGAATTTATATTTATTCCAGAGATGCAACAGAGGGAGGAAAATATAGATGGGTTCAACTGCACAAAGAGAGCATGAGAAAGAGAAAAAAGCACAGGAGACATTTAAAGATTAAAAATATCTATTAATTCCTAAAATTGTTAAGACAGATTTAATTGTAACAAAGCTGAATTTCATGCAAAATGGGTAAATGTTTCAATTAGAGTATTTACTAGTATCTAAGAGTTACACTAATCCTGTTATGGTCCTGAGAGTATTAGACCAGAAAATTGTTACATATTATATTTAGAAATTTTTTGGTAAATACAATGGAAACTGTTTGCAATTTTTGGTGACAAATATATGTGAAGTGTTGAGGTTTCTTCGGTTAATTGTGGAATAGCTTTGTCAATTCTAACCATTTGTACCAATTTTCAGAGCCCACAATCACAGTGAAGTGATATATAGGTTTTTTGTAAATTAAGTCACGTCAATGTTGGGCGACAACTCAGAGTGTTTCTCTGTCCCCACTCAGGGTTGTGGACAAGTGTGTTTGCAGACCAGTTTAAAAGATGTAATGCTACCTTCCTGGAAAACTGTGAGCAGGTTTGTTAGCAGCCACTTTTAAAAGGTTGGGGTTTCCTAAACTCAGAATTCTTCAGCTCTGAGACCAGCCCTCCCTGTGCAACACCCACCTGAGCCTCAGCGTCAGCTGTGTGGAACTTGGTGAGCAAGAGGGAGCTGGTGCACTGACTGCTGTGTGACGTGGAATCCTGTATAATAAAAGGCCAGCCACTGTAAGGGGAACGACCAGAGACCAGAACCACCACAGCTCCTTGCCAGGCTAGCTCCGCCCCAAAGCAAAGGATTAGGGGTGATCAGGTAGGCAGGCAAGAGGTTAGGGGCAATCAGGTAGGCAAAGGGCCCCTCACTGGGCTGGCCTCATCTCCCTCAAAGAAAGAGGGAGGCCCAGGCCACTGGCGGCGACTCTGTGGCAGCTGTGTGGTCGGCCAGTGATCACCCGGCAGAGAGAGGCCCAGGCCAGCCAAGCCATCACACCCCACACCTGTCACTTGCAGAGGGAGGCCACTGGTGGCAGGAGAGGGGTGCACTGTTGCGAAGATGGCAAACAGTGGCTCTAACCAGGGTGGGGCCAGCTGCCTGCAGCGAGGGAAGGAAAGCCCTAATAGGCCCTGGTCCCTGGCCAGGCCTAGGGACCCTACTTGAGGGGTCGCAGATTGTGAGAGAGTGCAGGCCTGCCTATGGGACCCCCACCACCAACACCTAGTGCACAAATTTTCATGCGCTGGGCCTCTAGTAAAGTAATAATGTCCTTTGTCTCTGACCCAAGAGTGGCATGCCCTCTGCCTGAATCCATGACCGTGTGGTAGACTAACAATGTCAGTTTGCAGGAAGGGTGATATCTCAGATACTGCACAGTTGTTGAAATGTGAAATTATGCTTCTTTTACTATCATCTTTTTTGGTAAGTCTGTAGTTTTGTCTGTCACTACCACTCATTCTTATGGAACCTCCTGACGGTTCCTCCAATAATAGAATCGCCTGGGAATTCTTGTGGAGAATTAGCCAAAGAGCAGAATTTTCTGAGGTGGCTGGTATGGGGAAGAGAAGAACAACACTGTAGCATAATTCTGACCACTTAGAATTAACTTCAGTTTGAAAAGTGACTATTATTTCCATATTGTTGTACATAGGATGCTGGATGTAGTATAAAAGTGTATGCTAAACCAAGATAAATACTAAAAATATAGCGAGTTTTTTAATGAGAAATGTGAGATTTCTATTTTGTATGCATGTGTATCCTCATCAAGAAATAAGGAGATTCCAAGGAAACCTATCTCACTTTTGCCTTAATGAAAGGTACACAAAAAGTTTTTGTTTTTTTAACTATGGTAAGTAATCAAGTATACGTAATATGCAATAAAGAGGTATGATTTTGAATGTGATTTATATTTTCATATTTACCCTCACAATGACTGGATGCTTGTTGAGGATGTTGCAAAAGTAATTCCCTGCGAGATGGCATGTTTTGATTAATAAGATTCTTTCCAACTCTAAGACTCAATGATTGTGTACCACTTTCAGAAATTTTTAAAAAATCCACACAAGTATTTCTAATTATGTTTTTTTTTTCCCTAACAATCTAACTACAGAGGTATATTTTACACATTACTAAATTAATCATTTTAATGGAATCATCTTGTATTTAATGTGACAAGGTTTTCCAGTTTCATTTCATCCCTTACAGGGACTGAAAAGCAAGCAAGTTTCTGGGATTATATACATTTAGTTTTATAGAAATTCATAGGAACTTGTGTATTCAAAAAACTTAACTCATCCAAATAAAGCCTATGACTCATAAATGAAAATAATATTTACTTAATCTTTGTGTTTTTTAATTGTGAAAAATAAGTTGATATCTCCTCTTCAAGAGAGTGTTCTCCACAGTCCTATGGATTTATGACATTTCTTGAGAAACCATCTAATTTCATTTTTAAATTAAAGTTAAAAAATATGATGTATAACTTCAAAGATAAAAATGTCAAGGATAATAAATACAGTACATACACTAAAATTTCAAGGACAAGTATTGGTCTGGAAATGTATTTTATGTTTTTAGTAACAGGAAATCTAGGCATTTTGGGGGGAGTAAAGTTAATAAATGTATAATCCAAAGTGTGAAAGCTAAAGGGTTTCTCTATGAATAAAACAACTGAAATATTTGAATTATACTAAAATACTAGCTCATAAATAACAAAAAAGAAAAACTTTGACCTAAACTTAGTAGGTTAAATTGCTTTAATCTATCATTTCTTGTGGATGTTTGTTATAATGTTGGGCTCAGTGGAAAACACATCTGTTTTATTCTAGAAAGAGAGACAGCAATAGACACAGGTCAAGTCAGGGAGAGAAGAAGAAAAGAGAGACCAGAAGAGGGAGAGAAGAAAAAAAAATGTTAAAAGTAGTGGCTTTTAGCAATGATAAAAGCCTGTTTTAGGTGGCAAAATGAGATGCATGCAAATGACAAGTAGGCTCTCTGTACCTTGAAAACATTCAATTCACAGTGACCTGTGGCCATAAATTACCAGCATGAAGCTTCAGATCCCATTCTTGTAATTTCATCAAGATCAACAAGATGCAATCTTACAAACTGCCTGGTGTGAGGACGCGGCGATGCCCTTGTTCTCTCAGACAGCAGAGTTTGATGCACAGGCGTCTGACGACTCTTCCATCTCTCTGAAGCCCTATATGGCCATGGTAAATAATTAAGTAGAAATTTGTTACCCTTTTGTCAAATGTATTTCTGATGTTGCTCTTCCCAGCTTCCATTAAGAAATCCCTTGATTAAATTTTAAAGTCTTAAACAATTTGAGAGTCTGAGAGCATTGGATACAAACTACGATTTGAATGTTTTGCAGGGAAAGTCATATTCTCTTAGGGAGTAGGGGAAATAATGTCAGGTAGTTAGTATGCAGCTCCATGATTCCTTTTCAAGACGCGATATTACAGATTTGATTACCAGCCCTGTTGCTGCTTCTTGTAGGTCATTTATTTTTCCCAGCTACTCCTTTCAAGATATTTAGAATATATTACTTAAAATATTTGAAAATATTTTAATTTAAACAAACAAAATGCTTGTAACTAACTAAACTTTTTATCCTCCAACTCTTATGAAAATGATAAGAAGAAAATACTTAAAAATGCTTACTTACAAAAATTCATTTTTAAATTCTATAATTTCTTTTTATACTTGATGGTATTCTTAAATAATTTTAGAAAAGAAACCATAACAAAAGGAAAACAGATAAATACTAAAATACAATTTTCCTGCTTTACATTTTGAAAAATATGAGTAACTTTCAATTTAATCATCTTTTTAAACTGCATGAATTTAAAACAGATTGATATGAATATGTGGCATGTCATGAAAGTATACCATAATTATTACACATAGGCTAGAAAAAATAAAACAACCTTTAAATCTAGACCACCCATAATTAAAAAACAAAATATGACATTAATTTTTTATTATCATTAACAAGAAGCAGAGCACATTGTGTGCTGTGGGGATGATATTCCATAGTGACATAATGAAATGTTTTCTGCGGATTTTTACTTCCTTTCATGTTGGTGAATGTTACAAGTTGTATTTCCCCTCTATATATATCATTTCCCCTTTTGCTTCAATATAATAGATGAAAATGAAATATGCAGAACTTAAAGCTACTCTCCTCGGGGGCTTTATTTCCTTGATGATGCATTCCCTTCATAACTCACCTTCTGTTTTGACCACTGTAGTGTCATTACATTTACTTCATATCTGTGTCTCTTTCATTTTGAGATAAAAACAATTAGAAACCTCAAATGAAAGTATTTGGAAATATGTTACTACTCTTTATTTATGTAGTAATCCTCTCTAAGGTTGAGTTAGGTTTTATATGTTATAAACCCTGAAACAAAATTTGCCTTTTATGAACTCCACAGACTTCACATTTACCTGTTCCATTCTTTTCATTTTTTACCTCCTGCTAGGCCTTGACTGTACAAACCAATTTTACTTGTAGGTGTTGTTGATCCAGAGATAGAAGTTGGCATAGCTGGTCACCTCCTCTCCTGCTTTCTCTCTTTGGGGGATCAGCCTCAGTTGGTTGGCTCTGGTGTTGGCCCCATCGAATTGTTCAGAAAGAGAAAGAGGCAGATAACCTCATAATTGTAACTTGAATCCACTTTTATTAGAGTTGACATATAATATATTATGTTTGAGCTATATAACATAGTGATTCCATATTTATATATCTTAGTATGTGATTACTGATAGGGTCGCCAAATGTGGAATGCACAAGGCCAAATGGGGTAAAGAATTATGAATTTATTAGGTCATCTGGAAACCAGCACCTGGGGACTTGGAGTCAGATATTTTAAAGGACTCTGGTGGGCTTTTTCTGGGCTGAGATTTCTGGGTGAGTCCTGAGGGATAAGATAATGGTCTTAGCGAGTGCTAAGCAAAAGGGAATGTCTGTTATGAAGTGGTCTAAAGGTCAGTTCACAGGGGAGGGTATGTCTATTCAATTATTTGATCAGGCGTAACAATTGCCATGAGAAGTCTAGTATCCCCACCTGGTGGGGGTTCAAGGATTTCATACTTCTTGACCCTGTAGTTTTCAATGTTCCCCTGCCAGATGGACTATATTTCAAAGTCCCCCTTTTATATTTTTGTGTCTTTTCCAAAAATTTCTAAGAACATTTGGTGATTTTGTTTTGGTAAGTCCCAAGACTACTGACTTCTTTATTAGGTGAGTGAAATAAACTCCCAGTTTTTCCTCCTTCCCTTCCTCAAGTGATACCATCTAAACACTTTTTTGTGGTTGTTGTTATTTATTCCCCAGACCTCATCTGTACTAGGGTTTAGCTGGCACAAATGGCATTAATTGGGTCTTTGTTCTATATTTTCCCAGGCCAGGGTGATTTAAGATATATATTCTCAGGCAGAGAAGAGAGGTATAAACCATTTGCTCTCAGGTGTCCCTGTTTTGGAAAGATAAGGACTTGCAATTTACAAGCTGGCTTCAAGCTGCCTAAACTGTTTGACTGTGTTTAATTTTCTTGTCTCCGTTTCCTCATTCCAATTGCCCAGGAATTTTCCTAGCTTCTTACTATTCTGCCACAATATAGTAGTTGTCTTTCTCTGTGTGACTTATTTCACTTAGCACAATACCCTCTAGGTCCATCCATGTTGTTGTAAGTGGTAGGATTTTATCCTTTTTTTTTTTATAGTGAGTCAAATTCCATTGAATATATGGGTTGGCAAAAACAGAATTGGAGTTGAAAAATAGAGTTTATTTAACCATTGCATCATTTTTTATATGAACAATTGTAGATCTACTTTTGCCCACTGATGTATATGCACCACTTCTTTACCCATTCATCTGATGATGGACTCTTAGGTCAGTTTTATATCTTGGCTATTGTAAATAATGCTGCAGTGACTATATAGGTGTATATGTCTTTTCAACTTTATGTTTTGGGTTTCTTCAGATAAATACCCAGAAGTGGAATTGCTATTTTATAAAGCAATTCAATTCATTTTTTTTTCTTTTTAGTATTTTAAGGAATCATTATATACATTCATTTCTTCTGTAAAACAAACTGATAAATTTTCCTTGTGACCCTGAAATTACCTCCTTTTGCTTGACAAAGAGACACCACTTCAGTAAATTATGACTGCAAATGTGAGAACAAAAAAGTTGAACTGGAAAAGAGTTTAGCATGTGAAAACAGGCCCAATTAAGAATGATATTATTTAATTCTAGCTGCCAAAATACTAGGGCATTAAAATTATAAAGGACTTGACTCTCAGTGAAGATGACACTGAGGTAAACATGGTACTTTCTTCCTCCCAAAAGTACATCAAAATTTACAACTAAAATACAGAGCAATCATCATTCAGAACCACCTGGAATCTAGCTAAACAGAAGTCCTACAACTAGGGAATTAAAGGAAAAGCACATTGAAACTGGTAGGAGGGGCAAAGAAGCAGGGCAGAAATGCTGAACCAGCTAGTCCCACCCTTACATGTGCTGGTTTAAAATCAGGAGGAATATGTTGGCTATGGAGGGTTCATTGAGGAGTGAGCTGACCCTGCCCCTCACCAGGTACCCAGCCCAGGGTTTTATTCCTAAGAAGAGAAGTACTCACAACTTCCAGCTAT
Source organism: Pipistrellus hanaki (assembly GCF_964339955.1). NCBI lineage: Eukaryota > Metazoa > Chordata > Mammalia > Chiroptera > Vespertilionidae > Pipistrellus > Pipistrellus hanaki. The sequence continues at coordinate 60,988,955 of NC_140505.1, read as the reverse complement.
AAAAACAGTGGGGTTGTGGCTGAGGACAGGTAGGCTGCAGGAGTCCCAGGCAGTTTTTCTAAAAGGGCCCACACACAGGTTTATTGACTCACTCTCTCTAGCACTCACAGCTTTATCACTGTGGCAGAAGTTTCAAAGGGACCTGGGACATTTGGGGAGTAACTAATTTGCTTGGAAACAGGGTAAGAGCTGGAGGAGCAACTTTCTCCCAAGAGAAGTGCTGGTAGATTTTAGTGTTCCTTTGCTGAGCCCACCTTGCCACAGAGTGCAGGTGGGCATCATATCTGTATCTCTATGAACCTGGCTAACACTTTTTGCCCCACCCTGGTGATTCCCTGAGACCCCACCCCTCCATACTTGCAGGCTAATTCCAGGAATTTTCAGTTGCATTTCCATACAACTGACCTCTCTTGCCTCATGGACTTTCCTAAAATATCTCAAACAAGCAGCAGTTGGCATTGGCATACCTTATAACCCTCAATAAGTGGCCCCAGGCATGGCACGAGCAGCAGGTTGCCAACGTTCACAGCTTGGCCTCTCCTGGGCATCTCCAATCCCAATAAGAGAGCAGCCATCTGCAGATTACTTTGTAGCTCATGCTGGGTGGCCTCAGGCAGGACACAGACAGTGGGATCCCATAGCCAGTTCACCCTGGCTTCAGCTTCAAACACTCCTAATTACAGCCCTACCACCTCCACAAGTCACACACCGAATGGAAAGAGTCAGTGAGAATCAAAGCCCCACTGAAGCAAGTCCTGCTTCATAGGACTGGCTCCTACATAGCAGCTCTTGCACTGTAGTAGCAGCTGATTATCACAACTGATTGGCATGGGGGTCAATCCCTCCCAATTACTCCAACTTATATCAAGGATCAAATACAATAGAGCAGTGCACACAACTCAAACAGGGGTGTATCTGGATTGCCCAGGTTAGATAACTGGGAAGGCTGAGCCACTAGGCCCTACAGGACACATATTATACAAGGCAACTATACCAAGTCCTGGAGACATAGCAGAGCTACCCAATCCATAGAAACAAACACAGTGGAGCAGCCAAAATGTGGAGACAAAGAAACATGTCACAATGAAAAAAAAAGAATAAATTTCCAAAAACAAAAACAACAACAACAAAAAACTAAACTAAACAAAAAAAAAAACAAAAACTAAACAACTGGAAGCAAGAAAACTATCATATACAGAGTTCAAAACAATGATTATAAGTATGCTTAAGGAACTTAGTGAGAATTTCAAGAAACTTAGTGAGAATATTAATAACATAAAAAAGGCCCAGTCAGAAATGAAGCATACACTAACTGAAATAAAAGATAATTTATAGGGTATCAACAATAGAGTAAAGGATTCTGAAAATCAAATCAACAATTTGGAATGTAAGGAAACAAACAAACAAACAAAAAACCAGGATAGCAAAAAGAAAAATAATAATAAAATATGAAGATAGTGTAATGAGCCTCTGGGACAACTTCAGACATACCAACATTCACATCATGAAGGTGCCAGAGAGGATAGGGACCAAGAAATCAAAAACTATTTGAAGTAAATGACAGTAAACTTCCCTTTTCTGGTGAAAAAAGTTGACATACAACTCAAGGAAGAACAAGGAATCCCAAACAAAATGAACACAAGAGGCCCACACAAAGAAACATCATAATTAAAATGCCAAAGCTTTTAGACAAAGAATGAATCTTAAAAGCAGCAAAAGAAAAGCAGTTATTTACCCACAAGGGAGAACCCATACAACTGTCAGCTGTTCTCAACAGAAACTTTGTAGGCCATAAATATTCAAAGTAGTGACTTATAATCAAGAGTACTCTACCCAGAAAAGCTATCATTTTGAATTGAAGGTTGTATAAAGAGTTTCCCAGACAAGGTAATGTTAAAGAATTTCATCAATTGATGAAAAAATTTCATCAATTTCAGCCAGTATTACATGAAAGAAGAAGAAGAAGAAGAAGAAGAAGAAGAAGAAGAAGAAGAAGAAGAAATATGAATGATAAAGTGGCAATATATATATATCTATCAATAATTGAATCTAAAAATCAAAATAAATTGAAAAGGAATCTAATGAACAAAATAAGCTGATGAAGAAATTAACTAAAGAACTTATATGCATATATGAATTATCTATAAACACAAATGACAGGTTAGTGAAGGCCTGGGATAGGGTGGGAATCAGGTGGAAGAGATGCAATGTGGGGCGGGGGGGGGGGTGTAGATAATCTCTAATGCTCTCAACAGTAAAGGTTTTTAAAAAGTAAAAAAAAAATAAAAATCATCCTATCTAATAAAAGAGAAACATGCAAATTGACTGTACCTCTGTTACATCCACAAGCCATGCCCACCAGCCAATCAAGAGGGAGTATGCAAATTAACCCAACCAAGATGGTGGTTAATTTGCATATCCAGGAGCAGAGCAAGACTAAAGACAGCGAGAGAGGAAGCCAAGCACTGCAGAGGGGAGTGAAGCAAGCTGGGCAGCAGAAAAGGTTGGGAAGCAGGCGGGGTGGTGGAGACAGCCACAGGAAGCCCTATTCTTGCAGGAATAGGCCCAAGAAAGCCCTATTATTGTATAAATCTTCCTGCAATGGGCTTCTAGTAATTATATAAAATCACAAAGGACTCACCTATAGTTATACAGTGCATAACTGTATCTATATATATCTATATATCTATATATCTATATATCTATATACCTTTATAAATAGATATATAGATATATAGATATATAGCATAGCTATATGTAAGTTAGAAGGATTATTATACATAGTAGGCTATCGATAAATGGTTAACATCTTTGATTACACTCATTGAATTCTAGTCCTTAGATCCCTGGGTCAGAGAGTTTCTACAGTTATAGTCAACTCATCAAATTTAAAAGTTTGGTCAGTAAGGTGGTTCACTAGCCTATAAAAAGGAGAGTTTTGTGATTTAAAACATTAAAATCACTGGACTAGATAGGGAGAGGTTTAACAAATGTTGGTGTGTGTGCCCCTCCTCCACAGACTGATAAAATTAGTCTGGGTTGTGGTCCTGGCATTGAGCATTTTAAAAGCTCCCTGGATGAGCCCTGGCCAAGTAGCTCAGTTTATTAGAGTATTATCCTGAAACACCAAGGTTTCAGGTTCAATTTCCAGTCAGGGCACACAAAAGAACCAACCAAAAAATAGATTAGTTGAATAAAAGCTCCATGAAGGTTTCTAGTATATAGCCAAGATTGAGAACCACTAGCGTCATGTAGATTTTTTTATTTAACAAGAGCTTCATGAGATGCAAAGTCCTGCAGTGGTTCTCAAGTTAACAGATATTTGCCTGCGTATTTTGGACATATTTACAGGTGGTTTTGTCTTGTCTTGTCTTGTTTTGTTTTGTTTTATTATGTTTTGTTTTGTTTTACTATGACTTGTGGTGTCATTGGCTTTTATACAGGAAGCCAGAGATATAAACAGTGTCCTGGCCATGAAAGAGTCATTGCCCCTTTTCCATGCCAGCAATTCCCTCTCCTCAAACAACAATGAGATTTCAAAACAATGTTTCTATCATTCCTTTTCTTTTCTTTTTCTATTTCCCTCTTTCTTTTTTCTTTCTTTCTTCTTTCCCTCCTTCCCTCTTTTCCTCCCTCCCTTCCTTCCTTCTTTTCTTCTTTTCTTCTTTTCTTCCTTCCTTCCTTCCTTTCTTTCCTAGCTGTCTTTAAAATGAACATTCCCCTTTTTTCTGTTTTTATTTTAATTATCTGTGTGTTACAGAAAATAGAAGACAAGCTTGAACTTGCCTATGCTGCCTTGTGATAGGTTAGGATTATTATAGACAAAACTGGCCAAGAAGGATTGTAATATCTACAGCACATGGTAGACATTTGTTCATGCTATCCAAAAACTACTTCTTTTACAATGCTAGGTTGGTAGGTATCTATTCCACTTAATCATTGTTGTTCTTGTCCTAAAATAACTAACCCCCCTTCACCAGAAAAACCACTAATGTAATTTGTAATATTTTTTCTTTGATCATATAATGTTACAAGGCTCCCTTAGAGTACCCAAACAGCAGCAATAATTAGCACTTATTGTACAACCATTGAGTACATGTATAGCACTACATAGTAGCCACTGTGTGAATCTTGAATAATTCTTCTACTGCAAGCTTCAACTGAATATAAATAACTACATAGCTCTTTTATATTAGGTAGGAAATTCATCTTTCCATTAACACAGTCTAAATTTAATTTTAATTTATATTTTTTTCTGTGCTGATTGAATAACAATGCTTATGTCTCTTTCACTCTTTATCACTGTGGTTCTAAAACATCCTAGGTAAAAATAATTGTCAAATAAAAAACAGCTTTAATTTATTTTGGCATAATTATTTAACTAGAATGAAATTACAGCAATGTTAATGTATGACACCAGTTTTGAGTGTGTTATGGTTCAATGTTTATCTGAAAGTTCTTTTCACTGAGTCTAATCACAAAAGATATATAGATCTTGTATTAGAGCAAACCCTGTTTTATACATGGAGAAAGTGAAATCATGCAGACACACTGAATGTTAAAGAAGCATAAGAATTATTTGATTAAACTATTTCCTACCTTTGGATTTTGGTTTCTTTATGTGTCTTAACTCCTACTCTTCTAAAATCAATTATTAAAATGCAAAAATTCGATATGGAAGGTGTGAAAGGGACATTAAGTTAATAAGCAAGTCAATGACATAAGTATTGCACACTGTGATTTTTATACTTTGACTCCTTATGCCTAAAATCCCTGGAAGTAAATAATGGCAATCCAGATTTTCCTACCAAGAAATCAGGATATAGTACAATTAAGTTAATTTGAGCAATAATTCCTGTAATTTTGAGTATTTGAGTGTTATAATGAAGTAATAAATAAATAACTCTGAAACAGCTAGAAATGTGTAAATGAGAATTTTATAAGAATTGAAATGATTTAATGTTCTATTTGTTCTTTGATTTCTCTTAGGTAATTTATATCATAATATATTGTTACATGTGAGAAAACATGCATTTCCCAGAACACTCATATCGTAGAGATTTTTTTTTTATCTTGTCCATTCATTTTTAATGAATAACATTTAGTTGATTTGCTGTTTTTTCCAATGGAATATCACACAAAGTGCCCCAGCACATAAATATATAGTGTAATAGTCTTAGTGCATTTTCTTGTTGATTTTACAATTCTTAATTAAAGTGCTATGCTAGATAAAATATGAAGGCCCTCTGGCAGGGGAGTGATTTTAACAAAATAATTCTGTATAAAGATTTTGATTAACATCCTTAATACAGTATACCAGTACAAGGTATTTTAACATATTTGTGCATTTATAGGTACATAGCTAATGAAATAGAACCTATTTTTATAACCCTATTGGGCTTTATTAGCTATATAATTATTTAAATACTAAAGGCATGGTGCACAATATTCATGCACTGGAGGGAGTTCTCTCAGCCCAGCCTGCATCCTCTCCAATCTGGGATATTCCCCTCACAATCCAGGACTGCTCCTAAATACTCACATGCCTGCCTGCCTTATTGCCCCAACCACTTCTGCTTGCCAGCCTGATAGCCCCCTAACCATTCCCCTGCTGGCATGATTGATGCCTAACTACTCCTCTGCCAGCCTGGTCACCCCCAACTGACCTCCCCTGCAGGCCCAGTGGCCCCCAATTGACTTCCTCTGCCAGCCTGGTCTCCCCTAACTGCCCTCTCTTACTGGCCTTGTTCCCCCAACTGCCCTCCCTTCCCAGCCTGATCACCCCCAACTGGCTTCGCCTGCCAGCCATCTTGTAGTGGCCATCTTGTGACAACCTTCTTGTGTTAGTCATCTTGTGACAATGTAGGAGCGGTCATCTTGTGATGACATGGGGGCAGCCATCTTATGATATCGTGACTGCACAAGATATATTAGTATAGATAAAACCTGTTCACCTGCCCAACATACATGGTGCTCTTTCTGCCATAAGCATCTGCCTTTTTTATTTTACACATTTATTTTGTATAAGCAATATCTTTTGGCCATGATACAAATCAATTAAAATCTCATTTCAGCTTTTCTGGAAGAAAAAAAAATGCATATTCAACTGGTGTTTGTGAATATATTAATTGTTAAGTGATTTTTTTTTTCTGACAATAATATCTTACTTCTGACAGTACATAAGATTTTTATAATTCTCACCCAAGAGTAGGATTGATATGTGTGTGTGTTTTGTTTGTTAGTTAGTTTGTTTGTTTTTAACTGATATTAGAGAGAGGAAAGGGGAAAGAGGAAAATTGATGTGAGAAAGAAACATTGATCAGTTGCCTCCCATGTACGCCTTGAAGAGGAATGGAACCCACAACCTAAGTATATGCCCTGATCAGGGAATTGAACCTGCAACCTTTGGTCTATGGATTAACACACCAACCAACTGAGCCACCTAGCCAGGGCAGATAAGATTTTTTTAAAGACCTACAGATCCCTTAACATTATTAAATTAAGATAATTAAATTAATTATGAAATAATTAGTGACCTGGTACATGAAAATTCATGCACTATAGTGGGGGGGGTCCTCTCAACCCAGCCTGCCCCCTCGCACAGTCTAGGAGGCCTCAGTGGCAGGAGGCAACCTGGCAATCAAGGGAAGGCGATGCCCCCATCACACCTCTGCTGCTGCCACTGCTGGCAGCCCAAGCCTCAGCCGGCCCTGGTCACCTGAGCCTCAGGCCACTCTGGGCGACTGGGCAGCCATCATCCAAGGCTTGCCTGTGCCTCGGGCTGGCTCTGGGGGTCTGAAGGGACTTGGGGACTCCAGAGGCAGGTGCACAGAGTGGCCAATTAGCATATTCTCTTCTTAGTGGTTGTGATCACCACCACCTTTTGAGGGTGTGACAATCAATTAGCATATTCCATCTTTATTAGATAGGATATTAAAATATTAAAAATAAGACCAATCATAACTATATTGCATATTCATATTAAATACAATGTATTATATTCATATTAAATACAATATATTGTATTCATAATATATATTTAACTCATCAAGGATAAACTTTATAATATTGCTTCAGTCTAAATGGGGAGAACTATAATCATCTGTTGGCTTAAATTAACTTATTGTGGCTTGCTAATAATATATTTTAATGTCTACACATTTTCAAAAATATATTATATATCTGAAAATATTCCAAAGATATATAGATGCACTTGTATTAATGAGTATGTAGCCTATCTTGATATTAATAAGCATTATTATGGTACTTTTATCTAGTAAGTACACTAACTTATACACCAGGGATCAATATCTTAACTCTTTTAGTGAAGGTTCATCAGGAACAGATATTTATAAATGGCAATATTTTGAAGTGTTTTCAAAAACTGATTTTTCTAAAAAAGAAAATTTTTAGAGGAATTCTAAAAATAGACATTTTTAAAAGACAACAAAAATCTTAGAGAACTAGCGACTATATAATAAACCACAGAGAAAATGACTGAACATAAAATAAGTTACATTGAAGTCTCATTTGGTTGCCAATGGGTTCATCAGTGAAATGTGTTCTTGGGGAGTCACATACATGTTGGGTGTTATACAGAGAACCTAGAAACAAAGAAAAAAAATCTTGGTTATAAAACACATCTTTGGGTACACTTAGTGTCAAAAGCTCAAAGCAATATTTATATTTGTAACCCAAATATATTGTGTTTCCATAGGATATCATGCTTTCTCCCATTAAATAATATTAACATTTGATTATGTTGAATGGGAAAAATATTACTCCAAAAATATTGAAGATATCCAGCTAAAGGTTTTTGATAGGAGAAAATTTGGATCATATAATTTGTGACACAATAATCTCTTCTTTAAAATGCACCCACTTGCCAAGACCAGTTTGGCTCAATGGATAGAGCATCGGCTTGAGGACTCAAGGGTCCCGGGTTCCATTCCAGTCAAGGGCATATACCTGGGTTGTGGGCACATCACCAATGGGGGGGATGTGCAGGAAACAGCTGATCAATGTTTCTCTCTCATCGATGTTTCTAACTTTCTATCCCTCTCCCTTCCTCTCTGTAAAAAAATCAATAAAATATATTTTAAAAAAAATATACCCACTTAATTAAATTCCTCATCTTACCAGCTGATATAATTTTTTAAAAGTTTTTATCAATTTGTTCTAAATCATTAACGGTTGAGATTTTTATCCAAATAACATTGCCAGCAATAAAGTAATTGGATAAATTTGATATGGAAAAAATGCTGCTTCATTCTTAGTTTAATTTAAAAATTTTAGTTACTGATAAATTATAGTGTTTTACTATACTCTTAATGTTATTTTATCTCCTATGAATTTTTTCTTCATGCTTTTTGCCAATTTTTCCATTGAAATTATTTCCTCCCTATTCAATTATAGGATTATTATTTAGTAATACTTTTAATTGCATGTTATATTTATTTCTGATGTTTTTCCTGGTTTGATTACTTTTTAAAGTATTTTTTTTCTTTTGAGCTGCATGTTTCTTTTCATTTGTATAGTTACTTTTATATATTTTCTGTGAAATTCATAAACTTTCTCTTATGTTTAGAAAAGATCTTTCTAAGTAGAGACAATATAAATCTTCAGTGTCATTTATTCTTGTTTTTGGTGCAATTATCGTCTAAACAGCTTTCTTGAAATCTCAATTTTACTCTTAGTGGCACGATCAGCTTTGGGTTTTAATCTTAACTCTCTAGTCATTTTCTAAGATATTTCAAGATTTCTCTTCCTCTTCCTGCCCTAAACTTTCTGCTGCTATTCGCTGGGATTCTATCTTTGGCCCATCTTTCTTTTATGACCTGTACCAGATGAATGATCTCATCTATAGATATGCATTCATTTATTATTTATACAAAGACTTCTCAACAATGCATTTTCTACCTAGATATCTATCCTATGTTTCAAAACTATAATTTATAGCTTAACATGCACCTACTTTAGAAATTTCTAATAAAAATAATCATATCCATAGTCTTAATCCCTTCCCTTCCTTGATCAAGATACTAACTCTCCTATATATTTTTTATTGTAATGTATAAATCCCTATAAAATCAAGATTTTTCTTATCTTCCCAACCTCAGTTCCTACATTAGATTGAAGGTATTTATAATTTTTAAACACAAGATACTTTCATATTTCCTTTCCTCTGGCTGCAGTCATCTTTCTATCTGAAATTCTTTTATTCTCATGACATTTTCTCAAAGCTCACTTTAGGCTAAATATTCCTCATCTGTGCTCCTATTAGACCATGCACATGTTTGTTTGTTTGTTTTATTTATTTATTTTTTTGATTTGTCAAACTGATTACCATTTTATCTCATGTTTCTAAACCTTAGTGTAAGGGCTGTTTCTTAAAAGAGGAGATATATCATTTTACTTTATTTCCCAGTGCTATGTGATAGGCACTGAGTGATATGTGCAATGAATAAGCAGTTGTTGAATTAAATGAGATTGAAAATAGACAGAGGTCTATTAATACAATTACCATGCTTCAGTAAGTCTACAAATTCTGAGCCTGAATTAAATGAAAGAGATAATGGGCTTACTCGGATCCAACCATTAGTAAATGTGCATAGGAGATGCTCAGAGGTTATATATTTTTAGTTTGAATACTTTATGGATTTGAGTTGTACTGTAGAAAATTACTTTAGAATTATGTTAGAAATTTGTGATTGTGGCTGGGGAATGAAAAATAACTAAATATTAGAATAAGAACAAAGAGCAAAAGAACATTAAGAATTAACATGGGAAGTTAAATTGAGAGAAAAATGGAATTTCTCCTTTAATCATAATGTGAAATCTTGAAACTTTTAAGTGATAATAGTTCACTTATAACTTTTTATCCAAATGAGATAGAATTATAACAATAAAAAATAATGCTCTTTAAAACCATTAGTTAAGATTCATATATTTAATTAGCCATTTTGTAGCAAATTAAACTTTAAACATATTACCTTTGGAACAAAATTTGAACTGTAGGAAGCTTTTTTCTATTTTTCAGTTTCTGGATTCTCAGTAAAAGTCTATTCTAAGTATTCTTGTTTGACAAATCCTTGGAAATGCCAGAGTGGATTTTCTTTGTTACATGTTGACTTATAAATAATGAAGGAGAAAAATCCTGGAATAGACATTAAGGAAGTGGAGATAGTAATATTGATAAGTTACTTGTGCCTCCCCTCTTTGATACATCACTTTAAAACCTAGGAGGGACTATGGACTACTTTTACTGTTGACCAGGGAGGAATAAGGGACAAGGATATTTGCCAGAGCAGAAAGGAAGAAGGTTTGACCTAAGAAGAATGGTATATGAAGATACAGATATGCTTTACAGTCGAAAGAAGTATGTGCTGACATGTGTTGGGTTTGCTTAGAGAAAGGACTTTGTGAAAATCATGCCCAATGATTTCAGTTTTATCAGAAAGTAATTGGGCAAAGTCATCCAGGGAACATGTCAAACAGGGATAATATTGAACACAGGAGAAATTCTGGAAACTTGGGAAGAGCCTCTATAAAGAAGCCTAAAAGGAGCCCCAAAATAACAAAATAAAATGATTGATCAGAAAAAAATAAGAGACCAATTATGGTTTGATTTCATCCAACAGGGTTTTCAAATCCAGAAACAAAATGGGTGGAAATATTAAAATGCAAAGAGCCTGACAAATAGTGAGGAAAGTCAAGAGAGAAATGAATTCAGAGTGCATTGGATAATAATGAAAAATATTGGGAATAACTACATATATAAGATTTAGAGTGGTGTACATGAATTACTTAACTATGCATGAAGGGGATTTATGCATTAATTGTACAGTTATTTTTGTTCCCTTCTAATTTACTCTAGTGGAAGTCTTTGTGAAACAAAATATATATTGTTTTCTAAGTTTTTAGCTATTCAACTCTAATTAATGTCTGGTAATTCTTAACTGTATTCTTGCCCGAACAACTTAGACATGGCAGAGCTAGGAAAAGATATTGTATAGGCAAATCTTATGCATAATTTAAGCAAGTAGAGATATGAAGAGTGTCTTTGGAGTCATGTTAGGAAATTATTAAACATGGGTTTGAATTGATACACAAAGGTTGATGAGTGTTCAAAACCCTTGAATTCTGCAGGGTAAATTTGGAAGTGATGACTATAGATAGCTAACCTCAAGTCATTTAATTTGTTTTTCAATTGTGTTTGGTGCTAATAAATAAACAAACAGAATTAATAGCACTTAATAAGCATTTCATATAATGGGACAATATAAAGAAGCTAACTGTGAATAAAATTGATCTAGTCAAGCACTGGGGATGCATGGATCCTTTGAGTTATATCTGTTGGAGAAGTAGTCTGTCTTCCTATGAGAATAAATTAAAACATGTATGAAGTTACCCATTATTAACATGGGGATGATGGAATGATACGCCAAACATACTAACTAGTAGCATCTTTTAGAATAACTACATACTTCTTCAGTGTGGTCTTATTTACCACAGAAAATAAGCAAAGGAAAATTCTATTCAGTAGTCTCTCGTGTGATCTAAGAAAAAAATAGAAATTATGTTTATTTAGTAGCAGAATGTGTGCATGTTTTTAGAGTCCTCTGACTACTATTCATAAACTCACTCACTGAATATATGGCTACATTCCAACTGTATATCGAATTTACAGCTTTTCTGCACCATATGGACTTGAAGGCCTAGAATAAAAAAATCCAACAGGAAAACCAAAAGAATACTGACTAGAATTTTAAATCTTGAACAATGAACAGAGTCATGGGATTTGTGGTATAAATGTTGCAGAAAATAACTTTTGGATTTTTAATTCATATATATATATATATATATATATATATATATATATATATATATCAGCTTGCCCTTTTAGGGACATCCTTAATGATGCATGTGCCAGGGTAATATATGCTTGTATACATATAATGTATGTATCTTACATATAATCTTTTTTGTTAATGCAAGATTAAAAAAGATTTTCACTTACAATTCATTCAATTAAATGCAACTCCTTCAAGTATAATTTAAGGACTATTGTTAACTGGGTGTCTTCGTGAGTTCCTGTCTTCTGAAATGCTTATGTATGTAAAACCATTTAATTCTACACATTTATCCACGAGTTGCTTGTGTGAACACAGTTGTGCATAGTTTAATAAAATAGATACTTGCTTCTTAAGAAGTAGATTCAAGTATATTAAGTAATTATGATGTCTGTATAATACAGCAGACAATAAAGCTTTGGCCATGGAAATTATGGCTGACAATCAGAAGCTTTGTCTTTTCCCAAGATATGTAACCTGGGGAAACCATTTAGAATAATATTGTCCCAACCCATTAAAACAATCAATTTCAAAAAAAGACTACTATATCTTTATAACCTAATGATGCATATCAATTCTTATTCTTTCTATTTGTTTTATTTTGTTCTTTCTTCCTTTTGAATCAAGAACATTTTCTTTCTTAAAAATATGACAGAAGTGAGTCAGTCTTGGGCATAATTCAGCCATGAAAAAGGCTTTGATTTTTCCATTTTTATTTTTATTTTTTATTCTTTAAAAAAATAATTTCAGCAATAATGAGCACCATGGAGACACTTAGGAGTGTTAATGATGATGACTTTATTTTTAAAGTGGACACATCTTGCTGTGTTATTGAATATATTTTAAAGTTGATTGAGTTTCCTTTTTATTCTCTTGTTAAGTTTAAAGAGAATCACTTTGTGGGTGGAGCCCCCTTAAATGCTTAATACTTTTCTGGTTACCAGGGTGACAGATTATGGTCATCTCCCACTACCATAGAAACAAGGCCAGAACAACTGTAAATTGCTTATAATTGTTTCATTCTAACAATTTGCGTTCACAATTATATGAACAGAAATGTATAAATACAAGTGGTGGTCCATACTGCTTTACAAAGTATTAAATCTTAAATCACTGAGAAAAACAAAAACAAAAACCCACAAACCTCCATTTTTTTTAATAATCTTCCAATATTCATAAAATTTTAACAAAAATGCGAAGTTTTCATTTTTTCTCTTTAGACTACTAATATAATCACTCATATATTCATTCCAAAATTTATAATTGTTTATAAAGCACCCAGTTAAGTTCTCTTCTCTTGGATATAAAATAAAATAAAATATAGAGCATGTGAACCAATTAGTCTAAAAAGTACTTTATCTGAAGTTAAAGAATGGGGGTAGCCCTTGCCAGTTTGCTCAGTGGATAGAGCGTCCACTGAAGGGTCCCGGGTTTGATTCTGGTCAAGGGCACATAACTCATTTGCAGGCTCCGGCCCTGATTGGAGGCATGCGGGAGGCAACCAATCAGTGTGTCCTCTCACATCAGCGTTTCTTTCTGTCTCTCCCTCTCCTTTCCACTCTCTCTAAATATCATTGAGTGAAGATTAAAAAAAATAGGAAAAAAAAGAATGAGGTTAGACTTTAATAATATTTAATAATATTTAACAGAATATGAATTTGAACATGGCACTTTATCACTTGAATCTTGATTATTCATTCCTAAAAAGAGGATAGCAATAACACTGTTTCATCAATCTCATTTGTTCTGAAAGTCAAATGACATAATGCAAGTGAAATTATCTTATACTTGATAAAGTTTTGCAAATATAATATTAATAGTAAACTTTCAAGAAGATAGTAACATACAAGTGCAGGTTAGACAGGTATATGCATTATCACAATTAAAGTGAATAAGACAAGACTTTTGTGATGTGATTTATAATAAGTAATGTATATTTAAATATGTATATATAAATATATAAAATAAGAAATCTTTATCTCTATATAGATATAGATATAGATATAGATGATATAGCTCCTGATTTCTAGCTCAGAGCTTCTAAAACCTTTGAAATTTCCTAAGTGTTGAGAGAGATAAAGATATCTCTTGTTATGTTAATGTTGTGACATGGACCACACCTAGGGTTGGGAACTGGTTGCCAGGAAAATCAACCATGTGATTTAAACTGTAAAGGAGCTTGATCCAAATAATTTTTTTTTGAAAGGTCATTTTTGATTGAGTGGAGATTAGTTTAAATGGCTCATGATTAGAGACTGGGTAAATAATTGCTAATCTGATGAGGTAATGTGGGTGAATGTGTATGGTAGGTATGAAAAGAATTGATGAGATTTGAGAGAAATTAAGGAGGCAGAAGAGATGGTAGTAGTTGTCTGCATGTAATTTCTGGCTCAAGCAAATAAATAAATGATGCCATGAAGTTAAATCTATGGCTACAAACTACAATAATGCAACAAAAATAGATGATGCTAAAACAATGTGCAATAACTTAGATGTCAGGAAAGAAAAGCTGCCTTGAAGAAGTGATGAGCGAGCTAAAATTTGAATGAAAAATAAAAGTTAAGTAGGTCAAAGGGGAGGAGAAAGCATGGGGAACAGTACTTTCCAAGTCTTGCAGTGACTGAGAAAAAGTAGGGCACATTAGAGGAACAGAAAGGAGACCAGAGAACAGTCAGGGAACCTGTGTTAAGTGAGGCAGTGGTGGAAAACACACAAGATCATACAGCACTTTGCGGACCATGTTAATAATTTTTGGGCTTTATTCTTAGACAAATAGAGTTTGAAATCATGGTGCCTGTGTATATGTTGCATGTTCAGGTTGTGTAATTCTGGTTTCTGTGTATAAGATAGATTACAAGAGCCACAGAAGATATAAGGAAACAGGTAAGAAGAATGTTCTTAATAGTCTAAGTAAGATAGATGAGAATTCAGGTTAATAATGCTGGTGATGATGATGACAGAGGACTTTGGGGGTATGTATGGAATAAATTACAGAATTTCTGAATTCAGTATTTGTGAAAACTTCTCATTCCTTATAAACACTACCATTACTTAAGAAAAAGATGTTGCAAACATTTTTTTGTAGCTTGTGATTTTCCTTTTGATTTAAGAAACCCAATTTTGCTGAAACTGGTTTGGCTCAGTGGATAGAGCGTTGGCCTGCGGACTGAAAGGTCCCAGGTTCGATTCCGGTTAAGGGCATATACATTGGTTGTGGGCACATCCCTGGTGGGTGGTGTGCAGGAGGCAGCTGGTCGATGTTTCTCTCATGTCGATGTTTCTAGCTCTCTATCCCTCTCCCTTCCTCTCTGTAAAAAATCAATAATTTTTTTTTTAAAGAAACCCCATTTTTATGAAATAAACTGAAAATAAATTGAAAGGAGTAATCCATCCTGAGAGATGAAAGAAAAATAAGATATCACTGTCACAGAAATGAGAGAGAGAGAGAGTTAAATATAGAATCATTGTTGAAGACTCCATGAAGGTAGGTGCTGAAGAACATCCCATAATTTAGTAACAAGCAAAAGGTCATCAATGTGCCAGTGGATGGAGAGCTACTGAGGACACATTGAGAAAGCTTTGACTGAGCAGATATATTGAAAGACTATGAAAAGGAAAGGCTAAAAGTTGCTGATATTTTCTTTGATATCTTCTTTTTATTTAGTCAATGAAATGGAAGATCTGTGGACATTTTCAAGATATTACTTATATTTTGAAAAAGCAAGAGTAGATAATGAGATGGAAACTTGATGAGAGAACCAAAGGATAAGTTCATTCCCAAGGTGTCAGCATCTCTTGGAAATAGCCTCACTTCCGGTGATATGGGAGCTTTGGACTCTAGAAAGTCCCTCTAAATATAAAGATAAGTTCATATTTAAAAATATTCAAAAGAAAAGAGTCTTAATTGTGCAAAAAATGTTTTTAAAGGTATAGTGTCTTTACAGTTTTTTTACCCAAATTTGACACTGAGACATAAGAAAAGTTCATTAAGATGATCTTCCAGTTGGATTGGAATTGGAGGAGACAGATATTTTAGGTAGTGGCATAAAAGATTTAAACACATTTCAGTGGATAATTGTTAATTAGATACTTACTATGAGTAAGGAAGATGCTGTAACTATTTAACATAAAATATGAGGCATATTTGTCTTTCCTGGCGATGTATATTTTAGTTCAGAGATAGGCACATGAATATGAAAACAATATGATGTTAGTTTATGATTGTAAACAAATGGCACATACAATAACTAAAGAAAAAATGGTATTAGAGAGTTTTAATTTTTAATAGTCTCCTGTATATTTCAATATCAGTTGCATTTTTTTTGTGTGTGTGTTTCTCAATATGCAAAGGGTCTCCTTACTTAGTTTCAGAGTACACTTGTAAAGTAAGTAGGATTTCAGTGAGTTGAATAGATATCATTACTGCAAAAATAGGCCAAAGATCAAAAGTAAGCACTTTCTAATAGTAAAAAGTGATACCACACTGTTTGATGTAAAACTTTGAGACGCATTTAGAAATTGTTAGCTTAAATTAAGGAACATTTATAACACTTTAGAAATTTACTGTGGGCTATGATGTTAATTTCACTGCTGATATTTAAGTAGCCTACATATGCTTGCTACAGTTTTCTTCCTGTGGCTCTGATGAGAAAATCTGGTAAAACTGACCTTTACCACTTGTTGTTGTTTTAATGATGACAGATTGTGTTCCAGGCACTGTGCTAGAGGCTGATGGGCAGAAAGACGTGCATCTTCTTCTGACAGAGCTAATAGAACAACGTGAGATTCTGAAACTTGAATGGTGAGTTTATTTATTTCCTTTGATGATAAATTACTATATTTTACCTCTCAGATAAAAAACATAGAGATTTTGTTTTAATTTGCTCTCTAAGTCATTACAGTTATAATTATTGTATTGTGAGTGAAGAGGGGGGTTCTCTGATATTAGACTCACAGGGTGATCTGATCAAAAATTCCTAACTGGGCTGTTCATGGTGGGGTAGTTACGCCACACACCCATAACTACTTAGTGAGCGGTTTTTAAACAAGCCCGGTCTATTGTTGATATGCATCTAGGTTAACAAAACTTTGAGATGTCAGAAGTAGTATCTCTGGAAGGCATCATCATCCTTAAGAAAGCATTTAATCTTGTCAACTATCCTATCATCTAATCCCTGTCTTGCTTTCTCTCACCTCCCTATAATCTTCCTTAGATTTCCTTCTTAATCTCAATGCCTAAAAGAAACTGCAATAATATTATTATTCTCAGGAGCATTTGAGATGTTTGATAGATTAAATAGAGAAGGTAGACCGGAGGCCGGGATGGCAGGACACACAGGCTTTATTGGAGGGAGGGTACCCCTGCCGGCTGCTTCCACGGAGAGGAGCGGAAAAGAGCCAGCGAAGGGCTTACAAACACCTTTAAGGATAGAGGGCGGGGCTTAGGGCACTCAGCACACGCTGATTGATTAGGGACCTAGAGACTTAGGAATGGGGGCTTAAGGTATTTGGCAGGTGCTGATTGGTGGTTCAGAGCTCAGGAATGTCTGGCCGAAGGTGGGGTTTATGTCTGTCCATCAATTGGAGAGAGGGACGATCTATCAATGTTGTTCTTTGCCATATATTTATTGTCAGTTTGGTTCTAATAAAATCTTGTAAAAATTCTCTACAATTCTGACTGTGTCTACATGGGCAATATCCAGAAGTTAAATGCTTTAGAAAAACAAAGATACTGTTTTTGCTATATTTTAAAAATCTAATTCTATGTGTGGGTATTGCATAGACCATAATTCAAATATTGTTTCCTCCATGGACTAGTGAGCAACACTGATATGTTATGCAATAAATAAGTAAATAAATAAATAAACTCCCATTTTCTGAACAAACAACTAGATCTTCAGAAGATATATAATTTAGGACTAAGTAAGTTGCTGATTTTGGACACTTAATTGGAAGCATCAAACATTTAACATCATTTAGCATCTTTATAATGGATCCTACCTAGGCCAGTGGCCTGAAGGTAAAAATAGATTAAGAGACAAAGCATAAAATAAACAGGAGTTCACCCTAGCTGGTTTGGCTCAGTGGCTAGAGCTTCGGACTACAAACTGAAGGGTCCTAGGATCCATTCCAGTCAAGGGCACATGCTCAGGTTCCGTGCTTGGTCCCCAGAAGGGGGCATGCTGGAGGCAGCCAATCAGAGATTCTCTTTAATCATTGATGTTTTATCTCTCTCTTCTTTTCCCTTCCTCTCTGAAATCAATAAAAATATATATATTTTTTAAAAGGAATTCATGAACTAACCAGCTTTTTCACTCAGGAACTAGATTTTTTTTTTAAACTGACACTTATTCACACGTTGTTTCCAACTTGCTCAATTTGATAAATCCTGAGAGGTCATATAACTTAATATTTTTTCCTATTTTTATAAGACTTCATGGTTCATAATGTTGCCAACATATCTGACCCTGACTGATGTCTTCAGATGTATGAGAAGCTGACATCACCTGACCAATTCTGCAACCAAAAGAATGGTTTCACCCCCAAAATACTGTAAAGTACATTGCTTGTCACCCTCAAGTATTTTTCCTTTGTTACAACTTATTGTTGCACTAAGTTGAACTTTGGGACTGGCTCTTGTCTGCAGAAAGCAAAGTGATGCAGCTTTAATTTTATTTCTTCAGAATAACCTCCCTTTCCCTTGGATTTGGACATTTGATTAAATGGAGTTATATCAAAAGAAAATCTGAGAGGCTATCAAATTAAAATGCACACAGTGTTCCTTCATTGATGTGTACCAAAATTTGAGGCATTCTTGATCAAGGAGATGACTCTGGAAGCACAGTGCCACTTCATTTTTCCCATCTTTCTACCTCCAGTCTGCTCTGTGCAAATCAACAAGAGATGGCAAACTGGTAGATCACTGGCCAAATACTATATTGTTGGCTGAAAAATGACCTGTGATTTAACTTGACAATCTTATTTTTATCCTCTGATTCTACTTCTAGGAAATAAGCTAGGCATTATCTGATGAAAACAAGTAGGTGGGCTTACCTAATTTTTCTGATAAACACAAATACAGATTGCATTATTTCTCTGTTTACATACCTCCTCAGCAATTTTCAAAAGGAAAATTTTAAAACTTTGTGCAAGGTTTTATGAAACACAAAATATTACCTGTGAAGCACTAAACACACATGGCAAAGTAAATATTTAAATTCAGAATAGTACATTTTGGCAGAATTTATAAGTCGCATAGATTACATGTATCAGGCTTAATGTTAATGATCATTTTCTTTATCTAATGTTAATTATCAATTCCTCCATTCAGGAATTTTCATTTCCACCATGATTGTGTTCAAGAATTTTAAAATATTTTTCAAAAAAATTTAATCTTCTGGCTTTCGATAAGGCTGACAATTTCTGCTTTCAGAATGAAACTTAAACTGAAGAATATAATCAGTTAGCAATAATTGTAAACTGTAATATATTTTATTAACTATAGAGTGTGTTAACTGTATTTATGTTTCTCTCTTTTTTCAAAGTTTATTATAATTGCAAAAGTTATACATGAATACTATAAAGCAACTAGTATTTAAGAGAATCATGTAATGTCATAATATATGTAAACAAACTCAGCTTTATACAGCTGTAACGGAAAGTGTTTTTATAAAGCTCCATGCATTTAAGAGGTTAAAAAACACTTCATAAGTGAACTATCCCTACAGTATCTGCCATTACTAAAAAATTCTTTCTCCTGGGCTCTTTCCTCTCATACTACAAAAATACCCACTGGAAGTGAACAGCTTCTCCCTAAGGCATTTGAACTTGTAAGAGTCAGGCAAGTAAGTACATTTTACTCTCATGCAGTTAGTAAAAATAAAGGTGTGATGAAATTGTGCTGGAACGTCAACCTTTTGAATTTTCATTCTAGCACAGCTTCGGCTTTATAAGAAAAGCATTTGAAAAGGATTTACAATTTGTTTCTATAGGGATTCAGCCACAATCTCCTATACATAGTCACTAATGATGAAAAGCCATAATGGGCCAGTATGGCCATAATTTTTTTTTCTTTTTCTTCACAGGCCTCATTTAGAATCAAAGCAGTCTTCTAGCCCTTGTAGTCTAGGAGAAAACAACATTAACAACCACATCTTTCCTCCACTAACCATCAATTATAATTTTAGCACTCCCTTCAATTATGAATATATGCAAAATCCCACAGTAGTATCAGCTAATCTATTGAGTATACCAGTAGAATAATAAGTTTTTGTTTTTACTTGTTGCAGATATTCTGAAATATCACTTGTTACTACTTTGAGGTTATGGTGAATAATAAAGCAAACATTATGTTTTCTTACTTAATGTTTTTTGGTTTTTTTTTAAACACACAAATATATTGCTATATAATAATCTTTAAACATTTGGTAAGTATATTTTAATATAATTGACTTTCATTTTATTCATATGTATTTCATTTCATGGATGTGAATGCTTAATTCTAGGTATCATCAGGCTTTTAAAGGGGTTTATGACACAAGGAAATTTGAAAACTCTTGCCCTAGACCCACATCTTAATCTTATTTCTCATGACTTTGCCTTTGCTATTACCAAGTATCAAAGACAAGGAAAGAGGTCCTGGTTAGCTCAGTGGATAGAGCCTGTGAATTGAAAGGTCCCAAGTTCGATTCTGGTCAAGGGCACTTGCCCTGGATACATACTCATTCCCCAGTAGGGGTGTGCATGAGACAGCCAATCAATGATTCTCATCATTGATGTTTCTATCTCTCCCTCCCTCTTCCTTCCTTTCTGAAATCAATACAAAAATTTAAAAATAAATAAATAAAAATAAAAATAAAAACACAAGAAAAGAGGAATCATAAAAATAAAAACACAAAAAAAGATTGGCAAGTAAGGGCAGTTACTTACCACATGAATTCAAGTGCTTGTCTAAGCTTGAATTCCTAAGAGTCCTTGGAAATCTGCTCACCTCCAAAATAGGAGGCATCTCAACTGTATCTTGGGACATGAGTCACATGGGAGAAGAAACACAAAAGGGATAATGATCAAGAAAAATATCATAATACAAACTGGAAAGGGGGTTTAGAAAGAGGTAATTGACTAAAAGTCTCAACAAAAAATTAGTTATCTCAAATTCCAAAAAACATTGCTTCTTAACACCATAAACATGGCTTTGTCAAAGCAAGCATTGAACTGGCCAAAGTTAAATAGGCGAGGAGGACTTTATTCAAACTATTATAATTGGGGAGTGAAAAAACATCATTGAAACAAAAGTTGGGAAACATTTCCAGTCTTTAAGAGCTGAGGATGATTCTTAGGCCATCTCTGTTTGTTAATGTGTTTATCAAGAGTAAAAGTGACAAGTTAACTGTCTCTTACTTTAGTAGGCTGCCTACTAAAGTTAGGGTCATACCCTTCCGTAGGAATTGTAAGATAGAAGTGCTATCTTCCTTAGTAAATATATTTCAAAGATATAAATTCCAGGTTCTTGGGAAAGACATTCCCAGGTTGTAAAATTGTCAGAAAACCTTTATAAGATTTACACCTCAAAGGCAAAGTAAATACTTTATAATTATATATTTTCTAAGGCAAGATAGATCAGGGCTAGAGTCAGAAAGATGCCTGTGGAAAGTTTAGTCAAGCTGAGAGGAACGCTAAGGCCATCTTTCCACCTTGATCAGCTCATAACATCATCACTTCTTCAAGGTAGAATGAGATAGAAAGAATCCAATTTTATGGTGTGTGTGTGAGAAAAAGAGAGAGAGAGAGAGAGAGAGAGAGAGAGAGAGAGAGAGAGAGAGAGAGAGAGAGAGAGAGAGAGAGAGAGGGAGATGAAGATTTTGGAATAATGGATGTGGATCCTATTTCTAAAAAACTATAAATGGGAAAATAGGAATATTAATGAACATCAGCAAAACCAAAGCAAGGAGCTATGGAAATTATTAGAGCACTTGAGATTCAGAAAGGCTCAAGAAAATGTTACTTTATATTTACTAAGTAAATCACTAAATAAAATACTGTGGCTTGTCTACTGGTATAGGTTTTCGAACCAGCTTTTTAAAAAATGGCCATTTCTTTTTCAGTCTGTTTCAAAAAAAAAAAAAAGTGTCTTTCCATCTCAACATAAGTACTGAATATACCACAAAAGAGCAAATAAATCCAATGTCATTCTTGATGAAATCATCACATTTTAGTGCAAAGGCAAGAAGTGCCTTTTATTTTCTCTCTGCAACAGGAACTGCAATCTAAATCTCGTTCCTAATCACAGAATGAAAGGCTAGCCTTAGATCAGCCCAACATTTATTTTAAATCTTTCTTTTTTCTACTAAAACCAGGTTTTTTTGGTTTTGTTTTGTTTTTTACTTCCTGGATAATTCACATTCATAATTAAATCCATTATTTTTGAATTTGGGTATTTTTTGTTCTTCCATTCTATTGTTAACAGGAAAAAACAAAACAAAACAAAACAAAAAAAAAACACATTGAAACCTGTAAAGAATTTTTTGTGAGTGTATTTGAGCCTTTGGTCAACATATGCCGGGAAGCAGAACTTCAAAGGATTGAGATAATGCTCCGAAGAATGGGGGTTACATTTCTCTATTTATACACTGAAATCAAAGGAGGGACATAGGTGGGTTACATGAAATTCATTGGAGATGGAGTAAGGAGGTGGGAGAAAGCAAAGCGGTGGGAAACCCCTGGGATTGGATAAAAAGTAAAATGATGGACATGTACTCAGATGAGTGCAGGAACAATTAACATGATAAAGAAGGAATTTGAGGCATCTGTCCTGGCGCCCACCACATTTGGTTGTTCCCCAGGGGCTCTGGAAAAAGGGAAGTTACAAGTTACCCAGACATCTCATAGATATGTTATCTTAGAGGCAAAAAGGCAAATGGGTTCAATAAAAGATCAAAGTTGGTCTTTGTCTGGGAAAATATCTGGGACATGACTACCTACTATAACCTGTTAGATATTTAATTTTCAAACCATCTTTTGTGGTTATCTTAGGTCTCTGGGTTTGCAAGACTGCCATGCAGGCCTTCCCTGAGCTTGTCAGGTTAGCATGTGGCTCTTTTCTTTCACATTATTCTATATTTTTCACAAAATAGTATTCTATGATCCTAGTAATAAATTAGCAACTGATATAAACAATATTTTTCTTTTAAGCATCAGTAATTTGTATGCCTTTAAGAGTTGTGTAATATATAAAATTAGTTTTTAAATAAATACAGATTTTGAGGTTTGACATGTAATTTGTAATCTTATTAATACAGAATTTTTGGACTGGAACCTGGATTTTTTGTCCACCAGAGTCAAAGAATGAATCCACAGACAGAAGGTAGTATAGCTAAGGTGGATATTTATTGAAGAATAACTACAGACTCCACATGGGGAGAAAGAAAGGGTCCCATGAACTTCCTGTTTCCATGGTTTATAAAGGCTGCAGTTCCTATGTCCTGATATCCCCTCTGATTGATCACTATTCCCTTTTAAATTGGTTACTATAGTGACTCCTGAGACCCTCCTACCTCATTGTCCTCCTGTTCCTTCTGGGATTTCTTCCTCCTTCTTTATTTTGTAAATATAGACCTTTTTTTTTTTTTTTTTTTTTTTTTTTTTTTTTTTTGCTTCTTCCAGTTCCCTTGTCTTATGGAAATAAACCTATTGCTGTTTCTTTGTCTTGTGTAATTACCACTGTTGCTACTCCCTTGTCTTATGGAGATGTAACTTCACCCGGCTTCCTTGTGTTAGCACAGGTGTCAAACACAAGGCCCACGGGCCAAATCCAGCCCGCCAGGCCTTGCAATGTGGCCCGCACCGCGCTGTCATCACTGCACTCGGCTGTCAGTTTATGACATTGTCAGTTTATGACTGTTCAGTAAACCATTCGGCCCGCGATTTAGGCTGGATTTTAGATTTTGGCCCCTTCTCTGATTGAGTTCGACACCCCTATGTTATGGAAATAAACCTTCTCCCAGTCTATAGCCCTATATTATTTGCCATGGACTCCCCATAGACTCCAATTCTAAAAATTCCCTAAACCTGCTTTTGTTCCCCTAAAATTCCTGTTTCATTATTAAGCATTGTGTTTCAGCTATTATTATTATTATTATTATTATTATTATTATTATTACTAGTAGCCTGGTGCCTGAAATTCATACACATTAAAAGGAAATTAATTAGAGCAAATATTTTAATATTGTTATTTGCCCATTCTCTATAATAGAAGTGTCAGAGATGAAAGAAAAGTAGTAAAATGTATATGAAAATCTCCCTCCTGTCAGAGTCTGGGGCAAGTCACAGGACCCAGAGACAAGTCTCCGTCTACCAGCATCCACCTTGAAATTGTGCGAGACCCAGACAGTGCCGGCCCCATCCCCATTGGGCAAGATCCAGACCAGGCCAGCCCCATCCTGCTGAGCCTCCCTGGGTAGGAGGTGCAATCTCAAGTCCCCCTTCAAGCCCTACTGGGTATGTTGTGGGGTGGAACCCTGGGTTCAAAATAAGACCACCAGAGGCTGATTAATTAATTTTAAAAAAAGCAGGCAAGGATTTATTGAACTGGCCAGGACAGCCACCAGAGCACCACACGCAGGTGGTCTCCACACGATTGCACCGTTTCAGGGGTAGGCAGTCCCTTTTAAAGGTTCAAACCACAGGAATTTTCCTTTGTTCCTAAATCCTAAAGACTAAATTCTAAAGACTGGGGACAGCCCACAGGGTTGGTTCCCAGTCACATCCTGCTGAACATTGGAATGTGGCCCTATCTTGCAATAGCCAATAACACAGAAGCAGAGCTCAGCGATTAGTCTCTAAAGGTTATCTACAGTTTCTATCCCTGAAGCTACTGAGTCAGTGGGGATTAATCTCCTGTGGTCCTGGTCCCAGGCAAGGGAAAATTGCCTTAGCCTCCAGGTGTCCACCTGGAAGCTGAGGTAAGTACCCAGTGTTTTAATCAGATGCAAGAGCCAGACTTAGCAGGGTTAAAATTCAAACAGCAGTTTTTACCAAAGTATGGTTGCCACTATATTTCAGGTAGAGGGCACAGCTTCAGGGCCCTGTCAAGCCCCACTAGGCAGGGGAAGCAGCCTCAGGTAGCCCACCCTGGCCCAGCACCCCGGAGCCTCGGATCACTGCTGGTTGCCGGTTATGGGCACCCTGCCTCTGCTGTGGGTGCAGCCATCTATTTTGTGACAGTTTGACAAAGTGAGGGTCAATTTGCATATAACCTTTTTATTATATAGGATAATTATCTGAATCTAGGAAAAAGTAATACATTTGTGACTTCTGATACATGCAAATTTAAACTTGAACTTTGAACAACACTCCCCTCCCCGCTTTCTTTTTTCATTCAGCCAGAAACTGAAACTAAAATCATATGCTTCTTCCAAAGTATTACTTCTGCATGAGAACAAAAGATAGGAAAATGCTTGGAACTTTAATTCTGCCACCGTGGTATTAGTTGTTTTTTGTTTTTTTTCCTCTTTAGTCTGAGAACTGCTTACTCCATTATTTAAGACAGAAGTGGGTAGAGGGAAAAGAAGATGTTATGGTTTGTGTTTTCTAAATGTAAATTATAATACTGCTTTTTTTGGTCAAAGAGGGACATGTCATTACCATGACAAAGGGAGAGATCTGCTTCCATTCAGGAATATAAATGGTTAAAAACAAGAGCCAACTATTACTGACTCCGGGACTCTATTGCACAGAGAAGGCTCCTGGTTTTTCTAAAAAGAAAGATATACCAGAGCTTGCTGACAGGAACAGAGCGAGCCCTTGTTAGTCCTGGACTTCTCTGTCACTTACCCCTAGGTAACTTCAAGCACTGCGACAGGGACAAGGTGTATGTGGCTGCTGCTCAGGCAATGGGCACTTGCAAGTACCTAATTGAATTTCTCTCAGAGGTAAAGAGACTTTTTTAAAGTTATAATTTGTCAGGTAAAAATGATCTGCTAAGTGTTATCAGAAAATCTTCAGCTTTTAAAAAAATAATGGACCTTAATAGCTTTATATACTAAAAGTCTCAGCTTTTATCCTATGTTCAGTTTTCTCAAAAAAAATATGCATCACTGCTTCATATGATATGCTTATGTGTGCTAGAGTAAAAATGTATTTTTCTGCTTTCTAGAACTTTATGGGAAATCTTCATCTGGGTGTTGCAATTGTCAAAACATTTAAATTAATTATTTAAAGTATTATTTGTTACTGCCTTTCTAATTGTTGCTGTATGTGTATGATCTGATATCACAATCACTTATACTTGCTAAAGTAATTTATAATAGTGTTGAAATGCTATACTATCAGTCACAATGTGCACTCAGCATGCAGTATTTTCAAAACACACCATATACACATAGCTTTTCTTTGCCTAGAGGGACAGAAGGCTTTTTCATCATCATCATCATCATCATCATCATCCTATCTATAAATCTTTTCTGAAAACTTAAGCTTCCCATTTTGCATATATGCCTTTTCCCCTTCCCTCTGTATACTGATATAATTAACTTTTCATTTGAGTTACTAAATATTGAAAATATAGACAGGTAAAAAGCACAAAATCCTTGTAATTTAGTAAGAGCAGATGGAGTAGAAGTTTTCTGGTTTTGAATATTCTTTCATCACAGGAAGAATAATGACTTCTGCTTTGTGTGAAAACTCATGTGAAGGCAAAAAATTGTCTGAGTTTAATATCTGTGATGGTGCAGGGCTCATTATATTATATTCATGTATGAGATAGGCACTATTAGAATTTAGGATAGGATCAATTGTAAAACTACAGCAAATAAATAAAAGTTTGGTTTTTTATACTGTTTAAATATTTGATATTTTCAACATAATCACCGAAAAGAGGTAAATTTGAAGTCTTTAAAAAATGAGAACTGTCCTAGCTGATTTGGCTCAGTGGGTAGAGTGTTGGCCTGTAAACTGAAGGGTCCTGGGTTCAAATCAGGTCAAGGGCACATGCCGGGGTTTTGGGCTGGATCCCCAGTAGAGGGCATGCAAGAAGCAGCCAATCAATGATTTTCATAATTAATGTTTCTATCTCTCTCTTCCTCTTCCTTCCTCTCTGAAATTAATAAAAATATATGTAAAAAACTGATGCCGGGACCGGTTTGGCTCAATGGATAGAGCATCAGCTTGGGGACTGAAGGGCCCCGGGTTCGATTCCGGTCAAGGGCATGTACCTTGGTTGCGGGCATATCCCCAGTAGGGAGTGTGCAAGAGGCAGCTGATCGATGACTCTCTCTCATTGATGTTTCTAACTCTCTATCTCTCTCCCTTCCTCTCTGTACAAAAATCAATAAAATATATATAAAAAAAAAAAAACCTGAAAATTTTCTACAGATATTCCCAATATACAGTGACAAAAAGTTAAACACACATAAATAGCAAAATTTTATTTTTCCCCTTTTGATAGGATACAAAGTTAATGATTATTTATTTATGAATCAATATATCTATTAATTTTACATGACTATAAAAATATAACTAGTTAATTTTAATACTAGATATTTTAAAATCAAGTTTTGGAACCCCTGACAATGACAGATCCTCATAGTGTATATGCGTGGATCTGTCAGTAATGTTGCAAGATGTTTCATATCTAAGAGTTTCTGTCAGGAATCCCTGTTCAAGATTCATTGGAATTATTCTGGACAAATGATTGAAATGAATTCTTTTGGAGATATCAAAAGCAATTATTAGGCTTACAAATGCATATGCAAGCTAGGAAAGTATAAAATAAAATTTGGAAATATATTGTCAAGTCTCAAGCCATTTACAGATAGGAAAATAATGTGTGAAGTTATTTTAACATTTTTCTTTAAGTAGTATAAATATGATGGTGTTTTCTTTTTTAGTCTTAAAAAAAACATTTCAATGAGAGTATCTGAAAAAAGCTATTTGTTGAATGGTTTTATTTACAATCTTATATAATAAAAGCTTAATATGCTAAGTGCCCAGTTGACTGTCCAACCAAAGCATAATATGCTAATGATATGCTGAGGCCGCTCAACCACTCGCTATGATGTGCACTGACCCCCAGGGGACAGATCCTCCAACCTGTAGGTTAGCTTGCTGCTGGGGTCTGGCCGATCAGGACTGAGCAAGGTGGGTTGGACATGTCCTGCAGCCTTCTTGTAATCCCTTAGCTGGCCAACCTTCTGTGTCCCTCCCCAGCTTGCCAGCCCTGATCAGCTCTGATCTGGACTGGGCAAGATGGAGCCAGAAACACCCTGGAGTCCTCCTATGGTCCCTCCTTGGTCCTGACTGTGCACTGGTGGGGTCTCTCAGCGTGTCCTGTGACCTCTTGCAATCCGGGACCCCTCGGGGGATGTTGGAGAGCCAGTTTTAGTCCAAATTTGCACACTGGGCCTCTAGTCCTATATAATACAATCTTAATATTCTAAGTATTCGGTCAACCAGTTGACTGTTCAAACAATCAAAGCATAACATGTTAATGATATGCTAAGGCTGCTCAACTGCTTGCTGTAACATGCACTGACCACCAGGGGGAAGAAAGTCAATTGGTCAACTAGTAGCTATGATGTTCTGACCAATAAGTTGGTTTGCTGCTGGGGTCTGGCCAATCAGCACTGAGCAAGATGGGATGGACATGTCCTGGAGCCTTTCTGTGCTGGCCAGCCTCCTGTGTCCCTCCCGGCTGGCCTGGCTTGATGGGCTCCAATCCAGACTGAGCGAGATGGGCTAGACATGCCCTGGAGCCCTCCTGCTGTCCCTTCATGGCCCCAGTTGTGCACCAGTGGGATTTCTCAGCCTGGCCTATGACTTCTGACAATCCTGGACCCATCGGGGATGTTGGAGAGCCAGTTTCAGCCTGATCTTGTATAACCAGGCCTTTAGTATTCATTCACCAGGCCTTTAGTATTTAATAAAAAAGATATATCCCAACATTTTCAAAAATTAAAAAAAATTGAGAAATTAGCCAGTACTTTGCTTAATATTCTAAAATGATGTGGACTATTTTTGAAATTTTAAAAATGATAAATTAGAACTATGTTTTGCTTTTACTATTGATATTATTTTAAATAAACCTAAATTTCTGTGTTCATTTTTGAAAGGTAGATAGAAAAATATCTGAACATGATAAACACTTTGTAAAAAAATCAAACAGCAACTAAAACTTTGATTAAGATGTTTAGAAAGAGAGGAAAATATCCAACCCATAGCCTTTAATATGGTTTTCTTTCAAGTGTGTAAATCTATTTTTAAAATAACATTTATAAGAGTTTGGATTTTCTTGATTAGTTTTAGTATATTTGAAGATATCTATAAAGACAGAATGTAACAAGATTATAAAAGTTAAAAAATTCAAAAAGCCTACATTGCCCATACTTTTTTTGTTTTGTTTTGTTAATTCTCACCTAAGGATAGTTTTTCATTGCTTTTGAGAGAGAGAGAGAGAGAGAGAGAGAGAGAGAGAGAGAGAGAGAGAGATCAACTGGTTGCCTCCTCCTTGCACCCAAACTGGGGGTGGGTAGCAGGCCCACATCCCAGGTATATGCCCTTGACCAGGAATCCAACCCACAACCTTTCAGTGCTGGGGCTGACACACTGACCACTGAGACACTGACCAGGGCTTCATGTTCTTTTTAATAATCTACATGAAACGTGCTATGTGAATATTCTGCCCTTTCTGAGTTTGGTTCTATTTTAACTCCATTTTATAGATGAAGGAATTGAAACTTAAAGATGATAGATATATGCCCCAAGAGATATTTTCTTGATGCCATTTCTACTTGCTTTCATGAATTAATCAGTATTCTATTTATTTTCAAACACATTTTCATCTACTTATTTCCTTAAACCTTTGCTCAGTACAGGTAGAGAGCTTATGGTGAACATTTTTCAAATTTAAACCAAAGCTGTGACTTCAGTCAAGTCACTTACCTCTCTATGAATTACACTTTTTCATTACTAAAAATATATATTTTAATAACCCTCCTATCAATATTTTATCATTTAAAAATCAACATACCTCAATGTGCTTTGTAGTCTACATAGTGAAGTAATTCTTATTCAGTCACATACATAACACTGAATTAGGACCTTATATTTGTCTAGTCTTGCATTGAAATTATTTCAGAGTCCTTAAAACAACATCTGCCAACTTCATTTATCGTATAACTAGAGGCTCAGAATGAAATTTGTGCATGGGGGGCGGGGGGGGGGGGGCGTCCCCTCAGCTCAGCCTGCACCTTCTCCAATATGGGACCCCTTGGGGGATGTCTGACTGTCAGGGATCCTGCCTAAACCAGTAGTCAGACATCCCTCTCACAATCTGGGACCACTGGCTCCTAACTGCTCACCTATTTGACTGCCTGATCACCCCTAACCAGCTCTGCCTACCAGCCTGATTGTCCCTAACTATCCTCCACACCAGCTTGGTCACTCCCATTGTCTCCCTCCCGCTCCAGCCTGGTCACCCAAAACTGCCCCCCCCCCCCACCACCGCCTGGCCACCCCAATTGCCCCCTCCACCTGTCTGTTTGCCCCTCGCTGCACCCCCTGGTAGCCTGGTTGTCCCCCGTGGTATGCTGTTTGGTCATTACTGTGAGGGTCTCCTAATCAATTTACATATTACGGTACCTTTTATTGATATAGATGCCCCTGACCAAGAAGTCATGCATGCCAGTTTGCTACTGTTGCATAACAAATTGCCATAGACTTAGCAGTTAAAAAAACAAACACCCATTTGTCTATGTGTAGTGTCTATAGGTCAGAAGACTGGGCATGACTTAACTGGGTCTTCTCTCTTCTCGGAGTATAACTAGGATGAAACAAGGACATCAGGCAGGCTGTATTCTCATCTGAAAGCTTACTAGAGAGAAATTTACTTTCTACTTTGTTCAGGTTACTGGTAAGGTTGTTTGTGTGTGTGTGTGGGGGGTTGTATTTCTAAGGTTCCTGCTTATTTACTGGTTGTCAGCTGAGGGTTGTTACAGAATTTACCAGGTGACTGAAAAATACACAGGAGTACTGCAGACACAGAAAAAAGCCATTTATTTTCAGATGTTTCGCATGTGCTAGTACAGGACTCAGGGGAGACTGTTTCTCTTCAAATCTTGAGCAGGCCACTATGGAGGAAGCTCTCCCTTTATACCCTTTGGTTTATTTGTCCCCCAAATATGGATGGCACTTCCAGATCTTTTGTGGGCTTTGCAAAAAGCCCTGTGTGTTGGGATAGGGGCCGTGAGACCACACCTAAAGGCCTGGCCTGGCACCAGCTCTGATAACCCCGTCTGGGGGTTGTATATTGTTCAAGGTTTATGGCCTCTGTAAAATGGGAGTAGTACTTATGTAAACAGGTCTTGATAATTAAGGAAGGGGCAGTGACTAGATCTAGACTATAGGCTAATAGGAATTTGCATTAGGTTACTGGCACAGATTCAGATTGCTTTCTCCCTAAAAATGTCTCATTTTTACCATCAGGATCACTCGCTGCAACTAGAGCAACCTCTGTACTTAACCATGGTTGGTGCCCACTCAAAACATGGCAGTTTACTTCTTCAAAGAATCCTTGATCAAGAGAATCCTTGAGATCAGGCAAAGTCTAGTTACTTTTAATATGTTCGCTTATTAGGACAGATCTACCCAGGGGGAAAAAAATCCCTTCATCTTCGCCATAAACTCTCCTTTCATCGGGGCAGTGATATTGAGGACAGAGGCTGACGCTCCCCTGTCATTTGGAAGAGTAAGGCTCTTGGGTTGCCTCTAAAATAAACATTTTTAGAAGCCTCCACCGGAGGATGGGATGTGTAAGAAGGCTTTATTTGAATGGAGTTACGTTTCTTGGGTTCCAAAACCCCCTACCTACCCTTCAGCCAGCTCTAGAAGAGGGGCAGCGGGGAGCTCTGCGGTGGGTGCTTCTCCTTCTTCCCCCTCCCGCATGGACAGGGAGAAGGTCAGGTTCCTGAGTGGAGGAGCTGGGGGGGGGGGGGTAAGAAATAAAAGAAAGAAAGAGACAAGAGGCAGAAATAGATTCATCAAGCTGGGTGCCGGGTGGATGCTGTCACTCTGATGGAGGGACAGTCAATACCCACCACAGACAACACAGAGCATTTATCGATTTCCAGAGGGGGGGTTAAGGTCAAAGAAGTTTCGGATGTGCCCGGGTCCTATTCATTCCCTCATTCCTGGGACGTAGCATACCTAGACCTGGGTAAGTCAAAGTCCTATTCGTTCCTCATTCCAATCACATAGATAAAGATAAGAAATCAGTACTGATAACAGTCTCAGACATTTTGGGAGGCTGTTTCCGGGAAGGCCAGGCCAGTCACCTGGGACTCAGCTGACATCCATATGTATTCCCAAAGGGCCCTCTACAGAGTTCAGCAAAGTCAGAAACAGGGCCAGTGTCCGGAGTTTCCGTTCCAGGTGGCAGCTGAATGCGGTTCAGCATCCAAATCAGATTAAAGTCCATGTGTGGAGTCCCACATGGCAGTGTGCCATGCTGGCACAGGGGCGCATAGGCCCCTGCCACAGGAGTCCCAAGAGGGCCTGGTGCATGAAAGAGTTTATTTCCTTATTTAGAAGTTCAACATTCAAGTTTCTCATGCTTTTAGTGGCTACTCTGGTCCTTGCCAATTACCTGTTTCCAGGTGTGATTGATGGGCAATTAGCCTCCCACATCACTCAGGCCTTATTGGGCATGCATCTAAAATGTCTTTGTCTAGTCCCTTCCCCCACCAGCCAGTGGAGAATAGACCTGGAGAATGTTAAATGCAGCTTTTATGCAAAGCTGTGTAAATGGCATATCTATATTATCTTGTCTCCTCTTTCGCCCCTTTCCTGTTAGATAATAACCAGATTATTGGTTAACAATGGTATGAATATCTCATCATATTCACAAGGAAAGACCCACACTCTAGGAAAGAAAATGATACGGGGTATCAACACTAAGGGGAAGATATCTTGGGACCATCTTAGAATTCAGCCTGCAAACCAATCATAGCATATGAGGATAATTAGATTTGAAGATGGTGACAAATGTGTCTTTTTGCTGAGAAGGTGATGAAGGTAGTCTATATTTGGAAGGTGGAATGAAGGAGATATGATCCTGATGGAAGTGGACTCTAAGCCAACTATCAATGAAATGTAAATTGATTCCATGAAATCAGCCAGTCTTGAGAATCAGAATATGAGAGGTATTCCAAATTATCAGATTATGTTTAATGTCTCCTATATTAGTCTTAGTCCCTCCTATCACAAGCTAAGGAAAATTACAATCCAGAGATCTGACTAATGAGTGTATCAAAGTGGTTATTAAGATATTGCAAATGAAATAAGGTCTCAATATCTTGAGATATTGAGCTAGAGACACATAGATACAAACCATGGCTCACAGCTGTCTGCATTTATGACCCAGTTCTTGAAAATGTCTATTAATAAATGTCAAATACAATAAATCAGCTATTTTTAGTCACTTTATATTTGATTCTTTCGTCACAATAGCTTCCCTCCTTGTTTCTGTAGCTCAAATTGGGAAGTGACTGTCTGCAGTCAGAATAGATAAAAAATAGTCTACATGTTGATGGATCCTTATTATTTATTAAATGTTTAATAGGCTGCAAGATTCACTTTAAGCTCTGTTTCATTTCGCTTGGTGGATATAGTATTACTTATTAGGGGAAGAATACTTACAGTTCTTGGAGAGTTTTACAAATAGTAGTAAGGAAAACTTCAAGAAATTTATTATTTTAGCCTGTTTAGCTTATATTGAATTGCATTTGCAGGCATAATAACCTCAATGGGAAAAATTACTAAAGCTAAACAAAAAATAGAAGAGAAAAATCATACTGTATACAGAAAAGTAAAGAATTAAAGTAATTTTTTTCTGCAATCTACAGAATCTTCAGTGTAATAAGACTAGAAAAAGGCCACTGGGCTCAACAGGCGACCCCCTGCTGTTTTTCTCATAGTTGGTTCCCTGCTCACTTCCTATACACTCATTTCTTCTTTTTGTCTAATACATATTGACTTTCTTATTTCACAGAGTCTGTGATATTTTGCAGCAAGTGCGGTAACCCAGAAGATTTTCTTTCACTTAAAACAAAGGGTCAGTCCTCTGAAGATGGTTCATATATCCTAGTTCTTAAATGTTGTTTAGAAGAGGAAAGATGGGTAATATACTTTTATATGAAATTTTCTTTCATAAAACCCTAACTCAAAGCATCTACAGTAGTTTCTGTGTGTACTGTGTGTATTTTATAGTTACATATGCAATTAATGTTAACCCCACCAGAAATGGGAACATATTTTGGCATAAAGACACATACAAACACACACACACACACACACACACACACACACACACACACAGACACACACACACACATACACACAAACTAGTTAGTGACTAGTTTCACAGAGTTCAATTTTATGGGTCTGGATCCCACAAACAATAAAAATGGATTGATTACTTACAAATCAGCAACAAATAATAGGTGTTCTGTATGTCCTCTTTCAAAAAGTGTCTATTTAGGTCCTTTGCCCATTTTCTAAAAATATATTTTATTGACTTTTTACAGAGAGGAAGGGAGAGAGATAGAGAGCTAGAAACCTCAATGAGAGAGAAACATTGACCAGTTGCCTCTTGCACACCCCCTACCGGGGATGTGCCCGCAACCAAGGTACATGCCCTTGACCAGAATCGAACCCAGGACCTTTTAGTCCGCAGACCCACGCTCTACCACTGAGCCAAACCGGTTTTGGCCCTTTGCCCATTTTTTATTGGATTTTTTACCCTTCCTTTTGTTAAGTTGCATGAATTCTCTATAGAGTTGCCAGATTTAGATAACAACCAACACACAGAGCATCTATCAATAGTTTAATTTCAGACAAATGATGGATAATTGTGTAGATGGTTTCCACACTTCTTAACCATTCTTCCTAATTATGTGCAAGGAAGTAAGGGTGGGGGGGGAGCATAGTTGAGTCCTTTTTTTTTGTTTGTACTTCTTCAAGTAACAAAGTTTTGTTTTTTTTTCCTGAATACGGTATGTCCCTTTGCTAGTGGGATTTCTGTTAGGTTCACCAAACACAATGTTTTCTTAGCCATCATAACTGTCAGGAGACTAAGAATTTGAGTACCGATTTTCATTCTAGTAGGCCTTATATTAAGAGCTGGCAAGGAAGTCTGGAGGTGGAAAAGGGGATTAAGCAAACCAGTTGCACTCCCTGTAACAATAACCAAACTCAGTTTAAAGACAACAAATAGACATTTTAAGTACAAAATATTAATAAAATCCAGCTTTCACACATTATTCTTGTAGAAAAAAAATACTTGAAGATGTACATACACACAAACACACACACACATTAAGAAAAAAACATTAGGGAAATAAAGATAGAAGTCATGGACTTTTTTAAAATGGTGAACTAAACTCATGAGCAGAACTTTTAAAAATGGCAATAGGAAATAAGAGGAATCTATTTTAAAAATCGTTAAAAGCTATTCCATTGTAATTTAAAGAAAGTTAAAATTTTATAAGGGCAGCACATCTGGTACAGCTCAGTAGTTGAGCATCAATCCATGAACCAGAAGATCACAGTTTGATTCCTAGTCAGAGCACATGACAGGGTTGCAGGCTCAATCCCCAGTAGGGAACATGCAGGAGGCAGCTGATCCATGATTCTTTCTCATCATTGATGTTTCTCTCTCTCTCCCCCTCTCCCATCCTCTCTAAAAAAAAGAAAAAATTTAAAAAATTAAAAAAAATAACAAATATTTTAAAATTTTATAAGGACATTTCCCCTATTAATATAGTCCTATATAATAAAGGGTTAATATACTAATTAGACCAGATGGCGGAATGACCTTCTGGAACAACCAGTAGTTGGGGAATGGGGTCACGAGGCAGCTTGGGCTGCTGTGAGAGCGGAGCCCCTTGCATCAGGTCTCTAGCACAACAAACAACCAACAAAAACAAAAGACTACTTTAAAAAGGTTTAATATGTCTATGCTGAAAAATGTGTTATAATTTTTAAGCAATCAAGAAACACAAATTTACTGATATAGTTTTATATTTTTTCTTTATGAGTCCAATCATAGTGTTTGATTCTAAAGAAGAAAGTAGTTACTTAAGCATGACTATATGTTGCTTCTTTTTAGTTTGCTTGATGTTGACACAGAAAAAGGCAATAGAATGAATTATTGTTTAAGAATGTAAATATTTTAAATGCGAATAATGTAAAAAAAAAAAAAAGTATCATAAACAGAAATCAAGAGGAGACGGTAGGAAAAATGAGTCAAATTTAGGGAATTTTGATAAATATTGTCTATAATTAATAGCTCAACAATTGGTTTTATGTAATGGATATATACTCAGGTAAAGGAGTAAAATGAATGAACATTAACAATAATCAGGAAGCTAATAGGAAAGAGAGTATAAAAAGTAGAAGAGAAGAAATTCTCTAATAATTTTCTTTCTTACATTGGAATATCAATAAATACCATTTATATACAATTGAATAAGAAAATGAAGCATTATATCTTAATATTTTTTTAATTCCCTGAGAACTACAAAATGATCTGAAAGCATAAATGAAATTGGTGAACTCAGAAACCCTCTTCAGTCTTACATGTTAGCATCATATTTCATTGAAATTATAATGTACTAGTCAAAAGTAACACTTTTTTTAAAACCTTAAGAAAAAATGCTGCAGATCAAGCTATAATTCAATTAATTACCATAATATGGAAATGTTATCCAATTTTAGTTTATTCTTGTGTATAGTATAAATTGGTGTTGTATTTTCATTTTTTTTTGCATGTACCTGTCCAATTTTCCCATCACCATTTATTGAAGAGACTGTCTTTACTCCATTATATGTTATTTTGTCAAATATTAATTGACTATATAGGCATGGGTTGATTTATGGGCTCTTTGTTCTGTTGTATAGATTTACTAATATGTGTATATTCTCATGCCAATGCCAGGCTGTTTTGAGTATAGTGGCTTTATATTGTAGTATAGTTTGATATCAGGTATTGTGATACCTACAAATTTGTTCTTCTTTCTCAAGATTGCTGACATACATATGGCCAATAAACATATGAAAAATGCTCAACATCACTAATCATCAAGAGCCCACAGTAAATGCCAATGTAGTTCTAGACCATAGATGCCAATGTCTTCGAAATACCATTATCCTTAGCTTCAGTTTAGATTGCCCACCATGGAGAAACATATGTGTTAAAAGTGTCATGATTTGAGGTTAACTGACTTCTGAAGCAGCAGAAGTCTCTGAGTGTTGATATGTATATGAAGAGAGAGATGTCAAGACTAAGGACTGGCATATTCCTCAGAGAGGGAATGGTGATAAGATCTATTCGTTATTAGAAGGGCAGTAGAGGCCTGAGCCAAGGAGACTGGGTGCTTTGCCTGTGGGATCTGCCTCACATATTGGTTTCTATTTTCAATGCTAAATTTTGAGAGTGATATTTCTGTTTTTTGTTTACTTCTTGACATCGTCCCTCTATCTCTGTCTCTGTCCTCTCATATCTCTTTCCCTCTCATATGCTATTATTATTCTTGTGTTTGCTTTTCAGATCCAAGACTTTTGTATTAACCGTGGTTAATGTCCTTTACTATTTTATTCCATTTCTTTCTTTCTTTGCTCTCCCAAAGTGTGGATTTTTTTCTGCTTTTTCTGTTCTGAGACATAAAATTCATTCATTGTGGATGCATCATGGGGTAATAATGATTTTTCTTATTGACACTGATACATCCACATACTTAAGCACAAATCACACACCCTACTACTACTGCCTAACCCTGTACTTATGCAGAACATTATCTACTTGCCATGGGTTTATTGTGTTTAATGCTTGCTTATAATTTATAATCCACATAATTTCTTAAATTTTATCTGGATCTTCTTTTTTTATCAAGCTGCCTTAGATATTCTGATCTGTATTCTTCAAGCTGTGCTGTACTCTGGTAGACATGCACACATCTTCAATATTGCTGTGTGTATGGAATGAAAGATTAAATATTAAAGAGTTATTACTTACTGTTTGTTTTTTAAATATACACAGATCTTTGTAAAGTTTAAAGTATTTTTAGGAATTTAAGCATTATAATAAGCCAATTGATAAACCTTCTTAGTTAATTAATAAAGCTATTATTTATAGAAATGGGTATATATTTTACTAAAAACAAAAAACAAAACAAAACAAAACAAAACACTTTTTATTAGAATCATTAAAAAGGATCCCAACTTAAGAAAAACAAACAATCATGTATACTTTTAGGGCCTTCATTTAGTTTCATATTTGGCATTATTAAACAATATGGGTTTTAAGAAGATAAAATAGAAATGTTTGAACAAACATTAGAAAAATACTTGTAAAACATTAATAAGATCTATTTTTTTAAGCAGTCTAGAGAAAAACAGACACATAATTTTATGTGCTAACTTTATTGAGATTTTTATTATGTGTTAGGTACCGTTCTAAGTGTGTGCATCTGAGGTACAGAAAACTCATTTAGCAAGAGAGTAGCAGAACCAGGCTTCACTTTTAATGACATACATTTTCAAAGGTGATTTTCTTAACATCTTATCACTTTTTATAACATATATAGGTCTTAATATAATGAGGATAATAGGGATTTATGACATGGGAGTTTTTTGTTTGTTTGTTTGGTTGTTTTGTTGTTGTTGTTGTTGTTTTTTAGAGTAACAGGATTGATTAGTATGAATGTTAGTATCCAACTCATCTATATTTACAGAGCACTCACTTTTTAGCCAAGGTTGCTGGGATTGAGAACTACATTTTCTAGCATCCTCAAACATAGACGTGTCATGTCACTGATTTCTGGCCAAGGTGATTTAAGTGTAGGTACTTTTTTTTTTTTTTTTTTAATCTTTAGGGTTGTTTCCTTAAAAGAAGTTTGACCCAGTCCTATAGGTCCTTTCCCCTTTTCCAATGTGTAAATGGTGCATTTGATGTTGAATCACCTTAAACTGTGAAGTTGGGTTATCCACAGAGGGATGTTATACAACAAAATAGAAAGCACCTTAATCATAGACAAATTCGTGTCAGAGTCTCCTTTTTCACTTGGGTCTACATTAAAAATAAATAAATTCCCATTTTTTTAAACTGCTGCAAATCTGGGTCTTTGTTAAAGCAGATTAACTAATCTCCCAACCAATATATAGAAATTAAGTGCACTATGTAATTCTTTATAGCAATTATTACCAATTTTCTTCCTGTCTTCCTGTCTGTCCCTGGCCTATTTTTTCGGTGTTGGCTAAAATGTGTGCTGGAGTAAAGAAAAAAGATCAGATAGTATACTTAGAATTTTTTTTTTAGAAAAATTACTTAGAATTTTTATCTTGAAACATCCTTTTTAGACTTAGACATAATAATATTTTAACATGTATTGCTCTTTCTCGTTCATAAAGTGGAAAATAGCAGGGAAATAAATTGGCTGTGGTTTTTCTAAACTTCTTCACAGTCAGAGTAATACCGGCTGAAGCACTTTTGAGTTGGAGTTGTCTATGTCTTGCTTCCCACACAGTGCTGTTCTCTATGCCATTGGGAGCCCTGGCGAGGCAATATTTCTTACAAAAGTACTCTTGACTTTTTTCCCAAATACCTGGCTCCTATTATGTAAATTGATGTGCACACGGGTAACGACAACCGCTGAACAACTGCCACCTGGCAACAGTGACTGTAAATGCATCTAGATTTTTAAGATATCAAACTGGAAAAATAATATATCTTAGACTCAGTGAAGTATGAATTCTGAGACTCAGCCAAAAAAAAAAAGACTACCGATGGTTCAGTTGCAGCATCATCCAGTACACCAAAAGGTTTAGGGTTTGATTCCTGGTTTGGGTGCTTACCTAGGTTTCCGGTTTGATTCCCAGTTGAGGCTCGTATGGGAGTGACGATAGATGTTTCTCTCTCACACTGATGTTCCTCTCTCTTCATTCCTCTCTCTCTAAAGTCAGTGAAAAGATATCCTCAGGTTAGGATTTAGGAAAAAAAACACACACATATACACACAACTACATTGTTGCCATTAAGCAATAATTTTCTCCTGTATAATTTGCAAAACTAAATGATTTCCAGTGCATCAGACACAATAGAGAGTCCTCTGTGATTTAATAGGGTCTGGGAGGCTGTATGCATGAAGTAGGACACACACACTATTTAATCACTGTAAGTCTTTGGAGATAGGGAAACAGTTCTATTTACACACACACACACACACACACACACACACACACCACACACACATGTGTCCCTCATGCAAGATGTGTAGATGACACTTTTCAGGAATTGTGGAAAATTCTTGTTAATAAAGATGACCTAATTCTTGACTGAGACAGTGACGAAAGAAAGTCTTAGTTTGAGGAAATCTCTATATGAGAAAATGTAGTAGGTTCTCTGAGAAGGTGAAGAATTTGGGTATTTTTATGCCATTAAGTAGGATTAGAAATACCAGTTAAGTCAGTATTCCAGATCATAGATTTTTTTTCCTCACTTGTCCCTAAAAAAACATCGGAGTGGGAAAAACATTTCATTATATTTTGCTTTAACCATTTCCAGTTTTTAACTTAGACAAGCTATGTACATAGAGTCAAATTGTATTCAGTTTGAAACAACTTGACACAGCATATAGTAAGCTAAACGGGAGGCAATGTGAGTACACAGAAACTGATTTAGTATGCAATATTTATCTGTGGGAGAGAGAAATGCAATTCAATTCAGGCTGATTCATCCTCCATTTTCTGTGCACAGAATCCCACAGGAGGTCATCTACCATCATTTTTGCTATTTGGTATGCTTGACTATATCAGGCAGTAATAGAGTAAAACCTGCGATCATAGATTACAGGGTAACATGCCCTCCCCTATGTACTAGCATGCAGAGCTTAAATCGTTGTTTTTCCCCTCACAGACATTGTAAGCATGAAATTACTGTAATTGTTTTTGAAAAAAAAACTTTTATGTTTTCACTTTATCAGTCAACCTAGGGGGCCTCACCTTGGTGTGTAGTATTGCTATCTCATGATAAATATCATTTTAGAATTTGGAGATGATCTTACTTTTATTTATGCAATTTGGTTAATATTCTACCATTGATAGAGTATCCTTTTTTTAATTTTTTAAAACTCTCTACTCTTCTAGTTTTTATAATGAAAACACTATTGGTTTCTTCAAATATATTTTCAAATGTTACTTTTTTAAAGCTAGATTTATTAGAAAATATATTCTGCTAAAGGCCCGGTGCACAAAATTCACACATGGGGGGTGGTGTCCCTCAGCCCAGCCTGTACCCTCTTCAATCTGGGATGCCTCGAGGGATGTCCGACTGCTCTCTCACAATCCAGGTCTGCTGGCTCCCAACTGCTCGGCTGCCTGCCTTCCTGATTTCCCCTAACCGCTTCTGCCTGCCAGCATGATCACCCCCTAAACATTCCCCTGCCAGCCTGATTGATGTCTAACTGCGCCCCTGCCAGCATGATTGCCCCCAACTGTCCTCCCCTGCTAGCATGATTGCCCACAACTGCCCTTCCTTGCAGGCCTGGTCCCTCCCAACTGTCCTCCCCTGATGGTCATCTTGTGGTGGCCATTTTGTGTCTACATGGGGCAGCCATCTTGTGTGTTGGAGTGATGGTCAATCTGCATATTATTCTTGAGGTAGATAGAATAGAGGCCTGGTGCATGGGTGGGGGCCAGCTGGTTTGCCCTGAAGGATGCCCTGAATCAGGGTGGGGGTTCCCTTGGAATATGAGGTGGCCTGAGTGAAAAGCCTGTGGTGGTTTGCAGGCCTGCCACACACCCCCAGCAACCCAAGCAGAGGCCCCGGTATCTGGGATTTCTTTATTTTCTACAATTGAAACTTTGTAGCCTGAAGCAGAGCCAAGCCTTCTGCTCACTCTGTGGCAATAGACATTTCTGTTGGGATTTCTTAATTTTCTGTAATTAAAACTTTGTAGCCTTAAGCAGAGGCCTGAGTTGGCCAGAGTGTGTGGAAAGCGTGGCTTCCTCCCTTGCCGGGGAAACCCAAGCCTCCCTCCTGCTCTCTGTGGTAGTAGCTATCTTGGTTGGGTTAATCTGATTACTTGCTCCTGATTGGCTGGTGGGCATGACTTGTGGGTGTGGCTTGTGGGTATAACAGAGTGATGGTTGATTTGCATATTACTCTTTTATTAGTTAGGATTGTCTGGGCAGAAAATTTTGAATGTTGGATGGCAATTAATTAAATGTATATTTCCAATAATTCCCACCTACCTGAGTTATTATGAATTCTCTATAGTATTTAAATGACATTATTTTTAGTAGTATTTGCTCTCCTAAAGAAGATAACCATTAGCCCTGGTCAATATGACTGTTAGTTGGGTATTGTCCCTTGCACCAAAAGGTTACTGATTTGATTCCCAGTCAGGGTACATGCCAGTGTTGTGGCTCAGTCCCTGGTAAGGGGAGTGCAAGAGACAGCCTATCTATATTTTACTCTTACATTAATGTTTCTCTCTTTCTTCCTCTCCCTTCCGCTCTCTCTGAAATTCAATAAAAAAATTAAAAAGAAAAAAAGAGCAAGTAGAAAAACATTTTTAAAAAGAAAATATCCATTAAAGTTTGAGAGTGACCTTAAAAATCTCCATTTATTTAAAATACATACACATCTACATTAATAAAATAGAGACCTGGAAACATGGAATAGACTGATGAATCTCAGGGGGCAAGTGAGAAGGGGCCAGAACGATATTAACCTAAGATTTTATATGCATAATAGAGGCCCGGTGCATGAAAATTCATGCACTGGAGCAGAGGTCCCTCAGCCCAGCCTGCTCCCTCTCATAATCCAGGAGCCCACAGGGGTGGGAGGCAACCCAGGGATCAGGGGAAGGTGAGGTCCCATCACACCTCTGCTACTGTCACTGCCAGCAGTGCAAGCCCTGGTTACCTGAACCTGGAGCAGCTCTTGGCAACTGGGAAGCTGCCATCTGAGGCTTGCCTGTGCTTCGGGTTGGGCCTTGTTGGCTGGGGGGCTGAGGGGACTGGGCACTGCCATATTGTGGCTGTGGGCGTCGCCATCTTTGAGGGCAGAGCAGTCAATTAGCATATTCCCTCCTTATCAGATAGGTTAGGCATTACCTATGGACACAGATAATAGGGAGGTGAAGGCATTGGGTGGGATGAAAACTGGGTGGAGGGGAAGGGGGGATATCTGTAATACTTTCAACAATAAATAGTTAAAAGACAAAATATATTGGGGAAATGTTATGTCAGAATTTTAGAATTTCTGAATTTTGTTTCTCTTTCTTTTGAGTCTTCCAATACAACTTGTATCTTTTGTTTCCATTTTTATTTTTATTTTTCAAGGCCATTCTATATTGGAATGGTCATGCCTATTTGTTCAGGAAAAATATTTTTAGACTCTGCTTCCATTTTTATCCAAAGGTCACCTTAATATGAAAATTTAATAAAGTACTTTGCTGCTTGACTTTGGGTCTTTCACCAAAGGTTTCCATTAGTTATTCTAAGGCATCACCTCACAATTTTGTGATTTTATGTCTTCACCCTCTCTCTATTTAAATAAGCTGTATTCCCTAGATGCTAGCCTCATTATTTAGTCCTAGCCTCTTTACACTACCTGTTTTTGATAGAGGGATTTATAATCTAATAGATAGAGGATCTAAATTAATTAGAAAAATAATTATATTATTTTAAATCTTCAAACACTATACTTATGTGAATGTAGGGTTAAGTTTTTCTTAATTTTCCTTTTCAAGACCTGTGCAAAGAGATTGAGGAGGTGACTCAGCTGTGAATCCAACCAGCAGAACTAATAAGTATGGTCTGACTGACCCACCAGGAGTCAAAACATCATCTCATTGCAGGATGACTAAGCACAATAGCTGACATCTTCAGACCTCCAGGGCTACATGTAGCTGCATTCCATCCCCAGACTCACCCTAGCCCATTCCCCTTTATAATCCTATCCCCTACACCTTGCTGTAAGACAGGGTTTGAATGCTTGTAAGTGCCCTGTCTTCTCGGCTGGCTAGCCTTCTCAATAAATGCCTTATATGATTCAACCCCACTTTTGTGTTTAGACACAGCAACAGGCAGCCCAAGCCCACCTGGGAGTTTTCCAGTAACAATAAACACATAAGTGTTGTTGTTGTTTTTAAGTCACAGAAGTAGAAGTGGGCTATGGAGGAAGTGAGCCAGCTGGGCTAAGTGGGCTCAGGAAGCAGTTTATAGAGATAAAAGGAGAGACCTTGGAGCTTAGGAGAAAGAAAGATAAAGCAAATGCACCTGGAGGAAGGAGAGGGGAGAAGCCAAGGGTGTGCTTCAGAGAGAGGGAACAGCCCTGGGGAAACACGAGGGTGAGGAAAGGCACAGTGTGTTTAGGAGAAGAGCCCCCTCTGTCCTGAGAGTTGTTGTTGTTTTTTGTTTGTTTGTGGGTTTTTTTTGTTTTGTTTTGTTTTGTTTTTTAATCTGCTCTCTAACTGTAGGGATCTATGGAAGGTCCCAGGGGAAGATCTCCAAAGAATATTCATCAGCTTCACAGAAGTGTCCTTTTAAGGTTTTCACTGATTGGTCATTAGTCATAGCAACTGGTCCTGATGTCAGCAAGGGCATCGTCCCATCTGGCCTTATTGCTATCCAGGGCCTGGAGCTGAAACACAACTGAGAATTGGATGTTATATCTATTTTGACCAGACTTCTGTCTCTATGGTCAACAGACCCAATGCTTTGTCCCTAAGATTATTTGATGTGGGTCAAAACTTCATTGTCTTAAGGAACTAATGCTGAAGGGTCTGATTATGCAAGGGTTTATATGGGACTCCTGTGATGCTG
This sequence comes from Pipistrellus hanaki, assembly GCF_964339955.1. NCBI lineage: Eukaryota > Metazoa > Chordata > Mammalia > Chiroptera > Vespertilionidae > Pipistrellus > Pipistrellus hanaki. Next base: position 60,944,226 of record NC_140505.1, on the reverse strand, counting down.
TTCTCTGGATCCCTTGTTTCTCCTCTTAGGGGATCTACTACATGACTAGTAAAGAAAAGGTCAGGGGAGGTTCCAGACCCCCTAACTGGTGATAGGAAAGATCAAAGGGTGTAAATCACATGACCATAGATATTCTAGGATAGGGATGATGTCCTTGTTTCTCCAGTTTTGCCTGTTGCTAGACACCCAGGGCTTTTGGTCCTGGTGACATTCCATACCCAGCCTGTAGTTCCTCCTCTGTTTATGTCTATCTAACTAGCTACTACAATTTAACTTCATAAGTTAGATATTTTTTTTAAAATATATTTTATTGATTTTTACAGAGAGGAAGGGAGAGAGATAGAGAGCTAGAAACGTCGATGAGAGAGAAACATCGACCAGCTGCCTCTTGCACACCCCCGACCGGGGATGTGCCCACAACCAACGTACATGCCCCTGACCGGAATCGACCCGGGACCTTTCAGTCCGCAGACCGACGCTCTATCACTGAGCCAAACTGGTTTCGGCATAAGTTAGATATTTTTAATTTATTTGGTTTGCCTACGTGTTACCTGACTTTGAATGCCAGGTTTCTAGGTCTCAATGTCATAGAAACAAGTACCGAATTCTGTCCAGTATCAAACAGATAGAGTTTATTGAAGAGAATTTGTGCACAATGGAGTCTACCAGCAAAGAGAAGCCAAGTTCCTGGCAGGGTTCTTGTGGATAGCTTATATCAGGCCCTTGGGGTAAAAGTAGGGCTTGGGAATGAAGATGAGGTCAATTGTCCCAGGACTATTATCTGGTGGTGGTAGATCCCAGGGTCGTTCCAAGATGTTTCCCACAGTGAGCCACTCAAAGGGCTCATAAAAGAATGCATGTGCAAATATCCTAGTTAACCTTTAATTGACAAAACAATTTTGCAGAACATGATGTTAAGAAAGGTGTCATCATCATATATTCTTTCCTTTAAGGATGTGGTTAGGTTTGGTCAAGAATGAGTTCAGATGTCTCTATCCTACACTGTCTCATACACATTTGCCATTTATTAGTACTATTACCAGAGAATTGAATTTTTCTGTTGCTTGTGGGACTCATGTTTTGGGGGAACACTGGATTAAGCATTTTCAGACGCCTCCTTGGGAGAAGGAGATGTGATGAAAGATTTTATTTGCATGAAGTTACATTCCTCTGATTATAAAGTGCCAGGTCCAGCCAAAACTGGTTTGGCTCAGTGGATAGAGCGTTGGCCTGCGGACTGAAAGGTCCGGGTTCAATTCCCGTCAAGGGCATGTACCTTGGTTGCGAGCACATCCCCAGTAGGGGGTGTGCAGGAGGCAGCTGGTCGATGGTTCTCTCTCATGGATGTTTCTAACTTTCTATCCCTCTCTTTTCCTCTATGTAAAAAAATCAATAAAATATATTTAAAAAATAAAAATAAAAAAATAAATTGCTAGGTCCATCAATCCAGTCTTGGGAAAGGGCAGCTGTGGATTCCACAAAGCCAGAAGCAGGGCCAGTGTCCAGAGTTTCCTTTCCATGTTTCAGCCGGTCCAATACAACATCAGGCTAATTGAAGTCCATTAGTCCATTGTGTGGGTGGCACATGGCTGTGGGCCGTGTGGGCCAATGTGGGAGAGGGCGACCCCTGCAATGGGAGAGCCAGAAGTGCAGGCAAGTAGCAAAGGAGAGCCAAGAGCATATGTTCTTTTGTTCAGGAGCTTTTAAGCATTTAGGTTTCACACTGTTGCAGTGGCCATACCTGACTTGTTTCCAGGTGTGACTGACAGACAAGCACCTTCCCACGTCATTCAGACCTTACCGGGCAAGTGGGGCATGTGGGGCATGCATCTATTGTATAGTCCTTTCCTCCAGAAATCTGTGGGGAACAGAACTGGAGAGTGTTAAATTGTAGCTTCCTGGCAAATGCTTATATCATCTAATCTTCCCTTTACTTCTTTGCTGTTAAGTAATAATCAGATTATTAAAACAGTATCATTACCTGTTAAAAATTTTCACCTAATATCTAAGAGATCTTTACAACTAATACAGGTTTGAGTTAATTTAAATGGTATAATAAATCACCTCAAAGATAATTATTTTCAGGATACCAGGTGATACAGGAATAAAAATTAACCAAATATAAATTTCTACATTATTAGAAAAATGTATTTTTGTTTATAAGACTGAATCTACCCTTTAAAGAAAAATGCTCCTCACAGTAGTAATAGTATTTTCTAAAAGCAATTTCTGTTGTTTAGTCCTTTGCCAACCTGACAAGATTTCAGGCATACAAATTACAGGCTGCTTAGTTTAGCCAAATCAACTTGAAAAGTTCTGCCCATAAAAATCTCACTTCCCCAGCTCTCAAACAGATTTAAATGAAGAAAATCTGGTACTTAATGTTCTCCTGGTTAGGTTGCTTAGCGACCACTCCACCCTGCAGCTCACACTGTGGGTTAGGTGTAAATTAACTATTGCAATGCTTGCAGGATTACAATTAAATACACAAACACAGGTAATGAAATAACATGTTTGCAAAAAAAACCAAAAAACATTTGTCATATCTAAACATTTGTCAGACTAAACTCCTTTACAGTATCATATGTTTAGTTAACTTGTTTTTAAAAAGACTTATCTTCACTAATATAAAAGCGTTTAGCTTAAGATATCTGATATATATACATATGGTGATTTTTAAAGACAGTGATAAACACACTAAATAAGTAAATATTTTATTTGGTAATTTTTTGAAGAGAGATGACTTGGAAGTGAATAGACTATAGCTGTTTACCTTGTATTAAGATTATAACTTAAAATATTTTCAAAGAAAATGTAAACTATTTTATAATCTGCAATCTCCTATAACATATTTTCTTTTATAGTATACATCCTTTATTTTGTCAGATCTTGGGTTCCAGATCTCTTGTTATTATTAACAAGAATTGTGATCACTAAAACAAAAATAAAATAATTTATTGTCAAATGGCCTATTTCAATTTCGAGCCAAATTCTTATTTGATTGGTGTTCTTTTCTAGATCATTTATGCTTATTATTTCCAACTTGTGCCTGTCACAAAAATTCTCAACATTGGTTTTTTCAAAAACAAAGCATATTCTTACCTGTTTTCAACATGCCTGTAAATAATAATCCAGGTACAGTGAGAAAACATCTAAGCTTTGTTTAAATATTGTTAGCATATAAATATTCATTTACCAAAAGGCTCTTCCGTAGATGTTTATTTGTAGAATGTGTTATTTGAAGACATACTTTTTATTTTCTATTTTAATATATGTAAAACTAAATTAAATTATGAAATGTTATGAGTTTAAGTTATGTCTTGCCCTCTAGTTTTTATGTGTCTTAAATCTTATAGAGAACTTTGATTAAGTGGAGATAGTAATATAGTTAATTATTGAGATGTATTATTAAAATTAATTAACAACAGGAGTATCAATATTTAAAATATCTCATATAGGTTTAATACTTTCTGTGAATTATAATGCATTGTTTTTTTATCTATAGAAAAAATATTAGAGATAATTTTCAAAAAAATGTGGTGCTTTGGTTTCTTATCAATTTCTCAAATAAACATTACATTTTCCCCAAGGAGGGGAGAAATTATATAGATTCCCAAGTTGATTACAATCAGAGCATCATCACTGAAGAATGTTTAAAGTCCTAATTACTATTGATTAGTTCTTTTGCTACCTTTTAATCAAACGGAAAGCAAACATTTTCATTTACATTTGTGAAGTATCAAAACTTGAGAGTAAGCAGGTAGTACCTAAATTAAGAATGAGGCTGAATAACTTGCTAGACTGAGAATAGAATCAGAAGTACTGATTGTAGGTACAAAAATAGCAATATCGTGAACATTTATGACAGTATCTCTGTGCATGTAACCCAATAATTTTTTGTGCATCATGGTGGTGGAAATGATAAGGGTTAGCTAGCTAGCTTAATTAGGAAAGTTTAGGGAATAAAGAGGGTCCGTGGGAGAGGAATGCATAGAGGGGATTTAAAGATGCCAAAATGCTTATCTTACTCATCCAGAGGATAGAGAAATACCATAAGAGGAAGGGGGTCCAGAGGAATCATCTTGGCCTGAACAATTAAAGCAGCCCTGACCTAAGGATAATAAAGCATCTAGAACAACTGAAAGAAAGCCATAGGGAGGTCTAAAATATCTCCAACCCGGATAAATAAGACAACTAACGAGAGGAGAAGTGTAGATATAGGGGTCTTGAGAACTAATTATAGGGCCAAGGTCCCATGATAGGAAAGGCACAATAAGAGAACAGGTCTCTGGAATGTATAATGCCTCAAGACAAAGAAGGCATTGGACACTTTTCTTACGTGATCCCTCTGTCCCTCTGTGCCAGAAGGGATGGAGTTGAGGGCGTAGGGATTTAGAATTGGGGTTTTTAGAGGCAGTATTTGCTTGCAATAAAGTTTCTGCACTTTTCACCTACCACCTTTTGTCCATGGCTTTATTCTTTGAATTAATCTGGACAAGAACCTGGGGGGGAAATTGCCTTTGCATCCTGCTCAGTAAAGCAACTCGAATCACAAAGAATAAATTCTTGAAGTGGTAAATAAATAAAATATTTTATATTATTATACATTTCTCAGATTGTTCATTTTAATAAAGAAGACACAAAATGGATCACAGAGTTTCTTAAGTGGAAATTCAGTGCCTCCTTGTCTTTAAATCCTCTTATTGTTGTTGACCTCTTGGTCCCTTGTTCTGCTGAGTGTGCCCAAGGCAGTTTTTCCTGTCAGTGCCTGAAAAGGAGCATTGATTCTCTTCTAACTATTCAGTACAGCACAGACCGACAGATGAAGGGAGGTGCTAATGGCAAGATCCGGAGTAGAGAACACATTTTTCAGAGGCATGGGGAGGCATATACGATTCAGAAACAAAATTATTGCCTGCATTAAAGAACACACGCAGAGAGAAATTTATTGAAGAGTGTAAAAATAGATATAAAAAGCAGAGCTGCCAATGACAGAAAGATAAAGGAAAGAAAACGAGGTGTTCCTTGAATAAACAAGTAACATTTGGGTAAAGAGGGAGGAGGGCGAGGTGAGATGACAGATGGAGCTGGCTTCTAAAAGTGCAAGATTATACGAAAGAATTTCAACTTAACATTCAACAAAGGGCTAGAAGGTTCCCTTGCACAGACTGGAATACCTTTTCCTGTAGTAGAAAATGAAATATAAAAAGGCTTTATTATTGCACTGGAGCAGATAATTAGGCAATTAAAACTATTTAAATATGATAGAATATCAGAACTTATAAAGCATGCCTGCCAAGTTTTAACTTTTCAAGCTAAGACTTGGCTTTGGAAACATTATCCTTGCTTTTTCAAGTTGTTAGTGCTTTGTTGCTGACTAAGTCTGCATTTCATTATTGGGAATCAAGAATATTGAAGGAAGAAATAGAATGTATTCACAGAAGAAAATAATAAAATTATAAAGAATGCATATGTAGGAAGTGAAGAAACAAGGCTGGGCAATGGCACAAATAATTTGTGAATTAAAGACAATCCTATTAGCTGAAAACAGTCCTTTTTGAGAAAAAAGACTACTATTAAAAATCTTTTATAGTGCATAAATATACAACATACAAGCACTTACATAGCAAATTAATAAAATTATGCTACATTTTTATGAATGCAAATGTCTAACAAAGAATATTTTAGCACGAATGAAGTAAGAATTGAATTTAAGATTGATAGCAAAATTTCTAACAGATAAGTTTTTGTTTTTTTTTAATCATTAAATAATATGTAACCTTAGAATTATTGAATAATATTATATTTCACTAGAAAGAGATAGGGTAATTGGAATTTTATTTCTAATTAGGAAAAACATAATCATTGTAGGCAATTGTTTTTGTTACCCTCCTACAAAAATATAATTTTCTGTGGTTGTTTGACCATTGCTATAGCAACCTCAGGGTCTGGCTTGTACTAGAAAAATGAACTTAAATATTTAAGTCTAGAAGAATCCCAAGACCTTAATAAATGCTTGATTGCTTTATTTAACCACTAATAAGTTGCACTGAAAGTGTGAATGACATTGGGATTTTATGTTTTGGATTTTATATAATAATTGAATCACATTTCAAGAGAAGACTGTAATGTTTTGAATTTTCCAGCCATATATTAACATACAGTAAATAGTCTTATGGGTTAAACTATATAATTTATTTTCAATTTTATTGAGTTTGGTTTGTTACTTTTTGAGTAAAATTGGGCTTTAGTTTATGTATCCAAATAAATAATGACTTTTTATTTAATGTTAGTAAAAGATAACCATGGCCAAAAATTAGAAATGGAAATTCCCCAAAGACCAGAAATAAAATGGGTATCCAAAATATGAGGAGTTAAATTCACATGGCCCTCAGAGGGACAAGGAGTAGATGTAGATATTAGGGATAGGATTTAATACCCACACAAGACCCATAGTTAAATCTGGTCTAAATAAAGCGAGAAGCCAAACAGATGCTGCACTGTCTACAAATAAGAACTATGACATATCTGTCTGCTATCTTGGAGCCTCAACTGAAGACAGTTAACTAAATAGGCTAAAATAAAGGAGAATCAATGACTAAAAGATTGAAAACCTAAACTTTACTCAATGTCAGTTTTAGCAGAAAGAAAATGAAAATAAAATTTCAGACTGACAGCACCAGAGATCACAATGACATTTAAACCTCTAGTAAACCAACAATTGTAAGCAATGTTTTGGAATGCACCAGGAAAAGGTGAAAATGCAAACAACTTAGAAATACACAATGGAAGATAATTACTGCTGAAGATGAGCCCACAAAGAAAAACTATCTATACTAATAAAAGGGTAATATACTAATTAGACTGGGAGACCTTTTGGACAAAGCCTTGGTGGCAAACCAAGGCAGAGGCAGTTAGGGGAGATCAGGCCAGCAGGGGAGAGCAGTTGGGGTGAACAGGCTGGTGGGGGGAGGTAGTTGGGAGCGATCAGGCTGGCAAGAGGGGCAGTTAGGAGTGACTGGGCCTGCAGTGGAGGGCAGTTGGGGGCGATCTGGCCAGCAGGGGAGAAGTTAGGCATCAATCAGGCTGGCAGGGGAGTGATTAGGGGCAATCAGGTAGGCAAGCAGGTGGGCAGTTAGGAGCCAGCCATCCCAGATTGTGAGAGGGATGTTCGACTGCCGGTTTAGTCCAATCCATGGGATTGAGCCTAAACCAGCATTTGGACATCCCCCAATGGATCCCAGATTGAGAAGGTGCAAGCTGGGCTGAGAAACATCCCCTGCCCCCAGTGCTAAATTTTGTGCACTGGGCCTATGGTAAAATATATGGGAGTAGTACTACATGATAGGGTGCCTAAAGACTCAACCTAGGAAATCACACAACAGATTTTTTGTTGTTTACAATATTACTGATGTACCCCATCTTCCCCATTTTTGCCCCCCTCCACTAAGCCCAAGCAGTGACCCACCCCCCTGGCCTTCATAATGATACGGAATTTTTAGTCTGGAACCTGGATTCTTTGTCTGTTGGAGCCAAAGAATAATTCCACAGACAGAAGATGGTATAGAAAAGGTGGAAATTTATTAAAGAATAAGTACAGACTTTCATGTAGGGTGGGGGAAAGAGTCTCACGGAATGGACTCTCATATGGGGATGGGGAAAAGGTTCCCCTGAGTTCCTTTTCCCTGTGGCTTATAAAGGCTGCAGATCCTGGGGCCTTGATATCCCCTCTGATTGATCACTATTCCCTTAGACTGGTAACTATAGTAACTCCTGGGCTCAAAGGTGAAATGTTACATGTGACATATGAGGTTCTCCCCTCTCCTTCCTTATTGTTTCCTATTCCCTTTGGGATTTCTTCATCTCCTTCTGGATGAAGGGCTTCCTTCCCTTTATTTTGTAAACATAGACCTTTTGCTGTTCCCAGATCCCTCATTCTATGGAAAAGTACCTGTTGCAGCTTTTCACCTTCCCTATTCTGTGAAAATATGCCTTCTGTTGCTCTATAGCCCTGTGCTTCCTCCATGGTCCCCTTCATTTCCAAAATTTCTAAAATTTCCTAAGACCTGTCTTTTTCATTCCCAAAAAATTCCTGTTTCAATAACATTGTTGTCTGTGTCCATGGACTATGGCATATATGCATATATGTTATTTGGTTAATCTCTTATTAACACTTTCCTCTGAAATCTGTCAGTCTGTTCCATATATCCATGCCTCTGGTTCTATTTTATTCATCAATTTATTTTGTTCATTAGATTCCACATATAAGTGAGGTCATATGATTTTATCTTTCACTGACTGGCTTATTTTGCTTAGTATCATCATCTTTCAGGTCATCTATGCTGTCTCAAAGGGTAAGGAGATTCTTCTTTTTATAGCTGCACAGTATTCCAATGTGTCAATAAACCAAAGCTTTTTTTATCCACTCATCTGCTGATGATAACTTGGGCTTTTTCCAGATCTTAGCCATCTATATATATGAAAGTATAAGCAACCGACTGATAGGTCGGTAGCTATGATGCACAATGACCACAAGAGGGCAGATGCTCTGACCGGTAGCTATGATGTACACTGACCACCAGGGCCAGATGCTCAACACAAGAGCTGCCAAGCTGTGGTGATTTGGCAGCTGCGGTTCTCAGGTAATGCACCAGGAACCAGAGAGGAGGAAGTCCGCCTGATCTCCACAGCCAAGCCTAAGAACCCCACGATGCACGAATATGTGCACCAGGCCTCTAGTTATAAATAATGCTAATATGAACATAGGGGTGTATATATTTCTTTTCTTTTCTTTTTAAAAAAAATATATTTTATTGATTTTTTACAGAGAGAAAGAGAGAGGGATAGAGAGTTAGAAACATCAATGAGAGAGAAACACCGATCAGCTGACTCTTGCACACCCCCTACTGGGGATGTGCCCGCAACCAACGTACATGCCCTTGACCGGAATCGAGCCTGGGACTGTTGAGTCTGCAGGCCAACGCTCTATCCACTGAGCCAAACCAGTTTCGGTGTATATATTTCTGATTGGTGTTTTGGGATTCTCAGGATATTTTTCCAGAAGTGGGGTCTCTGGATCAAACAGCAATTACATTTAAATATTTATTTTTATTTTTTTGGTTAATCCTTATCAGAGAATATTTTTTCCATTGGTTTTCAGAGACTGGAGGTTGGGATAGAAGGGGAAAGAGAGAAACATCAATGTAAGAGAGACATACAGACTGGTTGCCTCCCACATGCACCCTGAACAGAGATTGAGCCTGCAACCAAATTACCTGCCCTTGACTAGGAATTGAACCTGAGAATATCAGTCTGCATACTAACAGGAACTGGTTGGAGGGGTGTCATGGGGGGGATACTAATGAATTTTAATGTAATAATATGCTAGTAGAATAGATATATATTATTTGCTATCTTATAACAGTGTAGACTATGCTATCTATTATAACAGTGTAGACTATGCTATCTATTATAGTAATGTGTTAGGGTAGGATATTATAGGTAATAATATATCCATATGTTATTGGTTGAATTTTTGAAACTCTAAATCCTATTACCTCAGAATATGACTTTATATGGAAATTAGAGGCCTGGTTTACAAAATTTGTGCTTGGGGAGGGGGCGTCCCTCAGCCCAGCCTCTCCTAGTTGAGGTCATACTGGGGTAAGATGGGCCTCTAATTCTATATGACTGGTGTCTTTAGAAATAAGGGAAATTTGTGACCCAAGCGAACACAAAGAGAATGCCATGTTAGGTGAAGACAGATATTAGTGATGCTTCTACAAGCAAATAATGCCAAGGACATAGGACAACTAATGAACTGTGGAACAGAATTTTTCCTTCACATCCCTTGGAAGAAACCAACTCTGCTAATATTGAACTTGGATTGTTAGTCTCCAGAACAGTGAGACAATACATTTCAGTTGTTTAACCTTTCAGTTTGTGGTACTTTTTATACAAAAGCTTTAACAAACTAATACACTATTATGCTATACTATACTATACTATACTATACTACACTACACTATACTATACTATACTATATTTTATACTATACTATACCATACCATACTATACTATACTATACTATACTATACTATACTATATGTAACATACTTACCTAATGTACTAATATATCTATACTAATGCAGTATGTCCTAAAAAATGTATACACACTTAACACTTGATAGCTCAATTGAGGTTTCTTTCTCTTCAGATTTAATCCATTGGAATTAATAATTATTCAAAGTGTGTATACATTTTTTGCAAGACATTTATATATCTCCCTACCTAATATAAAATGTAGGGTCATCATTCTGAAAGATACCATTCTGAAAGACACTAAGATAAAATAAACATGCATTTATTAAGTTAATGGAGACATAGTTTTATTTTATTCAAGTAACCTAAATGCAAAAACTTCAACTGTAATTGGGCTTGTTGCCTAATGTGGGTAAAGTCTATGCAAACATAATAGCTTATAGAAAAGTAATAAACAGTTGGAAGTGACCTTAGAGGTTATTTAATCTAGCTTCTGTCTCCGTGCTGAAATACTCTCCCTAAAATCCTGTACTTGCAGCCAATTACCTTCTTTCATGGGAGCAGACAGAGGGGGGTGACTGACTGCCTAAAGGCACCAGGGAAAAGTCCAAAAGAGGAAGTGATAATTAGCCCGAGTTGAAACATGGACAAGAGTGGCAAATTTCCTTAAGGCTGAAGTTTAGTGTGTGGGAAAGAGAAAAGTGGGAGGTTAGCACAAGAAGCTGGACCAGCCAATTTATGAAGTGTTTTAGTACTATCCCTAAGATCCTACCTAGCTTCTTAAGTGGAAGGGAGTTTTTGGAATGCTTTCTTTCTAAGAGTACAGAGTTAATGCACCTATTATTAGTAGGTATATATTTTAGGAAGCTCACACTTGTGAATGAATTGAATTGCTTTGAAGATCAGAATGCAAGCAGTTCAATCAATGGGGGGATTTTATTTGCTGGTTTAGCATTAATCAGTTTGCAGTTTTTCATTTGTTGTTGTTGTTTTAAATTTATCTTTATTGTTGAAAGTATTACAGATGCACCCCCCACTTTTTTCCCAGCCCCTTCCACCCAGTCCCCACTCTTTCCATGGGCTATGCATATATGCATATAAGTTCCCTGCTTGATTAATCACTTCCCAACCCCCACCCACTCCCATCTTCCTTCTGAGACTCCATAGTCTAGTTCATGCTTCTATGTCTCTAGATGCATTTTGTTCATCGGTTTATTTTACTCATTAGGTTCCACATATAAGTGAAATCATGTGATATGCATCTTTCTCTGACTGGCATAATACTCTCAAGGTCCCTCCAAGCTGTCTCAAAAGTTAAGAGATCCTTCTTTTTTACAGCTATATAGTATAAATGTACCACAGCTTTTTTTATCCACTCATCTACTGATGGACACTTGGGCTATTTCCATAACTTAGCTATTGTAAAATGTACTGCTATTAACATAGGGATGCATATATTCTTTCTGATTGGTGTTTCGGGTTTCTTAGGATCTATTCCTAGAAGTGGGTCAAAGGGCAGTTCCATCTTTCATTTTTTAAGAAAATTCTATATTATTTTTCATTGTGGCTGCACCAATCTGCATTCCCACCAGCAGTGTATTAGGGTTCCATTTTCTCCACATAATTGTCAACACTTGTCATTTGTTTATTTGTTAATGGTAGCCATTCTCACAGGTGTGAGAGGTTACCTCTCATGGTTTTAATTTGCTTCTCTCTGGTTATTAGTGACTGAGTATTTTTTCATGTCTCTTGCCATCTGTATGTCCACTTTTGAAAAGTGTCTATTTATGTCCTTTGCCCATTTTTTAATTGGATTCCTTGTCTTCCTTTTGTTAAGTTGTATAACTTTCTGATATATTTTGAAAATTAATCATATATCAGATGTATCATTGGAAGTTTCTCATTTGATAATTGTTACCAGTGAAACAATGAGACCTCTGCTCTTTTCTTCTTGATGGAAACATTTTAATCAAGAGATGAAGTGTAGAAAAGCAAGCAAGAATGTATGGACCACAGCAAAAATATCATTGGGCTCCTTAGAGGTTAGGGGACAGTGCCTGTGAGGGAAGAGATGGGGGAAGGGAATGGCTTGGAATGGCGTTCCCTAGAGGGAAATTAGGCTGAGACCTTTCTTTTCAGGGGATTTAAAGGCTGAACATTTAGGGGAGGTCTTAGGAGAGAATCAATAGAATATTCATCAGCTTTATGCTGATGCACCAAAAGGAGATTTATTCTCTTAATTTTCCTGTCCTTGGGTATGGTTGGCAAATGGCACTAATTGCACTAATGGCACAAATGGTCTCCCTGAGTAGGGTGATGTTAGCTATTTACCCTCTGTTTGGTGAGGAGAAGTAAAAGAAAATTACTCCTTAGTGTCCTTGGTTTAGGAAATATAAGATTTACTAGGTGGCTGCAAACTGCTGTTTAACCATGTCTCAATTTCCCCATTCCATTTGTCCTATAATTTTCTTAGCTATAATTTTAATATTGGACCTATATTATCACCACATCCCATTCCAATTGTATCACATGACACTCATTACCATGTTTCCTATACATTGGTCATACTAAAATTATTTAGTGTTCTACTAGAGGCCCAGTGAACAAATTTGTGCACGGGGGGGGAGGTGTGTGTGTGTGTGGGGGGGGGTTGTCCCTCAGCCCAGCCTGCACCCTCTCCAATTTGGGACCCCCTCAAAGGATGTCTGACGTCCCCTTTAGGTCTGATCCTGGTGAGATCGAGCCTAAATGGGCAGTTGGACATCCCTCTCACAATCCAGGACATCTGGCTCCCAATCACTCACCTGCCTAACTGCCTGATTTCCCCTAACTCCTTCTGCCTGCCAGCCTATCACCCACTAACCACTCTCCTGACAGCCTGACTGATGCCTAATTGCTCCCCTGCTGGCCTGATTGCCCCTAACTGCCCTCCCCTGCAGGCCTGGTCACCCCTAAAATCCCTCCCCTACCATCCTATTTGTCCCCAACCATCCTTTCCTGTAGGCCTAGTCCCCCACAACTGCCCTCCCCTGCTGGCCTGTTTGCCCGCAACTGCCCTCCCTTGCAGTCCTGGTCCCTCCCAACTGCCTTCCCCTGCTTGCCTGATAACCGTCCCCTGCTGGCCATCTTGTGGCTGCTATCTTGTGATCACATGGGTTGCAATGTCCACATGAACTGGGTTGCAACCCTTTCTACTTCCTTAATAAATCATTTTTGGTGATGAAACATTCAGTCGATATTATTTTTAAATTGACAAGTGGAAATAATAAAAAGTCATGGTCAAATGGTAAATAAATACATTAGTCATTAAAAATAAGACATAGAAACATCCTAGGCATTATATAAAAGCAAGTCCCATGTGTCATTTTAATTTCAACTAACGTTAATAGATTTTTGTGCTATAGGGTAAAATTTATTACCAAAATGAATCAACATTATAGCTCCAAGGAGAAAACAATGAGATTAAGATCTACATTATGCAAGACTATTATTAGCCCAGATCCTAAGTCCTCAATATGTAGAAAGTAATTTAAAACCAGTTTTATAGTTTACTATTCTCTGTCACAATTATGAGAAATATTACATATTATAACATTTAAATGTTACAAAATTTATTTTATAAATATTTTCATAATTTGTATATATTTTAACTATACCAAAAAGTTTGTAGAAAAGGTGGTAGAAAAGAATAAAGAGCATTTATTTCAGAAATGATTGCAAAGGAGGATTTACAAATTGTGTTCTAAGGCAGCGTTTTTCAACCGCTGTTCCGCGGCACACTACTGTGCTGCGAGATGTTGCCTGGTGTGCCGTAGGTGCAGACAAGACAAGAATTTTATAATTTTTCACTATTTTGTTTACTTAATATTTCATAATAAAGTAATTATAAAATACTTTCTTTGTGTTTATTTGATTCCTATTCAAGAGAATTACTTTATATATAGTCAATATAGGCACAGAGTTAAATTTTTTAACATTTTCTAATGGTGGTGTGCCTCGTGATTTTTTTCATGAAACAAGTGTGCCTTTGCCCAAAAAAGGTTGAAAAACACTGTTCTAAGGAAGACAAATCCCAAGCACATAAAGGGAAAAGCACAAGTTGTAACAAAAGAAAAATTTCTTATTTGCTATCTAACATGATGTGATAATTAGTTCAAAAAGGTCCAGGTGGTGAGATTCTGAAGTAAGCAAGTCCCAAGATATGCTTCTATGGCAAGCCTGAAAGTCCAAGAGTTCAAAGTTCATGTGGATCCTCTATGCAAATGAATGATGCTGGCTGGTCAAAAGGATTGGATCCTTTCAAGGTGAAGAGAGCAGATGGTTTGGTTGCCATGGTAAGAAGAGAGTGAAGTTTAGGATGTGCTTTCATGGCTGGTTAAAAAGTTTATGGGTGGGACAAGGATAAGGAAAACTTTTTCATGGCCTTTTTCCATTTTAGTTTCTTTGACATAAATGACTCTATAGTGGCAATTTCCATTCACAAGTATTTTCATGATTTACATATGCATGTGTTTTATTCCAAAAGATCCTTCTTGTGTTTTAACTACATATATTATCATCACTTATTTATGAAGCATTCAATGTAATTTTCTTAATCTGCTGAAATGTTATGACACTTGGAGATTCCATTATATACTCATGTAGATCTATTTATATAAATGCAGTTATCATATTCAATGCTATGACTCAATTTTAATATTTTTATGGTAAATTACCTTTGAAAGTATATGTGGTAGCTTATTTTAAATTAAAGTTTGAAACTATTTGCATCCCATGGAAGGTATTAGAAAATGTTTTTAACAGAAATGCCAGATCAAGCTTTAAAAGTAAGGAAACAAAGTGTCAGAAATATCTATTGTGGTTGTCCATAAATCAGTGTGTGTAGAATTTTAAATGTGACTTGTTCTAAATTAGAATTTATGAAAAGACTGTATAATCTTGAGAGCATGTCTTGACATTTAAAGTATATGCAGCAACTCATTGTATAAAAATGGTCTAGTTCCCAAGACAGAGGCTCAAATAAGTTATACACCGGAGAAACATCTGCAAAGCTGCTTGCTTTTGCAAAATTCTGTGTTTGCCAATGAAAGACATGGAACTATTCAATACAGAAGATAGTCCTAAAAAGTAGAATGAAAGCTAAGATAAAAATGTCTCAATAATTATATGTTATTGAAAAGGAATTTTTGGACTGGAACCCGGATTCTGTGTCTGCCAGAGCCAAAGAATGAATCCATGGACAGAGGTGGTATAGCAAAGGTGGAGATTTATTGAAGAACAAGTACAGACTCCCACATGGGGAGGGGAAAATGGTCCCACTGAGTTCCTTTTCCCTATGGCTTATAAAGGCTGCAGATACTGGTGCCTTGATATCTGATTGGTCACTATTCCCTAGACTGGTTACTATAGTAACTCCTGGGACCCTCCCCTATTCTATGGAAATATACCTCCTGCTGCTCTGCAACCCGTGCTTCCTCCATGATCCCCTTAATTTCTAAAATTTCCTAAACCTGTACTATTTTACCCTAAAATTCCTGTTTCATTTATGTTCAAAGGTCACTCATTATGTCAATAACTTTAAATTACAACTTGTTTTAACAATTGATGTTTATTCTTTGCAAGTATTTATAGCATGTAACTGGAATCTAGTGATATATGCTATTTGTATCTATTAATATTGTGAAAGAAAAGAGCCACATGCTAACCTGACAAGCTCATGGAAGGCCTGCGTGGCAGTTTTGCAAACCCAGAGACCTAAGAAAACCACAAAAGATGGTTTGAAAATTAAATATCTAACAGGTTATAGTAGGTAGTCCTGTCCCAGATAGTTCACCTGACAAAGATCAACTTTGGTCTATTTTACTGAGCCCATCTGCCTTCCTGCATCTGAGATAACATACCAGTGAGATGTCTGGGTAACTTGTAACTTCCTTTTTACCCCGGACCCATCAGGGCACAACAAATGGCCTCCAGACATTCCCTCATTGTTATTGTTATCAAGTTAATTGTCAACTGTTAATTATGTTAGAGAATCCCATATCCATCTCTGTAAAAGAAGCTCATGTCCATCATTTAACCTTTTATCCTATCCCAGAGGTTTCCCGGCTTTGCTCTGTCCCACCTCCCTAATCTATCACCAATGAATTTCATGTACCGTAACTCACCTACGTCCCTTTCCTTTGATTGCAATGTATAAATATAGAAACGTAACCCGCCATTCTCCAGAGCATTATCTCAGTCTGTTGAGGTTCTGCTTCCCAGCACATGTCGACAGTTTGGCTCAAATAAACTCACAAAAAATTCTATACAGATTTTAATGTTTTTCCCCCCCATTAACAATATCAAGAGATAGTATAACTTTTTATATAGACACATGCTGACATATATAATATTTAATTCATTGATTAGTTAATAGTTATATAATTAATGTTTTAAAATTTTCATGTTTAATTATGAGAATAATTAATGCATATAAAATTTAAGTTATGCATTCCAGTAATAAGTAGCAGATCTAGGACTGAAACTGATCTATCTTGGTCAGTGTTTTTTCAGTGAGACCGAAAGTATCACAGAAAATCCTTTATAACTTGAATCTTTCAGGTTCTTTTTGTCCTTTCAGTAGATATTATTATTTTAAATAAAACTCATAAGCAAATATATCTTCCTATAAGTATAGTCATTCTCCAGATGGAGAGTTATTTTTTTCTCAGTGTTTTCTTCAAGGCTACTTTCTCTCCACTATTCTTCATCTGGATAACAATCTCATCTTTTAAATCCAAGGAATTGTTTTCTCAGTGCTAAGGATTGCAAATCTCTGCAGTATTATCTCTGATCACCCTGACATACTCCCTTATTTTCTGTCTCATATTGCTTCTAGATTTGTGTATATGAGATTTTTATTTTGTTGCATTAAATTTGGAGAAAATTTTCAAAAATAGTATAAGAAGTTTCTGATTATCCTTTACACAATTCAGAAATTGTTTATACTTTTGTCAATTTCTCTTATTATTCTATGTTTTGTATATGCACACATATTTTTTCTGGACCATTTAAATAAGTGGGGGATTTTATACCCTTTTACCCCAAATATTTTAATGTATATTTCCTCAAACATTCTCTATATAACCACAGTTCATTATCAAAATTTGAAAAATTGATATTATTACATTTATTTAAGTCCATACTCAAATTTTATCAATTGCTTCCATAATGTCTTTAATAGCTATTTTATTCTGCTCCAAAATCTTGTGCAAGAGGACGCATTTATTGCCATTAGTTGCCCTGTTCTTTGAGGCTCTTTAAATCTGGAACAAAAAATCAATTTTTGTCTTTCTTGGTGTTGGCATTTTTTAGAATGTCCAAGATTGATTGTGTAGAAAGTGCCTCAGTTAAAGGTTATCAGATATTGCCTGATGATTAGATTCAGGATATACACAGAGTATTGTATGTTATACCCATATCAAGATATAGAACAATTTACTCACTCCAAAAGTTTCTTTCATGCTTCTTCTCAGTGAATCCCTTCTATTCCTCCTCCAAAGGCAACTACTGTTTGTTTGTTTTTTAATGTATTTGCTTTCTCTATTTTTGAACTTTCTATCTTAATATATAAAGAGGCAATATGCAAATTAGGCCTGGACACCATAACCAGACGACTGTTCACAGGGTGGGCGTGGCTGCAGGGCCAAGGGCAGAAGTCTGGGTATAAGAGCCATTTCTTCCCACCCAGGCAGACTCCCCCGAGGCCCACAGCCAAATCCCAATGCAGACCTGGGGTTTACTACTTAACTGGAGCCTGCTCCCCACATTCCTATCCCCTGCCCCAGGACTGTGCTGTCCACAGCAGAGCGCTCAGGCAGCATCCTGACAGGTGGGCAACCCAGAGAACCAAGTGGAGCAGGGGCTGCAAGGAGCCACGGAGCGGCGGGGCTGCCAGAGCCACGCTCCAGGGGTCTGTGGAGAGCACCCCAAGGAAAAGGAAGCTTTTCGAAGTGGCTGGCCAGGATGCTGGCGGCCCAAGGGGCGCAGAGCAGTGCTAAGGTAGGGTGCACCAGAGGGGGCTCAGGCCGGGGCAGGGGGCCAGCAGGTGGAGATCTGCCTCACTGGAGGAGAGCGAGGTTCTGCATTGGCCCCAAGACTGGAAAACAAGAGGCAATGACTACCGGCGTGGAAGGATGCCCAGGCAGAGTGGCGCAGACCTGCAAGCCCCGAAGCAGGGGTTGAGGGGTGGCACCTCCTTAGTGTAGGGGTGCCGCACTGCAGGGGTACCCCTCTGTGGCAGGTCGGAGTAGCTCCCAGCACTAACTGGGCCTCGCTGAGGCCTGCGCACTTGAGAGACCACCACTCCTGCTCCCACCTGGCCCAAAAGCAAGCTCCGTCCCCAGTTTTTCGCCCTGCCCTGCCCCACTGCTGAGCTTGCCTGCATGGTGAGTGGGAAGCCTACTATCTGTTCCCCAGAAGGGGGGGGCAGTCAAGAATGGGGACGTTGGGTTGGGTAGAGGAAGAATGTGGAGCATCCACGATGAAGAGCTGCTTGAGAACCAGGCTTGGAAAGCTCATGGGGAGGTTTGTTCTGTTTGCCCCATGGCTGTCCCTTAGGAAAGGCAGACAGCACAGTTGTGGGGGCTCCCTGCACGCTGAATCCAGTTCTACAGCCAACTGGGATTGGCCTCAGTGTCCTGGTCTGTAAAATGGATGAAGCGTGTCCCCATGCCTTCACTGAGCTTTGATGGCCAAGTGAGATACTATAGAAGGAAAATGAGGGAAGAAGTGAGAAAGAAAAGGAAGGGCGGGCAACACAAAAGAAAGACTGGAAGGAACCTGTAAAGCCATTGTCACTGAAATAGGGAATATAGCCAACAGTGTTGTAATGATGGTATAATGCCAGGTGGGTACTGGAAATATCGGGGAACACTTTGTAAAGTATATGATTGTTTAACCCCTGTTCTGCAACTAATATAAAACCTGAAACCAATACAAAATAATATTGAATGTAAAATAAAAATTGGAGTGAAATGTTTTATAAATTTCAAAGTTTAAATAAAGCCTGTAAAGGAAGGAAGGGGGAGAATAAAAATAGTGTTTTTCATTTTACCACTTTATTGTCTTTTAAGTATATAAAAAAGACAGTTGTTTTTATATGGTGCTTTTAAACTTTTCTAAGTCGTTATCTCATTGGATGTTCAGGGAAACTTAAAAACAAGATAATAATTCCCTCCACTGTTCAAAGAAAGGAAATCTTGGTGTCTGGCCCCAATGATTCAATCATCAAGCCCTTATTGTAAAGCAGGGTTAGTGAAATTTTCTGTGAAATGTCATATCTGTACTAATAAAAGCATTGGGGGTGATCAGGCCAGCAGGGAAGCAGTTAGGCATCAATCAAGTCTGCAGAGGAGCTGTTAGAGGGCAATCAGGTTAGCAGGCAGATGAATGGTTAGGAGCCGGTGGTCCCAGAATGTGAGAGGGATGTCTGAGATTGGATAGGGTGCAGGCTGGGCTGAGGGACTTCCCCTCCCCTACATGCACAAATTCCATGCACCAAGCCACTAGTATATAATATTCTAACCAACTTCTAAGACTTTGTCCATTTTTTTTTCTTTTATCCTTTTTATTGAATATATTGGGGTGACACTGGTTAACAAAATTGTACAGACTTAAAAAGAACAATTCTACAACATATCCTCTGTATACAGTACTAGGTATTCACCACCCCATCAAATTTCATGTTTATTAAAAGTACTTGTGTATGAGTAAAACTATTTAAGTTTAGTAAAATCAAATTGCTTTTTAAAATTATTTTATTATTATTTTCCTATGGCTAGATAATTTGCTTAAGGTTGCAAAGTTATTAAAATAATGACAAGTTGGATTTTCCCCCCATACAGATGATCACATTTTCTAGCTCCATTTGTTAAAAAGTATTAATCCTAAAACACCAGTCAGAAAGAATATACACACCCTATGTTCATAGCATTATTATTTACAATAGCTAAGATCTGGAAGCAGCCCAAGTGTTCATCAATAGATGAGTGGATAAAAAAAATCATGGCATATTTACATAATGGCATACAATGCAGCTATTTAAAAAAATTTAAGAAAAGGACCTTTTACCCTTTGAGATGCTATGGATAGACTGGAAGATTTTATGCTAAGCAAAATAAGCTAGTCAGACAGATCAAATATTACATGATCTCATGTATATGTTGAATATAACTAACAAAGTAAACTGACAATCAAAATAGGTTCAGAGACATTGATATATGGAAAAGACTGACAGAATTCAAAGGGAAAAGGTTGGGAGGGACAGGAAGACATTAACCAAAAAACTTGTATGCATATATGCGTAGCCCATGGACACAGACAATGGTGTGATGAAGGCTGGGTGGGGGCTGTGTGAAGGGGGACCGAATGAGGGAGGGAAAGGGGAGACATCTGTAATACTTTCAATAATAAAATAAAATATTGACCCCTATTCATTGAATGGCTTGAGAACCATTGTAGAAAATCAATGTCTCAGTCTATTTCTGGGCTCTATGTTCTCTTTGTTAAAAATTTTTTTATTTAGTTATAAAAATAAATTATTTTAGGATACCTTTAGCCTTATATTGAAGTCAAGCCATCCATATTGGTTCTTCTTCAAGATTTATCTGTATGTAGTAGGTCCTTAATATTCCCATATGAATTTTAGAGTCTACTGTTGTTTGCTATTAAATTAAAGTAAAACAAACTCAAAACTTATTGCTATTAGGATAGATACTGAGGTGAAATATAGATCAATTTAGAGAAAGTGATGATTTGTACATTTTGAGCCTTCCATCCATGAATATGATTTATCTCTCCATCTCTGGGTCTCTTTAAATCCTCTAGCAATATTTTGTAGATTTTAATGAAGAGAACTTGTCAACCTACACCCAAATTTTTCCTAAGATATATATTTTAACATGATTATACATTTACTTTTAAGCTATATTTTTCTATTTTGCTCCAAACTATGGAAATTAAATTGATTCTTATATATTGACTTTGTATTTTTCAAACTTGCAGGATTCACTTAAAATTGTTGTTTTATAAAGCCCTTTGGATTTTTAAAAATACAGATATATATAGAGAGAAACATAGATTTGTTTTTCCACTTATTCATGGACTCATTGATTGATTCTTATACGCACCCTGACTGGGGATATCTTCAACCTTGGAGAATTGGAATGATGCTCTAACAAACTGAGCTACCTAGCCAGGTCCAATCTTAGGGTTTTTTTTTTTTTTTGTGTGTGTGTGTTTTTTATTTTATTTATTTTTCTTGCCATCTATTGTGATAACTTGGTTTCCAGTAAAATTTTGAATAGAAGTGTTGAGAAAGAATTTGCTTGCCCTGTTTACTACATTTGGGGGGAGGGGGGGAAGGAGGAATCACTAAATATTTCAGAAATAACTGTTAGATAAAGATGTTTTAGATGCTTCTATTTATTTCTAATCTGCTGAGTTATTTAACCATAAATGTTTACTTGATTTTGTCAGATGATTTTTTTAATCTACTGAGATGGCCATATAATTGTGCCTATTTTAAAAAATACTGTAAATAATGATTGATTGATTTTCATCAGTTAATCATTTCTACATTCCTGGAACTGTTACAGAAAAACCAAAGAAGAACAAAGCAATACTTAGAGTGATGGAGTTATATTACTCGTGGGTCCAGAGGAAAACAAATAATTATGCCAAGACAGACAAACATCCATACTCACACTCTCTCAGTAGACTAGCCCAAACTGGAGCTGAGCAGATAAATGAAACAATGCCCAACTCCCCAGATGGGCTTGGGGGCACTCCAGGCACCCATGCCCCAGAACAGAATTCTTGATCAACATCTTGGTGAGAACCTACTGGAGGAGTTAAGCCTGCTTCCAGTCCCCTCTTCTCGGTAGCAAAGTGGCTAGTCCCACACAAACAAACAGCAGAGGGAACTCATAATTCCTTCATTCACCTCCAGAGTCCCACATTTATATACTAGCTAGTCTGAGTTTTTTACTTCTACAAGATATTTACCCAGAGTTTAAACAGTCACCTGATTCCTAACTCCTGATTAATTTGCCTGAGGAAGCCATATGGCTTCTGGGGAGTGGATCAAGCTCCTCCTTCCACTCACTTGGAGTGGGCTGAACTGACAGGGTCCCTACCTTACAGACTCTGTTGACAGATCCAGAAGTATCTGTCCACTCTCTCCAGATGCTGGCCAGGTCCTGGGCTGAAGTCTGGGAACGCCTGGAGTTGCCCAGTTCAATTCTACTAAATCAGCAGAGCGGTACCTCCTGGAGGCCCATCTGGCTCCCTGGGCCCCTAACCTGACCCATTCACCGGAGGCCAAAAAGCCAAACTCAGTTGTTCCTCAGTTCAGGGAACCAATAATGTTACAGAAAACTGAAGAAGAACAAAGCAATACTTAGAGAGATGGAGTTACATTTATTACACGTGGGTCCAGAGGAAAACGTCTTTCAAATTCTGGGCTCCAACATGTAGGAATTTTCCCTATTTATATGTTTTTACCTTCTTTGTCTCCGAAATATTGGGTGTTTCTGGCCCCTTTTGCAAATTCTTAAAGAGCCCATATGTGCTGGGCCTTGAGACCTCAACCAGAGTCCTGGCCTGGCGCCAGCACTGATAACCTTGTCTGGGGAAGGTTTAATGGCCTCTCTGAAGTGGGAGTAGTCTTAACAAGCAAGAATTTACAGAAGCCAAATAGCAGGGTTAAAATTTCAAACAGCAGTTTTTATATAAGATATATGCTTTAGAACAAAGATAACTTGGACATTTTACATGGTATTTTATCATATGTAGATTAAGTTTATCTTTTTATGTTGTCAAGGATTTTATCATCTACAATATATTTATGATAGAATTTGTACCTTTTTGATAATTTTTAAATCATGTTTTAATATTAAGTTTATGCTGGTATCATTGAATGAATTAGGACATATTCCCACTTCCTCTGTATTCTGAAAATATTTGGATAAAGTTGATTTTATTTCTTCTTTCAGTTTTTTTTTCCTATAAAGTTATGAATGCCTAAAGTTTCCATTGTGTAAAAATTTGAATTCACTTGAAAATAAATAAAAATAAATGCCCCTGACATCAGATTGGTTTATTGACTTATTTATTGTATTCTAATCTTGTCAGAACTTTACTTAGTTTGAATGTTGTGCCTGTTTGAATGCATGTGAAGCTGTGAAATGCTCCTTTGCCTACTTCCAACTGTTCATTAACAATGCTTTAATCATTCCTAGCTTTTGTGCCCTGGAACTAATTCCTAATAAGGCACAACTGTGCCGTATGTAAATGAGAGGAGAGTTGATTTTTTTTCTTCTTTAAATTTAACTTCATTTTTTCATTTCTCTTATTCATTAAAGTAAGGAAGAAATAAATTCATGGGCTACTTTTTTCTAACATCATAGTGTTCTTTGAAAGGAGAAGTTGTAAAAAGTTTCTAAATAAAACTGACTAATGAGTAAATTTCAAAGAAGAGCTAATGCTGAAATACTCTTACTGCTCACCTCATCTTACTTAGTAACGTGTAATAAGGTGAAAATAAGTTGTTTTTTTGTTGTTGTTGTTTTTTAATTCTCACCGAAAGATGTGTTTATTGATTTCAGAGAGAGGAAGGAAGAGAGAGAGGGTAAGAGAGAAACATTGATGTGAGAGAAATATCTTTTAGTTGCCTCTGATATGCATCCCAACTGGGGACCCAATTAGCAACCTGACTAGGAATCAAACCTATGACATTTTCAACCAACTGAACCACACAAGCTAGGAAAAGGTTTATGTTTTAGGAGTGTGGTGTTTATAATTGGCTATAATAATATGGTTTATATCAAGCCAATGTAAAAATTCGTGAACACACTACTAAGGAATGCAATTAACCCTTGTAATATTTTCCATGTTCACATAGAAATGAAACAATTTGGCTGGGGAGAAATGGATATTTTGTTGCTTTCTGTAATAAAATCAAAATGATGCACTTACCTCACTTAGCAATTATTGTTAACATAGAGTCTGGCAGCCCTAGAAGGATTAAAATATATGAAAGTAGACATTAACTGGAAATGTGACATCTAACAGTTTATATACTGTATAGACTTAGATATTTGAGAATAACATGGTGACTCTAACTGTGCCAAATCAGAAACTGTTTCCCTTTTGTCAATTCACTTTCTATTGAAACCTAGAAATCAATATAGAGTATGTGCTGTTTGTTTGTTTTTGGGTTGCATATTATTTAAAGAAAAATGTTGTATTTATTTCAAAACATATAAAAACCTCACATATTAATCTTTTCACCATCAACAAACTTTTTGATATTTTAAAAATAATATTACTCAATATTATTTGTTGTACTTTTGGCTCTCTCTTGAATAGTGCTTATTAAATACTAGGGGCCCAGTGCAAGAAGATTTGTGCACAGGGTGTAGGTCCCTCAGCCTGACCTGCACCCTCTCAAATCTGGGAGCCCTCAGGGGAGCACTCTCCAATTTGGGAGTTTCTGTCTGTCTTTGCAATCATATGAGCAAATTGTTTGAGACCCCAACTCAGTTTGATATGTTGCTCACAGAATAATAGACTTTTTTTTTCTTTACTTCATTGGTGGAAATTTCCTGGAAGTTTTAGGATATCTTCCCTTTAATTTTTTCTAGACATTCTGATTTTACTTATGTATTTCACCTTTGTTTTCCCTCCATCCCCCACTGCAACAGTATCTTGCTCCAGGCTGACTTTGATCTAGTGTCTAAGAGATTCGTCTGCCATCAGAACTACTATTCCCAGAATTCTTCCGAGCGCTCTTGGTTTTCCCTTCCTGCTCTGTCTCTATCCCTGCTCTGCCAAGTCCTCCAAGCTTCCAGCTCTTCCTCTCTGCTCTCTGTCTGGTGTCTCTGTATGCAAATTAACCCACCATCTTTGTTGGGTTAATTTGCATACTCACTCCTGATTGGCTGGTAAGTGTAGTGGAAGTATGGTCAATTTACATGTTTCTCTTTTATTATATAGGATGTTATTTGGAAATATTTGAACTATTACTGTTAAATATTAAACAATTAAAACATTCCACTATTATTAGTGATTGTTCATTCATTAATGGACATGAATTTCTCAAAAGCCCTAATGAAATTTATGTTAGAAGTGTTATATTGCTCTGAAGTCTGAGTAACTTCCAGTTTTTCCATAAAAAGTTCTTACTGTGTGAAGAATTGAAGTTATAGAATTTTAACAAAGACTTTTTACTCACTTGTGAGCACAGATCTAAATTTACCTCTGTGGTTCTCTGATGTCTTTTAAAAATAGATGAGAAAAACAGCCAGTTTAAGATGTCTAAAACATAAAATTCAGGGCCTTAAAATATATTTGTTCAATTTTATTACTGTATCAATATTTGTAGGAATTGGAATTATTTTTTGATTCTTATAAATTTTTGATTTATCAATTTTTCACTTGAAATGACTTTGATTTTTTTTTGAAACAACATACTTTCCTCTTTTCTTAGCATTATATTGTGATTGAATCAAATTAAATGACACAAGCAAAATATATTAGATTTGATTTTTTTTTTCTTTTCAACTTGTTGAATAGGAAGGTTACTCACTGTTTCTGATAGTGAATTTTTCATTTAGAAGTATGAGCAAGGTAAAATGTTCTAGTACCTTGGCATGTAGGTTATTACTGCTATAAGTATATTTCACCATTTGACTTCAGTTAATTTTTCCAGTAAGTTGTCACAAATTCAAGAAGCAGAGGTACTCTTCACTTAAAAATAATGATATTGTATTTTCTGCATGTTTTTTCACAAAACCTCTTTATTTAAATAAATTTCATAGAGCATGCTCTTATTAGGTAGTCAAATATGATTAGTAATTTTTAAAAAAAGGAAAAATACTTTATCATTATAAGACTGAGATAGTGACATAAATGATAATATGTTATATTCTTAGTGGATATATTACACCATATTACTTATAATGCTGCTGACATTTTTGAAAGTAAAATAGTATTTAGACTTGAGGGGAATGTGCAGAAAAATGACAGCAATTTAATGGGTCTTGATGCATAATCATGTGAAGGTAACTAACATATTGAACCTACATTTTGTCCCTTCTGGTGAAGTATAACTATGAAACTATGCCATGATAATTACTTTTAGTAAATTACTGACATTATTAAAGTGTACTGAATGCACAACTTTGGGCTTGCCCCAGTTTGTCACCATAATTTTCTCTTTTACTTTGGGATGGTGTTCTCCATGGAGGAATGTTAAATCTTTCCCATCCCATAAATACGTGAGCACAAACCCATGATTTATTGTAATTTAGCTTCTGTTTCTGTGAAGGAGGTTTACTGTGCTGAGAAAACTCATTAATCTCATTCAGAGCTTGTAGTATAAACATAACCTTTACAATATATTACAGAACAAATTATGTATTTGTGTGATTTACCACTTGTGTTTTAGAAAGAGAACAAATTGTACTGTTTTTTTTCTTCTACTTTTGGTTTAAATACTCATTGACAAATTTGCACTATTAACACAAACCAGGTATGAAATACATTATTTTTCACTTTGACATTTGTTTTTAAGTTTTTACTCACTATAAAAAGAAATATTGAAATGTGATTTGACATAAAACAAACTACAAAGTAAATCTGTCTTCTCTGGTATTTGCTCATATAAAATTGGCTTATAATTCTGAATGTAACTATGAACACAATTAAACTCCATTTAACTTTCTACAGAAATTTCATGAAAAGAAAAGATCTTAAAACATTATACCAATTTAATTTGTGCAGAATACATTTTTTATTTTCTGTTCTATACTATTATTGCAATGTCATTATAGATTCTCTGATACTGATACCTACCAGCTGATTTTTAAAGGTGTAATTGCACTAATATAAAAAAGTCATGCTATCACCTTATGAGATTTGTTCTAAATCATTTTTTCATTTGTTTCATTTGTCTTTGCAATTTTCTGAAAATGTTATTTTGTATCATTTCTATTCTTTACAAACATTTTGATTAAAATGATAATTCTCAATTTCTTACCTCAAATTAGACTTTCTCAATTGTGAAAGCATTACAGCATCATTTACTGGTTTT
The DNA here is from genome assembly GCF_964339955.1 of Pipistrellus hanaki. Classification (NCBI taxonomy): domain Eukaryota; kingdom Metazoa; phylum Chordata; class Mammalia; order Chiroptera; family Vespertilionidae; genus Pipistrellus; species Pipistrellus hanaki. Next base: position 60,917,051 of record NC_140505.1, on the reverse strand, counting down.
CAAAGTGATAATTTCAACAATTATTGTAAGGGAATATTGCTTTTGGGGATCACAACATGCAGTATAAACACTTTTTATTAGGTCAGATGCCTAATTTCTTGTTTGGTTTTCCCTTTGTGCTTCTAAACCATGGACTAGAAGAAGGGGTATGGCAAAATATCCTCTAGACAATTTACCTTTGGTACATTATTCAATCAATTTCCATAGGCTTATCCTTGCAAAAATTTGTTCCAGATTATGATAGTTGATTGTCAGTCCTACTGTTCTGCATTCAAACAATTTATTACTTTTGGCCGTTAGTGAATAATTAGTAGGATACTGAAAAATATTGCACCAATAGCTCTAGCCAGACTCATTTATTATCAAACTATCTACTCAGAGACACTGCTCCTATTCTTCTCTGTACATGACTAATATGAACACAAATGTAAGAATTTGTAGTTTAATTCCATTATTAATATCTTTGATATCCCCTAACTCATTGAGACTGCATTTACTTTTGAATATTATACAACATATACTTAAATACTCATAATAGATATCAGAATGATAAAATGTGGCAGGACATAGTGTACAAATTCACTTACATCTTACTAGTCTATATGTTTTCCAAATTAGTGCTATTTTATTTAGGAAAACATGTTGAAAATAGACTTTAAGAGTTCCATTATCCTTAATGTTCTTATATTTGTAAATAAAGCCTGAAAATTAACTGGAAAGTTGCATCTACTTGTAAAATCTGTTATCAGGTATTCTAGATAATAAAAGACAACTTGAGAGAGCGGATCTTCAGTTCTTTGGGGCATAAGCTGTTGAGTCATTTCAAACTAAAGATATGTGGATTCAATGCTCTGCTTGGTTTGGCTCAGTGGATAGAGTGTCAACCTATGGACTGAAGGGCCACAGTTTCAATTCCAGTCAAGGGTACATGCCAGGGTTGTGGGCTCAATCCCCAGTAAGGGCGTGTAGGAGGTAGTCAATCAATGATTCTTTCTCATCATTGATGTTTATATCTCTCCCTTTCCCTTCCTCTCTGAAATCAATAAAAATATATTTTAAAAAGGTATGTTGATTTAAGATCAATGAGAATGTACACATGAATCTTATACAATTATTTTATATGATTAGCATGCAATTTCATAAATATATAAATTCTCAGATATCTAAAACTAATGAATCAATGTTAAAATATATACAAAGACATTTTAAAAAATGCTCCCTGGCTGGTGTGGCTCAGAAAGTTGAGCATCATCCCAGGCACCAAGAGGTTGTTGGTTTGATTCCCAGTCAGGACGTATGCCCAGGTTGAGGACTTGGTCATAGTGGGGATATGAAGGAGGCAGTTAATTGATGTCACATCAATGTTTCTCTCTCTCTCTCTCTCTCTCTAAGAAATAAAAAACTTTTCTTTTTTTTTAAAAAAAGGCAAAAGATGGGAGAGAATCCAAGATGGCTGCCTAGGTAAACACCTAACTGCAGCTGCACACAACAACTTCAATAAAATACAACTAAAATATAAAATGGACATTACCCAGAACCACAAGAAAGTCACTGTCTGGAAATTCTACAACAAGAAGGAAAGAGAAAGCCAGAAGGAAAATCAGAGGAGCTGTAAAAGCCTAAGGTACAGAGACATGCTGTGCGCAGAGAGAACAGAGCCGGAGAGGAGGGGGAGGCTGAGTGCCTGGCTGGCATTCCCTAGCGGGAAGGAGATAAAAGCTCCGGACTGTGCGGAACCCCAGTTTGGACTGCTCTGAACCCCAGTTCTAGGCCAGACCCCAGGGACCCAGGCTCATACAGAGGGAGCTGGGCTGTAAGGCTGAAACCCGAGGGGGCTGCAAAAGGCAGAGTCCCCAGAGGCGTGCACATTGCGTGCAGAGAACAGACGGTTGGCTGTGCCTCGGGATTGCCCTGGCGGGAAGGAGACAAGCTCCAGACTGCTCTGAACTGCACTTCCAACCCCATTTCCAACTGAACTGAACCCCAGTTCCAGGCTCATTGGGGGAGAGCCTAGACTGTTTGGTAGCAGGCGAAATTTGAGGGCACCTTTCTCTCAGAGGTGCTTGCAATGAGTACTGAAGGACCCTGAGGAATTCTGAGACTCAGGAGCCTAATAGGGCGTGGCTGACAGAAGCCAAGGCTGTAGGCTCTACCCTGAAACTCCACCCTATCCAAGCTGAACACAGAGACTTTTAAAGCTACAAACTCAAGGAAGTTGCGAAAATGCTGAGACAAGGAAATAGATCACAAACGAAAGAAATGGAGGACAAAAAGCGACTGGATATAGAGTTCAAAACCACGCTTATAAGGTTTTTAAAGAATTTCTTGGAAAAGGTCGATAAGACCTATGAGGATATGAAAAGGGATCAACTAGAAATAATAAGGAATCAACAAGAAATAATAAGGGACCAACAAGAAATAAAGAATACATTGTCTGAAATAAAAAATATTATACAGAGTCCTAAAAACAGAATGGAAGATCACAAGAATTAAGTCAAAGATTTGGAACATATAGAGCCAGAAGACACTCCTCCACAGAAGCAAGAAGACAAGAGAATCCAGAAAGTTGAAGATAATGTAAGAAACCTCTGGGACAACTTCAAGTGAACCAACATCAGAATTATGGGGATTCCAGAAGATGAGAGAGAGCAAGATATCGAAAACATACTGAAAGAAATAGTGACAGAAAACTTCCCCCACCTGGTGAAAGAGTTAGACTTACAAGTCCAAGAAGCACACAGAACTCCAAACAAAAGGAATCCAAAGAAGACCACACCAAGACACATCATAATTAAAATTCCAAGAGCAAAAGACAAAGAATATTAAAAGCAGCAAGAGCGAAGCAGGTAGTTACCTATAAATGAGTACCCATATGATTGTCAGCCGATTTCTCAACAGAAACCATGCAGGCCAGACGGGAATGGCAAGAAATATTCAAGGTGATGAATAGCAAGAACCTACAGCCAAAAATACTCTACCCAGCAGAGCTATCACTCAGAATTGAAGGCCAGATAAAGAGCTTCACTAATAAAAAGAAACTAAGGAATTCATCACCACCAAATCAGAATTATATGAATTGCTGAAGGGGGTTCTTTTGGAAGAGAGAGTAAATAAAGATAAAAATTATGAACAACAAATACGTAACTATCAACAAGTGAATCTAAAAACCAAGGAAATTTAAAAAAACAAAATCTGATGAATAATATTAACTGTTGAATATAATAGAATCAGAAGTATGGAAGGGTAGTGAACTGATGATTCTCAGGGGAAAGGGGAGAGGGGGGTGTGGGAAGAGACTGAACATAAACTGTGCACCTATGGATGAGGACAATGGGGGGTGGGAAAAGGGCAGAGGGTGGGGTGGGAACCTGGTGGATGACAGCAATGGAGGGGGGCGAGGAAGAGGAACATTTGTAATAATATGAACAATAAAGATTTATTAAATAAATAAATAATAAATAAATAAGCAAAAGATGGATCTTAAAATTTACTCTTTGTTTATAGGTTGAAAGTTTAGTACCTGAGTTGACCTGAATTGAAGGGTGAGCTTTATAGTAAAGTGAGTAATGTGGTGCTGTTATCTACACTAATTAAAGAGTAAGATGCAAATTGACTGTACCTTCATGATGCCCACCAGCCAATCAGGACTGAGTATGCAGATCAACGCAACAAATATGGCAGTTTAATTTGCATGCACAGGAGCTAAGCGTCTCAGCCACTCTGGGCCACTAGGCTGCAGCTCTGGCTGGACGGAAATTGGTGCCAGCAGCCTGGGGAAGGAAGGCCCATTCTTGCATGAATTTTGTGCATCAGGACTCTAATATATATATATATATGAAAGCCTAAGCAACTATCTGACCATCTGACCATCCAACCATCTGACCACTAACTATAATGCCATCCAACCATCTGACCACTAACTATAATGTGCACTGACCACCAGGGGGCCAGATGCTCAACACAGGAGTGAAAACCATAAGAATTGAAACATGGAACAGAGGGAAGAGGGAAGGAGGAAGTCAGGAAGAGATTAACCAAAGATCTTATATGCATACTAGAGGCCCGGTGCATAAATTCTGCACTAGTGGGGTTTCTCGGCCTGGCCTGCAGCCTCTTGCAATCTGTGACCCATCAGAGGGTGCATGAGAGCAAGTTTCAGCCAAATCTCGCAGGCCAGGCTGAGGGACCCCACTGGTGCACAAATCAGTGCACTGGGCCTATTAATATCTTTATATATGGGTTCCCTCTTTAGCACATCCCTACTGCTTCAGTCCTCCATTCACCCAAGTCCCAAGTTTTTCTGCAGTTGTACCCTATGGTAAGAACAGTGGTGATTGTTTCTGTACTGAGAGCAACCTTTCAGAAATTGGTGGTATGATCAATGTGTATTAGTAAACTATGATAAGTAACCATATAAAATACCTTCCTAGTCTCTGGCATTTTATAGTAAAACAAAATGTTCTGCCACTTGCTGATTTCATTAGGTCAGCAACTTTACTGATATTATTTTTGCAAGCATTAAGCTTTTTGATGCCACAGTAAATAAGCTTTATTTTCTGTTTAAAACAAGTACAGAAAAATAGTTGTTATGTGTTAAGTGCTTATCATGCATGAAGCACTAATGATGCTTTGCATGCCTCATCTCAAATCCTTAGAAGGGCTATGTTCAGCCAGTTTTATCAGCATTTTATAACCAGGTAAGTGAGGCTCGAAATGCTTAAGACTTTGCTGAGTATAAAGCCAGCTTGCAAAGCCAGGTCCTTGAGACCACAATCCTTTCTCTCTCTAAAATGTACAGTTGCCGTTTAACACTATAGTCTTCTTTCTCCATGTTCAGGTCATTTTTGTTTTTGATCAAGAGCTAGGATTGAACAAAGTTATTCTGTTAGTGAGTACAAGTTTCATTCTTCAGCATAATGTAGAGAAACTTGTTGTGCGTGAGGCTTCTTTCTTTCTTTCTTTCTTTCTTTCTTTCTTTCTTCTTTCTTTCTTTCTTTTATTTTTTATTTATTTATTTATTTTTGTCCAGAACTTTTTTCAATATGGAACCATTTGCTTGAATTTCTGATTTGGTTTTTAGTTGGTTTAAGCAGAGTCTGAACAGAGACTTAGAAACCATTTGAAATAGCAACTGGACGAGTTCTTAGAAGGACTAGTAACTCAGCACTAAGCATTTGTGGTGTTCATTTATTTTCTAAACAGAGGATTTTCTTTTGAGGATTTCATATGAAGAGATAATTATTGACAATAATTATCAGGAATTATTTTATTTCAATTGATAAAGTTTTATTTTAATTTTTAGGATTTTCAAAATATTTGCATTTTGTAAAAAGAAATCACATTTCTTTTTTATTATTATTAATTTCTAGAAATTTCATGAGCAAGGGGTGTCCTTCAGCCCAACCTACACCCTCTCCAATCAGGGACCCTTTGAGGGATACCCAACTGCCCATTTAGGCCCTTTCCCACTGAGATCAGGCCTAAATGGGCAGTCGGACATCTCTCTCACAATCCAGGATTACTGGCTCCCAACTGCTCGCCTGCCTGCCTTCCTGATTGCCCCAAACTGCTTCTGCCTGTTAGCATGATCACTCCCTAACCACTCCCCTGCCAGCCTGATTGATGCCTAACTGCTCCCCTGCCATCCTGTTTGCCCCCAACTTCCCTTCTCTGCCAGCCTGGTCACCCCTAACTGCCCTACCCTGCAGGCTTGATCACTTCCAAATGCCCTCCCTTGCAGGCCTGGTGTCTCCCAACTGCCCTCTCCTGCTGGCCATCTTGTAGTGGCCATCTTTGGGGAAGGATCTTTGGCCACATTGGAGCAGCCATCTTGTGTGTTGGAGTGATGGTCAATCTGCATATTACTCTTTTATTAGATAGGATAGAGGCCTGTTGCATGGGTGGGGCCAGCTGGTTTGCCCTGAAGGGTGTCCCGGATCAGAGTGGGGTTCCCTTGGAGTGTGGGGCAGCCTGGGTGAGGGGCCTGTGGTGGTTTGCAGGCCAGCCATGTCCCTGGCAACCCAAGCAGAGGCCCTGGTATCTGGAATTTATTTACCTTCTACAATTGAAACTTTGTAGCCTGCAGCAAAGCCAAGCCTTCTGCTTATTCTGTGATGGCAGCCATTTCTATTGGAGTTTATTTATCTTCTATAATTGAAACTTTGTGGCTTGGAGTTGAGATCTGCGCTGGCCAGGACAGGCAGAAAATTTGGCTTCCTTCATTGTCAGGACTCTCTTCTCCTGCTCTCTCCAGTTCTGTGGCTGCCGTCATTTTTGTTGGGATTTATTTATCTTCTGTCATTGAAACTTTGTAGCCTGAAATGTTGGCCTAGGCCTGCAAGGGCAGGCAGAAAGCTTGGTTTCCTGCCTTGCTGTGGAAACCCAACCCTCCTCCTGTGCTCTGTGGCTGTAGCCATCTTGATTGGGTTTATTTGCATATTCTCTCCTGATTGATTATTGGGCATGGCTTCTGAGTGTGGCTTGTGGGTATAGTGGAGGTATAGTCAATTTGCATATTACTCTTTTATTATATTACTCTTCTATTAGATAGGAAATTTTGTCATTTTTGTGGTACAATAGAATGTCTTTATTTATTTTAAATCAATCTTTACTGTTCATATTATTACAAAGGTTCCTCATTTCTTCCCCCCTCCACCAGGTTCCCACCCCACCCTCTGCTCTTTCCCCACCCCCCATTGTCCTCATCCATAGGTGCACAGTTTATGTTCAGTCTCTTCCTGCATCCACCATTCCCCTTTTCTCCGAGAATTATCAGTCCACTCCCTTCCCGTTCTCTGATCCTATTATAATCAACAGTTAATATTGTTCACCAGGTTTTTTAATTTCCTTTTTTTTTTTTTAATTAATAAACTTTTATATTTCTAAGAATAAATTTTAAAATCTAATAATTTCAAACCTTGTTTTTTCTGCCCTGGGAACTGAGAAGAAAACTTGTTTACATGTAAACTTGCCCTTAGGCTATCAAAAGGCGTAGCCATTCAAATGTAAATGAACACATTGTTTAAAGATAGCTGCTGGCTGGAATTGGATTAACTGTTCTGGGTGGAAAGGGCTTGTCCTCCCCTTTCTGCATTAAAATTAAGGTGTTAGCTTTAAACCTCTTTTTGGCAAGAGACCTTAAACTTTCAGAACTTTAAATTTTTCAGGTAGTAAATCAATTAGCATTTTCTCAAATCAATAATACCTCCACATGCCCAAGGATGTACTTCACACAAAAGACACTTCCAAATAGATCATCCAACCTCATCCAGACTCCACACAAGGCACTCACAGATCATCACCCCAGCATTACAACAACTCAACACATCCAGATCTAAGCCTTCATCACCTGATTCAGCAGAACCTCAAGTTCCCCTAAAAGTTTCCAGCCATGTCTGAGAAGCAACCCTGGGGCATGGGTAGGTGAGGAGCAAGCTGCTCCGGGCCCAGCTGCTCCGGGCCTGGCCACTGTTGCTCCAGGCCTGGCCTCTGTTGCTCCGCCTGGCTGCTCCAGACCCGGCTGCTCCAGGCCCAGCTACTCTGGGCCCGGCTGCTCTGGGCCTGGCTGCTGCTGCTCTAGGCCTGGCTGCTCCCGACCTGGCTGCTTCTGACCTGGCTGCTCCAGGCCCGGCCGCTTCAAGCCTGGCTGCTGCTACTCTGGGCCCGGCTTCTGCTGCTCCGGGTCTGGCTGCTCCAGGCCTGGCCTCTGTTGCTCCGGGCTGCTCCACAACCAGCTGCTCTGGATCTGGCTGCTGATGCTTTGGGCCTGGTTGCTAAGGCTTAGGGCCTGGCTGCTCTGGGCCTGGCCGCTGATACTCTGAGCACGGATGCTCCGGGCCTGGCCACTCCCAACCTGGCTGCTCCAGGCCTGGCTGCTGCTGCTCTGGGCCTGGCTGCTCCCAGCCTGGCTGCTCCAGGCCTGGCTGCTGCTGCTCTGGGCCTGGCTCAGCCACTCCCGGCCTGGCTGCTCCGGGCCTGGTATTTTGTCTTTTTGATCAGTGTTCACTTTGCCAAGATTTACCACACATTAATTTTTTATTTTATTTTATTTTTAAAAATATATTTTATTGATATTTTACAGAGAGGAAGGGAGAGAGATAGAGAGCTAGAAACGTCGATGAGAGAGAGACATCGACCAGCTGCCTCTTGCACACCCCCTACCGAGGATGTGCCTGCAACCAAGGTACATGCCCTTGACCGGAATCGAACAGGACCTTTCAGTCTGCAGAGCGACGCTCTACCACTGAGCCAAACCGGTTTTGGCCCACACATTTATTTTTAATTAAAACTATACTTAATAAAATTATACTTTGGAATTGTATGCAAAGGTGAGACATAAAAATTAATAAATTAAAATGTAAATATCATCTTGTACTGCTAACAGAATGATTTTTTTCCCATGTCTCATAAAACTTTGAAGAGTCAATGCATAGTTACAATTCCCAAAGACCTTATTTTAAAAAATATATATTTTTAATTGATTTTAGAGAGAAGAAGGGAAAGGGAGATATAGAAATATCAATGATGGTAGAGAATCATTCATCAGCTGCCTCCTGCACACCTCTTATAGGGGATTGAGTCCAGAAGCCAAGAATGTGCCCTTACCAGGAATAATTGTTTATAGGTGTACACTCAGCCACTAAGCAAAACCAGCTGGGCCCAAAAACATATTTCTAATGCTTAATCTAAGTCATCATCACTCACCTAGTTTATTGCGGTAGCCTCCAAATCGACCTCCAGTACTACAGCTCATGTCTCCTCATAGTACCTGCTTTGAAAAATTAAGATTAACTTGTTAGCACTGTCTATATACTTAAAATATTTTCATAACTTTGTAATGTAGATAAAATAAAATCCTTAAATCTTTAACCTGCCCCATGAGGTTCTTCATTAACTAAGCTCACCTCCCATCTCCAACTTTACCTGAACCATTCATAACCTACAAGGACTACATTGTTCTATATCTCAGTCCTCTTGGGTACATGCATATCAGCTTGGAACTAATTCCATCAATCCATATCACCCCCAAATTATCCTCTAAACACCTTGGCCTCAGCCAAATGGTTCCTTATGTGAGTGTCATTCCAGAACATCCACTGTGGATCTCCTGAGACATTGAGTAACAAATAATCACATTTCTTCTCCAAATATAAAATACATATTTCATATCTAATTGATTCAAACAGTCTCAATAATGCAAAGATTTTGATCTTTGCATTATTGAAGCCTAATTTATCTCAATCACAGCAATTATAGCAATATATTATTACATATTAGCTTATTGCATACCTTTTTATTGATTGTAACTTCCCCAAAGGACGGAAGAATGTTTCAGTGTTTGTTTATCATTCTATATCTAATACCTAATAGAGTATTATTTAGCATACTATAAATATAACTGAAGCATAATCATGGGTACTTACAGGTATATTTCCCTAAAATACACACCATAAAATACTTTCATTGTTTATCAGTGTTGTACCATTAATTTAAAACTCAGTCATATTTACTCAATTATTTACTTAAAATCAAAGTTAAGCATGTGAAAGTGATAGAATCATTTAGTAAATTCAACTTACAACTACATGTGCTTCACTGTAATCAATAAGATATGAAATATGTATTTTATATTTGGAGAAGAAATGTGATTATTTGTTATTCAATGTCTCATTGTTGTATTTGTGCATGTAGTTCTATTTGTGGTGGGATATCAATGTTATAACAGAAGTAAATATGATATGATGGAGAAATATTAAATTAATATCTAGAATGTATATTTGGAGTACCTGCTATCACTAATCTTCAAGAATGAAGTTTGATGGCATGAGTTGTTTATAAATAGCTTGCTTTTACTTGACATATAATCAATTAATTTAATGGAAACAAGCTGTTCTAATCACATCAAGACAGTTTTTGCTTCTTACTTCCATGTATTTATGTACTGTTGTCAAATAAGCCTTATGATTTTTTTATTTGGCAATGTTGTTTTCTCTTTAAATACAGCAAAATCCTTAAATCTCTTTAATTTCTACATTTCAGTTGCACACTCGTTGCTTATGCCACAATCACTTCTAATTTCTCACTTAATTATGCAGCTTTTAATACAGAACACCTGCTGAGAGGTATTCTTTTGAAAAGATCCAATTGTCTTTAGAGCAAAATGAAATGCAGGCACAGAGGCTCAATTATTATTGTGTTAGTGTAGTTGCAATTATAAGTAGAGTGTTTCATTATATTGCATCTGTTGAAGTTTTAAATGAATCTCAGTAATGCACTATATTAATAAGCAGTGAGGAATTGCTGACTTAGCACACTTTTTGATCACATTTGTGACAACAAATGAAGTTATGAAATGAATTCACCATAGACACCCTATTGAGTTAGTTACTATGATTTGTAAGTTTGTTATGGCAATAAAGCAATACCAGACAACACTTATTGGGATTCAGGTATACAGGGGAGGTTCAGTATTTCTTTAAAAAACGTTATGAAGACGTAGAAGGTTCTGGAAACTGTACAGAGGCTAGTGCAGCAGCTGTCACACTGCCGAAGGAAATCAAAAGGCCCTCTCCAACTTGCCCCTTCTTGGTTGGTTCCTTCACATGCTGTTTTCCTGACTGAGAATATATGAATTGATTCAGTGCATAGAGAAATTATTTTCCTCGTGATCTGGAGGCACAGATTCACTTTTTATTTTTTAAAATAGGAAGACACAGAGATATAGCACAGACCTTATCTTTAAACACAATGGGGGTGGCAATTGTTCTCTCCCCTTTGTGATTTCCACATGAAGTGTCAGGGTTCAAACAAGCCCAGGAAACAGAAGTGATGAAGGTCAATAGATATAGAAAAAAAACAAACTCTTGAGATCTATGAATCTGGATCATCTCTCTGGCATATACAAACAAGTCAGCATGTGTTTTGCACTGAAGTATAAATAGAAAAATCCCTGCCAAATAAAAAGTTCATTTTAAAAATATTTAAAAACCTTCTTCATTTCCAATGTCATTCTTATTGACTAAAGCTAATTTGTAGGCTGCTCATAATAAGTCAATTTAATAAATTCCTTTAGTTTCTCTTGTTTTGAGATTCAATTGTTATTATAAAATACTACTCAATATAATTGTTTAATTTTATCATTAAGCAGTTAAAAGCCTTAAAAAGCTATAGTTAAATTTAATTCATCTGAGCCTTGTACAACTTTTCTTTGCACTTGAAAACCAAATCTACTTATTTCTACACAGAGGTGTATTTCTTTTCTATTGCTGCATAACCAATTTCCATGACTTTAGTCGCTTAAAACAACATCTACCTATTATTTCACAAGTCTATAGGTCAGAAATCAGGATACATTTTAGTTTTGGTGTCTCAAGGCCTGAGATTCAAGATATTAGCCAAGCTGTGTTCTTGTCTTGAGGATCTGTGAAGCACCTTTTTCTAAGCTGAGATTATGGGCAAAATTCAATTCCTGGTCTCTGAAAGACTGGTGCTCCCTGCCAGCTGTCAGGTGAGGGTCACTTTCAGTCTCTAGATGTTGCCTGCATTTCTTTCCTTTTTGTCTCCTACCATCTGCAACTGATCTTGCTTATATCTTAATAGCAGCCCTTAGATTGCTGTTTATTATTTAAATGAAAGGACATAAATATGCACCAGAGGCATATTTTGGACCATCATAAAATTCTGCTCCCACTTAGTCTTTCATACAAACACTTGCTCAAACCATCTTCCTCAATGCCAGAGAACTTGACTAGAATTCCATTGCTGGACAGTAACTTAGGGAGTATGTTCAAGGTGCAGCACCAAAATAATAATCATTTTCATTGTATGTTAAATCCTTCATTCATGCAACAAATCTTTATTGCAAACCCTCATATGAATGCTTTACAGCTAGGGAAGAAAAAAAGAGTAAGGCTATATCCTTCTCTTAGGGAACTTAATAGGTATTTTGTGTTATTCACTCTTTGGAGACAGAAAATGTAATTATAAACAAGAAAGACTCTAATATTTGAGCAGCTTAAAATTTTGTTGTAAAAAAAGATGTAAAAGAAATAATTACAAGAATAATTATTTAATTAGCACTGTGATGAGTACTATTAAGTTAATAATGTAAAATACATTAAAATGTGTATCAGGGATGCAACCTAGAGCGAGAGATCAGAGAAAGTCACATTTAAGCTGCCATTTGAATACCAGGAAGTTGTGATGTAACGAATAGTCAGAAAAAGAAAGAACATAGAGTATGGATAAAGAATCTGAGCTCTTTGATAACTCATAAAAAACATTAGCATTTTTTTCTTCTATTATAATACCTTATAAAATGGACTAAGAAATCGTCTGTAAAATCTGTAATCCTGTATAATTAAAGGCTAGGCATCACGACCAGAATGACCGATCAACCAGTTGCATTAACCACCTTTGATCCCTCCCTCCAGCCCACAGGCTCTGATCACTGGATGGCCAATGGGGAACGGAACTAGGCTGGGTGGCAGCAGAGCTGGACTAGGGACTGGCATGTGGGCATAAGGCAGACCTCTTGGTCCCTCCCCACAGCCAGCAGGCTGCAGTTGGTCATCAGTTTCTTCCTAAAGGAACGTGTCGTCTCCACTGCATAGCCTCCCAGAACATGGACTCACTGCTGTGAGAGGCTCCAGAATGGAAACTTCAACAAGGACTTGAGCACTTGAAGTGACCCTCAGCCTTCACGCTGGGAGGTGGATGGAGATCTTCAGCTTTAAAGCACACCTACCAACCCCCTACTCCACAGCCACTTCCAGGTCTGCAAGAAACTGCTCATTCTCCTCCCTACAGGGTGGGCAGGGCCAGAACCAAAGTTGAACATTTCCGTGATGGGGGAGGGCCCGAGCCAGGTGGCTGGGCCAGTGCAGGGATGGAGGGAAGGAGGGCGGGGCAGGAGAAAGGGGACAGCCCTGGTTCCCTGCACCTCCTCCCGTAGGCATACCCCTTCCTGGTTGATTTTCCCATGTCATGGTTAGGGTTTTGGCTGGTGATATCAGCTGTGAAAGGATTTCATCAAAGGGAGAAAGGAGACAGGTGCTGAGAGAGGGCATTATTTTACTTCTTTAAAGGGCGCAAAGAGCCAGGTGCCCTTTGATAACACAAGACACCTAAGGCAGAGTGAGCTGTTCTTTTTTTTTTAATATATATTTTATTGATTTTTTTTACAGAGAGAAAGGGAGAGGGATAGAGAGTTAAAAATATCGATGAGAGAGTAACATCGATCAGCTGCCTCCTGCACACCCCTTACTGGGGATGTGCCTGCAACCAAGGTACATGCCCTTGATCCGAATCAAACCTTGGGGGCCTTTCAGTCCATAGGCAAATGCTCTATCCACTGAGCCAAACCAGTTTTAGGCTGTGAACTGTTCTTTTGATTGCTAGGTGGCAAAGGAGAAATTGAAGTGGGTGGCAGCGGTAGGGCTGGACTTGAGACTGGTGAGCAGGCAGAAGATGGCCCTGATCACAGGCTAAGCCTAGGGAACCTACTCATGCATGATTTTGTGCACTGGGCCTCTAGTCGTTTTATAATTAATCTAGAGGCCCAGTGCATGAATTTGTGCACAGGTGGGATCTGGCTGGCTCGGCCTAAGGGAGGGAAACACTAGAGGTGGACCATCTGACCCTTCACCCAATCAGGCTGGTTGGCCAGCTTCAGTGCATGTCTTAGTGACTGGTCATTCTGCTTGTTCTGGTTGGTTGGCTTTTATATTTATATATATAGATAGATAGATATGCAACTTTTTGAACTAATTATGAAAATATTTTTTGCAGTGACTATTATAGTTTTGCCTTTAGGCATATGAATAAATACAATTTTGAATGCATTTATGAAAGTGAAATACATTTAATATTGTATTTAACACACACACACACACACACACACAGCTCATCCTAAATTGTCTCAGAATAACAACTCACTTAATCCTTATAATAACTCTATTAGGTGGCTACAAAAATTATCTGCATTTTATATATGAAAAATCTGAAACACAAAGTGATACTAGAATGAGAGTGACAGAATGTGAACCCCAGTTTTTTAGTTGCAGGGATCTTGATATTAACCCTTATACTGTACTGCCCAATGTCAGGACACAACACCCAGAACCCAGATAACAACAAACTATACAGTACAAGTAGACAAGTTTTTATTTTGTTTATCTTGGCCCCTTTTTGTCTCTGTATTCTGCCTTTTTCCATGCATGATAACTACTGATCATGTTTCAAATTAAATCACGCTTTCTGAAAAGATTCTTTCTTTTTAACTGTCTTTTATCAAACTAATTTATTATTCTTAAAAGTTCTCAGAAGTTTAACGATCACATCTTTTTTGAATACTTGCCTGTATTTGGTATTTCATTTCAAATGGATAAAATACATCTCTGAAAGAGGTATAAAATATAATTAATGTGCTTGAAATTATTGCAAAAGTATTTTTTGAATGTATCTATTTATTTTAATTTTGGAATGCAAAAATATAAGAAAAGGCCTGAGTTGGTTATAAATCAAATATGTTCATGAGCTTTTTAAAAAAATACTGTTCTCTCCCCTCTCAGTATCCAACCTGCTTTTATTTGTATAAATCATTTCTCATAGCACAATATGGAACTGATAATTTCTTCTGAGGTTTTGCTTTCTTTTCTGAATTAGACCCCACATACTCTCCCCCCCCCCCAAAAAAAAAAAAGAATGTACAGATTTGGAATAAAGAAATAATGTGTCTGTCTTCTTTTGCAGAAAAAAAATATTCACATGTATAAGTAATCCTAAAGCATCTACTATTATGGACTAAAAAAAAATAGTGAATTTAGAAAAGTTAAATAATTCAAGTTTAAAATGACATAAATTAGTTGAATCTTTTTATAACAACAAATGAAGAATTTTAAAAAATGGCATGTTACAAGAGCATCAAAAACATAATACTTTGGGATAAATTTTAAATACTATGTGCAATATATTTACAAGGAAAATAATTTTTAAATCACTTCTTAAAATTTTTTTAAAAAGTTAAAAAAGAGAGAGTATTTAGTAGAGTATTTTTGAGGGACAGAATCGATAAGTTGCATGTAAATAGAGGTTTATTTGAAGGAATGGGTTCATGCTACAGTGGGGCTGACAAATCTGAAATCTGCAGGGCAGTCGTGTGCTGGACATTCTGACAGGAGTTGGTGTTGCAGTCCTGAGTCTGAAGGCAGACTTGCATCCTTTCTTTTCAGGGGACCCTAGTATTCTTTCTTAGAACTTTAATTGATTGGATGAGTGCAATCTGATTATGGCAGGTAATCTGCTTTACTCAAAACTCTACTGATCTAAATGTTAAGCATATTTTCTAAATACCTTCACAACAACATCTAGATTAAACTGGGAACTGTTGTCTAGCCAAGTTGACACATAAATGTAATGATCCACAGTGGAACATACGTATTCCATGATCATATATTGGAAGGCATAACACTAAAAATGGTAATGATTCCCAGTTTAGCTATAGATTGGATGTAACCCCAAATAAAATCTTTGTGAGCTTTCTGGTAGACATTTGCAAGCTGCTTCTAAAATCTTTAAGTATTTGAAAATAAAATACTATAGCAAGCAGAATTTTAAAGACAGACAGAGTTAGATAAATTAAACATCTGATTTACTCTAAAGTTAACAGAAACAAGAATTTACCATAGTGGCAATATGATAGACCAAACTATAGAGAATAGAAAAATATACCTACACATATATGGTGAACTTATTTGCATAAAATAGCATCAAAATTCATTCATTCTCTCTCTCTCTATCTCTCTCTCTCTCTCTCCCTCCCTCCTCTCTCTCTCTCTCCATACAATGACAAAGTGGCTGGTGGCTGTCTGCCACCCAGGAAGAGTGGTGTTACCAGGACCTGAATCCACCAGTAACTTGATCCTGGACCTTGCAGCCTACATAACTAAAAAAATAAATATCTGTTGTTTAAGCTGTCCAATCTATGGTATGTTGTTACAGAAAACTACATTGACTAAGACAATCTGTTTCTAAAGACTTATTTTTCCCCCCCTCACAGCTAGTTATTATAGAAGAGGATTTGATTTTATTGTATTTTTAAAAATATATTTTATTGATTTTTTTACAGAGAGGAAGAGAGAGGGATAGAAAGTTAGAAACATCGATGAGAGAGAATCATCGATCAGCTGCCCCTTGCACATCCCCTACTGGGGATGTGCCCGCAACCAAGGTACATGCCCTTAACGGAATTGAACCCAGGACCTTTCAGCCCACAGGCCGACAACTCTATCCAGTGAGCCAAACAGGTTTTGGCTAGAAGAGAATTTTAGGTAGTGTGTCAACCTACTTTAAAATTTCATAACTGTATAATACTTCAACACATATTAGAAAACTATAACAGTATAGCCATATTTACTGTGAGCTTTTGTTTCATATTAAAATAGGTGAAAATGCATTCAAGATATAATGTAAAATATCAGGTAATAGTAGTAATAGTAAAACTTAATACAAATTAGACAACAATTGTGAAAATGATGCAAAAATAACAATTCACAATACTTTGCAGTTCTATTATTCAATTTCTTAATTAGTATTTTTTTATTTCAAATTTCATTTTTTTCCCTAAAAACATTAATCTTCTCTAATTATAGTCAATGATTCAAGTGAATATAATTCTTCTAATGGTTTAATTTTAACTAGATATTAAACTTTGCTTATTTTATTTTGTATTACAGCTACTTGGAATGAAGTGCCAGTCAATTTTTTTTTTTTTTTTAAGTAAAGGAAATAAACTCTTCTAAAATGGATGCATTTTTAACTGAGTGTTTTCTCTCTATTTAGCTTATATTGTGCATTGCCTAGAAAGGGTTCAGACTTCTGATGTGTGAGAAAGACCCTCTGAAAGCAGTGTTTTGCAAAAATTTACAGAGTGCAAGCCTCCTCCCACCCCCTCGTTCCGTTATCTGAGGAAAAAGCCCATTATATTTAGCACGTGACGGTTGATTTTTGATATAATGGGCTCTGCTTATTATACTGAAACCCATCCCAGTCTGACACACTTTCAAAATCAAACACTACTTTGGATAATTATATATGATATTAATAATTATCAGTTGCTAGTAATCAATTACTGCTGAGGATGATTTGATGCACTCATACTCCCCAAAATAGTATTGAAAGGTCTGTTCTTCTGATGACGCACTGCTGTCATTTTTCCAGCTGTGCTGAGTCACTTTAAAAGGCTTTTTCATATTCATTTTAATTTGTTATTTTAATCAATAATATCGAAATCGCAGAGTGGGAAAACAGCCAGCTCAGTAATGACTGTAGACCCTTTGTTGATTTGAACTGTGTATGTGTGAAATTATGCCAATTTCACACATACACAGACATAATTAGGCTAAATAGAAGCTTGATCCCTTGCCTTGTACATAATAAGTATTTAGACAGTGACACCTCATGGTAGGAACTCCTTTTTCTAACTTTAATTATTTTGATTTTGTCAGTGTTGATTCTTTGCTACATATCCTTCTTATCTTTTGCCTGGTTCCTGTCATTTTTGGCATTAAATTTGGATGTGTTCCCGGAATACATAGATGCTTTTCTATTTTTGTACCTTATCATATACCATTTCTCTTACTGTTTTAAGGAGTATTTAAATCCTAGAGAAAGTTCTGAAGTGAGGAAGAATTGAGAGAAGACATAATTGAGCACTAGGAAATAACTTTTTGAAAGGGGAGCTTCCTTGGAAGCCAACATTTCTTACGACATTATGAGTTGATGATGAAATAGAGGTAGTCAATCTATATCAGTGGTTTAAAAAATTCGGAAGTGAAATGAAATTGAAAGAAGAAAACCAGTGTCATATTAAGATGTTTCAAAGCTTTAGACATTGGAGATTAAAAGATCAGAGACCAATGGAAAGGAGGGGGAAGTTAACTATTTTGCAGTGTTTAGGGATAATTGAAGGACTATTAACCACAGCACACACAAAAATGAAATGAAGGACATTTTAAAAAATAGCTATACCTCAATACATCTGAGAGTATAGAGAAGGAAGAGAGAATATTGTCAAGTTATTACTTGACATTTTAGGTAAAGTAAAAAAATTTATATGTGTGTTGGGCGGGATGGAGATAGATGGGGAATCTCTGTACCTTCCTCTTGTGTTGCTGAGAACATAATATACCTCTAAAGATAGTCAATTAAAAGAAAGATGGCATCTCTTTATAATTAGTAGCATGAACTGAGTTGTGGTATGAGGGAAACCAATTTTTGACCATCTATTTTAATTAAATTATAAAGAATTAGTCCCAGGGCTTAATAAAAATCATGCTAAAATAAGTACAAAGATGCAGTTGAAGATAACATGAGTTTGGATTGAGTTTCATTATTTTTCATTTTTATAAATTCAAAACAAGACTCAAAAAAAGCAATGATTTTAGTAGTTTTTTTGGAGGGGATCATGAGCTCTATTAATCTACACTAATAAAAGAGTAACATGCTAATTGACCATAGATTCATAAAGCCCACCACCCAATCAGGAGAGAGTATGCAAATTAACCAAAGATGTGTCTTAATTTGCATATACAGGCGCCTAGCTGCTGGGTGCAGGGTGGGAGGCTTGCATCGTCGCCATGGCAACAAAACAGGTATTCTGCACCACCCCAGGAGCTCTGAGACTCTGGTCACTGTGGGAAGGCAGAAAGGTACCTTCAGGCCTGAGCAGAAAGGCGGCACTAGCCAGAGTGAAGGTGGTGCAGGCAGCCAGGGGAAGGAAGGACCATTCTTCCACAAATCTTCATGCATCAGGCCTCTAGTTGATAAATAAAAGGGATCAAAAGAGATTATGATTCTACTAATGGCTGCTAATTATGAGTATCTACAATAGGCAACTGTTCTGAGGGCTACTTCATATAACTTAATACCAACCACTCTGTAAGATAAATAACATAGATTATTATTACTATTATTGTTTATTGTATAGATTATTATTACTATTAATTGTAGGATATAACATTTATTAAGTGCTTACTGTGTGCAGCACTGGTTAAGTACTTCATAAAAATGTTCTTATTTAATCTTGAGGATTTAAAGGGAGCTCATGTACTGGGCTTTATAAAGTATAGGTCATGTGACTTTAGAGGGTGCACTCTTAAATACTCTGTGATATTCCTTGTAAATTCTCTGTGATATTCTTTGTAAATACTCTTTGCTATTCCTTGTATCTTGTCTGGCTCCAGGTCAAAGTTCTATGTGTGATCTTTCAGGCCTGATCATAGGCAACATCCAGCCTTTGTTTAGCAGCCCAGGTAGTTGGGAATCTGTCCCTCCCACACCAGAGCCAGCACATTGCAGCTCCTGGAGGGAGTTTCAGTCCATGGCATCCTCAGGCTGCATGCTCAGAACTATCTGCACTGCCATTCCAGGCCCCTCCGATTGAAAGCCTTCTTATCATCGGGGTCCTTGGTTGAGGCACTTTCCAAAGACTCTACCAGACCTCCTTATGGGGGCCTTGGCGAGGGTACTCTTCTATGTCTCAGTACCTTTCAAGCCTAGCTTCCTCCTCCCATACTGCTGGCATAGAGAGGCAGAGGAGTCTTTTGTTCTGGACTCCTCAGCATCAAACAGTAGCCATGTCTGTGCTGCATCCACCTGACACTAACAGGGTGCCATTCTGTGGGGGGAAATGGAGCACATGCTCTCTCACAGTAAGTGAATAAAGCTTGATTGCTACTCCCAGTTTGGTTTGCTTTTCTAATTGACTACCTCGTTGATGGAAATGGCACACCACCTTTGCTGCATGCCACAATTAAAATTACAATTGTCTTTGCTTTTAGGTGAATTTAGTGCATTCACTAATGTGTAGTTGTTTTCTTATGATGATTGGAAGCTCAGATTTATAGCAGTAACTGCCTTTTATTTTTTCATAAGAAAGTTGATGATTTGTTAATTAAACCATTTATTTTGTAGGTTATGATAATCCACTGAAAAATACAACTCTCATTTATAGGATTGGCATGTGTGCTGTTCAGTCTTCAGGAGCAATATTCTCACCATTATTTTTCATGATTTTTTTTTTAATTTTCCTTTTTGTGTAGATGTTAAAACTGAAAGGCATAAAAATGCTAAAACTATAACAAGTCGTTCCAACTCTCTATACTCTCTTCAATTACTGGGCTTCGCTGCCATATCTAACTTCGATTTCACACTATGTCAGTCAGATAAAAAATATGGTTTTGAGAGATTAAGGAGGATAGCAATTTTCAGATATATATATTTTTTTCTCTCCTCACTTTGCTAGAGATCTAGGCATACTATTCTCTGAAAGACAGTTTATAGCATGTTTAAGTTTATAAAGTGCTTATGCTTATAAAGTTAAAAATATTTCCGTTGTCAAAGCCGATCAGTCCCATAAAGGAGAATGCCTTAAAAACAAACAAAGAAAAATAACGTATGACTTGCTGCCCTATGATTTAAAAAATCATGAAGATTATTATTCAGGCCAGGTGTCATTTAACGTTGCTAATGTCTTATTGCTTTTCAGCATCCTCCTCCAAGACACAGGTCACCTGTAGGGGAATTCATGGCTGCAGGAGCACTTCTCTGAGCTAAAACTATTCAGGGCTAGAGGTTCAAAGATTAGCTCAGGGGGCTCCAAAGTCCCTTTCGGGGATTCTTGTGCAAGTTGGTACATGCATGCAGCATTGCCAGAGCTGACCACCAAAATAACTGTCTGGGGTGTTAAAGTTTCTTGCCTGGTTTCTGTCTTATAAATGTGATGAACACATTCTGCTCCCATTCACCTCTTACATATACATACTCTGCTCGTTCAAAGATGCAATAAAAAGTAACTATATTATAGTGCATGCCTCCCTATAAAAATACATTTAACTTCACAATGGAATACTTTGGATTCACAACAATGGGGTGTTTTTATTACTTTTTTATTATTTCAGGTAAGACAGGTAAACTAAAAATATTCTCAAATCTTATATGGAAACATCTGTGTTCTCATGCGCATATGGGAATGATTTAACTTTCCCTTTTAGGTACACTATTCAATTCTTGATAGTAAGTATGAATGTTGATTTAAACAGAAAGTTGGAAACTAATCCCACAAATATAGGTCACCGAATACTAACAAAGTAGAATTTTTATTTCATATTAAAGATGACAAATACAACATATGGGAAAAAGTTAACAAAATTATAAAATCAATTATATCATTAGACTTAGGATCTGATGTATTTTTAAATGCAACTATTGCTCTAGTCCATGTGCTCTTAGAAGAGAAATGCTACAAGAAAATATTCAAGAGTTTATAGAAATTTAATTTTAAAATATACAACAAATACATTTTTATCAGGATAAATAAAAGAAAGGCATAGCAAGGAAATAATAGATTTCTTTAATTTAACAAAAGCAGCAAAACTATACCAGGAAGAATGATAGGTACTTTATAGAGTTGCTGAAGATGTTATTACAATAAAAGGCTGTATGTGCAAGCTTTACACACACACACACACACAGACACACACACACACACACACACACACATATATATCAATATATCAATATTTCATGCACCAGAGGCTCGGTGCATGAAATTCATGCACAGAGGGGGAGTTTCCT
The DNA here is from genome assembly GCF_964339955.1 of Pipistrellus hanaki. Classification (NCBI taxonomy): domain Eukaryota; kingdom Metazoa; phylum Chordata; class Mammalia; order Chiroptera; family Vespertilionidae; genus Pipistrellus; species Pipistrellus hanaki. The sequence goes on along the minus strand of NC_140505.1, from coordinate 60,895,418 downwards.
CAGCTTGGCCTGCACTCTCTCCAATCTGGGATCCATTTCCCATTCCAGGACCTGTGGCTCCTAACTGCTCACCTGCCTGCCTGCCTGATTGCCCCTAACCCCACTGCCTGCAGGCCTGATGGCCCCTACCTTGCCCTCTGCCGGCCTGATCAACCCTAACTTGCCCCTTGCCAGCCTTTTTGCCCCTAACTGCCTGTGCCTCAGTCCCTAGTCTGGCATCCCTCTGCAGGAGCGACCTGGCAGATTAGAGGAAGGCACCTCCCCCATTACTCTGCTGCTGCTGCCACTGCCGGCCTGAGACTCGGCCCTCACAGCCGCTGCAGCTTTGTCTGGAAGGACATCCAGAAGATGGCCACTCTAATTAGCAAATTATCCTTTTATTAGTATAGATCAACCCTGCAACAAAAACAAAGCTAGACACTCATCATTTGCTCCAATGAATAAAAAATTAATTATCCATATCTACTTCAGAATGTTCTCTAAGGATAGTATAAAAGTTAGAATGTATACATACAAGCAATGCTCTCTTAAAAAATCTAGGAAAACACAAAATATTCACAAATTAGCTGATTTGGAAACCCAAGGCTTATATTTAAAAGGTTCTGGGTGGGTGGCTTGGGGTCATTCACCTATGACATGAGGCCATAGTGTATAAAAATAGATTTTATTTAAAAATAAAACCTGAGTTCAGGCCCAACTGAAAGGGGAGGCAAGGCTTTTATCAGCGTCTGTTGGCTGCGGAGGTTTCTGCTGATGCACAGAGCTTGACTGGGGATCTGGTCCTCGGCCCCTTGTTCCTCCTGGCGCCAGGCATACCCTGGTTATCTGGGCTATGCGGAGCTCAAGGCTGCAAGCTTTCAGCAAGATACCTGCTAAGCACAATAAGTTCCCTCTGCCCTATATTATTCTCTTCAACTCTTTTCACAGTATTGAAGAAAAAAAGAGTTTTGGTGAAGGAACCCTCTGAGAGTGGTTGGAGTGGGGTGGGGTGCATTTTGAACGGGGTGGACAGAGACAGGCCCCGTGAAGAAATGGAATAGAGTGTCAGCTTTGTGGGCTTAGACCCAGTCCTATGAAGATAGAGGAACAACCAGAGCTCGTGATGTCTGTTCAGACCCTCTCCCCAGAGGCTTTAAAACTGAAAAGTGGCTCTCTTTCTGACATCATCAGGATAGTGTGTGGCACAAACTTAGGTGCCTTCAGATGAAAATTCCCCCTTTCAGGAGATGGTATCAGCACATTTCTTGCTTTTTTTTCCTTCTTCAAGAAAACTTATTACTCCAGAAAAGCAGCTATTTTAATAAAAGGCTTATTAACATGATCTTGTACTCACAGAGCTACTTGATGTTGGCGGGTGGCTTGAGCAAACCTGAAGAAAGTGCTAAAAGAGTGAACATCTATCTGCACAAAACAATTCTCAGTTTCAACCAGATACATTCATTGTATAAGCTCTTGGGAAATTTGTTTCATTTTTTTTTTTTATTTAATAGCAAACTAAATCAATTTTATCCTTTGACCTAGGATCTCTGTATTTCAAAATACAGTTATTACATAGATGTGTGTATTATTAAGGATGAAAATTTTCTAACTCAAGGACATTTTTGCTTAACAGGTTTTGAAGTGACCAGTTTAATGTATAAATAAATACATTGTAATTAAAACCTGACTGAACAAAGTTCATGGGTATTACATCAGTAGGAATATTTTCCCATCATATTTTCCATATTTGTACATCACCTACCTTTACACATTACAGAAGTTAAGTACCTGACCCAAAGTTTTAGTTTAATTAATGCTTTTATAAGCATTTAACTGCAATACCAACTCCTACATATGATTCTATTTGCTGGTTCTTAAATATTTTCTGTCATAACTTAGGGTACTAAGTAGTGATTGCAAAATAACCTTTAAGGAATATTCCATAAGTTTTGTGGTTTGAGGTTTTAAGTAAATTATTTTTAAAATTTTATTGATTGATTTTAGAAAGGAAGGAGAGAGAGAAACATTCATTTGTTATTCTACTTTTTTATGCTTTCATTTGTTGATGCTTGTATGTGCCCTGACTGGGTATAGAATCCACAACTTTTGCATATGGAAACAACACTCTAGCCAAGTGAGCTACTTGGCCAGGGCTTTGGAACATACATTTTATATTCAGATCATGTTATGTTATAAAGCAACTGTAGTCATCAACCAATAATTATACTTTCAGAAATTGTGTGTAAGTAAATTTTACATCTTTTTTTAGTCAAAGGGCTCTGGTAAGAATAATAATATAAGGTAATATAAGGCTGGTAGAAGTTTAAGTGCTTACTGTATTTTAAAGCTGAATCTGTATTGAAAACAATATTTATGGCCAGATTCTCAGAATATTTATGGCCATACATTTGGTAGCAGTGAACAGAAATTCAACAAGGCAGGCACTTTCTAATTTAGAGGCACTTTATGAAAGTTTTTAAATGGCAAAGACATTATAATTAACAAAACTGTATGGTGTCAGATGGGTACCAGATTTATCAAGGTGATCACTTAGTGAGTTATATAATATCTAATCACTGCTTTGCAAACCTGAAGTTAATATAACATTGTATGCCAAGTGTAATTGAAAAACAAAAAAATATATATATTTTAAATCAAATTGCAAATATATTATCTGAATAAAGCAGTCATACACAAATGAAATGATTGCATGTGGGGATTTTATATTTGCAATGTATGTATCTTTATATTAAGCTTATATTATTGATATTGCTTCATCTCCTTTGTTTAATAATTATATCAGCTGAAAAGCAAATACTCTAAACTTTTTGAGTAATTCTTTTGTTTTATTTAACTTTAATTTTTAAAAACATACCGTTATTAGAAGCAGCTCTAATATATAGCTGTGAATTTGGACCAGGGCTTTCCTGTAACCACATGGAAGGCTGCTGTTACATTGGTAAAATGGTTGCTGTTACAGTGGTAAAATGAATGCTATAAGACAGGGGTCTTCAAACTACGGCCCGAGGGCCACATGCGGCCCGCAGAGGAGTCTGATCCTGCCCGCCAGGTTTTTTGGGCAGTGAGCGCAGCCGAGGTGTTACAGTAGGAATTAGTAGTTCATATAGTCCGGCCCTCCAGCTCTCTGAGGGACCGTGATCTGGCCCCCACTTTAAAAAGTTTGAGGACCCCTGCTATAAGAGAAGCAAAATCGCATTTCTATAAGGCAATTTTTATTCCTTCCTTACTCTGAGGAAAAGGTAAATTTCCAGGATAAATGTGAGTGAATGTTTATAGAAATCATATATTTAAGGATGTTACATCTATACTAATAAAAGGGTAATATGCAAATTGGTCAGGATTCCCTCAGACAATGACAGAATAGCAGGCTGCGTGGGGTGGCCAGGACAGCAGGGGGCCGGGTGGGGGGCAGTGAGGGGCGATGACCAGGCCAGCAGAGGGGAGCATTGAGGTGTGACCAGGCTGGCAGAGGTCCTTAGGAGTGATCAGGCAGGCAGGCAGGTGAGCGGTTAGGAGCCAGAAGTCCCGGATTGTGAGAGGGATGTCCGACTGCCGGTTTAGGGGTCATGCCTAAACCAGCAGTCAGACATCCCCCATAGGGTCCTGGATTGAAGAGCGTGCAGGCTGGGCTGAGAGGACCCTCCCTTCCATACACAAATTTCGTACAGCAGGCCTCTAATATAAAAAAATTAAAAAAGAAAACACACTTTTTAAGGGGACTTGAGTAAAATTATTACATAAATAAAAATGTTATAGTTAATGTTAAGACTGAATACTTTTATTTCTTAACATGAGAAAAGACTAGTTTGCAGGGTGACATCTGATCCCAGAGGCTGGGTTTAGGAGTAGTCTAACAAATTACATTAGAGTTTCTCGGCTAGTCAAGGTGATATAGCAGAACTTGGGTTGATTACACACAACTTAGCAGTTCAAGGAGGCCAGATCTAAGAGGAAAAGGCAATCAGAAACCAGGCTATTATTTTTCTAAGAAAAGGAAACAAAGATAGGCTAAAGTGTGAAGACAAAGGCTAATACAGGTAGACCCAAGATGTGCCAGATAAAGATTGTATATTTAGTGTTGTGTTCTAAAAAGTGCTGGACGATTCATTTTACAGGATCTTTTATTTTCTTTAAGATTTTTCCTCACTAGGTTATCAGCAGCAGGTCTATCAAAGTTTTAATAAATATAATTATCCTTAGGAAAAAAAATTATATGACTATAATAAGATAAGTGATTTAAGTTTATACGGTGACTTATAAAAAGCAATTAAATCATAATTTGATAGGGAAAATGAAAAAAAGAAGTCATTAGTTAATTTGCAGTTAACCTCAAAATTATTTCCCGAATAAGTGAGAGTGCATGTAAATTTAACAGGCATGACATATTTGGTGTAGTCAGAGATCTGGGAAAAATTACTTCCCCAAGGACGATTGCTCACCACTCGTATCCCCCAGGCTTCCCGTACAATTTTGTGTGACCTTTAGCTAGATCTCATCTCTGCTAGACTACTTTTTAAAAAATTTTCTCTGGAGTTGTGTCTGAATAAGAGTTTTGCTATAATTAAACAGGAGTTACAGGGGAAAGTGGATGTAGTGATGTTAATGAGATTTTTAAAGAAATGCTTTGGGAGTTATCAATTTAGTAGGTACATTATTGATGAAACATTTCTCTAATCAAAAATCAGGTATAAGGGTATTTTTAAAGTTTAATTATGCTCAGTCAATTTGTGTTTTAATTAAAAATAAACAATCTTAAACTTCTTTGGTCTTACATAAAAACCAATTATTAATAAAATGTAATTCACCATGGCTTTCCCTAAGGTGGGGATTTTTTGTGTGTGTCTTTATTCATGTAAATAAACTAATAAACATAGCACTGAAAGGGGGTATGACATTTTTACTCTGAAGTAATTCTTAGTAATGAACATATATAGAAGTTATTAGTAGATATTTCAGAAAAATCTTTGAAAAAAATACTTATTTATTATAAGAAAGATCAGAATAAATTACTTACATTTTTTATAATTTATCTTTTCAGATTATTTTATTTCTATTTAATATTATCTAGTAAGCTTGATATTTATTTTTATATATTAACCTCTTTAAGTTAACATCTAGTGCTAACTGACTGATACATTTTATTTGTTCCTATTTGGAATGCTTGAAATTTAAAATGTATATAGTTAATTAACTCTTCTTATAAGCAAAAATGTCTACTAGTATATACGGGACATCATTTTTCTATTACAGTATTTTTTTTTTCTGGTAGCTTTGTATAGTTTACTAATGCTTTCTAAACTTCTATTTTTTTCAAATGTAAGATGAAGAAATGTTATTAGGCCACAAGGTTATTGAGTAATTACGATTATGAAATAATACCTTAGTTAACATTGCTATCCTTCTTTTATTGTGAAACTCTTCTATTCAGTTTCTGGTTCCCACCTGTGACTTTCATTTATTTTACTTAAATCTCTGAACTCTTAACCTACCTTTTATTACTACTCCACTAGAATTGGTCTTTTTCTTAACCTACCCTCCTACTCACTCTCTTCAAAGCCCTGTTTAAGAATCTTGGTATTATAAAGATTAGTCTGACTTTCTATGATCAGGGACTTTTAAAATAGAGCTGTCTTCCAATATTTGCTCATTTATTTAATTATGAAATAGGTCTACTTTTTAAAAACTTTGTCTAATACTTTGTTAAACTAAAGTCTGATTCTCATTCTAATTTCTTTAAATACTTAATTTAAATACCACTTAATGCTGGAAAATATAACTCAGGATATCTTTTGGAGTACCTATCACTGACCATTCACATTTTATCTTGATAGTCACTTTCAAATCACACTTACCATTTAAGATTTATTTTAGTTGAAATTTCACAGGAATTTATGACTTTTCATTAACTTTATAAAAATGTGAATATTGTTTTTTTTTATAAACAAGTTGTTCTTTCAAATTAATCATGTATTTTTCTATTATTTGCAAGTGATTTACTGGCCTACTTATATTTTTGGAAGAATTTTTAACCTTAGGAACTTCTTTTTCCAAGTTTTTGTCTATTTTTTAAGTGTGGTACAGATATGTCACTTCCAAAGATTAAGTAGCAAACCAGAGGAAACATTGCCAATTATCCATTTTTTAAACACTATTTACCTAGGACAAATTCTTTTCAAGAGCATTTACCTCTGACTCTTTGTTAAAATGTTCCCCTCCCCCCCTTTTTTAGATGAATAGATTAAACACCTTTCCCCCCTCCTCCCCTCAAGAACTAATGGGTAGACACTACCTTATTAATGTCTATCAGAATAATGATAATAGGCTCATAAATTTGGATGTCTTTGTAATTAAGATGAAAATATGTAATCTATCTTTAAGTTCTATAATCAACTGTATATGTTTATGTGTAAAAAGTTATTTCTTAGTCTTTCTTACCATATAGCCAATTACTATTTTTTAAAGTTCTTGACTTCACTGTAATTTCACTGTATTTTTAAAGTGTTGACTTCCTTACAATTAGGCACATCAATGACATTTATGCAATTATTCCAGCAAACTCTTTGGTGCTGCAACTGATACATGAATGATGCAATATATGAATTTCAAATGTGATATATTTAGTATATGTAATGTACATAAATCTGTATATCTAATAGTATTCCTAGTAATAGTTCTCTGAGTTATTGGAACAACTTTATTTTATATCTCATTAAGTTGTAATTGTTTTCCATTGAAAATTTAAATGATTGTCATTGCTGTCAATTTCTTGTTTGCTTATGTTTGCATCCCTGGTTTTATCTCAATCTGCATTTTGAAGGAGGATTGGGAAACTTTTAAGCTGTTGATCAATTTGTGAGGGTTAGTTTGGTTAAAGATAAATGGAATAATTTTTAAACTGCTCAACTGGAAACGCATAAACTGCAATAAATTGCCATACAATGAAAAGTGAGTAGTGACTTCTAAGTGCCTCTCTGCTGTAACACAAAACTTTTTCTCAGTATACATAACTTATCTTAAATGTGTGGCCACCTGATAATGTGGGGGGGAAAAAGACAACAGCTATGGTCTATGTGTTGACTATTACCACAACTTTTTTTTTTCCTTTTGTAAAAATGATTTCAAATCATAGGTCTATTTTTCCTGCTTCCCACCAGATCGCACATAAACGTTCTTATGAACATTCACCTTTCTTTGGAGGCCACAAATCTAAACTATAAACTTAGGCGGATTCTGAGATTGAATCATTTTCTCAAAATACAATAGCCCTTTTTAGTGACCACTCAGTACCATACTTTTTTACATAGTTTGAGAAAATTAATATTGATTGCATCTAGTTTTTTAAACATGTCTATGGAGATATACAATGCACAGAGCACTTGTCATTACAAAGAAAAACAAAGCATGAGGTTGTGGGTGGTGTATCTATGGAGCACACAGTATATAACATGGGTGCTTGATAAAGGTTGAATAATGGTCACAATAATTGTGAATTTAATTGCATATTCTCTAAAATAATGCCATCTTAACCCACCTTCTTTCAAATATTTTTTTCAACCTCTGTAAAAAAGAAGTTTGTGGAAGTTTTATTGAATTCTACAGGGAAATGTCAATGGATATTCAAGGTTTTGTTGATGATTTGTTTATTATGGGTTGAAATCCAGTTTTAATGATGTTGAGGAAATAATAAAATTAAACATTGTCTTTTATAGTGGGCATTGCACTTCTAGAAATCTGAAGATCCTTTGATTTCTATTATGAAAAAAGGGAATCAAGTTTCCAAAAGAAGAGTAGAAGTAATACTGAAGGTTTATGAGTTTAGTGTTTACATAAAAAACAAAACAAAATTGCAGTGTTTCTCCAGTCCATTTGGCTCTTGATGCAGTGGCAGCTTCCTGATCTCATCTTTTTTTTTTTTTGTGTGTGTGTGTGTGTGTGTGTTTGTGTGTGTGTGTGTGTGTGTGTGTGTGTGTGTGTGTTTTGTGTTTTTTTTTTTTTTTTTCAACTCACAGTAGTGGCCAGGTCATTTCCCACCTGGGCACCTGGACACAATGTGGTAGAATCATGTTACACTCCTCTGAATATACATTGCTTTAACTGGATGTTATTATACTTTATTATATTTTGTTTGAGTCTCCTGATATGGAACTGATAAGGAGAGCTGATATTTTATTATGTTCAGTATTGTAATTGATTCTGCCCCCTTTGTCTTAGCTTTGCTATATGTTTTTCTTTTGCTATATATATATTGTATTCCCATAAGGAATGATTGTTTATATACAACTACTAGAGGCCTTGTGCATGACATTCATGCACTTGAGGGGAGGGTCCTTCAGCACAGCCTGTTCCTCCTCACAGTCCGGGACCCCTTGCGCCTTACCTCCCACCTGCAGCGGTAAGCCTGGCTTCTGGGTGAGCGGTGCTTCCCCTGTGGAAATGGTCTGACCACCAGGGGGCAGCTTCTACATTGAGCATCTGCCCCCTGGTGGTCAGAGTGTGTCATAGTGACCAGTAGTTCCACCGTTTGGTTGATTTGCATATTAGCCTTTTATTATATTGAATAACATATTCCTTATTTCTGAATGCATAGTTTCTATCCAGAGAGTATGGATACACACACACCACACACACACACACACACACTATCTATATATATCTATATATCTATATATATCTATATATATCTATATATATCTATATATATCTATATATATCTCTATCTATCTATCTATCTATCTATCTATCTATCTATATTATCTAGGGAGGAGGTCATCTCAAAGTTTGGAAGTAATTTTGAGGATCTAGTCATATTATTGCTAGAAAAAAACAAGGGCATCTTGAAAAATTTCCTGGATGGTGAGAATATCGTTGGTGTTATCTTTTAATGGCAAAGCTGTGATTATCACTAATTTATTTAAATAATGAATGATATACATTTCTTCAGCCAATTTTTATACACTAGTATATATACATACATATACATACTTGTTGGCTGGTTTAGATAAAAATGATAATAGTAAAATTTAGGGAGCTTTGTAAGACTTAAATAAGTTAATACAAATAATGGGAAGTAGAACAGTTTCTGTGACATGATAATATTCAATCACTGCTAGCTATTATTATTTTAATAGGCAGTGTATATTCACATCTTTTTTATTTAAACAAAAGCATATGTAGCACTTTAGGAATATAATTATATCACTTTTAACTTATAAAATTGGGTTTTCAATACATGTTTTCTAACTTGGTTCTAAACACCTTCTGGGAAAGTTGGAGAGTGTTTCTATTTTCTAGTAATATCCCAAAACGCAAAATTAATTTGCTTTTTAGCAAATATAGTTTTATTCTAAACTTAAACATCAGAAGGAAGAATTATATGACTGACAAATTATGGTTTAACAAAGCGTACTAGAGATTAATCAGGCAATTTTTTTTTATTCTTTGAGTCTAATTATATCATTCCTGAGTAACTTGAATTTAGTGAAAATTTATTTCTAATTCATATTGCTAAATTCCATAATTATACTTTGTGGCACTATTTGGGATATTTTTTACGTAGAACTGGTAGAAAAAAATAGCATTTTGGTTCATAGAGTATTTAATTTTATCCTCATTATCTTGAATCTTCTGTATTATTTTTATGATGGGTAATATAGGCTATGAATGAGTGAATATAAGAAAGAATCAATTCAGTTAAATATACTTTGAGGAATTTTTTGAACATGAGAAATTTGCTTCAGTTAATTTAAATATAAACATAGTTATCTTAAGAAATTAAGGAAAATATATCATTGTTAAAGAACTGCAAATGTGATGATGTAGGAGAAATAATTGTCCTAGGTCTCAGCTGAGTGGATCTGAGGGCTGAGGATGATATGAATACAAACTAGGAAATGACATGTAAAGATATTTTGTTTACAAGGTGAGGTAGAAGGAAGGTTGATTACATGAGTTGAGAGACTTCTAAAATAGTACATGTAGAGCCCTAAACAGTTGGGCTCAGTGGATAGAGTATGGGCCTGGAGACTGAAGGGTCCCAATTTCAATTCCAGTCAAGGGCAAGTACTTTGATTGCAGGCTTACTCCAATCCTCGGCCCTGTTCAGGGGAACTAATTGGTGTGTTTCTCTCACAACGATATTTCTCTCTGTCTTTCCCTCTCTCTAAAAAAAATAAAAAATCAATGGAAAAATATCCTTAGGTGAGGATGAAATATAAAATAATAAAAATAAAATTGCACATTTAGAAATAGTGAAATGCCACATTGGTATAGTGCTTTACGACTTCCATCATTTTAGGATTTAATCCAGTTTTGGGGTTAGTCAGGAAGACACTGGGGATTATTCTCCCAATTTTATAATTGGGAAAGTTGAGATTTATAAAGGGTAAGACTCTTTAAGATCACTGGACATGAATTGTCAGAGCTAAAATTAAGACCCTAGATTTTCAGGACTAATGCAGTTCTTTTCATCATACCCAACTGCCTCCTAGAAAAACTAAATCTTCTGTCCTTGTGTTCAAATTGGAGTGTCAGTGGGAGTATGGACTCCTAGCCATTTTACAATCTCTGGTGTGTGAAATAAGGCAGGGGCTGATATAAGAAAATCAAGGAAATTAATGGCCAATTTTCTCAGTGTGGCACACTGTAAACAATTTCTTAAGGTAGATTAATGTATATAATTTATATTTATACCAAAAACTTGAAGAAAGAAAAAAAAATAACAAGCTTTTACAGCATGAGCAATTTTTATTCCTTTCTACTTCTCTTTCTCATATGTCATCTTACCTTGAAAATCAATAAAAATGATTCTCTTTTAAATCCATTTATGTTCAGATTCAACTCTGAATTCAACAAGTGCTTCAAAAAGACAAACTAACCTAGATTTCTAGACCCCATGAATTTGCTCTGCTGGATATAGATGCCATTTTAGATTCTTGTATGTCCCAAAGCTTATTTCTGATCAGAGTTTCTCTTTTCAATACAATCTCCATCTTTCCTCTCTTATCCTTGCTGACATTTCATTTCAATCAGGGTTCAGACCTCTTCTTCTTTCTTTTTGAATCAAATTTTGATGGATATGGGTGGTTTGTTAACAGCAGTGGCACCTATTAGGAGCAGTGGTGCCTGTCACTCTTTGATTTTCACCCTACAGGTCATTGTTTATCTATTCCTGTCTATTTTAGAGACTTCAGTGAATTTTAAAACTATATTTAAAAGCCAATTTACCATTTTGAAAGTGAGAGCTTTCTTTTGTTTTTGTTATATTCAAGGGCATATTTTGATGGAAGTTTTCCTGCTTTATTATCTACAAACATGATCAGAGAAATAAAGCTGAATGTCCCCAATATATTAGCTATATCCTGGACTTGCATTAACATTTTTGAAAGTGGTTATTATTCTTAAAGTTCAATAATAAAACTTTGTATAAATTAGAACAGTTTAATAACTATATTTTCAGTAAATAATTATATTAAAAATAACAGAGTTCAGTATGTTGTATTCTTTCTGACATTATGAAATAAATAAATTAATGAATTATAGCCTTTTCTCACCTAAGAATTTATGAGAGGAAGCCCTTACATAAGAACAATGTTAATTTCTCTTTTTGGGAGAAATAAAGAAATCACAGATCACAGAAATTTAAATACAAATTTCAGGGCCATTTTATTATGTAAAATAAATACATAAAAAATAAAATGTAATTTCATAATAAAGATTAGACTAGGTAACATAAAGAGTAGACTATGATCACAGCCTGGGATTCACAAGTCTTTTCTTGGAAATTATAACTAAAGAGAGAAAAAAAAGTGTACAAAGTTTTTGTTGATGGCATTCTTGTGGGTAGTAAAATGATGAGATTGACTGGATTAGAGCAGATGTTATATCTTGAGTCATAATTTAAATGAATACTCAGAGGTTAGTGGAAACTGGTTAATAGATAAGTAATTACAGCTTTTTCATCAGCCAACATAGAACCTAAGTTTTTTTGTTTTGTTTTTTCATATATATATATTTTATTGAGTTGTTTCTTTGTTTTGTTTGTTTGTTTGTTTGTTTTTACAGAGAGGAAGAGAGAGGGATAGAGAGTTAGAAACATCAATGACAGAGAAACATCGACCAGCTGCCTCTTGCACACTGGAGATGTGCCTACAACCAAGGTACATGCCCTTGACCGGAATCAAACCTGGGACCTTTCAGTCCACAGGCCTATTCTCTATTCACTGAGCCAAACCGGTTTCAACTAATTGTTTATTATTTTTTTCAGTATAAGCATTATGCACTAAAATCCAGAAAAATATAATGCAGTATTAAGAATAGGAAACTGAAGGAATGTAAAATGAAAGTAAAATAACCAGAATTAATGTTTTTGTTTTAGAATTTTTTTTATCTACTTATCTATTCACCCTCATGATCATATAATAATTGCTAAGAAATGTTCAGAGTTAAGAAATAACATATTAAGACAATTTAAAAATATTAACTTAATAAGCAGACAATAAAATTACATATAACAAAGAAAACTATCTTAATACAGAAGATTATTTCAGAAGGCTTGGGATGAGGGGCACAGGCAGACTAGAAAGGGTCAATGGGAGAGTAAAGGGATATATGTAATACTTTCAACAATAAAGATAAAAAAATAAATAGAACTACTAAAAAGTAAAAAAAAAAAAAAGATTATTTTAAAGGATTTAATTAAAGCCCATCTTTAGAAAGTAGTACATGACAAAAGCAATGACCTACTAGTACTAAATAATGCTGAGCCAAATAAATGAAATCTATTGCTATATATATAAAAGCTCAGCAACAAAAATGGTGAAACAACTATAATGACCAGTAGCTATGACACACACTGTGGCAGCCAAGCCACCTGATCAGGGCCCCGATTGCCCCTCCCCAAAACTGGTCACAGTCCCTCCCTCCAGCCTGCTCTGCCCCAGCACAAATTCATGCACTGGGCCTCTAGTAATAAATAGGCAAGAATCACTAATTAAATAAACAAAGAGGAATATGAAACATACACATGTAAACTTATTTTAAGATGGTTTTTACATGCATAAAAATAAATCAATAGAATTCAAGAGTTGAAAACAGACACCAATAGTCTAGAAATATACTTGATCAGTTTTATAAATATAACAATAGAAATAGCATTACAACTTAGTTTATAAAGATGAATTATTTAACAATAATTCTGTGTAAAATGTGTTCTCTACATAAAATACAATTGAATAATATAAATATTTCACAGCACCAATAAAATTTAAATTTAGATGAATTAAAAAGAAACATGTAACATAACAATTCATACAATAACTAGAATATTTGGGTCAAAAAAATATTCTTTCTAAACATAGCAGTGAGGGGAAACAAACACAAAAGAGGACATGAGGAAACTGACTTAATAAATTATGCAGTTCCCTATACCCAAAAGTGCCACAAGTAAAATTATATTAATAAAAAATAATTCTAAATATCCACTATGTATTAAGGCTTATTATTCACAATATGTAGCAAAATATAAATATGGTAAGAAATGATCACAGTAGTATATTTTCCCAAGTTAGAAGTAGTTTGATCAAGAATTCACAAATATTAGTAATATCTAAAAATTTCAAATTAACATAACAATATTCTTTTGCACATTAGCAAATAAAGGGGTCATAAAATAGCAAATGCCAATTCTGTCTGTCAAAATGACAAAGAATAAAATATATTTCTTCTTTGTTGATATTAGTACAGTGAAACTCACTCTTTCAGACTTTGCTGGTGAGAATATAAATTGATCCATGATCTTTCTGCAGATGAACTTGACAACATTTGAGATAATATTCATACATTTTTAGTAGCAATATTTTTAAAGGTTCAAACCTTTCTTTCAAGATATATATATCTATATATCTATATCTATATCTATATCTATATCTATATCTATATCTATATCTATATCTATATCTATATCTATATCTATATCTATATCTATATATATATATCTCAGAGAGGAAGGGAGAGGGAGAGAGAGAGATAGAAACATCAATGAAGAGAGACAATCATTGATTGGCTGCTTCCTGCACACCACCTACTGGAGATGGAGCACTTTGACTTGAATCAAACCTGGGACCCTTCAATCCCTAGACCGATGCTCTATCCACTGAGCCAAGTTGGCTAGGACTTGAGTAGCAATTTTATCAGAAGGAAATTATAGGTTTGTAGGGGTGGAGAGCTAGATTTTTATGTTGTGTTTTATAAATAATGAAGATACAGTGGTGACGATGTAACTATTATCAAGAAGATGGAAATGCAATACTTTCTAAGGGAGTTAATCAGCGATTCAGAGAGCTTTAACTTTTGCTTAAGTTTTGGAAAGCTTTTCCCAAAGTATATTTACTGCAATTGTCATTAAAAAAATATTTTAAGAAGGAAAATGAAAGAGAAGGGGGAAGAGAGGAAGGAAGGAAAGAAAGAGAAGCAGAAAAGATGAAAAGTAAAGATGAAAAATCACTGCTTACATAAATTTAGTAAATGAGAAAGTGATATTTATTTTCTTGTAAGAATTACCAAATTTGACACGATAGTTTATGTTGTCAGTCTTAGAAGGAAAACACTATATATATATATATATTTTTTTTTTAACATTTCTCAAAATTCCATGACCATGGAACTTAATTTGACACCTTCTATATCTATTGTTCTGTATAGTACACTGTAGGAAATAGTCATTTAAGAATTATTTGTTTTAATGGAAAGCCTATCATTTACTATAAAATAATCTTGTTTACTACTTCTAAATCAAGCCAGCACAAGAATGTTTCTGGAAAGACTAATGTTAAAATCCTTTACTACTATACCAATTGAGGGGGGGAATCTCCTCTCAGGTAGAAAATGGTGAACATCAAAACTACTTTCATTTACATAAATGAAAATATACTATCATGTTTAAACACTTTCTGTATTATACTTCAGTTCCAAAGGTAGTGAAAATAAAAACTTTTAGTTAACTTAAATATTGAATTTGAAATATTACTTATGTTTCTGGAACAAACTAATAAGAAATTAACATTTGAAAACATTAACCTGCTCAGAATAGTGCTCCAAAGAACAAGGAGAGGAAAACTGACCTCCATTTCTCAGTATGCACATATAGAGGCAATGCTATGGGACATGGAAGCAACATTAATTAATGGAGGACAGAAAGTCCGGATACTGATCTATATATTAATGAAAACATTTATATGTTAAAATCGTAGCATTTCAAATCAGAGAGAATATAATTGACTATTTTACTCTTATACTGGTACAATTTACTAGCTATTTAAACTTCATATTATAAATTATTATATCTTCTCTTAGTACTTAATCATTACAAAAACTCCAGATGATTTAACTCAACAATTGAAACTTGACCCAACTAAAAATTCCAAATATTTCAATAAAATATTAGAAAATGTTTGGTGAAGGCATTTTTACTAAACTAAATGTAAAGAGAAATATACTAATATTACTTGGCCCTTTTGTATATTATAAATTTACGATTTGAAACTTTTAAGTGAACATTGTTAAAAATAAAAGGCATCAGATTTACAATAAAAGCAGTATGTATAACATGCATAAAATATTAATATATGTATGGAATACTTACATATATTGTTATGTATTAAATGATTATATTTATGAAGATTACACCAAAAATCCTCATATATGTATGAGCTGAAGCAAGATTTAAATTACTATTCTCTGCAGGTATGTATTACTTGAAGTTTACATAGGAGTTTTTATTATTTTGGTACTTTTTAATTAAAAATGTAAAAATGTTGTTTTATAATTTAAATTTAAAGAAGCATTTGTTTCATATACCCCAGAATGTTGACATTAACATATTTCAGATAACTTCAATCACATTTGAGAATATAGAGGCATTTATCAAGTGAATTCTCAATTTCAGCATTACAGCTTTGGTTAGTACAAAATCCATTTTTGCTTTACTTCCCCAAATGTCTAAATCTAATTTTAAATTGTTAATAGATGTTTCCAGAAAGAATTGTAAGTCAGAGTAAAACAAATTATTTAAACACTGCTAGAGGGGAATAAAAATATAAAATATCATTTTACTACATCATTCTGATTTATCAAGTAACTTCAGGAAGTGGGTATCAAGTTAATCAAATTGAACCCTCTTGTTCTGGTCACAGACTGTCCAAGAACATTCCTCGTATTTCTGATCAGGAATGTGGAAAATAAAAATAAAAAGAGGGTAGTGCTTCCTCAGTGAAGGACTTTATGTTCTTTTTTTCTACTCTGAACAACAAAATGGTGGTTTATTAAAAAGTTGGCTGGAAGAATCACCATGAAGAGAGAAAAGGTAGAAAGCTTCCAGAGGAAAAAGCACTTGTGCTCTGATCACACTCTGTCCTAGAGCAAAATTATGTCTTTACTTGCTTTTGCCAAATAACCAACATTGTGCACTAACTTTTGTTGCTATCAGTGCAGCAGGTGTGCAGATGGATGCTGCGAACGACTTGACAGACACTGAGTTTAGTAAGAACAGGCAGCTGCTCTGAGCCATACTCACACCAGGTGAGGCCTTCAGGGGAGATAACAATGACTGCGCAGGGCTTTCTTTCTGGGCTAGAGCTGTTATTTGGCATAGAAAAAGCAATTGCAATATGCCGCATGGTGACAACAATGGAAGCACATACTTAGTCCAGAGGTGAGCTCTACCCAATAGATTTCCAGAAGTCTTCATATATTTTCCTCAAAAGACAAATGTGTTCAGGAAGTTTTGACCTCTTACATTTGCACTGGATATCCTCAAGTATCCTCCTTGTAATCAGTGTGACAATGTGAGAGTGTAGATAATTAAAATACTTTAAAAAAAAACAAACAACTGGTAACATTTTAGTCACTTAGTTTTCTGCTTGTGGTGCTAAGTTTTAACTTGAGGACCTAGGTATCATTGCTTTATGGTGAGCCATCTCAATTACAACTGTTCTTTAGTATTATTTTTATTACACACTGTCAACAATTCTAGAAAAGTATATTGAACAAACAAAAAAACAAAACAAAAAAACAACAGCACATAAACTGTCCCTATTTCGTGGAGCATTTCAAAGAGGAAGATACATGGAAAATCTAAACTAAAAGCTTTTTCATAGTGCAGGCTTTTCAAAGTCAGTGTTCTAAGTCAAAAGCTCTGAATCTCAAAGGCCACTCAATAATAAAAGTAAAGAATTTATAAATAACCATTATGAAAATTTAGAATTTTTTAAGGAAAATGAAAATAAAGAAATATACCATATATTTAAATGCCATACACAATTCAAATTATTTCAATTTAAAATATATTATTTTCAAAACATGACATTCTTATATTAAAAATTAAAGTGGCTTAATTTTCTACCTCCACTATTTTAATAAGATCATTCTTGTTAGAATCACCCAAACTTCACCTTCCTTTTAGTCCTCTTCCTAACTCTTACCCTAAGCAATTGACAGAGTTCATCTACTTCTTTCTGAAACGTTAACAGAAAGCAGTTAGTATAATGGAGAGAATGTCAAAACATGGAGAAAAATATTCCAGGGATGTTTCCTTTTTATCCCCTTACTTCATTTCTCTCACAGCTTTGGCTTGAAGGTCTCATCATTGGACCACATGGCAGAACAACAATGTGGGTAGCTAAAATTCTAAAAGAATCTGATCTTCCTGACCAAAGGTACCAGTAATGTAGGTCTTCTTTTATATAATACTAGATACCCGGTGCATGACGTTTGTGTCCTGGGGGGTAGGGGTCCCTCAGCCTGGCCTTTGCCCTTCTATAGTCTTGGACCCCTTGGGGGATGTCACATGTCAGCTTAGGCCCCCGCCCCAGGGATGGACATCCCCCGAGGGATCCTTAGGGCTGCTGTGGAGGGAGGAGAGGCTCCCACCACTGCTGCTGTGCTTGTCAGCTGTGAGCTCAGCTTCTGCCTGAGTGGGGGAGCACACTGACCACCAGGGGGCAGCTCCTGTATTGAGCTGGATGGTCAATACGTGTCATAGTGATCCATCTTTCTGCCATTCAGTTGATTTGCATATTAGCCTTTTTGTTTTTAATGTAAGATATTTTTTTATTGATTACAGAAAGAAAGGTAGAGTGAAATAGAAATATCAGTGATGAGCATCATTAATTGGCTGCTTCCTTGCCCGCCCCCTACTGGGGATTGAGCCTATAATCCAGGCATGTGCCATTGACTGGAATGGTACCTGAGACTCTTCAGTCTGTAGGACAACGCTCCATCCACTGAGCCAAACCAGCTAGGGTTAAATATAGCTCTTGATGACCAGAGAATATATTTTCCATATAAAGGAAAATCTCAGAGAAGAGAGATCGGAAGAAAGAGATTCTCTGGTTTTGTATATTAAAAAAAAAAAAAAGCCTCAAGAGAAACCATGATGGCGGCATAGGTAAACACCTAAGTGCAGCCTCACAACAATTTCAAAAAAATACAACTAAAATACAAAATGGACATTACCCAGAACTACAGGAAAGTCAACTGAATGGAAATTCTACAACTAGAAGAAAAGAGAAAACCAGAAGGAAAATCAGAGGAGCTGTAAAAGCCTAAGGTACAGAGACACAGTGCGCACGCGAGAGAGAGGACAGAGCCAAAGAGCAAGGGGAGGCTGAGTGCCAGGCTGGCATTCCCTCGCTGGAAGGAGATAAAATCTCTGGACTGTTCTGAACCCCAGCTCTGACAGCAATGAACCCCAGTTCTGGGCAAGATCCTGGGGACCCAGACACATAAGGAGGGAGTCTGGGCTATAAGGCGGAATCTAGGGGAGCAGCGAAAGGCAGTCCCAGAGATGCGCACATTATGCGCAGAGGAAGGACTGTTGATTCTGCTGCTAGATTGCCCTACCAGGAAGAAGACAAAAGCTTCAGACTGTGCTGAGCCCCAGTTCCAACTGAACTGAACTCCAGTTCTAGGCCAGGCCCTGGGGACCCAGGCTCATATGGAGGGAGACTGGGCTGTAAGGCAGAAACTCAGGGGAGTGGTGAAAGGAAGTCCTGGAGGCGTGCACACTGCCCACAGAGAACGGACTGTTGACTGTGCCACAGGATTACCCTAGTGGGAAGGAGACAAAAGTTCCAAAATCCCACCTCCAACTCCACTTCCAACTGAACTGAACCCCAGTTCAGGGCTCATTGGGGGATAGCCTAGACTGTTTGGTAGCAGGCGAAAATTGAGGGCACCTTTCTCTCAGAGGTGCTTGCAGTGAGCACTGAAGGACACTGAGGAACACTGAGACTCAGGAACCTCATAAGGCGGGGCTGATGGAAGCCAAGGCTGTAAGCTCCACCCTGAAACTCTGCCCCATCTAAGCTGAGCACAAGACTTTTGCAATTTGCCAAGTCTAGTCGAATAAGACTGTCTCCTGGCATTGACACAGCTGATCCTCACAGCCAATTGGCCTAGAGGTCAGTTCCTCCCAGTGATACCAAAAACAATCAAGACTTAACTACAACAAGGCTGTACACACAGTCCACAAAAGGGGGCAGCAAGAATGTCCACCTCAGGTAACTGGGAGACTGACCCACAGAACCATATAGGACACCTTAGAACACAAAGCCACCCTACCAACTCAGGGAAGCTGTGAAAATACCGAGACAAGGAAACAGATCACAAACGAAAGAAATGGAGTACAACAAGCTACTGGATATAGAGTTCAAAACCACAGTTAAAAGGTTTTTCAAGAATTTCCTAGAAAAGGCCAATAAAATAAATGAGACCTATGAGGATATGAAAAGGGATAAACTAGAAATAATAAGAGATCAACTAGAAATAAAGAATACATGGTCTGAAATAAAAAATATTATACAGAGTCCTAAAAACAGAATGGAAGATCGCAAGAATCAAGTCGAAGATTTAGAACATAAAGAGCCAGAAGACACTCCTCCACAGAAGCTAGAAGGCAAGAGAATCCAGAAAGTTGAAGATAATGTAAGAAACCTCTGGGACAACTTCAAGCGAACCAACATCAGAATTATGGGGGTCCCAGAAGAAGAGAGAGAGCAAGATACCAAAAACATATTGGAAGAAATAGTGACAGAAAACTTCCCCCACCTGGTGAAAGAATTAGACTTACAAGTCCAGGAAGCGCACAGAACCCCAAACAAAAGGAATTCAAGGAGGACCACACCAAGACACATCATAATTAAAATTCCAAGAGCAAAAGACAAAGAGAATATTAAAAGCAGCAAGAGAAAAGCAGGTAGTTACCTATAAAGGAGTACCCATACAATTGTCAGCTGATTTCTCAATAGAAACCATGCATTCCAGAAGGGAATGGCAAGAAATATTCAAGGTGGTGAAATAGCAAGAACCTACAGCCAAAAATACTCTACCCAGCAAAGCTATCACTCGGAATCGAAAATCAAAGGCCAGATAAAGAGCTTCACTAACAATAAAAAAAAAAAAGCTAAAGGAGTTCATCACTGCCAAACCAGAATTATATGAATTGCTAAAGGGGGTTCTTTAGGAAGAGGAATAAAATAAAGATAAAAATTATGAACAACAAATACATAACTATCAACAAGTGAATCTAAAAACCAAGGGAATTAAAAAATCTGATGAACAATATTAACTGTTGAATATAATAGAATCAGAGGTATGGAAGGGGAGTGAACTGATGATTCTCAGGGAAAAGGGGAGTGGGGGTGTGTGGGAAGAGACTGAACATAAACTGTGCACCTATGGATGAGGACAATGGGGGGTGGGGAAAGGGCAGAGGGTGGGGTGGGAACCTGGTGGAGGGGAGCAATGGAGGGGGAAAAAGATGAGGAACATTTGTAATAATATGAACAATAAAGATTTATTAAAAAAAAAAAAAAAGCCTCAACCTCACCTCTGAGTTGTGTTGTGAGGGGTAGACAAAGGCTTTGAACCTGAGTGGAGAATGTGATGGACAGACTCAAAGCAGCACAGCAAGGGCTTGATAGCAACCATTTCTCACAAAAGGCAAGACAGATTTGTGATTTGAAGGTCAATTGCTTGAATAAGTGAAGAAACAAAACAAAGTCAATATTTTTAAATATATATATATATTTTAATTGATTTCAGAGAAGAAGGGATAGGGAGAGAGATAGAAACATCAATGATGAGAGAGAATCATTGATCAGCTGCCTCCTGCATACCCTACACGGGGGACTGAGTCCATAACCAAGGCATGTGCTGTGATCACAGGAATTGAACTGTGATCTCCTAGTTCATAAGTTGATGCTCAAGCATTGAGCCACACCAGCTGGGGAAAAAATCAACATTTTAAAAAAATATATTTATTGATTGATTTCAGAGAGGAAGAGAGGAGAGAGAGACAGAAACATCAATGATGAGAGAAAGTTATTGATTGACTGCCTCCTGCACACCCCCTACAGGGGACTGAGCCTGCAACCCAGGCATGTGCCTGTGGTCAGAATCAAACCTGGACCCTTCAGTCTGCAGGTTGACACTCTATCCACTAAGCCAAGCTGGCTAGGGCAAATTCAACATTTTTTTTAACAAAATTATGACAAGATCCAGATTCCATAAGACCTAATGGTTGAAATATCATTTCTTGACATACAAAGAACCAGGAAAATATGAGCAATTTTGAAGGGAAAAAACAATAAATATCAATACTTGCTTAGATGACTCAGAAATTAAAATTATCACAAAAATATATAAAAATTTTATTTATTGATTGATTTTTAGAGAGGGAAACAATGATTTGTTCTTCCACTTATTTATGCATTCATTTTTTTTTTAATTTTAGAGAGAGAGCAGAAAGAAGAGAGAGAGAGAAACATTGAAATATTGTTCCATCTACATATGCATTCATTGGTTACTTCTTGTATTTGTCCTGACCTGGGATTGAAACCATAATTACAAAAATAAATGCTAATAAAACATTTTTGTTGGCGTATTTTCCAGTTAAAACTCCAGACTGGTCTTTTCAGATTTTCTCACCAAAAATTTCCATTAAAATTTTAATTATAACTACATCAAACTTAGGAATGGTTTAGAAATAATTGATAATTTCACTATAATGTCCATTTTTAATGTCTATTTTTAAAGTTCTCACTCAGCAAAGTTGCCATTTGTGTGCCTAGAAGAGTCTGCATTTTTGTGTCTGTTTACTCATAGTGTGTGTATTGCATGCTTTTTATTCACACATGCCATCCCATTCCAACTCTAGAAAGAATGTAAGATATTTTATATAAAAACACTTTCAATAAAGGTGAAATAAAGTACTTTAAAAGTATAAATTATGAAATTTATGTTTCATTCTAAAGTACCACATATACAATGCATCACGTATCTTTATGATACATAACAATTCTTAATAGGAAGGAGTACAGTACAGTCATTGAAGATTCAGGCCCTGGGATATTCAGGAGAATTTTAAACCCACCCCTGCTACTCATTGTTCTGTAATGTTTAGCAAAATATTTAAATTCTCTAAGACTTTTTTATTTATAAAGTGGAAATAATAAAAATTGTGAGACTTATTATGGCATGAGGATTAAATGAAATCAATAATGTAAAATATTAGAGAAGGAACAGTCAATAGAGTTTAGCTATTGATAACAATCCTTATTTATTTCTCTAAATATTACCCTTGTCCCTGCATTTTCTATTAGAATATGAGCCTTCCTCACTCCCTTTCAGATATCACCACCTAATCCTACTTGACTATTACAAAGCCCTTTACTCCTTGGGAAATGAAGCTAACTTGCAGTTGGGCTTTTTATTTTTCTGACTGAATCAAGAAACTGTCTCTTGAATAAAACCAATGAAGCAAGGTCTTGGCTGTTGGTTGGAAAGGGATTACAATTTATACTTTTTGCTTAAAATTGTGTGGAGAAAATTATATTATATAAAGTGAATTAGAAGTTTTAAAAAGATGATCATATATCAGTTTACAAGGGAAAACCTTACGATTGCTATGGCTGAAGGCAGATTTTGTGTGTGTGTGTGTGTGTGTGTGTGTGTGTGTGTGTGTGTGTGTAAAAGAGACAATGTAGAACATAGCTTACAACTTGCCAAACAATATCTTCAAAACATCTATTCATTCTGCAGCATAGCAACAGGCTTTATTAGACTTGCTTCTTAAAAAATCCATCTATGTAGAATGATGTGATGACAATAGAAAAATCAC
Source organism: Pipistrellus hanaki (assembly GCF_964339955.1). Lineage (NCBI taxonomy): Eukaryota > Metazoa > Chordata > Mammalia > Chiroptera > Vespertilionidae > Pipistrellus > Pipistrellus hanaki. Next base: position 60,872,245 of record NC_140505.1, on the reverse strand, counting down.
TAAATGTAATTCTAAAAGTAACTGTATAACTTAGTTTAGAGTAGATTTGTCCTCCTTTCAATGAAGTGTCAAACATTTCTGTTGAATTATTTCTTGATAGTTTATGTGTATTTTTTTAATTTAGTATAATTTATATATAACATTTAATTAGTTTCAGGTGTATAACATAATAATTAGATACTTGTATATGCTGTGATATGATCACCACAGTTATTCTAGTTATCATCTATCACCATATAAAATTATGCTTTTGTGGTAAGAATTTTAAAGATTTACTCTTTTGCCAAATCTCAAATATGCAATGCAATATTCTTTTACTGTGGTTACTATGCAGTAAATTATATTTCTATAACTGGAAGTTTATACCTCTTGAACTCCTTCATCCATTTCAAGCATTCTCCAAACCTCTTCCACTCTGACAACTATCAATCTCTTCTGTATATCTATTGGTTTTGTTTTGTTTTTTATTTGCTTTGTTATTTTATTTATTTATTTATTTATTTATTTATTATTTATTTATATTAATGAGAGAGAGAGAGAGAGAGAGAGAGAGAGAGAGAGAGAGAGAGAGAGAGAGAGAGAGAGAATTAAGAGGGAAACATCCAGCTGTTGCCTCCTACATAGGGATTGAGTGGAAAACCTGGATATATGCCCTGACTGGAAAAATCAATCCTGACACCTTTTGGTGTATGGAAGTTAGCCAGGACTATTTTGCCTTTAAGATTCCAGATAAAGAGAAATGATATGGCTTTATTGTTCTTTGGTTAGGTTTTCAAAGATGAGTGATTTAGGCAGAGAATAAAATAAGCCTCTTGGCATATAGTGGTATTTTACTTAGTCATCTGAAAAATCAAACATAGAGTTCATATGGAACATGTAAGAATTTTATGAAGTTTATGATATAAACACATAGAAACTATAGATTTGGCATATACCTTCAGATAGAGAAACAAGATTACGGTGTTGTATAGTTCTGCTATATTTAATCAAAATAAAGTTATAGAGAGATTTTATTGAAATACTAGAAGTCCAGTGCACAAATTCGTGCATGGGTGGGGTCCTTCAGGGTGGCCTGCAGACATCAGGCCCCAGCTCACACCCCCAGTTTCCCCACCTGGCACCCCACCTTGGCCTGGTGCCTCCCCCTCACCTGTTCCACTGTCCTGCCTGTGGAGTGATTGATCAGGGCCCAGCCCCTGCCTGGCTCCTTCAGTGCCTGGGACCTGGGCAGCAACCCCACCCCCCACCTTCACTGCTGGTTGCCTTCTGCAGGGCAATCAGCAGGGCGATCGGGCCCCTATTTGCACCCACCTTGACCTGACATTGCCTACTCACCTGTTCCACCATCCTGCTGTAGTCCTGATCTAATTAGGGTCCATCAGAGCCAACAGCACCTCCACTGCTACCTGCTGCCAGCGCTGTGTTGCCAGTGTCTGACATGCTCTGTGCCATCCCCTGTGGTCAGTGCACATCATAGTGAGCAGTCAATCTCCTGGTCAAACTCCCAGTTGAACAACCGCCCAAAGGGACAATTTGCATATTAGGCTTTTATTATATAGAACTAGAGGCCTGCTGCACAAAATTCATGCATAGGGGGTTATCCCTCAGCCCAGCCTGAAGCCTCTCCAATCTGTGACCCCTTGTGGGATCCCTCACAATCCAGGACTGCTGGCTGTCAACTGTAACCTTCCTGATTACCCCTAACTGCCCTCTTCTGCAGGCTTGGTCACCCTTAACTGCCCTCCCCTGAAGGCCTGGGTCCCCCTCAACTTCCTTCTTCTACCAGCCTGGTCACCCCTAATTGCCCTCCCCTACAGGCTTGATTTCCCCCAACTGCTCTTCCTTCTAGAACTGCTCCCTACCAACTGCCCTCCCCTGCTGGCCATTTTGTGGTGGCCATCTTGTGTCCACATGGGGGAAGCCATCTTTGACCACATGGGGGCAGCCATCTTGTGTGTTGTAATGATGGTCAATTTGCATATTACTCTTTTATTAGATAGGATAGAGGTCTGGTGCATGGGTAGGGGCCAGCTGGTTTGCCCTGAAGGGTGTCCCAGATCAGGGTGGTGGTTCCCTTGGGGGATGGGGTGGCCTGAGCCAGAGGCCTTTGGTGGTTTTCAGGTTGGCCACACCTCCTGACACCTGAAGTGGAGGCCCTGGTATCTGGGATTTATTTATCTTCCATAATTGAAACTTTGTAGCCTTTAGTGGAGGCCGGGGCAAGCCAAAGTGGGTGGAAAGCTTGGCTTCCTCCATGACCAGGGATAACTCAAGCTTCCTGCTCTCTCTAACTCCATGACTGTCGCCATTTTTGTTGGGATTTATTTATCTTCTATAATTGAAACTTTGTTGCCTTGAGCAGAGGCCAGGGCTGGCCAGGGCAGGCAGGAAGCTTGGCTCCTTCCATTGCCAGAGGCAACCTAAGCCTCCGGCTGGCTTCAGCACCATGGCTGCAGCCATATTTGTTGGGTTAAATTGCATACTTGCTCCTGATTGGCTGGTGGGCATGGCTTGTGGGCATAGTGGAGGTATGGTCAATTTGCATAATTCGCTTTTATTAGATAGGATATTTTTACATAATCAATATTAGCTAATTCAAAAACTTTTTATTAAAATAAAATATCCATGTAGAAGTATGCATATATCATTATTGCAAAATTTGATAACTTTTCACTAACTGAACACACTTGTATAACCAGCACTCAGATCAAGATCATGCCAAAACCAGTTTGGCTGAGGGGATAGAGCATCAGCTTACAGACTGAAGGGTTCTAGGTTCCATTCCAGTCAGGAGCATCTACCTTGGTTGTGGGCACATCCCCAGTGGGGGGTGTGCAGTAGACAGCTAATCAATGTTTCTCTCTCATCAATGTTTCTTTTTAATATATATGTATATTTTTTTTTTACAGAGAGGAAGAGAGAGGGATAGAGAGTTAGAAACATCGATGAGAGAGAATCATCAATCAGCTGCCTCTTGCACACCCCCTACTGGTAATGTGCCCGCAACCAAGGTACATGCCTTTGACTGGAATCAAACCTGGGATCTTTCAGTCTCGCAGGCCAAAGCTCTATTCAACCGGTTTCGGCTCTCATCAATGTTTCTAACTCTCTATCTCTCCCTTCCTCTGTGTAAAAAATCAATAAAATAAAATTTAAAAAAGAGCATATCACTATCAGCATATCTGAAACACATCGGGAGCCTTCTCATTTTTCCTTAAAGTCATTATGCAATTCCCCATGTGTACCATTATTCAGGCTTCTAATATAAGCTTGTTGTACATTATTTTTCACTTAATACAAAGGAAATAAAACAAGATATATATGTGTATTCTGAGTGTTATGACTTTCTTTTTTTTTAATATATATTTTATTGATTTTTTACAGAGAGGAAGGAAGAGAGATAGAGAGCTAGAAATGTCGATGAGAGAGAAACATCGACCAGTTGCCTCTCGCACACCCCCTACAGGGGATGTGCCCGCAACCAAGGTACATGCCCTTGACCGGAATCGAACCTGGGACCTTTCAGTCCGCAGACCAACGCTCTACCACTGAGCCAAACCGGTTTCGGCATGAGTGTTATGACTTTCACAAAACATTTGGTTTTTGAAATTAAACCATGTTATCAAGCATAGCAGCAGATGGTTTACCCGTATAGTTGTATAGTATTTTATTCTATAATTTATTCTCTAGCTCCATTCTCAATAGGAATTTATGTAGTTTTAAGCTTGAAGCTTCTTTGCATAGTGCTGCTATAACCACCTAGAACTTATATTTTGGTTAACATATGTATGTATTTCTGTTGGAATATACCTAAGAGTGAAATTTCTACATTATGGGATGTACATATGGTCAGATTAATTTGACCTTTTGTTTCAAGTTCAAGTTCAGTTTGTGGAAATGGAGGTTATAAGAGTTTGGACAGAAGGTGGCCAGGAGATCAATAGCGACTGACACTTCACTCTCCACTCTAATTTTCTTGCTAAATGGAGTAACTATTTCTGCATGTTGAATTATCTTGCAAGGGACTACTTAGCCTACACAAAATTAGACTTCTGACTGGTCCATTTTGAATGTGCAGTTTATACTATCAGATGGATCTCAAATGAGACAAGCCCACTCTCTCTTCACCCCATCTGCCACTGTACCAAAAACCATACTGTTTAAATATGAACCCAGATGTGGAACTTCATTCCAATGTGCACTGGGAAATAAACTGTGCAGAGAAATAAAAGTAATATGAAAATATTGTTGAACTTAAACTGAGAAAAATAAGCACCATATTGCTTTCTTCTAAAGTATAATGAAGCATTCATTTAGAAATGAGCCGATTCATTTGTACCTAGGACATAGACATATTTGCAAGTCATATTTTTAAACTGAGCCCCAGAAAAGATTCAGTTTGTAATTGTTTATTTATAAAAAGAGAAATGTCCAGAAGAACCTTTATAGGCATGTGATGTTTTATGTAGCCACATTGGTAAATAACTAGCAAGACAACAGATGTGAGGGAAGGGAAGGGTAAGGTCAGATAAAGCAGAGGTGCAAAGATAAAGTGAACTGGAAAAGTGTCATAGAGTCAGAAAAATCGCGTGTCCTTAGAATTGATGATTGTTGCTCACCCGCTACTTTCAAGATTGTGTATTGGTAGATTTTATTATCAAACAAAAGCAACATCTGCTCAGGAAAATTGCAAAATCAGTTGAGGAAAGTACATTGCAATAAATGGCTGGGATACAAACCAGCATGTGATGTGCTTTATAAAGGAGGAATACAGTGCAGAAGGATAGGAGGTAATGTAAGATCCCAGGGGTGGGAGTAAATATATTTACAACTTCGCAGGAAAGTGTGTAAAACGCTGATGGGAACCATGTCGTGGGCAGCTGAGACCCACAAGGTAGTGGGAGAGGATTTTATCTTTAACCTGTAGGAGAAGAAATCTTGGGTTTAGACTGAGAAGGACGCTGTGAGGTACAAAAACATTTCCAAGAGTAAATCTGGAATTCAGTCTCAAGGTGTGACCCTCCAGTGGTGGGGAAAGAACACAGAAAACCTGAAGCTGGAGGAGAAAGTGAGGTGAGGGTCATGCCAACCATAAAACAATCGTATCCTACAAAACAAACTGATAAGTGATCTGTTTTTTTTTATGTATATGAAGTCAATATTACTATGACAGTTATTGTCAATATAAATTGATTAGAGGCTGAACAGGAAGATGATGATATGGAAGTAATAGGAATTATATGTTGTGGTAATGAGGTAAGAAAATGATTTTTCACAATCACCAATTATTACACTAATGAGAAAATTAATCAAATATAGAAAACCTAATTGGAAAACTGGTGAGTGAACATGACTGACTATACTACTTGGGGGATAAATTAAGGCATAAAGTAGGAGGTTTTTATATGTTAAGTATAAGAAGTTTATCCTGAATGTTTGCCTTCAGGAAGAAAGAATAAGAAAAGGACAATTGCCAAGAGCTAAATGCTGATTTTCTGAATAATTTCAAGGTTTATTACTAGTGGCCTAACATATATTGGTAAATGCCTTTTTCTTTATGCTATATAAAATATTGACTTTTTCTCTGTGTTTTAATCAACTGCACCGGGACATAAGCTCTCTGAAGGAAGGAAAGGTGAATTATTATGTTTAGGATCTGAAGTAATATTTCATAAAAACCCGATTATCTTGCAAGAAACACAACTGCCCTGAAGCTGATTTAAGTAAAATGTTGTTCTATAGCCAGGAGAGCACCTCAAGGAACAGAAGGGAAAGGACATCATAGCAATATTGAGTAATGCTGTGTATGTCAGTAATAAGCCACAAACAGAGCCTGACAAAATTCTAATATTCTCTGTACCCGTCAACCTTGTTTATTTACATTTAGAGCTAATTCTTTTCTTAACTCTTTGCAAAACAGCCTTCTCCAGCTCTGTAATCTTCAGAGTGAAACGTACTGCTGCTGAGGGCTTCTGAGTTCCCACCTTACAGAAGCCTTCCCCCCAGGGGAGATGGAGTTCGCCTCTGCTAATACCAATTTGAGTTTCCAGGAAGGAGTAACTATATGAATAAATTTGATACAGGTGCCCAATTCTGAACCAATCAACTGCAGCCAAGGGTGCAGCAACAGATGGTTCCGGCATGGTGCCTGCCCGAAGGACAAACATTTACCAAAGAAAGGACAATTGCTCTGAGATCCCTACGGTGACCTACAGTTCTCATTGTGGATGTGTTAAATGAATAATAAGAATGTCACATCCAGTTCTTCTCTAGTGACTCCTACGTGTATTCCTCCTGGCCAGACACTCTCTGTAGCTGAGCTATTTTAAGAAAAACTATGAGATGTAGTAAAAGAGCCAAAATTATTTAGGATTAGAAGACACCCCTAGAATTTTCTTTTATTGTTGAACTATACTATGTGACATAGAATATTTGATATTGATGCGTTTAAGTTCCACTTCTTTTATTTATTAATTTCACATGCTTTAGATATGCTTTTTTATTTTAAAAGATAACATTTGAACCCTGGCTGATTTGGCTCAGTGGATAGAGCATCGGCCTATGGACTGAAGGGTCCTGGGTTCAATTCCGGTCAAGGGCACATGCCTGGGTTGTGGGCTCAAATCCCCAGGGTGGGGCCAGCAGGAGGCAGTTCATCAATGCTTCTCTCTCATCATTGATGTTTCTATCTCTCTCTCCCTCTCTGAAATCAATAAAAATATATTTTAAAAAGATATATTTGACTCACTTGTAAAATGGGAATAATGATATAAAGTATTGCCTAGCACTGTATGTAGATAAAACAAGATATTTTCTGAAAAGTGTCTTACATAGTGCCTATCCTATAATAAGCAGGCCAGTCATATCATATTGTTCTTATTTCTTTTAATCTTTTTATTAGGTAGTTCACTTAGTTATCCTTTGGTGCCGTTGCAGATACCACAAACTTTGTGGCTTCAAACAACAGAAATTCACTGTCTCACAGGAGATCAGAAATCTGAAATAGGTTTCATTGAGTTAAAATCAAACTGTCAGAGGAGCTGCTGAGGACTTTAGGGAAGAATCTGTTTTCCAGCTCCGAGAGGCCAGAGAACGAACTGCGTTTCTTACTCGTGGCTGCTTTCTCTCTCATCAAAGCCAGCAGTGAAGCATCTTCAGAGTTCTTTTTCTGATTCTGACTTGCCTGCCCTCTTCTAACACAAAACTATGTGATTAAATTAGGTCCACCTGGATAACTGAGGCTAAGCCCCAGCCTCCAAGTAAGACTCTTAACTTAATCCCTTTTTCTGTGTACGGTAAACGCATTTGAAGGTGCAAGGATTCAGATGTGGACATCTTTGGACAGCTAACATCTTGCCTACCATAACAATGATGCTCTTTCTCAAAAGTAAGTCTGTATTTTACAAAACTTACTCTATAAAGATGTCATTGCATTCTAAATCAATTGTGGGTCTACAAATTCATTTCCTAACTCTAAAAAGAATACAGTAACTGAAGAAAAAAAATACTGACAAATAAAGTCATGTCTACAGGATGAAAAAAGAATAGAATTATTGATGCTGGCATTAGACTATTATGAAAATATTTCTCATCTATATTCATGAGAAACTTTTGATATTATGTTAATGTATACAAAACAAGCTATAGGGAGGTATATCATGTTGCAGAAAATATTATTCCAAACAAAGTACTTCTCAGTTCTCAAGTTGTTCTTTATGACCTACTGGTGTATGGAATTAAATTACCAGTGATCCATATTGCTTAAAGCAGATCAAATTTGTTGACCAGATATAAACAATAAAAAAGTATTCTAGGCATATTGCCAACACATGATTTTAAATTTTACTTAATTCCACGAAAAATACATTTACGTTGAAAGAGAGAATATTTAAAAACCCTAGCTCCGTGGTCAGTAAACTGCGGCTTGAGAGCCACATGCGGCTCTTTGGCCCCTGGAGTGTGGCTCTTTCACAAAATACCACGGCCTGGGCGAGTCTATTTTGAAGAAGTGGCATTAGAAGAAGTCTAAGTTTAAAAAATTTGGCTCTCAAAAGAAATTTCGATAGTTTTACTGTTGATATTTGGCTCTGTTGACTAATGAGTTTGCTGACCACTGGCCTAGACCAGTGGTCTGTGAACTGCAGCTTGCGAGTCATGTGCGGCTCTTTGGCCCCTTGAATGTGGCTTGGCGTTAGAACCACTTCTTCAAAATAGACTCGCCCAGGCTGAAAACCGACTTCTGTGCATGGGCTATAAAGTTTCAATAGCATTATACTTGCACGCTGACATGTGGTATTTTGTGGAAGAGCCACACTCAAGGGGCCAAAGAGCCACATGTGGCTCGTGAGCCGTGGTTTGCCGACCACTGGCCTAAACCATATACACAAATATGTAGCTTCTAACTATGTTTTTTCTTCCTATCATTTTATGTCGCATGTAGACCAATTTTGCTCTTGAGAAAAAAAAACAGAGACTCTGCTTGGCCTTTTCCAACTGAGGCAATCCTTTCTAACTGCTGTGAGATTCCAAAGCAAGGTTTCTTTTATTTAAATTGATTAGTAAAATTAAATAAATAGTTCTACAATAAATTGTTAGTTTGTTCTAAATTTTTTCAATGTTTTATGAGCTGATTCTAAATGTTCATTCAGACTTTGGAAAAATCATTATTAGTCAAAGATACCTCTTATTGTACCACAAGAGCCTAGAATTTAGTCCTTATTGGGCCTCTTATGTTAGACAAATTCCGATTGGCTTTAAAATTTAAGCTTAAAGCTAGTTTGACTTCAGTTAATCTTGAATTATTTGAAAGATCATTGATTTTTCTGACTGTATGACTTTTGTCTTGTTTCCAATTTTGACCATGCTTTTGATGACTTTTCCCCAAAAAGCACTCCATAAAATAAGGTTGTGGTAAAAAAAGCATTGCTTTAAGGTTACCTGGCATTATCCCCACATGACATTTGCTTTATAAGAACTCTGTGAGAAATAAACAACCTTGCCAAAAGGAAAATAGCACTTGAAAAGGGGAAGAAAAAAAACTTGCCACCGAAGATAAGCAAAATGGATAATGAATGCTATAATCTCCCAAATTACTGTTCCATTTGTTAATGTTTATATGTCAGATGAAGGAATAGTAGATTAAAAGTACCTTCTTGTTTATATGCACAAAGATGCCAAATTAAATCCCCATTTTCTGGTGTTGAAACTTGATTAAGCTGTTCTGGACATACTCCTTTTTGAAGGTTAGAGAGGCAAATAAGTAGTGAATGAAAGGGTTTTGTTTGATGATCTGGACAATTGCAGGGAATGAATACACAGTAACACATCATCTATTAAATCAACTGATATAACATATGAAAACCCATTTTGATTATGAGGCCAAATAATAGTGTTTAACTAAGAATTTAATTTCTGAGTAGGAAATTTAATTGCATAGTTAACAAAAGATTATAAATTATGCTTTGCTGATAATTCAATTCACAATTTTTGGCAGACACAATGTTAGGTCCTGGGAATAATTTTGTAAAGGGAATAGAATGGCTCCCTTTCCACATGAACTATACATTTCATTGGAAAAAATGGGGAATACTCACTCATTTCAAATATGATGATGGTTATGAAGGCAGTAAAAATGAACATCTGGAAAAACAACCTAAGCTATTATTTCTACTTTATTACCATTTATATTCTTTAGTGTGATCTGACACCATCCCTCAAAGAAATATGATGTTAATTGCTTCCTTCCTGCCTTTCTTCCTTATTTTTCCTTTTTTTCTCCATCTTTATTTTAAATCTGTCCTCCATCCTTTACATAAATATCTAAGTAAAGTATATGCACAACTTCCTCTGCTGTAACAGTAAATATAGGCACACAACCCTCCCCTCCTAAGGTTTAAAATAAACCAGGTTATACAAATATTGAAGAAGCAACTACTTGAATTATTAATCAGTTAGTTGCTACCAGTAACTTCTTTGAATGAGAAGAACAATTTTCTATAAGAGAGGCATCTGATTATTGTTTTATAGGAAGAGATGCTTAAATTGAGATTTTTAAAGAACAGGTAAAAAAATGTTTTCCAAGCAGATGGAACATCAGTGTATGTGAAGTCTTTAACACAGGAATGATTTGGAATAATTAAAGGAGCCTACTGCAAAGAAGATTTGGATCACCCTTAACCAGTTTGGCTCAGTGGATGAGTGTCAGCCTGTGGACTGAAAGGTCCCAGGTTCAATTCCAGTCAAGGGCACGTACCTGGTTGTGGGCACATCCCCAGTAGGAAGAGTGCAGGAAGCAGCTGATCTGTATTTCTCTCTCATTGATATTTCATCTATCTCTCTTTCTTCCTCTCTGTGAAAAAAAATCAATAAAATATACTTTTTTTTTAAATGGAAGGTTTAGATCAAGAAGCAAGAAGAAAATGCTTCAGAGATACATGAACATTTTATAGATGAGAATACTAAGCCTTAGGAACCAATTAAATATAGAATTTTATCATGTGGTAGTAATTGAAAGGCTAGAGATGAAGCCTAGAGTTTGATTATAGAGAATCTAGTGAATATTAATATGCAATACTTATTCCCATTGGGAGGCACTCAGGCAGTTAGGATCTGACTCTTCTTCAAACATAGATCTTTATAAATACAAATATTACTCCTCTTTACAGTGAATGATTAAGGGTTCCTAACCAAAGCCAATCAACTGCATAGCTTTCCTCTGTAAATAATGAGTGCACATGTGACCCAAATTGACCCAATAAGACATGAAGGCATGGACTTTTTATGTGCTGATATAAGGCCTAGAATTATTGCGGCCATCACAGAGAGGATGCTAAACTAAGAAACCCTCAAAGAAATGAGATTGGAGAAATGTAATTAAATCATTGATCTTTATAATAATTTTTTGGATATAACACCAAAGCATAGGCAACAAAAGCAAAATAAATAAGTGAGACTACATCAAACTAAAAAGCTTCTTTATAGCAAAGGAAACAAAAAAAATTAAAAAGGTAACCTATGAAATGAGAGAAAATATTTGCAAGCCATATATCTGATAAGGGGGTAATATTTAAAATATTTAAGGAATGCTTATAGCTCAGTGGCAATAAAAAAAATAACCCAATAAAAATGAGAGAAGAAACTGAATAGACATTTCTCCAAAGAAGACACACAATGGTCAACAGGTGGTCAATATCGGTAATCATCAGAGAAATACAAATCAAAATCACAAGAAGATATCACCTATTCTGACATTATATAAACACACACACATACACCACACACACACACACACACACACTGAGTGGCCAGATTATTATGACCAGCCCATCAGTATTTCATTGGGCCAACTTTGCTTCAATACTGTGGCGATTCTTCTTGACATTGACTCTATGAGATGTTGAAAGGTGATGGGAGGAATCTGACACCATGTCTGATGAATGGCACTGTCCAGTTCTGTGAGATTTGATGGTTGTGGAACCAGCTGCCTGATGGCTCTTTTAACTTTGTCCCACAAATGCTCAAATGGATTGAGATCTGGTGATTGTGGGGGCCACCTAAGCAAGGTTAAGTCTCCCGCATGTTCTTGAAACCACTCCTGCACAATACGAGCACCGTGACATGGCACATTGTCTTATTGGAAGAAGCCATCTCCATTGGGATACTCCATCAACATGATAGGATGAACTTGATCAGCAATGATACTTAGGTATGTTGTGCTATTCAGACATTGTTCCACACGAATTAAAGGGCCCAAATCATGTCAGGAAAACATGCCCCAAACCATAACACTGCCTTCACCAGCTTGAAGAGTTGAATTCATGCATGTGGGGTGCATGCTTTCATGCTGTTTCCGAGAAATTCTCACTCTGCCATCTGCATGATGCAATTGGAAATGTGATTCATCGGACCACATGACTTTTTTCCAGTGCTCAACTGTCCAATTCTTGTGTTTCTGTGCAAATTGGAAATGTTTTATCTTGGTAAATGCAGACCACAAAGGTGTTCAAACAGGCCTTCAGTTTCCATATCCCATATGATGCAATGTATGACTAATTTGCCTACAAACGTCAGGTGGTCATAATAATCTGGCCACTCTGTGTGTGTGTGTGTGTGTGTGTGTGTGTGTGTGTACAACAAACCCTGAAAACAAAACAAGCTTTGTAGAATATGTGGAGAAAGGCAATCCTTATACACTGTTGGTGGGATAAATTGGTGCAGCCACTATGGAAAACATACATTAAGAAAATAGAGAATGTTGCCATTTGTGAAAACATGGATGAACCTGGAAAATATTGTGTTAAATGGAAAAAACTAGACACAGAGAACAACACTACCTTGTCCACTATGTATAATTCATCTAAAATATTAAAAATTGTAGAATCAGAAAGTGTAATGGCAGGTGGCAGGTGCTGGAGGGAGGAAAAAATGAGTTATTATTCAAAGGATACAAATTTTACATTATGCAAGATGAATAAGTCCTAGAGATATATAGTACATCATATTGCCTACAGTTAACACTAATGTACTGTTACTTTACAAACCTACTAGGAGGGTGAATCGTATGCTTAGTGTTCTTATCATCATCATCATCATTATAAATAAGAGGGTGACAAAAAACTTTTGCAAGTGACAATAGGTTTATCATATAACTTATGTTGATGATGTAAGAGGTATATTATCTCCAGTTGATCAAGTTGTATGCATTCAATATGTACAGATTTTTTAGGTTAAAAGATAGTTTTCTTATTTATTATTCTGCTTCCCTAAGTGATATCTCACAACTATGCTGGTTTCTGCTACTTGAACCAAACTTTAATATTTTTAGTTTCTTGAGCTCATTTCTGGCTATCTGCTCTAATTACACTCTCTTCCCAGGAAACTTCATTTAAATTGATTTAGTATTAAATTTGTTCATTAAAACAACATTTTTCCCAGACATGTTGAATTATATTGTGATCAGTAACTATCTATGTTTTATAGGTATATCAGCTTTCACCAACCTCAAATGATTTTTGATATTTTATCTTAAACCTCACCCAGGCTTTCTAGTTCAGATACTCTGCTGATTTGCACATTAACAACAAAACACAACACACACACCCTCACTAGAGCATTCTCCAAATTGCATTGTTTTAATATGCACAATTTTCAGTTGTGATAGTGTACTAACAGAATAATTGCATAAAGTACACATTTTGCTGCTAGCTCTTTAGTCCACAGATTGCTATATAAGTAATAGATGTGATTCATTCATGATAAGTACCCAATCATATAACTATTTGCAAAGTTTGTGGGTGATTTGTCACCACATAATTTTAGTCATTTCATGACCAGGCAGCACAGTATATAGTTGTGTTGCCTCCTTATCACCTCCCATTAAACCCATGTGGAAAAAAAAAATAATGGAAGGAAGGCACAGCTAAAAGAGTTAAAAGTGCAGCAAAGAAATGAACAATGAAAATGCTGAAGGTGATATTCAAATATAATCTGACTAGAATTATAGAATACCTAGCTGACCATAGAAATATTGACATTATCATTGTTGGAAAGACTCTAGATGTGCACCAGAGGAATTTAGTGAAGGTGAGACTGTTGACTTAAATGAGGAAAGCAGTTGTGATAAAAAGAATAAAAATATTCCAGAGTAAGTGACACCATAAGAAAAAAAAAAAAAACACAAACAACAACAACAACAAAAAACTTCACATTCGAAGTGAAAAGACTCACTTGAGATAATTCATGACAATGAAGTGAAAAGGATAAAAGTCTAAATGCTGATCCAAACTTAGAAGTGAGTATGTTAATTTGTCAAGGCATAGAAAGATGCACACTCAGTTTTAAGTTATAGGGTGAGAAGAAGGCAAGCATTATTCAAACTACTATTGATAAGTCACTTGCATTTTCAATGTTTCTAAGGCTTTAAATTACTAAATACATGTTAATTTTGCTATTTAAAATTTCCCCCTATCTATCTATACAAAACCCTAATAAGCAAATCGACCAAATGGTGGAATGACCTGAGAATGGCCAGTCACCCCATAGATCAGCCCTGATCACCAGCCAGGCCTAGGGATCCTACCTATATATTGGGAACAGTCTCTTAGATTTGAAAATTAAAACCTGACAAGGCTACTCTAACACAGAAAATGGGATGATGCAGCAACGACATGCATCCGGCTTGCACATTTTTGTGGTCAGTTCTTATTCTTACACTTATAACTGTGTGGCAAAGCCAATTACTTAACTTCTCTCTGCTTCAGTTTTTCCAACCATAAGATGGGGAGATGGTACTACTGCCTCAGAAGGATCATGTCATGTACTACTTTTTATAAGCAGGGCAAAATATGTAGCTGCCCATACAACAGCAAGATGCCTTTCACCTGTATGAAAAGTATGGTCACTGGTGCATGCAGCTTCCCAGATTGTGAAAGTAGTGTCCAACTGCCAGTTTAGGCCCACAAACCAGCAGTCAGACATCCCCCAAAAGGGTTCTGGATTGCAAGAGGATGCAGGCCTGGCTGAGGGACACCTTCCCCCACAAATTTTGTGCACTGGGCCTCTAGTACATATATACTTGACAGTTTAAATTTTTTTTGTTTTGACAAACATTTTTTAAATATTCTTAAAGTTTACAGAACAATAATTTTCTCCATTGATTATTAAAATTATTTTATACAGTTTCAACTTACATGACTATAATCAATCCGTTATTTTTTCATTTTTGTTTTAGAACCCTAAAATAAACCATCACGTCTCTTATTTAGATAAACACTAGGATCTCTCTCCATCCTCTTCTTCCTTTCTCAGTTTCAACTCACCAATTCATCCTCCAAGGGCAGCCAAATTGAGCTTCAGATAAAAATAAATCAGTTCATATTACACTCACAACACTGGGACTAAACCTATGACCCTCCCTTTATTTACAGGTCAATAGGATGTCCCATAGGCTTGCCATAACACCAGACTTCTTCCCACATTTCTCAGCTCCACCCACATGGATAAGTGTCCATACACAATAGAGTAAGACCGCTTCTCTTTCCCTATGCTTCCAAAGAGAACCCCAAGCACTGAGACTAAAACCGTGCATCCTCAGGATTCCCTTCCTCCATCAACATACACAGTCAGGAGGGACTTCCAGACTTTCCCATGTTCTGGCACTCACAGCTTTGCCACCTGTATCTGCCTTGAGTTCACCATGACTTATTTTTTTTTAATCAGCCCACAATTGAAACTACTGGTTTCAGAATCATTCCACATCTCCTGCACTCTAATCACTTCTCTACTTCCTGTTAAAACCCTCCTATCCTTCTTGCAAAACTCCCACTATGCCCTTTGGAAAAAAATCTCCTGGATCTTCAACATTTTCTCTACAGACTTCATCTTCTTGTTCATACAGAAAACACTACCTGCAGCCTTCTCAATCAACACAGAGTTTGTCTCCTCCCTTAATTCACTAGGTTGGTGTGCTGTGTACTCCTCAATCTAATTTTGAGATTATTCTCTTTGTCCCTAAACACTAGCTGTGTGTCTATGATGACTGAGCCTTTCATTTACCACTTCTCATTCTTGTCTATTACCAATCTTTTAACAAATTCTTCCATTTTTTAATCATTTAAACTTTTGACTAATGGGCTCTTTAACACTACTCTAGTGGCTTTTTCTAGGTGATTTTATTTGTTTCTATTTCTGATGCCTGGACATTCATTTTCTTGAGTTTCTCTATTTATGCCATCCTAACTCAGTAATTCCCAGAAGTACAATCTATAATCTATCACCACCTATGGCATCAGACTCTTTATAATTTAAATTTGCTAAACACTATACTCTGTTTCTACCTCATTCCATTAAGTATTTCAAAAATCTTTCAACCCCGTTGAAACTTTTCACTTTCTCTTATTTCCATCATATTCCTGCCTTCCTTCTTACCAAAATTATATTCAATAATAAATCACTACAACTATTACCTTTCATATACACTATACTTTTCTTTTACTGCCTCCTTGATTTTTGGTACTCTTTTGGCAAAATCACTAACCAATTAAAATCATCTTTTTTATTTATTCCATGATTGTACCAATGAAGCTGAAGGTGTGAATAAAAACACAACCACTGCCTTATTTTATAATTTTATAGTTGTGTTTATATACATTAAACAGTTTCTTAAGGTTGCTCATAGTCATACCTTAAGTCCTTATGCCATTAACTTGCTTAATTTCCTACATATTCATGTCATAGCTACTCCTTTTTTCCTTGAAGTTCAGATAGCTTTTCCATAGACTCATTCTTTTACTAATGACCTTTTATTAATTTTTATTAACATTTTTTTCTCTGTAAAAAGTGCAAGTAACTGAGCGAAAATTACCCCCAACTCTTAGTATTATATTATATCTCCCTACCTACCCATATCATCTGTACACACCACTTGTTAGTCTCTCTAAACCTAATCAGGTGGTCAACTGACACTGAATCTTATCTTTTCCCTGTTCTAAAACATTGCTCCAATAATTTCCCCCACTTTTGTAACATCAGTTTTTACCTGTCTATTAGATCCATTTTAGTCATCATACAAATCCATCTTTACAAAAGAAAACAAAACAAAAAAACTCCACAATTTTTTTTATTGATTTATCTTTTCCCATCTGCTATTTCATATTTGTTTTTTGCATTCTTTAAAGCAAAATTCCTTGATATATTATTCTTCATTTCTGTGTCATTTTAGACTTTCTATTGTTTAGTTGATTTCTTGGGGGGGGGGGGGAGAGAGAGAGACATCAAAGTGAGATTAAAACATGGATTAGCTGTCTGCTGCACACCCCCTACTGAGGATCAAGCCCAAAATGAGAATTGAACCAGCAACCTTTCAACACATAGGATAATGCCCAAATAACTGAGCCACACCTGCCAGCGCTAATCAGACTTTCACTTCAACTACTTCATCATTATTGTTCTCATTATGGCCACTAAGGTCCTCCATACTATTAAATCTGATGGTCTGTTTCTAATCTATTTGTTTGATCTTTCAATATGCCTTTTACATGCTTGGTGAGATATTATCTTCAAATTTCTTCTATGATTCTACTTTTCTTTGATTTCCTCTTTACCTCACAGGTCACTTCGTTTAATCCTTTAGCTGATTTCTTCTCCTTCATTTTGGAGTGTCCAGGATCTTCTTTTCCTCTCTATTTGAAACCACTCCCTTAGAAATATATATGATTCATTGTGTAGCTTTCAATACCATCCACTTCCATAAACTCTCAGGTTTATAAATCTCCTCAGAAGCAATCACCTGAATTTATAAATCCACCAGCTTATTTTATACTTACATGAGAACCTGAGATAATAAATATCTTATAATTAGCATTTCCCTGGAATGTCTAATAAATATCTCAAAATTGACATGCCCAAACCTGAACTCCTGATTTTTCACACACAGTCTAATGTAACCATGTTAGTGGAAACTTTATTCTTTCAGTTTTCAACCTAAAAACCTACACTTCTACCTTTTTTCTTATAATCTACATTTAATTCGAAAAAAATACTTGATACTATTTTTCAAGTCCCATTGAATATTGAACTGTGCATAATATTTTTATTGAAATCAGATTCTCAAGTGGATTATTAAAATAGCTTCCTAACTGGTCTTCCTGCTCCATCTCCTTCCTTTAGCAGCAGTCAGCGTAACCTTTTAAAAATGTAAATCAAATAATTCTACTTCTCTCCTCTAACCTTGCTAATAGAGCTCCATGTCAATCAAAGTAAAAGCCTAAGCCTTTTTAATTGCTTACAAAGCTCTACATGATCTGCTCTTCCTCATCCTTCCTTCGCTCATCACCTTCTGAGCTCTTATTATGTTTCGCCCCTCCACTGTGATCCAGAAAT
Source organism: Pipistrellus hanaki (assembly GCF_964339955.1). NCBI lineage: Eukaryota > Metazoa > Chordata > Mammalia > Chiroptera > Vespertilionidae > Pipistrellus > Pipistrellus hanaki. The sequence continues at coordinate 60,854,368 of NC_140505.1, read as the reverse complement.
ACAGGCTTCTTTGCTTGTCTCAAAATACAACATATTCCCTCCCGTTTGAAAGCTTTTGCACTGGCATTTTCCACTGCCTGGGATGCTCTTTCCAGCCATCCCCAGATATCAATATGGCTTTCTCCCACCCCAGTTTTAAGGTTTTATTCAAATCACAATAAGGCCCACCCAGAACAATATTTAAATTGTTATTCTTGCCCCTTACCAGCATTTTAAACCCTTTCATAACTTGGATCCTGTGAGGAGGGATGGGGTCCTTTTACTGACGTATGAGAGGGATGTGCGTAGGCATTGCCTACGTAAGCTGCCATAGGGGACCCACTGGCTCTGGCGGACTATTACATACGACTGAAGCTGATCTTGCTCTGTCCTTTCTCCATGCAAGTCAAGCATTGCTTCTTCCAGGGTTTGACTTGTGTTTTCTTGGTGACTCTGTTACCAAGATGCACTGGGCAAAAGTGTTTGGATTTCTATTCTTAGTAGTTGCCATAGTGATTATCTTCACTCCTCCATGTGTACAGAGTCCTCTCCTAACATTGGTAACAGGTACACATTGTCTACTGGACAGAACAGAACACAAGGTGTGTGATACATAAGCTAATAATATCCGTTTGGAGGCAGTTAGAATAGAATTTAGGAGTGTGGTTACGCTGTCAGGAAGTTTGGGTTTTGGTTCCAATTTTGCCATGTACTTATTGAAATGTTCCTATGCACCTGGGTGTCCTAGAACAGAGGGATTATTTTTTTCCTATTTTTAAATCCACTTTCTCTCTCAAAAGTGTCCTGATCTGGAGGGAAAATTATGTCCCTCCACATCAAAGTAAGCATTTTTCCTTGGCACAAGTCTTTCTTATTCCAGTTTCATCATTTATAAAGTAAAAATAAAAATGATGCCTAACTCGTATAGATGTTGAGAGAATTAAATAACCCTGCATTGCTTATATGAAGAGGACACAGTTTGCATGTGTATTTATTTATATGTACACACACATGCACACAGAGAATACAAAAGTCAAAGAGCTCAGACCAATAATTGTCATATATTGACAAGTTTTGTCTTTTAAAAAAATGTTCTATATTAGCTCATTTAATTAAAAAGTTACAGAAATATATGTGTTAAATTACTAAGCTTCATCTGACAAGACAAGTTAATTGCTAATAATTCTCCTTAAAAAGGATGAACATATTATATCATTTATATTGGAGGTTTAATAATATATTTCCCAAGGACTACCTACTTGCTGATGGATAGAGACAAAATGAGAAAAAAACTATTAAACTATGTCTAATAATATTGTCAATTAGAATGAGCAATTATTTTTCTCTGGTATATAGTATATAGAAAATATTTTGGATATACAAAAATACATTTAAATATCCATTACAAGAAATATATTTATTATATAATTTTAGCTTACTTACTTTTCTTTTTATTACTTAAAAATTCCTTCCTTATTTGAACTTTTGTCTTTTTCAATTCTTATCATTTAATTAAAAAACAATACAAGATCTTTTTTACTTAGTATAATAATCTAAATCATATAATTAGTATGATTACCATCAGACATTAAGAACGATAGAAAGAAAAAAAAAGTTACCATTCATTCATTCGTGAGGATTATGAACTAAAAAAAAAAAAAAATATTAACATCTGAAATAGAACACGATTCATTTTAATAAACTAAAGTGCAACAGTAAGGCCAAAAGACAAGATATGTGATAAGCAGCTGTGGGGCCTAAAGGTCATCACTAAACATGATTCTCATTTACCCTTTTACTTTCAGTGTCAGGATCTTGTTCTGGCAACATAAGCCCTTGAGATTTCTCAAGCCTACCCTCTGTATTGAGCTACCTTGCTAATTCAAAAAGCCTTGGTGATTATACTCTGTTATGATATCAGTGGAAAGGTCAATGAATTCATGAAAATACTTTTTCCCCCCCTCACTTTTATGACATTCTGAACCTTTTCTCCTTTTACAGTTTCAACAAGAAATGGATCATCTGGGTCATTTTGCATAATAGACAACCATACACAGTCACCGTTTGTGATTTCACTTTCCCTGTCACACACTGAATATACAGAATGAGGACCTCTGGGTTGTTTGATATGTTTTCTTGTTTTTCAGAAAAACAAGAATTTAATAGAAAAAGAAAAAGGAGAGACAGTGCTTTTAATAAGACAAGCTACAATTTAGAAGATGAAAAGGTTAAAAATTACCTTCAAAATCTTATATTATTGACTGCTAATATCTTTCTAAAATACTTTTCAATAATGTCGTCCATTGAAATTTGTCTCTGTGTATGGTGTTTGAAGAAAAATAGCAGAAGGAAGGTCTAGAGAATGTTGAGTTAATAAAAGTATGGAAATGTTGAATAAAATAAAATAGAAAATAATAACATGCAATGGCATTTCTCACACACATGAAAATATGTAAGCCATAATGGTGCTTATATTTTTCCATCTATTATAGTCATATATTAACAAGTATGAATATCAACATATTTCCCATTATGTGACAACAGAAATGCCTGTCACATAGAGCCAAGACAAACTGCTTTTAAGCATGGATCATATAAAACAGTGGCACCTCCATCTCATTTGTGCTAATGATAAGAAGTCACTTAAAGAAGGATTGGCTTGAATAACTTGTAAAATTTTTTGTGGGTTAATTATTTTTAAAGTAGGTTTTGTGAGTTAAGTGAATTTTGAAGACTTAGTTTGCACTGTAATAATAGATTCCCCATTTCACTCTATGTAGATCCAGAGCAAATTAAGTTGTATTCGAGCAAGGTTGAATGACAACTAAAAACAAGTTCTGACTAAGCAGGTTTGATGGCCAGTCCTCATAGAGTCCAAGATTTTGATACACATTTTATCATTTATCCAGCAAATGATCACATGCTATAATTTACCACATTTCATAATATGTGAAGTCCTAACTCTGGACACAGATTGGCACTATTTGAGTGCTCTGGTATCACTCAAGCAGGCTGGTGGGGCCCCCAGGAACAGATTAAAATCTATTGTAAATCAACCATATAAGAGCCCACTACACACTCTTACCTGACAGGGGAAATAACATAATCAGGAAGGTGTTTTTCCCAGGATGAGGCTTATATATTTCCTCAGAATGTGCTTGACCCCTGCTACTTCCAAAAACATGGGGGACTCAGCTACATAATTTATGGTGGTTAGGGGACTGCATGCATGCTTCCCCTGGCAGAAAAACAAATAGAAACTAACACAATTAGGCTTGGTCAATCTCACATATTCAGTTCCCAAAAGCCATCAACACACACAGTACACACACACACACAAAACACTAAGAGCCATACTGAGAAATAAAGCATCTTGAGAAATAAGGGACACAGGTACAGAGACTTGATTAACATTCCAAAGGAAATCACAAATAAATAAATTAAAAAGAATGACAAAAGAAAGAGAAGTAAAATACTATAAGAATTAAAAAAAATAACTATAAGACATTATGTTCAACTTTTTCATAATAAACTTTAAAACCTTCACAAAAGATAAATTCCCAGAACAAAATAATTGTAATTCAAATGCACCTAGATAGATATATAAAATATCTCAAAAGGTTTTATTAAATAAAATTTTAAAAATAAGCTATAAATTGACAAACATTTGTACCACAAAAAGAGAATTTGTATCTAAATATATATATATAGCGAAGAGGCACATGAAAACCTGCTCAGTCACTAATCGTCTGAGAGATGCAAATCAAAACAACAATGCGTTATCATCTCACACCTGTCAGAATGGCTATCATCAACAAATCAGCAAACGTCAAGTGCTGGCAAGGTTGCGGAGAAAAAGGAACCCTCGTGCACTGCTGGTGGGAATGCAGACTGGTGTAACCACTGTGGAGAACAGTATGGAGCTTCCTCAAGAAAACTGAAAATGGAACTCCCATTTGATCCAGTAATCCCACTCCTAGGAATATATCCTAAGAAACTAGAAACACCAATCAGAAAGGATATATGCACCCCTATGTTCATAGCAGCACAATTTACAATAGCTAGGATTTGGAAACAGCCTAGGTGCCCATCAGCAGAGGATTGGATCAAAAATACTATGGTACATCTACACAATGGAATACTATGCTGCCATAAAAAAGAAGGAATTCTTATCATTTGCAGCTACCTGATTGGAATTGGAAAACATTATGTTGAGTGAAATAAGCCAGTCAATGAAAGAAAAACACCACATGATGTCACTCATTTATGGATGATAAGGAACATTATAAACTGATGAACAAAGGGATAGATACAGGGACAGTAAAAGAACCAGACTGTCAAATTACAGCGGGGAGGGTAGGGAGATCTGGGGGAGATGAGATCAACCAAAGGACTTGTTATATGCATGCATATAAGCATAACCAATGGACCAAAACTCTGGGGAGGGAGGGCATGTATGGGAGTGGGGGTGGGGTGGGGTTTGGTAAGGTATGTACACATATAATACATTAATAAAAATGAGGGAAAAATATATAAATAATTTCTATAAATAAAACAAAATAAAAACTAAACTAAATTGTAAAAAAAACCAAAAAATAATTAACAAACATGAGAACATTCTTCAGAAAAGAGAAAACCAGAGTTGTTTGTGGTTATAATTCTATCATTACTTTTGTCACATGTCATATGTATTTAGATTTTTAGATTTACATTAATAATCAAGAAAATACAATAACATATTAATATCATAATTTATATTAATAACCATGAAGATAAAAACACATTCATAGTGAGAAACTATTTATACATGTACATCTGACAAATACAAAAGTTTGACATTATCAAGTATTAGTTAAAGGAGAAACAAAAGAAACACCTCTAAAGGGCTGCTTTCTGCTATATTTATTTGGAAAAATTATTAGGATAAATACACACATGCCATTTTTACCTGTAGTTAGAAATCTAGAGAAAATCTTGCACATGTACCCCAGGTATAGGGATAAAAAGAAAACTATGGAAACAATCCAATATACATAAACAGAAGAATGAAAAACTAAATTACATAGAATTAATTAATCCTATAAAATAACATTCAAAAAATACAATTTGGAATAGTAGTAAATTAATCTGTTATCTGCAACATCAGTTGATGGATTTCATTATAAAATTGAGGGAAAAAACAAAGTTGTGGAAAATATAGGACTACCTTGTAGATAATTTAGATAATTTTTTTAAAGTAAGCAAAATAGCCCTAGCTGGTTTGGCTCAGTGGATAGAGCATCAGACTGCAGACTGAAGGGTCCCAGATTTGATTCCAGCTAAGGGCAAATGCCTAGGTTGTGGGCTTGGTCCCCAGTAGGGGGTGTGCGGGAGGCAGCCAATTAATGATTCTCTCCTATCATTGATGTTTCTATCTCTCTTTCCCTCTCCTTTCCTCTCTAAAATCAATAAAGAAAAATATATTTTTAAAAAGCTAGCAAAATAAAACAATTGATTATCTATAGATACAAATGTATTATATGTAGGGAGACTATGAAGAAAATAAAGTTCACAGAAGATTTTGAAAGTAAGATTTCCTGTGACAATATAGAGCTCAAAGGGAACTTCAAAGAGAATAGTGGTTGTTGTTTTCATTGAAAAATGTTGGTATTGATTTTGAGAGAGAGAAAAAAACATTGATAAGAGAGAAACATCTATTGGTTGTTTCCTACATGCACCCTTCCCAGGAACCGAGCCTGCTTCCCTGACATGTGCCCTGACTAGAAATCTAACTGATAACCTTTCAGTGCATGGGACAATGCCCAGCTAATTGAGCCACACAGGCCAGGGCTGTTTTTGTTTTTTTTCAACAAGTCAATACAATAGAGATTTAATATATTTTTACTATACAACTAAAATATATTTTTGAAGTACTTTGTATCAAAACAATGAAAAATGTTAAATATTATTTCTTTTTATTTTAGAACTTAAAAAAGAACAAGTTATTAATTTGTTATAAAGCACATCATATTTCAATATAGGTCCACATACATGTACACTAATACTGTTAGACACACATAGGCAAAGTATCTAAGGTTATGTTACTTTGCAGAATGTAAAATTAAAAAGTAATAGTTTGTGAATTTGATTGTTATGATGATGTGTAAATATTTTTATTCTTGGAGGCATTAGAAAATATGTTATTAGTTATAACTATTATTATGATCATTTTTAAGAACACTACATATTTTGCTCAGTTTGGTAAACATTTAAATTATATTTTGATAATAGAAAATTATGATGTTTATTTATTTTCATTTATTATTTTTTTGGTTATTGTTTAATTATATTTTAATAATGTGATCTCTGACAATTTCATTTTATGCAAATATGTTTTTAACAAAGATTAGGTAGAAAAGGAGCCACAATAATAAGTCTATGAGAAAAATATCATCAATATTTTACTTTTAGAATATAAAATAATTGCTTAGAACTTGATATCTTGGAAACTTTTGAAACTTTCATCAGTTTACTTTTATTTTTATTAAATTTATTAGAGTGACAATGGTTAAAAAGATTGCACAGGTTTTAAGGGTATACCTCTGCAATACATAGCCTGGTACTGTATCCCGCCACTCAAAGTCAAATCATCCTCCAGGACCATACAATTGATCTTCCTTAATCTTTACTAACCCCCACCTCCCATGGTATTTAAAGGTATGATCTTTTTTAAAATGATCTCCTTCCTTTGTGCATTCTAATATACAGATAATTAAAAGTTCTTCAAGCCTTGCCCTAGCTGGTTTGGCCCCGTGGACACCGGGTCAGTCTGCTGACTGAAGGGTCCGGTTTGATTGGGGTTGAGAGCACCTTCTCTGGTTGTGGGTTTGTTCCCCAGTGGGGGGCGCACAGGAGGCAGCCAATAAATGATTCTCCCTCATCATTGATGTTTCTATCTCTCTATCCCTCTCCTTTTCTCTCTGAAATCAATCTATAATAATAAAAGCATAATATGCTCATTAGACTGGACAACTGAACATCCTTCAGATGTCCTTCCGGACAAAGCTGTGGCTGTGAGGGCTGAGGGCAGGCAGCCAAGGCAGCAAACAGCAGCTGCCACAGCGAGGTGATAGGGGCAGTGCCTTCCCCGGATTGGCCCTGCCGCCTCCTGCCAGTAGGACATCCCCTGAGGGCTCCTGGACTGTGAAAGGGGGCAGGCAAGGCTGAGGGATTCCACCAGTGCACCAGGAATTACCCTGCACCAGGACTTTAGTAAAAATATATATATTTTTAAAGTTTTTTTTAAAAGTTCTTCTTGACTCATACATCCATTAAATACTTATAAAAGGAACTCATAAGAAATTCTTTCCATTACCTACATTTTCAAATATTTTAATTCTAAGCAAATAATGAGATATAAATTACATATACTAGTATAAGATAAAAATTACATATACTACTATATATAAATTACATATACTACTATAAATGATCTTGCATAAAGAGATGACTTTCTATTTCTTAAATTTGGTTTGCTTTTACTGCATAACTTCTAAATAAAAATAGTATGGAAATGAGGCGATAGTATGTAATGAGAGGACATGTACCCCAAATGCATTTAATTTCCTTCTGTTCAACTTGTATTTGAACAGAAGAATATCTTTAATTTCCAATGACATCAAAGGTGTACCTTAAAAAAAGGTAAATTGAAGAGCAATATAATCATTGTGTTATAAATTAGTAAAACTCTCAAAGTTGTCAACATATTTAACATCTTCCTGAATTTATGATAAACACTAAATTTGATATCAGATACCATACCTATTCATTTTATTTCATCTGCTAAATCTTTAAACACAAAAACCAACAGAGTTACATTATATTATTATGCAAAAATTTATAACAAATAAATAGAGAATATTAGTACTGACAGTTTACCTAATGAGATGCTGCATCAATGTACAAGCTTGGCAAATGACTTGTAATGTACAATAGGAAATTATACCGTATTTCATAAAAAAATTGTAGTGGCCAGACACTGAAATGTCTTTACTCAATTCAAATTTCTAATCCTGAACCTTTCTGACAAGATGATATAAGTACATATGTCAAAATTAGGCACAAGTTATGCTCTAACATCTGATATTTTTCAAGAAAAATTTGGGAGAACAAAATTTGGAATACTGTTTATAATGTGATTCTGAGGCTGCTGTGTAAATTGCTAAGGTTTAGTTTGACAAAAACCTCCAAATCAGTCTTTATTTTTTACCTTTCTTAGTCTAATTGGGTAGTAAAAGAGAAATAATAGGCTTGATTTTTATTCTACAGTAAAAGTGTATAGGACTTTTATAAAAATATAAAGTAGCTTAGTCTGTGTTACTCCCTTCAGTTTAAACTTCAAATCATTATAATTACTCCATTTACATTAATCAGTTTATTTTTCTGTAGCTAAAAGGGAGAATTTTTGCTTAACCCCATCTTGACAATTACAGTTTGAAATGATTTAAAGGCTCTGAGTGATGAAAAGTTGTACTTTTATTTTCATTAAGAGAGTCTGACTGTCAACAACCTAAATAGTTAAAAAGGCTGAGACTAACTACTTTTGGTAGTTAAACCAACACTTAACGGCAGTTTAATGTAAATTTTCATACTCCCAACTTTACCTCTATTTTGATGTTTATTTGCTTATTTTTAAGAACATATGAAGAATCTATTTGTTAAGTGGATAGCTGTTACAAAGGATGACAATTTATACTTTTCATGTTTAGAAAAATTCATTTATGTATAGATTTTGTTCTTATTTATTTAAAACTATGACATAACATTATAAACACTACTTTTTAACTTAATATTTTTTATTCAAAATGCACATTGTACCGCTGTAAAAAAGGAAGAACTCTTACCATTTGCAACAGCCTGGAAGGACCTGGAGAGCATTATGCTAAGCGAAATAAGCCAGGCAGATAAAGACAAGTATCACATGATCTCAATCATATGTGGAATCTAATGACAAAAGTAAACCCATGGTCAAAATAGATCCAGAGACACAGAAGCATGGAACAGACTATTGAACTTCAAAGGGAAGGCGAGGGAGGGTAGGTGGATAGGAAGAGATCAGCCAAAGAAATTATGTGCATTTATGCATAACCCACAGACACCAACAATAGGGTGATGAAGGCCGGGAGGAGAGTGGGATAGGCTAGAAAGGGTCAGTAGGGGAAAAAGGGGACATATGTAATACTTTCAACAATACATTTAAAAAAAAATAAAATGCACATTGTGCACAAACCCCCCAGACTCTAACTCATTCATTTAGACAACTGCTTAATATTCCAGTGTGAGTTTATCATTCTCTATCCACCCCTCCTTCCACAGCAGGTATTCATACAGTTTTCAAGATTTTTTCCCAATGGTGAAATCATTGCTATATATCCTTGATCATATTATTTCCACTTTATTATATGATTATTTTATTATTTTTATTGTTATTTTTATATGATAAAATACCAAATGAGGGATTGCTTTTACTTTACTTGTGCTTTACTTGTAATGGATTTTGCCAATTTTTGAGTTATTTTCATAGCTTCAGCAGATTTTTATTAAAACACACATATTTATATAATTCTGGTATAGTCTATATTTTTATTATTTAAATATTGTCATCCAGAAACATGGAAAGTCTCACCATTTGTCCAGAGGTTCTATATGTTGATTTAATGATAATAAAATATATACCTTTTGTTAAATTTATATTTTAGTTTCTATTACTATTTTTAATAGTCTTTTCTTTTCATTTAAAAGTAGTTACTGCAATTAAGGGAAAACTCAATAACTATTTTAGCAATTAGGTTTTCTTTACCTCAACACAAACAATATGAGACCTTGTATTTTTCTTTGTATGATTAATTTTTCTTGGCCTGACTGGTAGGTGGAAAATATTTTGTCATTTACATTTATTTAATTAACGTATGGATACCCATGTCTTTGGTTATTATGGATCCACTTTCTGAAGAATCACCTCACACTCTATCTAACTGCGGCTTCTCCACTTCTTGTTGCCTACGACCCACTCCTTATTTTCTTTTTCCAAATAAAGTACAAAATATTTTGGTGCTGGTTTGGAATGGAGTCAGATTCAATTCTTTCTCAAATCCAGTTGACAATCTGGATTTGAGAAAGAATATTTTTTTTCAAATCCAGTTGACAATCAATATTTTTTTTATATTAGTTTCAGGTGTACACATAGAAGTTATATACTTTACAAAACGACCCCCTGTGATAGTTCTAGTACCGTATGGTTACTACAATATTATGGATTATATTTCCTATTCTGTACTTTACATCCCCGTGACTATTCTGTAACGACCTATTTGAACTTATTAATTTCTTCACATTTTTCACCCACCCCCCACCTGCCTCCCAGCTGGCAACCCTCAGTCGGTTCTCTGTATCTAAGAGGGGGACTGCATTTTTGATATTTTTCTGCAGAGGGTTTCCACTTCTCTTTTGCCCGACATCAGGGGAGGTGTATAAATGTTGGCTTGTACATGAACTCTGGTCTAGTCCCCACCCATAAACACAAATGAAGCCCAGGAAACCCAACTGCACTCTCTTCCTCCTGTTTGACTCCGCATGGAAACTGAGCCCCAGGTAAAATGCTTGCAGAGTTATTTTGCTGTTTACTAAATGAGTAATATACTTTATTCCTGTTCCACTGATACCTCTCTGTCATTTATCCCAGAATCCGTAATTTCCTTGGGATGGGGAAAGGCTGCCCAATCTCCAGCAGAGTGTTAAGAGCCCAAATTAAGCAATTTTATTTTAGTCTAATTGGGCTGCTATAACAAAACACCACAGACCGAGTAGCTTATAAGCAACAGACCTTGATTTCTGACAATGCTGACTTCTCCTTGTAGCCTCATGTGGTGGAAGGGACAAGGGATCTCTTTGAGGTCTCTTTCAAAAATAATTAATCCCATTTATGGGAGTCCCTCCCTCATGACCTGATCACCTTCCAAAGGCCCTTCTAATACCATTACATTGAATATTAACATTTAACATGGATTTCATAGAGAGACGACATTCATATCATACCAATGTTCTACCTAGGAAAGTCTTTACTACAGTTTTAGGACAAGCTATTCTTTTTCTTCTGTGTTCTGTACATGATACAGGATGATGTATCCAACACAAAACCTTAGGACTCAAGAATATAAGAAAGTGCTAATAAATAATAGTTTAAAAGATTCTCACACTATTCTATTGAAGTAGTTTTGCTACTTTGTATTTATGGTTCAGCCTTTAAGCACTCATCAAATTAGATTTTACTACTAAATGAATATATTTTGACTAACTTAATAGTCAATAAATAATATAGCATTATTGGTTATTATAATAGTAAAAGTGTACAGATAAATACATTGAAGCAGCAGGTATGGCCAGCTAAGGACCTACCTAGAATCTCATTCTAGGCAGTATTAAATCACATCTGGAGCCCTAGCTGGTTTGGCTCAGTGGATAGAGTGTCAGCTTGCAGACTGAAGGGTCTCAGATTCAATTCCAGTCAAGGGCACTTGCCCGGGTTGCAGGCTCAATCCCCAATAGTGGGCAGGAGGCAACCGATCAATGATTCTCATCATTGATTTTTCTATCTCTTTCCCTTTCTCTCTGAAATTAATAACAATGTTTTAAAAAATTTAAAATAAATAAATAAAATCACAGCTGGAGAAAAATTGATAGAAGTCATGTTTGGCATTAAAATATGCTGTAATCTCACCAACTTTTAATAGTCTTATAAACATTAACACACATATTAACTAGTGTAATGTACATAGGAAAATAATAACATAGAAATATCAAGAACCAATGTGTGCCCTGAAACAAAGCCAAAGAAAGACACTAAACAAAATTTTAGTTTAAAAGCTTTTTAAATAAATAAAACAAGTAAGCAGCAAAAAGGAAATGTTTTATGAAAATTCAATTGCTGCTATACCTTAATGTGATCTTACTATCCGTGAAAGTGTAGTCCAGATGTTTCATTTATTTTAAGGCACTAAATCATATTACCAAATTATAATAAATGCAAATTGGGCTAATTTAAGTGCTTAAAACCAGAAAATGAATTCTTTCCCTTTTCTTTCAGGGTATCATGATTAAATTTCCTGGAATTGCAGAAGGAATATCTATAGACATCACTAATTTAGCTAACATTTTAATTATTCCTTATTACCCAGAGCTTAAAAAAATGCTCCTAAATTATTTGGAACTTTGTAATATTAACAAAACTTATTCTGTATTAGTGTCCTTTCATCTCTAGAAATATAACAATATAGTTTCATTAATCAAAGACAAAACTGGCCACACATTTTGAAAAATGTCACAGTGTAAGTAGCATATAGTTTTGGTGATGAATGGAATCATTTCTGCATGAGTACAAATTGAAATGAAAACTGATAGAATATTAAATCATTAGGCTTTTGATATATTTGAGAGATCCATTTACAGCTAAGAAAGTTGAAATTCAAATAATACAAGATGTATTTTTAATCACAGAGATAGTAATTGTCAGAATAAAGACTACAAAACTGGTTTCTATACCAGGTTCTAAGATAGCTGTCTACTACTGACGGATCACAGGCTAAGTATCATGATTTGTGACCAGAATAGGAAATATGAAGTGATGAGAACATATCTCCCTTTGCACAATATGAAGTTTTTTGGAAGCTTCCAATAATTGACTGGATGAATGATTATCAGTTGGATTGAGTGTTCATCCTATGAAGACAGAGTAACAGAATGATCAAGTAAAATAAAATAAAAAGATACTGTGGGAGTCCACAGATCCAGATTCTGTCTCTATTTATTATTATTATTATTATTATTATTATTATTATTATTATTATTAAAGAACTTGCTCCTCTACTGATTTTGATGGTCTGCTGATACCATTGAAAAATTATATCTATGGAGGAACAAAGTTAGTGCACTAAAATATGATAAATTAACTGCCTGGCAACCATGGCTCAGTGGTTGACTGTCAACCTATGAACTAGGAGGTCAAGGTTCGATTCCCTGTCAGGGCACATGCCCAGTTTTGGGGCTCAATCACTGGTAGGGGGCCTGTGAGAGGCAGCTGATCAACGACTCTCTTTCACCACTGACATTTATATCTCCCTCCCACTCTGAAATCAACAAAAATATTTATTTTTAAAAAAGATGATAAATTAACTGAAGTGACATCCAACATTGCCCATCATTTCAAATTCCATGTTTTTTTCTCTTAACTATTGCCCAAGTATGTTGGATAAAGTCTCAGAGTTCAAATTGTCTGAGTTAATCCTAAGGATAGTAAGTAATCGCATTTTATTTCTCTTATAAGATTTTAATATTTTAGTTAACCTCATGTCACTGTACTATGTGTGTATGTATATATATATATATACATATATATGTATATATATATTCATTAATTAGAAAAATGCTTAGTATATATGTATATATATATATATATATATATATATATATATATTCATTAATTAGAAAAATGCTTAGTATTAAGCTTAGGAAATATGAAAAAGAGCTAATTTTTTGTTAGTGTAGAAAAGACTTTAAAAAACAGATCTCCAGCCGAAACCGGTTTGGCTCAGTGGATAGAGGGTCGTACTGCAGACTGAAAGGTCCCAGGTTCAATTCCAGTCAAGGGCATATACCTTAGTTACGGGCACATCCCCAGTAGGGGGTGTGCAAGAGGCAGCTGATTGATCATTCTCTTTCATCGATGTTTCTCTCCGTACCTCTCTCTTCCTCTCTGTAAGAAATCAATAAAATATATTTTTTTAAAAAAATCTCCAGAATAGTCCTCTATATTTGCATTTGGGAACATTCAATATAAATACCAGGTAATTGACAGTTTTTATTTATTCTGATTACCAAGGTAGATATGACTTGAAACTTGTCTTTGTATGAGGAGGTGATGAGATATAACAGGAAACCGTATAAGAATTCAGAACACCTGGGTATCAGAATGTTTATATTAATTGAATAAATGTGGGGCAATCATTACCATCTCCTTATTGCTATGTTCATCTGTAAAAATAAAGGTATTTTGACATAATCTTTCCAGCCTCTTTCCCCTCCCCCCCAAAATTTTTTGTCATAAAGCAAAATTCTTTAAAAATGAATTGCAAATTGATTGTGCTTGACTACTAAGGAGAAGAGTTCTACCTTTCCTGTTAGTTGTAGCAGAGCAGACAGGTAAAACTTTAAATAAAGAGCCATTTGACATTTAAGTTCAAGTAGGATTTAACTTTCTTTTCTTTTTTTTTTTTTATTGATTTTTTACAGAGAGGAAGGAAGAGTGATAGAGAGCTAGAAATGTCCAAGAGAAAGAAACATCGACCAGCTGCCTCCTGCACACCCCCTACCCGGGATGTGCCCGCAACCAAGGTACATGCCTTTGACCGGAATCGAACCCGGACCTTCCAGTCCGAACCTCTATCCACTGAGCCAAACCGGTTTTGGTGGGATTTAACTTTCTTGATATGATTTAGTTGCCAATAACCTAGCACTGTGGTAACGTACTGGGTTCCAGAGCTCAAAATCTTTCCATAGGCTGCCCTGTCTGTTATTTAATTTTAACGATGCTTGTGTACCTAAATAGAAAATAATAAACTCCTTTACTGAAAATGAAAGTAGACTTGCCGAAACCGGTTTGGCTCAGTGGATAGAGTGTCAGCCTGCTGACTCAAGGGTCCCAGGTTCGATTCCGGATAAGGACATGTACCTTGGTTTTGGGCACATCCCCAGTGGGGGGTGTGCAAGAGGCAACTGATCGATGTTTCTTTCTCAATGATGCTCTATCCACTGAGCCAAACCGGTTTTGGTGAGATTTAACTTTCTTGATATGATTTAACTTTCTAACTCTCTATCCCTCTCCTTTCCTCTCTGTAAAAAAATCAATAAAATATATTTAAAAAAAGAAAGTAGGTCTTGTGCTTTGGTTTTATCAAATTGTTTAAAGCTAGTTCCTACTATATATGAAACCATGTTGATATCTGCTTGTCCTCATTCATTCATTCATTGTCATATAACAACTTTTATGAAATCATATTAATACAATAAAAATAGCAGTTTACATTTATTTCATCTGAAATTTGAATAGTGATGTGAGGGCAGAAAAAAATTTAACATACTTTAAAGTTCAGGGTAGAAAATTATTGCTCATTCTGTACAATGGAGAGATCATGCATGTATAAAACCAGTGCACATCAACAGTAAAACACAACAACTACATACATCTCAAACACTAAAAATGTATAAATTAAAATGTTGATTATCCATAGTCTTTAAAAGGAAGAAATAATTATGCTCTAATTTGTCTCATAAAGAACTTTAATGTTGAGTAATTTGCATTCCAGATAGCTTTGTTGATCGTCTTCTGAGAGCAGGGTGAGTCAGTTGGGCAGCTGCAGGAGCTATCCAAACTAAGTGATAATTGGAATAACTATGCTAGTTAACTCAGCTATCTACATGGGGTGTTTTGCATAAACTGTGAACTCAAAATTGCAACTTACTCCCACATAGTATACAACCACAGTTAGTGAGACCAGAGGGTAGGAAAACAACCCTCATTGGCACAGAAGTCCCCAACACTAACAAAATGTTGAAAGTTATTTGAAGACTACAGAATACAAAGAAGCAGCCAAATATATTAGCAAGTATGCTCATGTTCATGGATTAAGTCAGCAAACTTAATCTAAAAATTGTCAGATACAATGGTAACAAACAATGCCATTGAACATTATATAACTACAAGGCATTTCTTAAAGTAGAAGAAGGAAATTGGCTCAAATAATAATCTTAATCTTCAAAAGATTGAAATCAACAAATAAGATTTTAACTATTCTCTCTTTTAGCCAATTTATACAACTTTCCAACATGTTTGGATTTATGTTTTCTAGAGTACAGAGATGAGAATTTGTTGAATTAGAAACTGAAATTTAAATACTCATCATTATATTGTTTAAAAGCCATTAGAATGTGCAATGACTGTAGAACATACAAGCAAATATGATTTTAAACTTATTGATCTAATTTAGTTTAGTTTAAATAAAGAATGACTTGGTCAAATTAGGTACTTACCTAAGTTACCAGTAAGATTAGATTTATAGGCAGTGAGATATGAGGCAGCAAAAACAAGAAATTTCAACAGAAACAGGAATTTAGGGAATAAAGGCTGATTTATCAGCAAATTATAGTTAGAATAAAAGGACACTAGATACTAAGCTTTAGACAGTGCATGCTTTGGAAATATATATGTAATTTTATTAGAAATACTGTAAAGAAAGTAAAAATACTAAACAGATAGTGTATATGAAAATACGAAGCCTACTGTTGAACCCAACTATAAATGACCATATAGAAAGAGCAATCTTAGGAAACAGTTGAATTAAACAGGGCAAATAAAAACTGAACGAACAGGAGTACTGGTTTCACTTCCAACATGTCATGAATGTGGAATGTGTAATGGTCATATTTATAACAAAAAATAATTTGACAAAATGAAAAAAAACAAAAAACAAAACAAACACAACTTATTATAGGCCCATTGAAATTGAGGTCACAGGGCAAATGTCTTTCTGAAATCTGGAGAGACAGGTGCACCCACAGAAACACAGCCAAGATCTGTTTAGGTGGCAAATGCCACAGGAAGCATTCACTGGTAGGAACATTTAAAAGGTAATTTTGATAAGCTAGAGGCTGAGTTTAAACTAGCATAAGACTGAGATATCTACTGGGGGCTACAATATTGATGAGTTCCCAAACATTCAAAGATTCCTCCTGGAATACCATTAGTATTTTGTTTTGTTTTTTAATATATATTTTATTGATTTGAGAGAGAAAAGTAGATGAAGAGAGGGCTGGAAACATCAATGATGAGAGAGAATAATTGATTGGCTTCCTCCTGCATGTCCCCTCCTGGGGATAGAGCCCACAGTCTGGGCATGTGTCCTTGACCGCAATAGAACCTGGGACCCTTCAGTCCAAAGGCCGATGCTCTACCCACTGAGCAAAACCAGCTAGGGCTTATTTTTCAATTTTTAATGTAGCTACAAGAAAATGTAAATTTACTTAAACAACTTGCATCATATTTCTATTGAATTATGCTGTTCTAAATTACTGACATCTCCACTACCTCTATCTCTTCTACTTCATTCCCTGATCCAGGTGAGGGGCAGCAAAAGATGCCCTCCACCCAAATGTGTCACTTTGGCATATTGATTGTTTTAAATTATAGGCAATTAAAACACAGCTGACTTAAGAAACTCTTTTATTTTATTTTTATTTTTTAAACCACTTTTCTATTTTTTTTACTGATTTTAGAGAAAGAGAGAGAGAGAGAGAGAGAGAGAGAGAGAGAGAGAGAGAGAGAGAGAGAGAGAGAGAGATTTATTATTCCACTTATTCATGCACTCATTGGTTGATTCTTGTATGTGCCCTGAGCAGGGATTGAACCCACAACCCTGGCATATCAAGACAGCACCTCAACCCGGTCATGCAGGAAAAGCTTTTAACCTATTTCTTAATTGCCTAAAAGAATTTTGAAAGAAGGCCTGAACTAGGAAGAGAGCTATTACCAGAGATAAATTTTTATAGCAGAAGACTTATCTGCATGGCATAGGAAGCATTTATTTACTGAACACTTGCTTTACTCATCTTGCTATGAATTAACTTCCTTCCCTTTGAAGCCCTACCAGCTTCTTCTTAGCTCAGGCTGGAACATATATAAGCCTCAATTTCCTGACTGCTTTATAGTTTAATATTTTTTCAGGAGCTCCTGTACATATGATATTAAATTTGTTTTTAGCTATTAATCTGCCTTGTGTCAATTTAATTATTCAGTCAGCTAAAGACTCTAGAAGGAAAGAAAGGTTTCCCTCTCCTGAACAGGAGGGCATTATCTTTACCCTGGATTTTGATTCTCGCCTCTTATTTTTTCTCTGCCTCACACACATCCATATATTCTTTCCTTCATCTCTCTACATTTCCTCCTTCATAGAGTTGAGATCATCAAACTCCTTATCGCGTAGCACATGCAAGTTTCCAATTTGATTTATTTTATGCAGTGACCTTTCTTACATGGAAATCATATTACACTGTTGATTAAAACCCTTTCATCTCTAAACTTTATAGCTTGCTATTTTTCTCATAATTTTGTCCTGGCTCACTGCACCAGTCTAATTTCTAACACCTGCCTCCAACCCACATTCTGTGCTCCAACCAAATTGACCTTATTGGTTTCATCAAATGTTCTAAGCATTTGCATTTGGATCTTTTCATATTTTATTATTCCTAATATACTGTTCATAGTTTTACCCCCAATGCCAAAGTAATCACTAGCATAAAGCAGCACTCAGGATAAATTGAACGAATGAATGAATGAATGAATGAATGACTTCTGTTCTATAATTATTACAGAAGTTTAGTTAGTTTATAAATATATTTTCAAAAGTAGAAGATAGAAAAACTTAAGACATATTATTTGAAAAGATTAATAATTATATTAAACATCTTTATAACTGCCAATTGTGATTCTAAGCAGTTTCACTGAAGTCAAATTGCTAAATCTTTTCCCTCCCAAATGGTTTTAATTTTGAACTTTCAATTGTTACTTTGTAAAATATTCGTAGCATAACCTGGAAAATCTTCAAAATATCTCAGCAGTTTGCTTTAGCATCTAGGGGTGAAACAAAAATTAACTTCAAAGCAAATTAGCAGTTTTTCTCTTCTATTCTCATCAAAGAAAGTGTAGGAGGATTTTAAGTCTTCTGAGAGCATATATTATAGTTCATTATACAAAAGAAAAAGAGCTAAAAATTAATCCAGGAACAATTAATATGTGAAGTTAGTGTGCTACAATACAGTATTATAACTGTTCTATAGTTGGGTGTTGTCGTTTTTAAGCGAAGACATATTAACAATTAAAATGTAATGCACATATATTATGAGTAGAACTTTTATTATTATATCATTGCCATAATTCAATTTCCTATGATCTGTTCCCAAGAATATGAATAGGGGTATTCCTCCCCACTCCACTAGGTTTTTCGGGGTTTCAAAGGTAATAAAAGAAAAATGGTGGCATTAGAATAAATGGGTTAATTATATTGTAGGTGAAAATACCAAGATTAAAAATTATTATAGAAGCTTCTAGGATCCAAAGAGCTTCAAGAGTCTCCTTCTCAATGTATTAATACTTTAGTTCCTTAACAGTTAAGAATAACATAATCCTATATACTAAAACCCTAACATGCAAATTGACAGAACCATGGAACACACTGACCACCAGGGAGCAGATACTCAACTCAGGAGCTGTCCCCTAGTGGTCAGTGTGCTCCCACAGGGTAAGCACCACTCAGCCAGAAGCTGGGCTCACACGTCTAGTGAGTGCAGTAGCAGTGGAGGGAGCCTTTCCCAGCTTTGCTCCTGCCACCTCAGCAGCACTAAGGAGTCCTTGGAGGTTGACTGCTGAGGGGTCCCAGACTGCAAGAGGGTACAAGCCAAGCTGAGGGCTAACCCCCACATGCACAAATGTCGTGCACTGGGCTTCTAGTTATCCTATCCAATAAAAGAGTAATATGCAAATTGACCATCCCTACACTACACTCACAAGCCACACCCACCAGCCAATCAAGAGAAAGTATGCAAATTAACCCAACTAAGATGGCTGTGGCCACAGAGCAAACACAAGGCTTGGGTTTCCCTTGCAATGGAGGTTTTCCTGCACACTCTGGCTGGCCCAGGCCTCCACTCAAGGCTACAAAGTTTCAATTGTAGAAGATAAATAAATCCAAATAGAAATGGTTGTGGCCACAGAGCAAGCAGGAGACTTGGCTCCACTCCAGGCAACAAAGTTTCAATTGTGGAAGATAAATAAATCTCAGATACCAGGGCCTCTGCTTGGGACACTGGGCCTAAAAACTAACACAGACCCCTCATCCAGGGTGCCCCCCATGCCTCAAGGAAACCCCCACCCTGATCTGGGACACCCTTCAGGGCAAACCAGCTGGCTCCCACCCATGCACCAGGCCTCTATCCTATCTAATAAAAGAGTAATATGCAAATTGATCACCCCTCCAACATACAAGATGGCTGCCCCCTTGTGGACACAAGGTGGCCACCACAAGATGGCCAGCAGGAGGGCAGTTGGGAGGGACCCAGGACTGCAGGGGAATGCAGTTGGGGGTGGGGGACCAGGCCTGCAGGGGAGGTATTCCTCCCCACTCCACTAGGGTACAAGAGGGTACAAGCCAAGCTGAGGGCTAACCCCCACTTCTGCCTGCCATCAGGCTGGCAGGCAGAAGCGGTTAGGGGCAATCAGGAAGGCAGGCTAGCGGTTGGGAGCCAGCAGTCCTGGATTGTGAGAGGGATGTCCAGCAGTAAGACTTCCCTCGAGGGGTCCCAGATTGGAGATGGTGCAGAGTGAGCTGAGGGACAACCCCCCTGTGCACGAATTTCATGCACCAGGCCTCTAGAAAAATAATAAAATTAAAAATAATTTTCCAGGTCATCTAGCACAATCTCCAACCTAATGGAATTGCCACTTTACAATGACAGAATATAATTGTTTGCTTTTGATTTTTTTCCCCAGTGATAAGGCTTCTTACATTAAAAAGTAGACAATTCTGTGCAGGATCATTATAATGGTCAGAAATTAGACATATTTTGCCATTTGAAAGGAAATAGAATAAATCTAATCTTTCATCCACATGACAGGTTTTTGTTTGTTTATTTGTTTTATTTTGTCATTTTGTTTTTTTGTGTATTCCCAGTCTAAAGGTTGCTCCTTCCTTTTAGGGTTTTTAAAAATACATTATTTTCACAATCTTCACAATGTTGGCACTCATTTTATTTATAAACTTCAGTTTATCATCATTATTAAATGTGGCATGGGAATGTTTACTCATCCTGGATATTAGCATGTTCTTTTTTTAAATATATATTTTTTATTGATTTGAGAAATGAAGGGAGAGGATGAGAGAGATAGAAACATCAATGATGAGAGAGAATCTTTGATAGGCTGCCTCTTGCACACCCCCTACTAGGGGTCAATCCCAGAATCCGGGCACGTGCCCCTGACTGAAATTTAACTGGGAATCCTTTAGTCTGTAGGCCAACACTTCATTCACTGAGCCAAACCAGCTAGGGCTAGCATGTTATTTGATCTGGGTTCTAAATCTGTTACTATGACTTTTTTTTTTAATTTACATTAATATTTAAGGATACCTATTCTGTACAAAATATTGTGTATATTTATTTATTTATTTATTTATTTATTTATTTATTTATTTAATCTTTATTGTTCAGATTATTACAAATGTGTTCCTCTCCTCCCCCCTCAATTGCTCCCCTCCTATTGGGTATATTTTAAATGGGATATAAAAATTCAAAAAGAAGACTAAAATATTTAAGGCTTTAGGTGCTTCTCATCTAGTAATATCCTTACATACTCTGGACTTTTACACCAGGATTATAATTCAAATGCATACTGGTATTTCTAAACCATAGTTCACATTTTGTATAAAAATTGATATCATCATATACTGCCTGCCAGTTCTGCCTTCAGACCTGCCCTCCGTGAGTGCCAGTTACATACTTAACCCAACCTGGTCGGAACTGGCTGCCAGCCCCACCAGCAGCCCGTCCTCATACAGTCAGGCCCCAGCCAGACTCTGGGAGTCCATGTACTGTGGACGGTGGACTGTTGGAAGGGGACAGATTAAAGCCCAGACAGTTGCAAAAGAGTGAAACTGGAGCTCTGATCAATTGATGAGCTCCGATTACTACTATACATTACAAATCTTAAAAAGGACACCCCCCTCCATCAAGCCAAATAATGGTATTCATTATAGCCATGCAATGTTTTCTAGTAAAGAACACAGTTTGCACAGGTATTTGAACTTCTGCATAAGAGCCTAGATCCAAGCCACCTGGAACATCTCATAACCCCATTGGTTACTATTGGTAGCATTGTTCTTGCACCTGAGCGATTTGTTGCTACTTTGAAGTCTTTGGTAGCAACTTTGTGAAAGCTCTTCTCATAAATGATCAGGTTCCAGGAAACAAGACAGCTAAGCGTTGGGTTTCAGATAAAGTTCTCCTGAGACATTGATCAAAATTCAGATTATTAAGATGATAGTTGATGGCTACTTGGAATGAGGAATAATTCCAGTAAATCAGGAACTTCTACCTTAAGATTGCTGTAAACATATTGCACAGTGATGGAGATTTGACAGAACCAGGGAAAATCAATAAAAACAACCCTCTGAAAAAAGCCAGAGGTATCATACTCCCTGAATTCAAATTATATTACAAAACAAAAATAATCAAATCAGCATGGCATTTTAAACAAACAAAAAAAGGAGACACACCAAAGGAACAGAATTGAGAGCCCAGAAATGAACCCACATGCATATGGGCAAATAATTTTCAACCAAGGAACCAAAAACATACAATGGAGTAAAGAAAGCCTCTACGGTATATTTTTTTCTTAAAAATAATAATAGTGCTTTGTAGGTGTGCATATATTTTATTATAAGTTTCGTACAATAGTTATTTCAGGAAAAAAGCCACGTTTGGTGAAAGGTACTACTATATATTGTATTTATTTAAAAAATACAAGATTGCATTTTAAAATATTTTATATATATATATTCAATATATCTCAATATATCTATATCTATATCTATATCTATATCTATTCCTAATATGCAAATAGATTAGATGGCAGAACAAGCAAACAACTGAACAACTGAACATCCAGTAGCTATGACATATGCTGACTACACCAGGGAGCAAGTGCAGAACATGGCGGGCCTCTACAGGTGGCACAACATGGAACATGGAGAATGTCAACTGTGGTGAGATGGTGGAGCAGGTGAGTGGGAGCACTAGACTAAGGCAGGGCGCCAGTTGCTGTCATTGAGGTGAGCCTCTCATGGTTACTGAAAATTCTTTGCTCCCACATGCCAAAGTCCCACCCAGTGCTCACACCCACTGCCTGCTCCAGCATCTCCCCCAGCTCCTGAGGGGTGATTGGGCAGCAGCTGCCTCTCACATCCCCTGTTGGTGCTGACCCCAATCTCTCTGCACCAACAGCAGATACAAGCAGGGTTTGGGGGTGGAGACGGCAGGATCAGGGCTGCCAGCAGACAGGGGATCAGGGGCTAAGTCAGGAAGGGCTAGATGGGAGTGGGGAGGATGGGTTGAAACCTGCCCCTGAGCTCACTGCAGCCTCACAGCCCATAGTTACTTTCAAGGTGCACAATTTTGTGTACTGGGCCCCTAGTATGAAGATATTAGTGAGCCAATAAGTAACTGATATATTGCATTCTTGTTAATATTCAAAGGAAAAAGAACAGACTGAATAGAATACAATTTATTCAATCTCTTTTCAAAAGTATAAATATATATATATATATATATATATATATATATATATATATATAAACAAATCAATGTCATCAGTTTTAAGCTATGTCTAGTGTGCTGATATACACTTAAAACTTGAATCTACCAGATCTTATTAGCAGGTATTTGCTAGCTTTATTGAAATCAGCATGTTGGCTATGTGTACATTGCATATTCATTTTATCTATACTTTTGTTTCTTTGAAGCTATCATTGATATTATATTTTTAATAAAGGTGCTAAATAGTACATTTATAAATATAAAATTCAGTGGTATGTTTTTCTAAGTTTAAGC
The DNA here is from genome assembly GCF_964339955.1 of Pipistrellus hanaki. Classification (NCBI taxonomy): domain Eukaryota; kingdom Metazoa; phylum Chordata; class Mammalia; order Chiroptera; family Vespertilionidae; genus Pipistrellus; species Pipistrellus hanaki. The sequence goes on along the minus strand of NC_140505.1, from coordinate 60,830,647 downwards.
CACATTGCTATGGAATTTATTCTCTTTAGATATAGAGTTTATCCACTATGTTGATTGAATTTATATATTTATTTTGTCATTGACATGCTTCAAGTTTCTATAATTTGGTATCATGAACATGAACAGAGATTCCATCGCATTTTTCCAGGCTAAGATACAACAGGTAACATTAACATAAAGGGGTTAGTCATAACAAATAAGTGTGTGTGTTTGTGCATGTGTACAGTAGTGCTTTAAAAGTCATCAGTCTAATAGCTAAACAGAAAATTTTTATTTTTATTGTTATTCTAAATGAAAATCTGCTGATTGTTATTCTAAATGAAAATCTGCTGATTCCCAGTAAGAACTGTTTCTGAATGAGACAATCCTATTTGATAGTGCAATTTAGAATTGTGTCAATATTTCAAGAAATCTTGTATTCACTATGCTTCCTCGAATGTAATATAAAGCCATTGCATTTCCCTAAAATTTATCAAAATTTAATACAATCCTCTGCTATGTGTAGGACATTGTACTAGATGTAAACTTCTATTGTTTTGGCATGCGATGTGTTTCAGCCTGAAAAAGTTAGTCATTTAATTAAGCTGGGATCTTGGTTCATATTTTTATACATCCCATGAATTTCCATTATACATAGGATGGTTACTTTTCGTATTTTTTATTATTATTATTTGAATTCTCCAATCCCAATGGATTTTAGTGTATTTGAAAGAAAGAATTGGCATATAGTAGGCGCTCAACAATTATTTCTTGTTCCGCTATTGATACTGAACTATTTTCACTTTTTCCACGTGTAGGTGTCTATGTGTATTTTGTATCCCCTTGCTTCTCATTATTTCTCCTCAGTGCTGTCTATTTGCTCTATTTTTCTTTGCTGTATATAAATCAAGAACCATAGAATATAAAAAAAAACTAATGATAAAGGCTTAGATTAAAGGTAAATTATATTTAACTCTTATTTTAAAGTTTTGCATATGCTTTTACATACTAGTATGTATCCATTTGTATATAGCTATTTATGAACACAAAGAACAAAGATCCTACACTATAAAGTGCCTAGAGAATTTAGTCTGGAGAGCAGAGTGACTGAGGGGAAAGTACTAGAAGGTCAGGTCAGGCAGCAGTTGATTATGGCTTGGTGAGAATTTTGGATATTTTTCCATGTGAGAGGGAAAGCCATTAATGGATGGTTTACTTATGCTTTCAAACTCTAGCTTCTGTGTATATCATACACAAGATGGGGGCAGGGATGAAGTATGGAGTTAACACATGCTATTACAATAACCTGGTAGAGCAACTAATGATGGCTTTGGGTTTTATCTGAACCTTGTGATCCCCAAAAGTGACAGCAGAGAAGAAATCATCTCAATCCAAACATATGCCTATTTCCCTGGAAATGGACAACTACAAAGGGCTGTCCTGCCCTCACATAAGCCTTCCTTGGTGCTCCCATAAGACTCAGCAAGGACTCTTTGGTTAAAGGACTCTATCCAATCCCTATCACCCATTCTTTTCTGTGAGAATTCTCCTTATTGTAATAGCCTTCATTAAGTCATCTCCTTAATTGTCCAGTGCATTTATTCCTTCAAAGATGGGGTGTGTGGTTGTATGGCAAAACGGATTGCTCAGAAGACTGGCTGATAGACTTGTTAGTGGGATATGAAAGAAAGAGAGAAACTCACAATGGATCCAAAAGATTTGGCTTGAGAAAGGGAGCCAAATAACAAAAATAAAAACAAACAAACAAACAAACAACAACAACAACAACAAAAAGACTAAAGAGCACAGTGAGAGGAACTATTTGGAAGAGTCCTGGATGAATTTAGGATGAATGTCAGACATGTGAATTATAGGGAACCTGTGGTTCATCCTAATTATACTTTTAATTAGGCAGTTAAATGTTCTAATCTGAAGACATCAGGAGAGAAGAGGCACTGAAGGTACTAAATGGTAGAGTCACCAGCCTGTCTCCAGCAATAGGCCTGAATGCTTTTACCTAGGCAGGGCTTCTCAAATTTCAGCATCACCCAGAGAGATTGGGAACCACAGATTCCTGGGCCTCACACCCGATTCTGATTCTGTAAATCTTGGGTGGACCTCAGAAATCTGCCTTTCTAGCAAGTTCTCAAGTGATGTTGATATTGGGAATATGATGACCATACTAAAAAAAAATTTTTTTAAAAATGAGTCTCTCTGGGAAAGGAAGAGATACTAAGACTTAAAGAGGTGGCATGTCAATGTCAAGGCTGAGAAGATAAGGTTAAGCTACCAAAGGAGCCCAAAAAAGGAGCATTCAGGAACTTAATAGAAGAGCAGAGAGACACTCTGTTGTAATTCTGTGATACTGTTTTAGTTTTACATCTCAGTACTGTTTTTAGAAAAAGGTAAATAGCTTTTATTGGTTTGGCAAAGGAATCTCAAAAGAATTAAAGGCTAGGTGGACAGCTCCTCTTTTGGGCTATTGTTTTTCTTACTCTAGCCTGGTAGGGGTCATGCTGTCATGATATACAGTTTCTGTTGTGCAAAATAAAACTTCTATTATCTGGTGACTCTTTAAGAAAACCTACAAATTAAAATGCCCACTCAGTAAGGAAGGCAAAGTGCATATGACCCTGAGCCACAGGTCTTAAGTAAATGCTGATTTTTCTAAACAGAACATACCCCATTATGATCTTGTGCCCTGCTTCATCTCATTCTCACAGAAAATTGTTTTCTTATTCAAAATAACAAATATATGTAAATAATGCCTCAGTAAAGCAGACACACAAATTCTTTAATTCAATATTACTATTATTTATTTGAAATTGCATGAAGCAACATCTTATATTTTTAAGAAAAAAGATCATGTTAATCAATAGACAAAATGAAAACAGAAAGTAAAAAGAGTATTAATATAATTATAAAATACTTATTTTTCCCTTTGCCAAAATGTAAAGAAAAGTGAAATAATGAGAGTCCACGGGGGCACCAAGGTATTGACGGGGGTTTTAGTGTTTCCCAATGATTTCCCTAAAACCATCCTAAATAAACAAAGATGAAATAACAGCAGATACTCTGCTTAAGAAACCTTGCTATGATGCTTATGACTGACCTTTCAGCAATAATGAAGGCTTTACACCCTCCTCCCGCCCCCCGCTGTAAACTGGATAGAACCTCCATGGAATGGAGTATGATGACAGTGGTGGAATGATGCCCTTTTCAATGACTGCCAGGTTAATATCCTGAACAGAGCACTGTGGTGGAGGGGACTCTACTGTTTATTAAAGCAGCTGAGGTATAAAAGTTTGAAATCTGTATTAATAAACAAAAATATAACTTAAATAATTCACTAATTGCAAAGCCAATGTGCCAAAGTGGTACGTCATGGATATTAGTATCAGACAGATCGGGCACGATGATATCTGATGCCCTTAATTTGTGAAATGGGACAAAATCCTTAAACTCTTAGAGCTGAAGTTTTCCATATATGTTTTTATTTGCTAGAGCCATCATTAAAAATTACCACATATTGGGTGGTTTAAACAACAGACATTTATTTTCTCACATTTCTGGAAGCTTGAAGTCAGGTGTCAGCTGATTCGATTCCTTGTGAGAGCTCTCTTTCTTGCTTGGAGATCATCCCTTCTTGCTGTGTCCTCATGTGGCCTTTCCTCTGCCATGCAAGAGAGCGCTCTCATTTATTTGCCTCTTTTTACAAAATATATATTTTTATTGATTTCAGGGTGGAAGGGAAAGATAGAAACATCAATAATGCCAGAGAATAATTGATTGGCTGTCTCCTGCAAGCCTCACACTAGTGATTGAGCCCACAATCTGGGCATGTGTCACTACCAGGAATCAAACTATGGCTTTCTAGTTAATAGGTCGACACTCAGCTACTACTGAGCCCTTTCTTTTCTTGTAAGGACAGCAGTCCCACCCCCATGACCTTATTTAAGTGTAGTTACTTCTTTGTGGCCCTGGCCCAAAATAGTCACAGTGAAGGTTAAGGTCTCAACACATAAATTTTGGGAGAATACAATTCAATTCTAACAATCTTAAAAGAAATTTTAGAAAGTGAACACATGTTCAGAATTGCCCATTGCTGACCCTCTGTTTTGTCTTTCCTAAACTTCAGCCAGGTTTCTCTTTTTCCTACAGACCCCTGAAACCTTCTTGCCCCCAATCAGAGTAAGTACAGCAAAAAGGAGGCCTGCCCCACGTCAGCTTCCCCTGTGAACTAGCTGAACATGGAGACCCTTTTCTTATCAGGCTCCACTGGTCATTTTCAGCTGCCCCACCAAAGTTCCTATTTATGTCTGTTGGCCCCTGCTTTACCCTATAAGAGAAAACTCTTGTTCTCTTTGAATTTGAGGTGTTCATAGATACCTGAGATTAAAGCAGTCTCTCTATTGAAATATGAGTTTTTCTAATTAAAATCTCTCAAAGTCCAAATTTGTTTTAATTGACAAAAGTTAAAAATGTATATCTTATTGACTTATTTTGAGACTGTCTAAACCAGTTGGGTTAGTGCTTGTTTTATTGCAGGTGAATAATTATGTGTACTTGAGCATTCAACTTACTTACTAAAGCCCATGTAGTTTGTTAGTTAAATAATAATTTAAAATAGAGGTATTGCTCTATTTTTATGCTCTCAAACAATAGACAGCCTTTGGAAATTGTATCTTCAGAGGTCACATTCCAAAGACTTTATGGAAAATTATCATACTTAAATTTGTAGTTGCATACCAATGCACTGAGTCAAATAACATGAAAATTTCCTAGGGCAACAAATACTCACATGGAATCTAAATGTCTGATTTTATTACTTTGACTTCTAAGGCCTGTCAAAAAAAAATCTTTACCATATGCACAATGATGAATATGAAATGAATGAATAATATTTTCCCAAAATGTCACAACACTGGTTTTTTTCACCAGCAAAGCTCCTGCTTTTCCTTTTGAGAACTTGTTATATAGGATGGAGGCGTTAAATAAATTCATATTTGTGAAGTGCTTACTACTGATTTGCTCTCTGTCTGATACTTTAATTATGTCACATCATTTACCGTGGATACAACACTTGGGGGTAGGTGTTATTATCTCCATTTGCACATCTTGAAAGTAAGGATCAGCGAAGTCAAGTTGTTTGCCCAGGGTCACACAGCTCTTAAAAGAAAGAGTCAGGATTTAATGAGTTCTATTAATATATCCCATAAAGTGCTATATTTTTACTGTAACACCCTGTATTCCTACAAAGGAAAAATTCATAATCCCAGCAGCACAAGTGAGCAGGCTTGTGCTTTGGGAAATTAAGACATGAGGCAGGAAAATAGAGATTTCAGAAGATAGAGAACTTTTGCTCTTTGTTATGATTACATGAAAGGTAGTTTTACCTACCAGTAACTCAAGAAAAGTGATATTGCATTACTATGAGAAACCATAAATGAAAGTTAAAAACTGAGAGAGCATACTTCAAAATATTAATAATGTAGGCTCTATGCTTGGTCTCACAGAGATATCACTCTGTTAATTTTGAAAGTTAAAATGTGTGAAATTTAAATTCATCTATACTAATAAAAAGGTAATATGCTAATTAGGCCAGATAGTCTGGACATCTTCTGGATATTTTTCCAGACAAAGCCATGGTGGCGGGGCCAAGGCAGAGAGGTTTAAGGGCTATCAGGTCGGCAGGGGAGAGTAGCTATGGATATCAGGCAGGCAGGCAGAGTGGTTAGGGACAATCAGGCAGGTAGGCAGGTGAGTGGTTAGGAGCCAGCAGTCCCAGATTGCAAGAGGGATGTCTGACTGCCGGTTCAGGCCTAAACCAGTAATTGGAGATCCACCAAGGGGTCCTAGATTTGAGAGGGTGCAGGCCAGGCTGAGGGACAACCCCCTATGCACAAACTTGTGCACCAGGCCTCTAGTATGTTAATATGATCAAAACTATTTTAACTAATTAAGACAGAACATTTATGTTATTATGTTAACCATGGAAACTTCAACATTAAAAAACAACTTGAACAACAAATACCACTTTCAAACTTGGTATAAATAAAAGGGGCACACAAAACCTTAGCAATAAATGTCAAAAAGGTTAAAAATAAAATAAAAATAAATGTATTACATGGGAGGAATAATACTTAGAACATTTAACTATAAACCTGATATTTTATAGAGTGGTTCATTTAGTGTCAAATAGAAACAAAGTTTTGTTTGTTAGTTAATTAATTCATTTTTTTATGTAAAGTCCTTCATAATGATATATTGTCCTTGGCACATAGATTAAATCATAAATAAATGTTTAAATTTTGCATAGATTCCCTTATACAGAGAGTACTATGACTGAGTCTGAATGAATTTTTTCTCTATTTACAGCTTTAGCCTATAGACTAATATTCATTAATTTAAAAAAAGGGAGTAGGGGATAGCAATTAATGTTTTTATGTTCTTCAAAAGAAACATATAAAAATATGATTTATTTTATTCCTGAAAAATCAAATTTAAAATCTTGACTTTATTTAAAAAATAGATTATGAAGTATTTTTTTTGGAAATAGATTAAACTGGAGAGCTTTACCTTTTTGCAATTTGTTCCTACTTTTGCTTGATCACATTAAGTGGCAACATGGATGTGAAAGTGCAGTATTTCATTTAAAATCAATAATTTCCTCATTACCTAGTAAGTCACTTATTATCCCAATAATGATTCTAATTGCAATAATTTTGCTTCTGAGTCATAACTCAATTTTATTTTATTTTTACTGGATTCACTGCCTACATCAAGTAAAATAATAAAGATGTTATGAATGTAGAAGTCCTTCCCCTATATTTTTTGTCTTCTCATTAAACCTTCTTCCCATGATAATTCTCCTTTTGCTTCCTCGTTGCCCATCTCTCAATGGGAGAATATCTTTTGAGTGTGCCAGCAGCTCAGCCATCCTCTCTGAGTGACATCTCAAGCGTTCTTCCTTTTGTGTATCACAGCGATGTGGATCCCAGGAGGCACAGTTAAAGTTTATCCTTATTGGAGCTCAGTAAGAGTATTATCTGCAAGTCAAAGCCCATAAACTTCAACTGAAAATAAATTAAAAGGATTTCAACTTTCCTTACTTGCACAATAATTTAGTGACCAAATACCAATGATTATATGTCTAAATAGAACTCACATGTGGCAAGCTACTTGACAGCAGAAAGAAACAACATATAAATATTTCGGTACCATGAAATGAAACCAACTTATAGATTAAGTTGTGCCTGTTTAAAATCTCTCCCAAAGTGTATCACTTTTAATTCTTTACCAAGCCTCGCTGTGTCTACAATAGTTTAATGAAGTAAAGAGTTACCCATTGAATTTCATCTATGTCAAGAGAATCTAAGCATCTCAATTATAATAGCCTGTTTCTCTCTCTGATAACTAAATTTTATTCCTTGAAACAAAACATTTGCCACTACCTTTGTGTCTGCAAAGAAGCACAGAGTATTATGAGTATATATAATGCACAGTGGTTTAAAAAAAAACCCACAGAAAACAGCTTATTATTCTTGATAACTAGCATTGAATTGCAGGGGAAAAAATTTAAAACCTTCAAAAAAGTGATAAAAATATGAAATAAATGAAGAATAAGTTACCATATTAAGAGACTGACATTCACAATAGAAAAAAAAAGTGTTTTTCCATTGATAAACATAGGTACTAGTTCTAGCTACACCTGGAGGTAATGTATATAAAGTACCTAGTATAGTGCCAATTCCATGATATATACTTATAGTCAGTATTTATTCTGTGAACTGATAGTAAGTTGTTAATGTTCATTCACATTCTTATAAATTGTGTCCACACTTTTAAAAAGTGTTAAAAGAAAAACTTGAGTTGGCTATGTAATATACATAATTAGATAATAATTTGTAACAGTGGGCACTAATTAATATAATAAAGTACATAAATGAAAATAAAATAATAAAATTCTCAGGACATTAGATTTACACAGGACATTACTTTCTTTTTTCTGAATTAATACTTTTTGATTTACTTTTTTGATATGCAAATCAATATTATTTTATGAAAATAATTAGAGCAAATAGTGGATCTTTTTAAAATATATCATCTAAATTTACAAATATATACCTCAAAATAGACATACATTCTTTTAATTGATATAATTTTCCACATATTTGGTAGTTTTGATAATGAGGCATAGTAAAATTAATAACAGAGGTCAAAACTATGTCCAGGGCTATGTCCAGGGTTACTGTCCTCCAGGCTGATACGGGCTGTGCACCATACCTTTTGGCAGGATTATAGCTGCCACAAGTTCTTTTGACAGCAAACACTCTACAAAACTGATGGGATTTAAATTCATACATTCCAGTGATAACATTCAAATACTGATTCTACCTTTTATTGAGTTAGAGTTATTTAACTCTGGACAACTTAGCTAATCTCTCTAAATACCATTTTCCTTGTGTATCTACCTATAGAGATAATGAGAATATCTTCCACATAGCGTTGTGAAGAAAATAAAAATAAATATCTAATATCTAACTGCGCTAAATTAATGTTACTTATTATTTTCTTCTGTATGATAATATCAACTCTATGATTATGCTTGAATGGATTTATAAGATGCAGTAATATATAATAATTATTAGATGGTATATTCTAAAGTGATGAATAAAAATTATGTAAATAATTTCCATTGATTGGCAGATGTGGAAAGACATAGAGTGAATATTTTGTGGTTTGAATTTTACAAAGAGGGATTGAGCCTGGCCAACATGGTCCAGTGGTTGGTTTCAACTTATGAGCTAAGAGGTCACTGTTTGATTCACAGCCAGGGCACATACCGGAGTTGCGGGCTCTATCCCTAGTGTGGGGCATGCAGTAGACAGCCGACCAATGATTATCTCTCATCACTGATGTTTCTACTTCTCTCTCCCTCTCCCTTCCTTTTTGAAGTCAATACAAATATATATTTTTTAAAATAACATTAAAATAAAAAGAGCAATTGAAGTCCCTTTAAGGCTCGCTACTGTAGCAGGATTGGAGGATGTGCTCTAGGCTCCTGACAAGGAAACTCAACGGTCTCTCTAGAGCTCATCCTATATAATAAAAGCCTATGTGGTTGTGACGCCCTCACGCTGCAATGACTGAGCACCAGGGGGTTGTGTGGGCGGCAGGCACGTGTGGGTGGGCGGGGCTTTGTGTGTGGCAAGGTGCGCATGGATACACAGCATCAAGCCCCTGCCCATCCATATGCACTGCTGTAGCATTCCTGTGGCTGCCAGCGGGTCTGCATCTGGTGTGTGTGGGTGGGCGGAAGCTTGACACTATGTACCTGCAGACACCTGCGAGGGCTTGATGCTATATTCCCATGGGTGCCCGCAGGGGCTTGACATTGTGTGGGAGTGGGAGGGTCTGGGTCTCTTGTGATTTCTAGGCGCTCATAAGTGGGCAAGGCTGTGTGCCTGGCTGGTCGTGTGTGGGTGGACAGGGCGTGGATGGGCGGGGACTTGACTCTGAGTCTTATGGCGCTGGTGGGACTTGACACTGCGTCCCCATGGGTCCTGGCCCAGACTCTGGCAGGAAGAAGGAGGGACCCAGATACCTGCACCCAGGACTTGACTTTAAATGGGAGGCCAGATGGGAGAAAATCTATTCTTCTATTATACAGAAAGGGCAAATACCATGTTTCCCCCAAAATAAGACATCCTCCGAAAATAAGACCTAGCCCATGGAAAAATAAGACATCCCCTGAAAATAAGACCTAGCGCAACTTTGGGAGAAAAAATTAATATAAGACACTGTCTTATTTTCAGGGAAACAGAGGTAGTAATATTAAGGTATTTCCTCTAATTCCCTTTTAATGTGCATGAATTTCATGCACCAGGCCACTAGTCTCTAGATAATCATTGAGAGAATAAAACATCCCTCATATACAGTGTAACAACAGGGTGGGGAAAATATACCTCCACAAGCTAAATCAGTGTATAGGAAAATCATAAAGAAGGGAGATTATATCTCAAAGACTTAAACTCAGTACCACTGGAGGTTCATCAATAGCATTATAATCAGAACAATTGGCTTTTCAGAGGCCAGAGGGATAAAGGACTTTGAAAACTGTAACTTTTCACAAATACCAGGGGGGTGGGGAGGGTTGCGGGGCTAATGGGACATGAGGACACATATGTAATACCTTAATCAATAAAGAAAATTTTAAAAAAGTTTAATATGGGAAACTTACTGAATACTGTATTTCTCATTTTAATATACATGTTAGTTGTTCTCTAAAAAAAATACTACAAATTTAACTTTAAATTAATTTGAACTAAAAATAAGCTGCTATTAAATATATGTGCTTTTAGTGATAAGTTCGACACACAATCAGGAAGATAGAGAGTTTCCATTTTTAAGAGTTGCTTGATGAGTTTTGTACTGTGTAGGTGGAAAATAGGTTATGCTCCAGATGGAGCAAAGTTAAGTCTCTAGGATGTGTTACAATCATACTGACATTACTGACAAGACAGTTTCAATGATCTGTAAGGCATATATAAAATTACCAGGCTTTTTGTGCTTTCAAAGTGGTGACTATTGGAAATATTTAAATTTTAATAATAAGCATAGAGCTAGTGCTCTAATGCAATTTAAGGATAGCGTTCACTTGCATGTTAACAGTTATTTAATTATATAAGATAATTATTCTAAGATTGAGAAAAGGATATATATTTTAATTATGACTTCTTCCCAAGAGAACCAATTTACACAAGTGAGCCAAAATAATAAAACAGGAGAAATGGTACATTACATACTCTCTAGAATTCAGGGAATGGAAAACTCAATGGAAAACTCATATTTTGCTTTCAAGAAAATATTGGCTTCTTAATTATTATTTCTATTATGAGCTATAAATTAGTTTTTCCTACAGGTATAATGAAATCAATCAGAAACAGGGATTAATTATTCAGTTATTATTTTTTTTTCACACACATTTTAGCAATAGTTCTAAAGTTTGGCTATAATTTTCTTTTTAACACAAAGAAAATTTCATTAAATACAATAAGGAAATAATTTATTCTCTTATGTTGTAACTTTTTATGGTTTATGACTACAATAATTTCAATGCTCACAATTTTATTTTAAAAATCACAACGCCGGTAAGAACATTCATTACAGAGTAAAAATTAAGCAAATTCATTTATTTTTTTCTATTTCTGTTCCCTATTTTTTACTATTTGAAAATGCACCTCATATTTCTTTTCAGACGAGCACTCCCATTCACTCTTCATGCAATCATACATTTAACGGTATTAACTGAGCATCAAGTAGGTATCAATCACTATGCCAGGAAAAGCAGTAAACATTTCCTCCTTGAGGTTGGAATTATGGATACAGTAAATAAAAGCCGTTGGCTTTAATATTCAAAACACATAAATAAAAGTTGCTACTATAAATTCTCCAGTAAAAAAGAACATAAGAGGATGACATAAAACTTAAGTTGTGTGGCAAGGAAAGGCTCCACATAGATCCTAATTATTAATTTAATATGTTTGAAAGTGGTATAGCTTATTATAAGAAAAAAAAAAGTTGAAAAATTTTTAGAATTCTTTTAAATTTATTTAAAAAAGCAATTTTGCACAGCTTGTGGAATAGGTTAGCCATTTAACAAAATAGAACTTAATTGCTATAAACACTGCTCTGGGTTAATGCTGTACTAAATCATAGCAACGTACAATCACAAGGACTTTCGTGGATTAAAAAAAAAAAGTGAATGGAATAACATAGAGAGAATTTTTGCTTGCTGCGGGCCACTGGCTTCATTCTGCTCCCTCTTCTTGTTCCCCTGCACACCCTGCCATGAAGCGCTCTGAAGGCACACTGGCCTCTCCCCCAGCAAGCGGCCCCTGGCCCCTCGGAGGAGGGCGGCCTTCTGCTCTGGGAGCGCACCCCCGCCCCCGCCCCCGCCAAGGAGTCTACACCAGCCCCTGGCTGAGGCCTGACAGTGCCTATGATCACACAATGCCACCCGTGGAGAAAACCCCTGTGAAAACCCACATTCAGAGGCTCTTCCTTCTGGGTGCTATAGAAGAGTAGCTCCATGTTCGCGCGTGGCTGCAGAACACTTCAGAGGCACAGGAGCTGGTGTTCTGCCTGAAGGTTATAGAGGAATTCATGGTGTTGTACTTTCATTTTGGCAAAGAAGAATTGGAAGTAAAAGTTGGTGATAGAATGGCACAGCTCATTTGTGAACGGATTTTTTATCCAGAAATAGAGGAAGTTCAAGTTTTGGATGAGACTGAAAGGTGTTCAGGAGGTTTTTGTTCTACTGGAAAAAAGTTAAAATTTATGCCAAGAATAGAAAATGAGAGTTTTTGTTTGTTGTTTTGCACTTCTGTAAACTTAACAACTTTAGATTCTAAAAATATTTGGTTCTCTTATGATCAAGGAAAAAGGCACTCTGCTGGGATCACATTGAACTTTTTTGTGTTTTTCTATATTTGTTGTATAAACATTCATGGTAACCTAATAGTTATTTTTTTTTCAATCAAACGTACATCAATTATAGAGCCCTAGAACCGTATTATTTAATTCACTAAATGCTACCCATTCAACAACTTATTCTTCGGTTTGCTTTATAAATCATAAACAAAGCCTTTTATTCAATAAATTTGAATCCTTTCACAGATACAAATTATTATGTAAACTGAACTAATAGATAATAAAGAAAGTTATTCCTTGTTCTCTTTTTAAAAAAGAATAGCATACATATTTGCTTCAAGGCATTAAAATTTTGGATGTCTATCTCACTATCATCTATCTATACCTATTGTATCTATGTTTATCTATCTATCTATCTATTACTACCATCTATCTATATCTATCTACATATCTATCTATCTACATATCTACCTGCCTATCATCTATCTAATGAATTTTCAGAGCCTGAGAACTTGGAAAGTACCCAGAATGTCAGGGTGGAAAGACCAGACAGAATAAAATAAATCAAATACCCCTATCTCTGCAGACTTGCTAGCCATCTCTCTTTATTATATTCTTCACAACAGCCAAAGCCACATAGCATGTGTAAGACTTTGGTAAAGATTTGCTTTACTCAATTAAGCCAACTGAAAGAACTATGACTTTTTGAGCTATTATGTTAAATGCAGAATCTGAGTGTGTGTGAGGATGGACATATACATACACATGTATAAGCATGCATACCTATAGCAATGAAATAAGCCAACATGCTTTTTTTTAATTAAGGAACTTCAAAATTGCACTTGCATAATCCCGTGTAAATTGGGAACGTCTTATAAATCCTTTTTGAATGTCATCTTCTTCCTTCTGATTATTTCACTTCACCCTGAGTACTATATTGAATTATAATTCTGATCAAAGTCCAGTGAAAATGAGTATTGAAGAATGGAGCAAATTGCTTGTTTTCCATTAAGGTGGAGGTGCAATGATAATTTCAGAATACTAATATAGGAAAGGAATAGGACCACAAAAGTTTCTGATCCTATACATCATCTATACCATCACCCAGTTTTCCATCCTTTCCAGAATAATGTTCAAACATCATGAGAGAGAAGTAAAACCTTTGTGAATTTAGCTGACGGTGTATTGTGTTGAAGTTTTATTTTCTGAAATGGTTTTTGGCAGTCTTAGCCCCAAGACTGTAAGCAGTAAGAAATTCCTTCAGGAGCACATGAAAGCTTTACATTTTATTCTTTACTTGAGGTAAGCTTTTGAGAGTGGAACTAGTCATACTATTATTTTGAGTTGTTTAGAAATATCAAAAGCAACAATCTAACCCTTTCTCATCTCACACAGATCTCTGGCAGCAGATTCTTTGTGTTTGCTAGCAATAACAACTGACCTTGGCTCACTTGAGTGAAAAAGAAGAGAAAAAAAGGACTTTATGCGAAGGTGACAGGAGTGACTGAAAACTTAAAAGTGAACAAACACACGTTTAGATAGATCTCAAGACCTTAGCCGCAGGAGCTCCTGAGAGTTTCTGTATGGCCTCTCCAAAAAATAACTATTTTCTTTGTATCTATCAGCTGAAGAATCAATATTATAGGAAAAGGAATCTGCTCTGTGTTCGGATTTTGCCCTTGTGTCCATCATCTCAAACCAGAAGAAAAAGTGAGGGTTTTGCAGTTAATCCCTGAGAGTTCAATGAGCATGACAGTTCTCAGGGTGGGGTTTCCAAAATAGAGACAAAAATCACAAATTAAATATAAAATGCAACCAGTTTTCTTCTTTTTCCCTGTATATATTGATGTATAACATTATAAAAAAACTTAGAGAGCAACCAAAGTATTTGTATGCATGCATATTAGCAAAGCCATTGGACATAGACATTGAGGCAGTGGGGATTTGCCTGAGATAGGAATGGTGGTGGTGGGGGGGGGGGGGGGGCAGGAAGGAGGGGGATGTCAATTGTGGAAAAAGGAGGCATGTAAAACTTTAAATTAAAAAAAAACAACAACACAAAAAACAACTTCAAATGTAAAAGAAAGAGAAAATTTTATTATTCAAAAATTTTCCACTTTCAAATTTCTAAAACATCTTATATTTTCTTTTCTAATTTTCTTTTCTGAATAGGCTGCCAATTTTAATCTAGACTACCCTTTTTAAATAATCAGGTTTTTATTTCATAATAATAATTTAAAAGTTATGCTTTAAAAACTTTTCTATTTTATTATTTTCTTATTATATGTTATATAATAAAAGTCTAATATGGTAAGTGTCTGGTTGTCTGTTCAACCAATCAAAGCATAATATGCTAATGATATACTAAGGCTGCTCAACCACTCACTATGATGTGCAGTGACCACCAGGGGACAGACAGTCAACCTCTCAACCAGTTGCTATGATATGCACTGACCACCAGGTGGTAAATGCTTCAACCGGTAGGTTAGCTTGCTGCTGAGGTGCGGCCAAGTGGGATTGAGTGAGATGTGTTGGGCACACCCTGGAATCCTTCTGCAATCCCTCCAAAGTCCCAGTAGTGCACTGATGGAGTCCGTTGGCCTGGCCTGCACCCTCTCATAATGTGAAACCCCTCAGGGGATGTCAGAGAGCCAGTTTCAGCCCAACACTGGAATGACCAGTTGCTATGATGCACACTGACCACCAGGAAGAAGAAGTTGGGTTCATGTCTGGTGAGCACAGCAGTAGTGGCAGAAGCCTCTCTGGCCTTCACTGCAGAGCTAAGGATGTCTGAATGATGGCTTACTCCTGCTGCCTGCCATCAAACATCCCCAGAAGGCTCCCAGACTGTGAGAGGATGCAGGCCAAGTTGAGGGATGCTCTCCCTCCTCCAAGTGCATGAATTTTGTGCACCAGGCCTCTAATATTATATTTTTTGTTTTGCTTCCTTTACTATATAGGAATTTACTGGTATTGTTCAGTTAATTTTTATTTTCAATTGCTTCTCATATTTAAATAAGCTTCATTGATTCCAGGTAGAAAATATTCTGGGAGTATATATTTGTAGTACTTGGGTTTTTCATTATCAATTTACAATTTCAACTTTGACATCTTTTTCCATATGCTTTGGAATATTTTCAAGTAGATTGAATTAAGGGAAGAGTGGAAAGAGTATATTTTCATAATGTTACTTGGTTATAATGTCTTATGATGCTTTGTTGAGAGAAAGTGGTTGAATATAATATTTTGTGTTTGGGATATGTTGAGATTTTCTTTTGGCCTAATAAATGTTTTATAATGACTTATTACAAATTTACTTTCTTTATTATTAGAATGTGTGTGTGTGTGTGTGTGTGTGTGTGTGTTGATATATATAGATTTTTTTTTCCTAAACATCCCTACACTTAAATTTAAAATTCTATAAGTTCACTTCTAAACAAAATTTTAGTCCACTATTAGGATATTTTCTTCTATTATTTCAGCAATCTTTAAAAATTTTTTCAATCATACTGATTATATGTTTTGCATAGTAATTTATTGGCTTTAATAGTATTTTATCAATATATATCCCTTCACCCATCTAAGAATACTTAGGTTGATTCTGTATCTTTAAATATGCTGCAGTAAACATGGGAGAGCAATTATCTCTTTGAGATAGTGATTTTATATCCTTTGGATATATATCTCAAAATGGGAATGCTAAATCATGTGGTAGTTTTATTTTTAATTTTTTGAACCTCTATTGCTGTACTAAATTACATTCTCACCAACAGTGTTTTCCAAGTCCTTGTCAGCACTTACTATATTTTTATATGTGACTAGAGGCCCAATGCATAAAAATTCATGCAAGAGCAGGTCTTCCTACCGCCGGCTGCCAGCACTGACTTCCCTCCAACACCTGGGACCCGGGCTGGCTTCCCTTCGAACCTGTCTTCATCAGGAAGAACTCTGGAATGACATCCAATGTCCGGTCTAATTAGCATATTACCCTTTTATTATTATAGATAATAGCCACCCTGACAGGTATAGCATATCTCATTGTATTTTGACTTGCTTTCCCTGGTAATTAATGGTATTAAGCATCTTTTCCTGTAAAAGTTGCCCAATTATATGTCTTTTTAGAGGAAATGTAGATTTAGGTCATTTGCCCATTGTATTGGATTATTTGTTTGTTTGCTATTGAGTTGTGTGAGTTCTTTATATGTTTTAGATATTAACTTCTTATTGAAAATATGTTTTTTTATATATTTTCTCCTACCCAAGTTTTCCTTTTCAATTTGTTGATTTTTCTTTTGTTGTGCAGAAATTTTGAATTAGTCCTATTTGTTTATTTTTGTTGCCTATGCTTTAGGTGACATTTCCAAAAATCTCTGTCAAAACCAATGTCAAGAAGTTTTCCACCTATGTTTCCTACTAGGAGTTTCAGTTTTAGGTCTTCCATTTAAGTCTTTAACTCATTTTGAGTTGATTTTTGTGAGTGGTATAAGTGTTCAATTTCTTACTTTTGTTTGTGGCTATCCAGTTTTCCCAATACCACTTATTGATGATACTGTCCTTTTCTTATTTTGTATTCTTGCACTGTTGTTGAAAATTTATTGAAAATATATGTGTGGATTTATTTCTTGGCTCACTGTTCTATTTTATTTATCTCTATGTTTGTTTCTATGCCAGTATTATATTGTTTTGATTACTGTAGTTTTGTAATATAGTATGAAATCAGGATATGTGATGTCCCAGCTTTGTCCTTCTTGGTCAAGATTGCTTTAGCTATTGGGTCTTCTGTGGTAGAATTAATCTTAAAATATAGTGACATAATTAAATTATTTTATTTTAGAATATTCAACTTACACAGATAAGTGATTTTTGCCCCTGATATTGCATTATTATATTTTTATTACTTTATTTATTTTATCTTATCTTATTTTATTTTATACCAAAAGTAATCTTGGACCATGTAAAACTTAAAAAAAAATCATAGGAAAGTAAAAACTCTTCTGTAAGTAATTAATGTTAGAGACCCTCCCAGGAGGTCTGTCACTATGTTTATGACATGACACCAGGCCTTCTGGTATTTCCCTATACCCCTGTAATGAGAGCTTTTATTAATATTTTCATATAGGTTTAGAAGTCTAATATTTTTTGTTGTCTAATATCTTTGCCTTATTTTATTTCCCAGATTATACTGGCCTCATAAAGTAATTAGGTATTATTTTTAATTCTTTATTTTTAAAAGGATTTGCATGAGATTGGCTTTAGTTTTGTTGTTGTTAATGCTCACTTAAGGTTAGTTTTCCATTAATCTTTTAGAAAGAGGAAGAGAAAAGGAAAGACAGAGAGAAACATCAATGTGAGAGAAACACATCTTGCACAAGCTCGGACCAGGGCCCAGGCTGGGCAGGATCCTTCAACTATGGTGCATGTTCTTGACCAGAATTGAAC
Organism: Pipistrellus hanaki; assembly: GCF_964339955.1. NCBI lineage: Eukaryota > Metazoa > Chordata > Mammalia > Chiroptera > Vespertilionidae > Pipistrellus > Pipistrellus hanaki. The sequence continues at coordinate 60,812,794 of NC_140505.1, read as the reverse complement.
CCGAGACCCTTTGATCCACAGGCCAATGCTCTACCCACTGAGCATTTGGCTAGGGAAGTTCTTCATTTTCCTTACGTATCTAGTAGAATTACCAATAAAGCCATCAAGGCCTCAGAGTTTATAACTTTAACATTATGGATAATCCAACTTAGATCTGGATTCTGTTATCTTCTTCTGAAAAATGTCATTAAGAAAAGTTGGCTGAACTCAGTCTAAATTCTGTTCCCCCTGTGGTGGGCAGCAGTTACATTCTCTGCTCTGTTATTTTAGTGTTCCAGCCACTGCTCTCTGCTGGGCACCCTACAGCATCCTCAAAGCTAAAATAGAGCTCAGAGAAGAATGAGGGCAGAGTTTATATGCAAACTTGTATCTCCTCCTCAAAAACTCTTTATTTTTGGTACTTTCCATCTTACTTCCAGCCAGTTCCGCTGGAAACCCACAAACACAACCTTCTGGCCCCTCCAGTCAGTAAGACTACTATTTTCTGATAGCTTTTCAACTCTCCTGAACAGAACCACTAGGGAGTGCCCTCAGACCAAAGGCACATCATTACTAATTGCAACCAACTTGTTAACCTTTTCAAAAGGTAGACTACCAGTTTCTGCCTGTTATGGTCACATGCCCAGTACATTTAAAAAGTTGTATTATTAAAAATATTTTATCCAGAGATGAATATATATATATATATATATATATATATATATATATATATATATATGTGTGTGTGTGTGTGTGTGTGTGTGTGTGTGTGTATATATATATATATATATATATATATATATATATATATATTTGAAAGCAAGAAATAAAACTGTTATTTATTTGCAGACAATAGAATTTATCCACAGGCAATAGAATTGCCTATATGGAGAATCCAATGTAATTTATAAAAAATCTACTTGAGCTGGGCCCTGTGGCTGTGTAGTTGAGGGTCAATCCATGCACCGAGAGGATGCCAGTTTGATTCCTGGTCAGGACACATGCCCAGTAGCAGGCTTATTCCCCAGTGTGGGACATACAGAAGGCAGGTGATAGATGTTTCCACATATGTTCATGTTTATCTGTGGGGGGGGCGGATAAGTCTGTTATAGTTTACTAGAGGCCCAGAGCATGAAATTTGTGCACAGGGGTGGAAGGGTGTCCCTCAGCCCAGCCTGCACCCTCTCCAATCTGGGACCCCTCGAGGGATGTCCGACTGCCCATTTAGTGGGATCAGGCCTAAAAGGGCAGTCAGACATCCCTCTCACAATCCAGGACTGCTGGCTCCAAACTGCTTGCCTGCCTATCTTCCTGATTGCCCCTAATCATTCTGCCTGCCAGCCAGATCACCCCTAAACGCCCCATGCCAGCCTGATTGATGTCTAACTGCTCCCCTGCCAGCCTGTTTGCCCCCAACTTCCCTCCTCTGCCCGCCTGGTCACCCCTAACTGCCCTACCCTGAAGGTTTGATCACCTCCAACTGCCCTCCCTTGCAGGCCTGGTGCCTCCCAACTGCCCTTCCCTGCTGGCCATCTTGTGGTGGCCATCTTGTGTCCACGTGGGGGAAGCCATCTTTGACCACATGGGAGCAACCATCTTGTTGGAGTGATGGTCAATCTGCATATCACTCTTTTATTAGATAGGATAGAGGTCTGGTGCATGGGTGGGGGCCAGCTGGTTTGCCCTGAAGGGTGTCCCGGATCAGGGTGGGGGTTCCCTTGGGGCATGGGGCTGCCTGAGCGAGGGGCCTGTGGTGGTTTGCAGACCAGCCACGCCCCCTAGTGATCCAAGTGGAGGCCCCAGTATCTGTAATTTATTAACCTTCTACAATTGAAACTTTGTAGCCTAGAGCAGAGCCAAGCCTTCTGCTTGCTCTGTGGCTGCTGCCATTTCTGTTTGGATTTGTTTACCTTCTATAATTTAAACTTTGTAGCTTTGAGTGGAGGCTAAGGCCAGCAAGAGCAGGAGGAAAGCTTGGCTTCTTTCATTGCCTGAGAAAACCAAGCCTCCCTCCTGCTCTCTGTGGCTGTGGCCATCTTGGTTGGGTTTATTTGCATACTTGCTCTGATTGGCTGGTGGGTGTGGCTTTTGGGTGTAGTGGGGTAGTGGCTAATTTGCATATTACTCTTTTATTATGTAAGACTGCAGGCCTGACGCACGAAAATCATGTAAGAGTAGGCCCTCCTTCCCCTGGCTGCTGGCATTGGTTTCCTTCTGGCACCCAGAACCAGGGCTTCCCTCCACCCACCAGCAGGTACTTGGGACCTCAACTTTCCTCGCAGCCTCAGATTCATCTGAAAGGTCATCTAGAAAAACATCCGGTCTAATTAGCATATTGCACTTTTATTATTATAAATTCTTCCATTACCTTATATGAAACTCCCTTCTCTGAAACATTTTGAAATGCATAATCTTCCTGGACTCCACCTCAGAGCTACTAAGGATTAGCACTATCTATTGTTTAAGATTTATTTCTATGCATTGCTTAAGATTTCTATAGTTTATTATAGCCATCAGCCCACATTAGAAACTTTTCCATTTAAGCCCAGAAAACTCTAGAATATTTTAAATAGATCCTTGAATCTCTCAAGAATAACTTAATAGATATAAAGTTTCTACTTATTTATGTTTAGAATTTTAATAAGTAATGCTTATCTATAATTTTAAGAATTATAATTTGAGGACAAAAAAAGAATAAAGACTCTTTAAACATATGTACGAGAGACCTGAGGCAGTAATTATCACTATATGAATAATTGCTAGCTGCCTCAAAGACTTCTGACAATAAGGAATACTCATTGGGCTGTGTTGTTACTATGTTGAATAACAATACAGTTTATATTTTCCCAACCCACTGGAATTCAATTGTGTATTTGCCTCAGATCTTGACTCAGGAAAACAAACAAAACAAAACAAAACAAAAACATTTAGAGGACAGGAAAAGAAATTTCCAAAACAAAACAAAAATGCTCAAGAAACAATACTTTTATGGTGAAAGAGCAATTCCAAGCCCACTTTAGTGTGATTCTTTGTAACACGGAGCCATTTCGGGAAAGCTTAACCTGGTTTGAGACTGCTAGAGCTCACACTGAAGGAAGCAAAGATTCAGAATATGATTCAGCGTCCATTAAAATATGTCAGAAAATGGAGTTATCAGAGACATTTATTACATAAGACTAAATTATGACCATCTTTTAACATAACTATTCTTAAGTTGAATATAATAAAGTTAGAATAATTTTGTTAGAAGTTGGGAACTATGTAAAAACAGTTAATTTTCATAAGGATATATATTTTAATCTCATAAGATATCATCTGTCATTAGGATCTCAGTGAATTACACCTTTTTGCAACTCTGCAATGCATTCCTGTGGTACAGAAATTGTAAAGTGGTAAACACAGGTCTGCGAAGCCGATAATTGGAGAACTAGGCAAGGTTAAGGTATGATAAAAAAAAAAAGTCTCTGCTTAACTGAAAACTTCAAATATTAAACCTTTTTAACAATAAGACTGAAAAAGAAAAACATCATAATAAAAATTTTTGTTTTTCAATCAGTAAACAAACTTGGAAAACAAATTCAAGTTATGAATAAGTATATTGCTAAACTTCAATATAATAAATACCTAATCATATGTTATTATGAAAGAGAACAATGATGAATGATTTATATTGTCTCATTGTCATGAAAAAAAATGTTGTTTTTATGATACATATTTTTATTATTAATCATTAGAATTCTCATCTATAGCAGAAACCGGTTTGGCTCAGTGGATAAAGCGCTGGCCTGCGGACTGAAAGATCCCAGGTTCAATTCCAGTCAAGAGCATGTACCTTAGTTGTGGGCACATCCCCAGTAGGGGGTGTGCAAGAGGCAGCTGATTGATCATTCTCTCTCATTGATGCTTCTAACACTCTATCCCTCTCTCTAAAAAATCAATAAAATATATTAAAAAAGAATTCTTATCTATAAACTAGAGATGACAATAGCAATACATGTCTTTTCATAGCACTGGGGTAAAATGAAGTGATAATGCACATATTTAACTGGGTCTCTGGCACATAGTACCAGATCATAACTAACCAAAATTATAATCAGTTTTTACCTTATTGTTACTATTGTTTTTCTTTTTATTATTTTGGAACTTAACTGGGAATTCTCAACCATTAGAAAAAATCTCTATGCTCTGAAGCCCCCAATCAGAAAAAACTTCATATTAAAATTTAATTTCCCCTCAAAACTTCAAATTATATGTTGATATTGTTATTTTTATGCTGATGATAAAGATCAGTCTACTCTTAGTGTCTTTCCTAGAGGTTGGTATTTTTTTTTTTCTTTGGCTTAAAAGGACAACAGTATAAACAGGGGAAATAGATGGCTTATTTTGGGAGTTTGAAACCATGTGCTTCTTTGAAAAGGAAAGTAATTAATGAGTAAAGGACTCTAACTAGAGATTTGTCTATATATCTATGCAATCATGTTGGCCAGGTGGTCTATCTTTGACAATGACCTATGTGCACTTGAGAAAATTGTATATTCTGTAGCTTTGGGATAAAATGGTCTATAAATGTCAATTAAATCCATCTGATTTAGTGTATCATTTAGAGCCACTATTTCCTTGTTAATTTTTTGTCTGTAAGATCTAAACAGTGAAGTCAGCCAGGTGTTAAAGTCCCATACTAGGACTGTATTACTGTCAACTGCTCTCTTGAAGTTCTCCACAAGTGTTTTGTTTTTTATTTTGTCTTGTTTATTAATTTATATTTATATTGGGTGCAAATATGCTTATCAGGGTTATATCCTCTTGTTAGTATTATATAGACACCTTTATTATCTCTTACGATAACCTTCATTTTGAAATCTATTTTGTCAGATACAAGTATTATTACTCCAGCTTTTTATTCATTTCCATTTGCATGGAAAATTTTTACCATCTCTTCATTCTCATCCTCTGTGAATTTTGTTGTTGTTGTTGTTGTTCTGAGGTGAATCTCTTGGAGACAGCATATAGTTGGGTCATGTTTTTGTATCCATTCAGCTACCTTAAGTCTTTTTATTGGAGCATTTAATCCATTTACATTTAAAGTTATTACTGATAGGTACTTATTTATTGTCATTTTAATTCTGCATTCCTATGTTTCTCTTTATATATATTTCTTCTCATTATAGCAGTCCTTTTAGCATTTCTTCCAGTGCTGGTTGTATGGTGATAAACACCTTTGGACTTTTGTCTGATAGCATTGCTGGATATAGTAATTTTGGTTTTAGAAACTTGTTTTTCATTCCGTTGAGTACTTAATGCCATTCCCTTCTAGCCTATATAGTTTCTGATGAGAAATCAGGTGTCAGCCTTATGGGAACTCCTTTGTAGATAGCAGTTTTCTTTTCTCTTGTTGCCTTTAAGAATTTCTCTTTCTCTTTAATTTTTGGCATTTTAATTATGATATGTCTGGACATGGGTCTGTTTGGGTTCTTCTTGCTTGGGACTCTCTGTGCATCCTGAACTTGTGTGTATTTTTCTTCACCAGGTTAGGGAGGTTTTCTGCCATTATGTCATCAAACATGTTCTCTATCCCTTGTCCACTTTCTGCCCCTTACCTTACTCTTTTTGAAACAGGAAAATTGGACTGGAACACGTGGTGATCCCTGGGCAGGATGGTTCTAGGGCTCTTGTCCAATGGAGTAGAATAATGAAACCACGGACAAAAGGTGGTGTACTAAAATGGAAAAATTTATTGAGAAATAAGTACGGACTCCATGTGGGGAGGAGGAAAAAGTCCCACTGAGTCCCTTTTTTCTATAGGTTATAAAGGGTGTAGATCTTTGTGCCTTGATATTCTCACTAATTGGTCACTATCCCTTCAGATTTGATTACTACAACTTCAGAGCTCAAACCTTATATGAGGTACATGAGGTTCCCCCCTTCTTCTCCCTTATTGATTTCTTATTCCCTTTGGGCTTTGTTCTTTCCTCTCTGATTGAGAGATTTCTTTTACTTTATTTTGTAAATGTATACCGTATTTTCCGGCATATAAGACGACTTTTGAAACAAAAAGAAGTCAACCAAAAATCGGGGGCAAAAGACCAAAATTGCACAAAAATTACCCGCAGATCTTGACGGCAAAGTAAGTCTTTTCTTTGAAGTGGGGGGTAGTCTTATACAGCGAATATAGGCCTAAACCTATGTTTTAACTGTAAAATTAGGGGGTCGTCTTAGATGCCGAAAAACACAGTATTTTTTGAAGCTCCCAGCTTACTTATTCTATGGAAATGTAGCCTCTGCTGTTCTGTAGCCCTGTGCTTTTTTCATGGACCCCTTAATTTCTAAAATGGCCTAAACCTGTCTATTTCACCACTAAAAACTCCTTTCACTATGCTGTGAATATTATTATGTTTCATGTTGGTCCACAATTCCCTTAGTCTGACCTATTTTTTTTATTTTATTTGTTTTTTGTTCTCTAAGTGATGTTCTCTACTCTGTCTTCAAACTCACTGATCCAATATCTGGCTTCCCCTAATCTGCTGTGTATTCATTCCAATATGTTCTTTATTGCTGCTATGTTATTCTTCATTTCTGACTGCTCTTACTATATCTTTTCTCATGCTATAGAGTAGGGGTGTCGAACTCAATCAGAGAAGGGGCCAAAATCTAAAATCCAGCGTAAATCGCGGGCCGAATGGTTTACTGAACAGTCATAAACTGACAATGTCATAAACTGACAGTGGAGTGCAGTGATGACACCGTGGTGCGGGCCACATTGCAAGGCCTGGTGGGCTGGATTTGGCCCGCGGGCCTTGTGTTTGACACATGTGCTATAGAGCATCCTTGTAATCATTATTCTGAACACTACTAGTATATCTGATCAATTCTTTTTTTTTTTATAATATATTTTGTTGATTTTTTACAGAGAGAAAGAGAGAGGGATAAAGAGTTAGAAACATCAATGAGAGAGAAACACTGGGGATGTGCCCGCAACCAGGGTACATACCCTTGATAGGAATAAAACCTGGGACCTTTCAGTATGCAGGCCAATGCTTTATCCAATGAGCCATTGGTTTTGGCTATCTGATCAATTCTTATCTCCATTTCATTTAACTCTTCTTCTGTAGAATTTTCTTATTTTTTTTATTTGGGACTTGTTGTTTTATCTTTCCATTTTGGCTGCTAACTTTGGATTGTGACTATATATTAGGTAGATCTGTTATGATTCCAAATACCTAATGCAGGACACTATTAGATGCTGTTTGTGACTGGCCTTGTATATCATGATATGCACCAAGATGTGCTTTTCCTAACCTTAGCCCTTATGTAGATCACACAGACCCAAAGCCTCCAGAAACCTGCCTTTGTCTGAAGTCTGATTGTTTTTCAATTTTGATTAGCCTCAGGCTACCAACCAGGGTGGGATGAGTTTTATCCAATAGGGTAGGGCAATTGCTTCTCCCTGCAGGCTGATTGTTATTTTCAGTCTTTTAATGGGCCTCAGAAACTCAACAGGGTTGGGTAAGGGGTTTTACTATAGGGTGGGGATATTTTCTCCCCCTCCCACCCTCCACTCCAGTCAAAAGCTGTGTGGATGGTCTGCCAGAAAAAGATTATCTCTGCAGTATGAGGAACTGACTCAGTCCAGGATACCACAGTGGTTGCCTTCTGAGCTCTAACCCCAGAGCTCCCAAACCTGGCTTCTGCTCACACAGCTCCAACAGATTCTTCCCTCTCTCTGCTGGAGCCCAAGGTGAGTAGCTGCACACAAAATTTTGTATATAGGCTCTTTAAGAGGATGCCTACATTTCCAGCTATCTCTCCCAGGCATACAGCAACCCTGCTGCTTTTCACATCCAGATGTATGTAGGCACCTTTCCCTCTTCTGGGGCTCTGGGCAGGGGAGGTCAGCTTGGGGTTTAGACCTCAGAGTTCTCAGTGGAACCCCTGAGTTCAGCTATCTCTGGAATAGGACCCCAAGCTCCAAACACAGTATTAGGGAGATCCTTACTTTTAAGATCCTGGCAAGAAAGTGGCTTATTTCTTCCCTCTAATCACTGACATTGGCTACGAAATCCAATAGAGGTTTTGAGTAGATTAAATTTGACTTACAAAAATTAGGAATTTCAGCATTCCTTGAATCCTAATATTCAAAATAACTATTTCTACTACATTAAAGATATTAAAATATTCATACCATTATTATTTTTATAGTTTTGTATTAAAAATAATTGTTAAATACAAAGTATCTGTTGTTTCAAAATTTAGCTGTGTTCTTACCAGCAAGTATTTAGTTTTTTTGTATTTTAGTTCCATTATACGTAAATTAAATATGGTTGAAAAATCTACTTGGATCAATTGTAACAGTTCTTTACAACAGCACCTGGAAGAATATAAACATAATGATTATTAGTTATAGTCATAATATTACCAGTAATTATTCTTATATTAAAACTAGAGGTCTGGTGCACAAAATTCATGCACTGGATGTATGTGTCCCTCAGCCTAGCCTGCACCCTCTCCAATCTGGGACGCCTCAAGGGATGTCTGACTGCTCATTTAAGCCAAATCCTTCAGGGATTGGGCCTAAACGGGAAGTTGGACATCCCTCTCACAATCCAGGACTGCTGGCTTCCAACTGCTTGCCTGTCTACCTTCCTTATTACCCCTAACCTTTTCTGCCTGCCAGCCTGATCACCCCCTAACCACTCCCCTGCCAGCCTGATTGATGCCTAACTGCTCCCCTGCCAGCCTATTTTCTCCTAACTGCCTTACCCTGCAGTCCTGGTCCCCTCAACTGCACTCCCTGGCAGGCCTGGGTCCCCTCCAACTTCCCTTCCTTGCAGGCCGATTCACTCCCAACTTCCCAACTCTGCTGGCCTGATCACACCTAATTGCCCTCCCCTGCTGGCCATCTTGTGGTGGCCATCTTGTGTCCACATGGGGGCAGCCATTTTTGACCACATCCAGTTAAAAAGGTGATAACTTTAATATATCATTAATTCATTTGTTATTTTAATAATACTAAGCTTTGAACATTTGGAGAATGGTTTATTTACCATTTGTTATAATTTTTTTATTTATAATTAAATTTAATAATGTCACTATGGGTATCTACATTATGCATTTTCAATGTATGTAGTTGTCATAAATTTGACTTTTTTTTCTAGGCTCCAGGAATAGAACATGTAGCCTATACCTAACCTTAGCCATGATGGCTGGCTAGGTGTTTTTCATGTCACCAAAAGCAGGTCAATCAGGTTTCATTGAACTTCAAAATTAAGAATGTGTGGTGCTGGAACTGATGTTTGGTACCATTTTATTCTGTGGGATCTCATTTTACAGTCAAATTTAGTAAACTCAATAACTTCAACCAGATAATGTTTCTATCTGTCAATAGATTGGTAAAATGCTTGGATGGTCTATAACAATTGTTTGCTTTTAAGTGCTAATACACTGGGTGTCCCTTAACTTGCTTTGTTCATCTTATCTCCACAATCTATCCTACTTGGTTCAGAGGCTTCTATCTCTTCCTGAAGCTTTTGGATGTTCTGTGCATTAGAAAGATAGAGTCCACTTAGGTTATATTAAACAAACAAACAAACAAACAAACAATATAAGTGTGATAGAAATGCAACTCCTATCTGATAGACAGGAAGTAAACATATTAATGAAATATAAGGTATCCCCCGAAAATAATGGATGAAATTGGAGGAGAGTCATCATTGGACATTGATAGAAAGTCATCTGGCAGAGGTTCTTGGAACAGGTAGTTAGAAATTCTCAATGAAGTGAATATCAATGCATTAGTGAATGAAGTTTTGGCTCTCAAGGCTAATGGTCATAAGGGCCATTTTTCTAGAAAGAGTTCTTTTGTATTTACTTACCTGGCAACTGACCCTCTTTCTTGGGCAACTTATGTACTAACAGCAAAGTTCCCCCAGTTGGGAAATACTGCTATTAAGAGAGTTCACTTCTTTTACTTCTCAGTAGTCAGATTTTCTCTCAGATTTTTTTTTCACTACCTCACTCACTAAATAACCATTCTCTATTTTTGTCTTCTGCTAAAGTATATTTTTATACACCTTGATGGCTTATCAAAGCAATGCACTTAAATCATTAATGAATAAAAACTTATAGTTTTTCTTTTTCTTGAAGACAGAAATAATGTTTGCAACTTGTTAAGAGGTGAAAAGAAAATGCCATCATTTTAGTGTAAAAATAAATGAGAAGAAAAATAGTAGAATTTACTTTTCATTAAAACTCCCTGAATATTCTTAGCCAGTTACACCAATAATAACCAACTATCGAAACAAAAATGACAAAACAAACCTGTCTTAATAAAATTTATATACCGTGTTTCCCCTAAAATAAGACATCCTCCTAAAATAAGACCTACTTACAGGTTTCCTTCTGAGTGAAATATAAGGTATACCCCGAAAATAAGGCCCCCCTAAGCTAAACATGAGAGATTTGGCCCACTGATTCTGAAAGAAATGGAGTCACAAGAAATTCACCAGGAAATTCAGGAATTGGATTGCTATGATGATGACCAGAGATGATGACATGATTGTCATTGAATAAATGAGTAAATTCTTGATACTGTAGGATTCACAGTTTGTCTGGTTTGTATTGACAACTACTGTACTACCATACCATATACAGGTAATAAATTTCCTTTATTTTCATTTAATAATAAATGTGTATCGTATTCTTCTTCATGAAAAAATAAGACATCCCCTGAAAATAAGACTTAGCGCATCTTTGGAAGCAAAAATTAATATAAGACACTGTCTTATTTTTGGGGAAACAGGGTAGTTATCAAGAATGCATTTAGCAAAAAAAGCACAAGATCTATATAAAAATAAATTTATAAATTTTAATGCATTTCCTAAAGACAAAATGTCATATTCCAGAGCCAAAACTATCAAGAAGCTATTGCCCTTATTATTATCTATAATAATAAGATCATAATATGCTAATTAGACTGGACGTCCTTCCTTCCAGATGACCTTTGGGATGAAGCCATGACGGTGGGGCCGAGGCAGAGGCGCCAGAGGTGGCAGAGGCTCCCGCGGCATTGGGGGCCAAGCCCCTTGCGCGGATTTCATGCATCTGGCTTCTACTAAACTTGGTAAAATGAGAAAAACACAAGATACAGTATATAAACAAATATGTGTGCTTTGTACATAGCTAAGAGAATGGAGACTATATGCTGCTATCTTAAAATGCTGTGATGTCTGTAGCCTCATACCTGCTTTACTACCATGTTGATTTTCCTCTGCCTAGTGATGTGCCTCCCTGTGTTAGCCCTATGTTCTGGAATTTAGATACCATCTGCTGCCAAACATTTGCATTTCTACCAGGCATTTGTTGTTCAGTCTATTTCCTTGATCTCATTTCAATTCTGTAAATTTACTTCTCTTGGTGAGGGAGATCTTTCACTTCCACAATGTCTGTGGAGTCTGGTTATATATGCATTTCTTAACTTGAGTCTTAGCCAGACACATGAAAACTTCTCTCTCTTTCTATGTTTTTTTTTCCCCCCCAAAGCTACCTACCTCTACCAAAAGCAAATAATGAGAGTCACAGTTTCCTGTTTTCTTTCTTTACTCTTCAAGTGTGTGTGTGTGTGTGAAATAAAAAGAGAGAGAGGGAGAGAGATTGTGTGCTATCTCTTTGGTACATATTTGAGAAAAAGAAAGTCAACCATTCATGTAAAATTACCCCAGGATGATCTTGATTTTTTTGTATAAAAAATGGAATTAGATCTTTTGTATATTCCTATTTTTAATATTTATGACACATAACAATTAAATCAATCTTACTATCACCTTAGTTCTACCAGGGCTGTGATCTTTTAATTTTTATTTCCCTAACGTACTTCAAAGCCTAGAATCATGCTTCTTGTATAGTAGTTGACCTACAATATATTTTTAAAATATGCTAAATGAACAAACAAATGATATCTGACTCTACAAGCAGAATTCCAAATTTGAACACAATCACAAAAAAATAATTGTTATTTAATCTGAAAGATTTGTGAAATGTAGAAATCTAACGTGAACTGCACTGAGGTATTATATAAGGTGACAATTTACTTTTAAAGTTATTTTTAGGGAGAGTTGGGGGAAAAGCTGGATCTATAATAGTTAAATTTAAAGCTTAAAATAATTGTTATCATTTAATGAGACTATGTCATGTTGCAGCTTGAATTATTTACATATATATTCTTTATGTTTTCAAAATACTTTTTTAACACAGAGTTTGCAGTCAATTTCCCAGTTTTACAAATGAAAAAAAAAATCCTGTAATTTTTTTTTTTCATGGTCAAATAGTAAACAGAAAATCCAGAATTAAAAATCTATCTCTGTCTACCGTAAAGAATGTTTTGCCCCCAAGGTCACACGTCTCTTCAAAGATAATTGTCATTTCCTAGGAAAGATTTTATGTGCTAATTGCTTGATATGAAGATTACTTAATTCTCACAATAACACATTTAAAATATTCAGTCTTCAAGTAGAAGATAAATTTTGTCTTCCTTTCGCAGCTTCATGGAAGCTCAGATAATTTGCTTTGAGACTCTATAGACATAAACACTGAAAATAAGTGTGAGTACACTCATCACGTCTCCTTAGAAGATAGGACACTACTACTCCACTGTAAGGAAAGCAGTGCAAGACCCTTCAGCTCTAGTCCTCTGTATATCCTCTAACACCTTCCCACCAGAGGGCAATTAGCTAATGGATGAGATATGGGGGGAAACGGTTCTTACATTTCTGTCTTAGTCCATTTAGGCCTGTATAACAGACCGCGTGGCTTACAAACAACAGAAATTTATTTTCCACAGTTTAGGAACCTGGGAAGTCCAATATTAAGGCACTGGCAGACTCAGAGTCTAGTGGGGCCTGCCTGCTAGTTTATGGACTGCCACCTTTTCCCTAAAATCTCACATGGCAGAAGGGGTGAGGAGTTCTCAGAGGTGAAGTGTAAGATCTCCTCTTGTGTCCCAATACTAAGACATATTTTCCAGTTCAGTTTTTGTCAAAATTATAACTCTTTTGATTTCAATTTGTGTAACACTCCTGATTATCAGTTCAAATATCCGTGAAGGAACAGTGAACTCCCTACACCTCTTTATCACCTCTTTCTTTAACGAGGCACTTCTAAACTCAGGTCTTCATCAATTCCTTGAATATTTTAAATTTTTGTTACTTAAAAATGAATCAATTTAACACTTGTGAAAGCATTCTATAAACAAGAGTGACTTTAAAAATGTTAACTATTTTACATTGGATTTAAGTGAAGACAGACACTTAGAAATAATAACATACAGTCTACATTTTTTTTCACTCCCCCAAAAAGAATTATATTTAAAATGAAATGTAAGAAAAATAAATGTTGAAATGTAAAAACCTGCTGAAGAAAGGGCATCTGAACAGGCCCTGTCATAGACCATAACAATCATAATGATATCATTGTGTCAATAAAAGTATAATATTAAAAAGTGTTCTGTTAGTCCTATATAGTGACATGCATTTCAGTCTGTGCCACGACCTGCACAGTGGGTGCAGGAGAGCTGATGCTCAATGAAGACACTACACAAGAAATAAGGTTTAAGCATGGGGCCATGTAGACCCTCACTTAGGAAGAGGAGGAAGCATGAGTCCTTGTCTTGCCTGCTTTTATTCCATTTGGTTACACCTTTGCCCTTAGCAAAGCATGTAGGCAGAGCACCTAGTAAGCAGATAGTATCAAAGGTCAGTAAAGCTCAGTTACGTTCAGTAAGCGTTTACTCAAAGGTTATCAGGTCAGGAAATCGCCTCAAGACCTCAAAATCTCAGCAAGAGCAATCTGTGCTGGCATCAGCCCTGCTGCCGCCCCAGGTTTATGGCCTTCCAAATTTCTTGTTGCACTTTCATGCCAATGCGGTTATGCAGTGGTCTCCGGAAGTCTGGGAATGAAAATATAAATAATCCAGTTAAAGGCTAATTTAAATGGACATCGCTTTGAGACAGGACAATTACCTGGGGGTTGCATTTCTGCTTGTCCCAATGGCAAGAATAAAACCCGGGCCTGCTTAAATGAGAGTTTGTGTAAATCACACCTATTGTACTATAGGATCTAGCTCAATGCCTCCATCTTAGAAAGTATTAGTGTATACTTTTCAATTCAAAGATTAGAATTCTTATATTCCATTTGCTTCTACTTCTGTTAGCTAAGGGATCCAACCCTTTCCATATGGTCAGTGGAAATGTATTGGGGGAGTAATTTTCAGAAAGAAGGGAATAAGTTTTTATTTTCAAAATTGATAATATCGAATTTTGCCCCATTGTAAAGCTACCTCATTTTGATGGGTGATTGTGTTCTAAATAAGCTGAGTTTAGCCAAATTTGGAAAATGGAATTGTATTCCCTATAGAAAGGAATGGCTCAATATAGAATAAAACATTTTAGTAGATACTATAATTGAAAAGTTCTCAAAATGTAAATATAAACTCCATAACCTATCTGCTGGCAATTACACATTTTGCCTTTTGTGTTTTTTTTAAATGTGAAAACTATTTTTAATTTCTATGGGATTTATATATACTAGCATAAGAGTGGGGGTGTGGTTGAACATTGGTGTGAGTGTGGGCAGTGTGGGCTAGTAAATGTGAGCGAAAGTTGCATGTGTGAGAATGTAAGAGCACATGTGAACCAAACTGCAGGCTATTATGTGAGTGTAAGTGATCAGTCTCATGCAACTGAAGTGAGGCTTATACATACACTAGAGGCCTGGTACATGAAATTTGTGCATGGAGGGGATCCACTCAGCCCAGCCTGCACCCTCTCCAATCTGGGACCCCTCAGGGGATGTCTGACTGCCATCAGGATTGGGCCTACACTGGCAGTCAGACATCCCTCTCACAATCCTGGACTCCTGGCTCCTAATAACTCATCTGCCTGCCAGCCTGGTCGCTCCCAACTACCCCCCCTCTGCCAGCCTGGTCGCCCCTGACTGCCCCCCTCTGCTGAACTGGTTGCCTCTAACTGCCCCTCCCCTGTCAGCTTGGTTGCCCCCAACTGGCCCCCCTGCCAGCATGGCTGCCTCTCACAGTCCCCTTCACCAGCCTGGTCACCCCATGCAGCTTGCTTGTTCAATCATTTGGTTGTCCCTCACTAACCCCCCTGCAGGCCTGGTCGTAGGCAGCCATCCTGTGAGGATGTGAGGATTGATTTGCATATTACCTCTTTATTATATAGGATAGGGAGCATGTTCAATATTCCAGTGTTAATTAGAATATCTGATATTGCTTTACTTTTGCCAGCAAGTCTGATGAGACCGCTTAGATGAATATTATCTTTACTGATAAGGTTTGAGAAAGTTCCCAATGTGTTCCTTACACTCCTCCCCTCTCTCCATGAGAGGCCTTCTATAGATTATTATTTTCATGAGATTATACCACTGGTGTGCTTATTTTTTCTCTCCTTTTCCTCCCTTTTGGCAGATACTAAGGTTGCTAATATCTTCTCAGTTGTGCAAATGTTGCCTGAAAGACAAATCTGATTCATAGTTAGGTGACATTATACATATGTAAAAGACTCAACTTTGGGTGTTTAGTCTTGTAGCACTTTTGTTCAAAGTGACAGCCTATTTTGGAATGTAACTGCTGAGTTAGTCAAGGTGCTGTCCTTTTCCTCAGCCTTCACTATTGTTCAGCATCAACAATATTTTCTTGTAGGGATGAAGCTACTATTCAGTCCTTTTGGAAAAACATATTTTTTCATTTAATTTTTTTCTTACTTAATCTATTCCAATAGGTAATGTTTTGCTGTTCTTTTCTATCCTGCAAATCAATTCAGAATTTATTAGTTAACATTGAAATTTTTTTTGTTTTGAATTACAATGTAACTCTAAGAGACAAATTGTTTTAATTTTTAACATTGATGAAAAGATAACTTCAACTGAAAGTTTAAGTTTTTAATGTTTTATTTAAGGTTTTATTTGCTTTTCTACTTTTAACTGTGCATGGCTTTCTTTGTTCCTCTCCATGCTACTTTGTACCAGGATTTTATACTTGATATGTTCAATTTCACTGGCATAGTGTTTTTTAGGAATTTGAATTTGAATAATTTTAGAAAAAGGCATCAAGTTCTAATTATCTAGGTTTCTAATGACTGTATATTTCATGAGATTTCATATACAAAAATTTATCCGCTTGGCCATTCAAAACACTTACGACTCTCTAAGGAATGTTAATGCCCTGTTTAAAAAAAAAAAAAATAGAAAGAAGTTCGGTGAAACAGAACAAGATTAACACCAACAACTTGAAAAGCTTAAATATACCAAATTAAAAAAAAAGGTATATACTGCTCCCATGAACACATATAGATGGCCACCAGATATATGAAAAGATGCTCAACTTCACTAGCCGTTAGGAAAATGCAAATCAAAACTGCAGTGAGATACCACCTCACACCTGTTAGAATGACTATTATCAACAAGACAAGGTATAATAATTGTTGGAGAGGTTATGGAGAAAAAGGAACCCCATTCACTGCTGGTGGGAATATAAACTGGTATAGCGACTATGGAAAAGAGTATGGAGGTTCCTCAAAAAATTAAAAATAAAGCAACCATGTAACTCAGCAAATCCTCTCTAGGTATCTCTCCCCAAAATGTGAAAAATGTATTTGAAAAAAATATATGCATCTCTATGCTCATTGAAACATTATTCACAGTAATCAATATATGGATACAACTGAAGTATCCTTTGATAGATGGTTTGGATAAAGAAGATGTGCCACATACATACAATAGAATACTACTCAGCTATAAGAAAAGATGAAATCCTGCCATTTGCAACAACATAGGTGGATATTGAGACTATCATGCTAAGTGAAATAAGTCAGACAGAAAAAGTCAGGAATCATATGATTTAACTCATATATGGGCTATAAAACTGAAACAACAAATAAACAAATTAGACAAACAAATATTCACAGATACAGATAACAATATGGTAGTTACCAGAGGGAAATAAGAGTTGGGAGTGGGGAAGGGTAGAGGGTGTTAAGTGTGTGATGACAGAAGGAGACTTGGCTTTGAGTGGTAAACACACAAAGCAGTATACAGACGATATAGTATAGCATGGTATACTTGAAACCTATATAAATTTATTAAATAACTAGAGGCCCAATGCATCAAAAATTCATGCATGGGGGGAGAGGGGGTCCCTCAGCCTGGCCTTCACTCCCTCAAAATCTGGAAGTCCTCGGGGATGTCCTACTGATGGCTTAGGCCCATGGGGAGCTGGAGTAAGCTGCAGTCTGGCCTCCCTGTGCAGGAGGCTACCCGCCATCAGGTATACAGATACTTTTTGGAGGCAGCACAGGTACCTTCCTTCTTTCTTTCCTCTGTGGTTGGAGAACAGGGGACTAACAGGTGGAGATAGAACTGTGGGGGGGCCTGGGGCTTTTGCAGGCAGCAGAAAGAGGGAGAGGGCTGGGGGAAGTCTAGACACATGGTCCTCAATTGTCCTCCCTTCCTCATGGCCCCTCCCTCCGTTTTTCCTTTCTCCTGGTAGACACTGGGCCTCAGACCAACCGGAGCCCAGCGACAGTGGGGTTCAGCCCTTTCACTTCTCAGCTGAGGGTACAGCCGCCTCGCATTCCAGCGGAGCTGTTTTCAAGTGACTAAAGAGCTGGGTATCCACAGCTCCAGGCCTCTCCCCTCTGGGTTTCCTTCTTGGGTTGGTTGCAAAGTTCACCTAGATCAGGGGTCTGCAACCTTTAAGACATAAAGAGCCACTTGGACCTGTTTCGAAGGAAAAAAAACCCTGGGAGCCGCAAAACCATTGTGACATTTAAAACAAATATAACACTGCATATATTGTTTCTTACCTTAATGCTATATATCGGATCGTGCAGTTAGCTGTCAATCTGAAGGGAAAAAAGGACTTTTTCACTTAACAATGTAAAATATATTTTTGCAAATTAATAGCTAATTAAAATATTTAATTTACCTGGTTAATGGGATTTTTGCTCCTGAACCTCAGTGCACAGTGTCTGCACATCAGGGCTGTAAGACGTTACCTTCATTTTCACAAAGGCTTGCAAGTTGACATCTGTGAGACGTGACTGATGTTTGTTTTTAATATAGTTCATGTTGGAGAAGACCTGCTTACATACATATATGGAGCCGAAGATCGACAGGACTCCAAATGCATACTTTTTCATGTTTATATAAGTGTTGGGGATGGCATTCCATGTTTCGAATACAAGTTTGTCCTGTTTGGGAAGGTTTTCAATATCACTCCATTTATGATTCTGAGCCAGAATGGCCTTCTGAAGGGCAACATCCTCAAGAGTAGCGGTCAAGCATTTGAACTTGGACATCCATATATCTTTGTCGGCTATATCGGCCAGTTCCATCTCAAGATCAGGTTGACTTACACCTGCAAATGCAGTCATATTCAATAGGGATGGATCGATCGCCAGGGGAGTGACAGGAAAGGATAATGTGGTTTTTTCCTCTCTGAACTCACAGAATCGTTTCCCAAATGAACTTTGCATTGTGGTGATTGCAGACTTCAAATATTCCAAATTTATCGTATCATGACTTTGTTTGAACTCTCTCAAAGAGGGAAAGTGAGACAGTGAACCTCTCTGTAAATTAGGGGTGTCGAACTCAATCAGAGAAGGGGCCAAAATCTAAAATCCAGCCAAAATCTCGGGCCGAATGGTTTACTGAACAGTCATAAACTGACAATGTCATAAACTGACAGCCGAGTGCAGTGATGACAGCGGGTTCGGGCCAAATTGCAAGGCCTGGAGGGCTGGATTTGGCCCGCGGGCCTTGTGTTTGACACATGTGCTGTAAATCTTTGACAAACACTGTCAACTTGTGCTCGGATGCCAAAACCTCCTCCAGCATGTGCAGGGCTGTGCCTCCTTTCCCCTGAAGGGTTGTATTTAGTGTGTTTAGATGGCTGTCATGTCTACCATAAAATGTAATTTTTCCAGCCACTCTGGTTGTTCCAGCTCAGCAAAGGTAAGTGATACAGTCTCCCTCCCCCCCCCACCCCCCCTCCCGTTATCGGCCCTGCGGAGCCGTGGCAAAGCTTCAAAAGAGCTGCATGTGGCTCTGGAGCCTTAGGTTGCCGACACCTGACCTAGACATTGAAGCAGCTCTGCGCTGGGGCGGGGTGGGGGGTAGGGTAGGGGAGAGGTGTGGGGGGACGCACTCAGGCAGCCCCATGTCCCAGGACAGGGACACAGGCAGAGGGCATCACATCCCTGGCCAGGGTTGCAGGCAGGCAGCTTTACCTCAGCGCTGGGCAGGCCTGGGCTGCCTTTGATGGGGGCGGAATTCCTTTCCCTGTCCCCACTTCCCAGCTCCTGTACATGCACCACCCGCTGACTGGTAGTGACTCGGACACTGTATAATGGGGGGAAAAATAGCATATTACCTCTTTATTATATAGGATGCCACCCCAATACATTTATTAAAGACAGATGTAATATGTGATGAGTTTAGATTGTAGCATAGCTGGATACTTAGGAAAAGTGAAAGAAACAAGTACAATTTCTTTCCAATCTAGGAAACCCCCTGGAAGAACTGGGACTTTAAAATCTAGAGTTACAAAGAGAAGATATTAAAAACAAAACTACTCCCAGAAGTTACTTATATAAACTAAAAAAAAATGGACAAAAATAAAATGATGGGAGAAAGTTATGGGAAGGGGACACAGAATACAGAAATCAGGAGCGCCTGAGTTACCTTACTGAAGGTAAGGACATAATTCTCCGCTTTATGTATATTTTCAGTTTCCTATTTAGTTAATTCGGTCCTATACTTCTTACTAGTATATATTTTTGTAACATTTTCCTCCAATGAATATGAATTTCACTTTTACTGAAATAGGCATCACCTCCTATTTTGCCACTGCATAGCTGCTATTGATATATGTCAGGCCAGGCCCACCCTACTGGTTTCCCATATTTTACTTGGTAAAATGTGAGGACACAACATTTTTAAAAGTTTACACACCAGAATACTAGAAAATGCAAAGCAACCGCCACAACCCATATGTACTTAAGTGTAGGGCACAGGAATATGACCTCTTTCGAAATGAAATAGACCAATAAAAATACAATCTTAGGATAAAATTTCTCATTAACTTTTTTTTTTTCATTTAGGCCAAATGATTCATACTGAGTTCTCAGAGGTGTAATGTGTCTCTTTATCTGATGATATGGAAAGCCTGTACTTGTTATGTTGTCTCTCAAAACAGTGGTTAGAGAGAAGGTAACAAGGAGTTTAGTTATATATTACTTGGCTTTACCAGATTAGCACATACTAGTACAATTGTTGCAATTAGAAAAAATGTTTGAGTGAATTTAAATCTAATTCTGAATATGCTTCCAGTGAGTTAGCAGACACAAATAAGATCTAATAAACATAGCAGTTAATGGAAATACATCCAATATGGAAGTCTTTCTTAAAATTGCACTATTTTCCGTTTTATTTTGAGTTAGTAAGATATATACAACATAGAGGTTTTATATTTCCTTAAATCCTTTTGGGTAGTGATCTAACCTTTAATAAGCTAACCTTCTGAGTTCAAATTCAGTTCATAAAATGGCATTTCCAAAGAGCAAGAGAAGTCATATTTAGAAAATAAGAGGACATTAGCCAAAAGTCAATTTCTGCTTTTGCTATTCATTTTCCTCAATGTTCTCAAATCATCCAAAAATACCTTTCTATGTGCTGAAACCAAAACAATGTTTTCCTTCATATATTAAAAACATATTCCTGTTGAATAAAAATATTCAGTGTTTCTTTCTTCAAAGCACCTTAAAATTTAGTTGGCATTTCATATTTTTTTTATAACCTTGTACAAAATATCTAGGGAAAAAAGTATATCATGAATAAAATTTGATTATTAATCTTTTGAAACAACTACATCAGAAAACTTAGCCAAAAATTACATATATGTGTATATATATATATATATATATATATATATATATATATATATATATAGAGAGAGAGAGAGAGAGAGAGAGAGAGAGAGAGAGAGATAGAGAATGCTGAAAATCTGTTGAAATGGATCCCCAAACCTGTTTGATTTCTAAGTTAAATTAAGGTAATTTTCTAGTAAAAGTTTAGAGAGATATAACAATGCTCAGCACTGCAGTGTTCTCAGAGAGATAGACCAGCCTCTACAATTTTACCAAACACACATGATTTGCAGGTATTTTACCTCTAAGAAATGGTGCCCCTGAGTAGGTAGATGTTGGGTAAAGGAAGCCAACATAAGGTTTAGCAAAATGCATCTTATTGCCACTGGAATCCATTTAGTATGAACAACTTACCTAACTCTCTGCCAGGTACATGTGGATTGAGATTGAGAGAAAAACTAAATAAAAAATAAACAAACAAACCAAAAAAATACCAAAAAACAACATCTGAGAGCCACAGAGCAATAAACTGCCAGAAAATAAGAGCCATAAGAGCCCTTGTTGATTTTCACTTGGTTTCTGGCTCTCAGAGATGTAGTTGTGTTTGGAGAATCATGAAAACATCCAAAGACACAAACAGCCATATTATTGTTTAGCAGGGACATACATAATAAAACGCAAACATAATTATGACAGCCTGCTTATATATGAACTCCCTCATTCCCTTATTCACAGCTTTAGTATATTATGTAAATCTCTTTTATTGTAAGCTTCAATAATAAATTATTTTAGTACTGTTTTGAACAAAAGTTTAAGAAGACTGCTTTCTACAGAAATTGCCAAACTTTATCTAAACAGCATTTTCTCTCCTTTCATATTTTTATTATGATTTATAATGTTTTCTCTCCTCCTACACTCTTTTCTGTATATATGTTCCAAAAGACTCATAAATATACTATGTACATGGAAGTGAGTGACAGGCCTTTCAGGCCACTGTCTGTTAAGGTGCTGGCTAGTCAGGACAGGACAGCAACATCAAATTATCCTGTTTGGTGGGCCTTGCCACACACCTGCAAGGTGCTGGATCCTTGGGAGAAAATAGCCTATAATAATAAAAGTGTAATATGCTAGTTAGACCGGACAATGGAACGACCTTCCAGACATGCTTCTGGATGAAGCCAGGGCTATGAGGGCCGAGGCAAGGAACTGCACCTGCAAGGGCCAATCCCCTTGCAGGAATTGCATGCATCAGGCCTCTATTATGCTAGTAAAATAATCCTCTGCTTTGTAGAAAGCCATATTCATATATAAACAAGATATAATACATATGTATATACATCTTTTTATTGCTTTTAAAAACACTCCATGTGTTGTGTTTATGTGCCTGCATGTGTATATATGTGTATTGTATGTATAAGTAAAACAAGAACTGACTAATTAGAGGGTTATCTGTTTGCTGAGCTCTGTAGTATGTTTGGGTATACACCTTTTAAAAATATTGTTAAATTGATTTCAGAGAAAGAAAGAGAGAGAATGAGAGAACGAGAGAGGCAGAGAGAGAGAGAGAGAGAGAGAGAGAGAGAGAGAGAGAGAGAGAGAGAGAGATCATTAATGAGAGAGAATCATTGATTGGTTGCTTCCTGTATATCCCCCAAATGAGGACCAAGCCCACAACCTGGGCATGTGCTCCAACTAGGAATCAAACTGTTATCTCCTAGTTTATAGGTTAAACTTAGTGTTGAAGTGTTACACATTTTGCCAGCAGGTGTACACATTTTGAAGTAGGGACAGAGACAGAGCTGAGCATCACTGCATGATTAAGGCATGAGTAATATGAAGAACCTGAAGAAGGTAATCAGGAAAGCTGCTCAAACTGAAAGAGAAAGAAAAAGAACAAAGGGACTCTTTGTTAGGGTTGACCAGAGAACTAGTTTTGGAAAATTACATTTACTGAGGATAGAACTTGTTTGTCATGGGTATTTCACTTAAAAACTTCCATTTCCTGCTGAAACCGGTTTGGCTCAGTGGATAGAGCATTGGCTTTATTAAACATGAAAGGTCCCAGGTTTAATTCCTGTCAAGGGCATGTACCTTGGTTGCAGGCACATCCCCAGTAGGGGGTGTGCAGGAGGCAGCTGATCAATGTTTTTCTCTCATCTATGTTTCTTACTATCTATCCCTCTCTCTTCCTCTCTGTAAAAAATCAATAAAATATATTTTTTTAAAAAAACCCTTCCATTTCCACAATTATATTTCTCAGTATATTATTTGTCATTATTGTGTTTATGCATATTTAAAACATATACAATTTATAGCAAATTATATAATAAGAATATGTGAAACCACCACCTAGTAAAAGAAATTTCATCTTTGCAGTTATAATTGAAGCACATTTTATATTCTTTGATCCCCAGAGGTAGCCACTGTTGTGTTGGATGAATATAATAGACATCTTAGAATACTTATTCTTTTCTGTACTTTTTAAAAAATATATATTTTATTGATTTTTTACAGAGAGGAAGAGAGAGGGATAGAGAGCTAGAAATATCGATGCGAGAGAGTCATTGATCAGCTGCCTCTTGCACACTCCCTACTGGGGATGTGCCCGGAACCAAGGTACATGCTCTTGACCGGAATCGAACCGGGGACCTTTCAGTCTGCAAGCCGATGCTTTATCCAGTGAGCCAAACCGGCCTCGGCTCTTTTCTGTACTTTTTAATAGACTATCTTTCATAGCAATTTTAGGTTCAGAGTAAAATTGAATGGAAGGTACAAAGATTTTTTATATACCCCTCACTACCACACATGCATAACCTGCCCCTTTTCAACATCTCCCACCAGAATGGTATATTTGAATCTACATTGACACATTCCATATCACCCAAAAGTCCATAGTTTACATTAGAGCTCACTTTTGATGTTGTACATTCTATGGGTTTGGACACATCTACACTGAGTGGCCAGATTATTATGCTCTCTGAATGCATAATAATCTGGCCACTGAGTGTATATCCTATATAATAAAAGGCTAATGTGCAAATTGCCCCCCTCAACCAGGAATTTGAGCAGCAGGCAGGCCAAACTCCCATATTCCCTCCCCCTGGCCAGGCTGGCTGGACTCCACCCATGCACAAATTCATATATATATGAATTCACCAGATTACTATGTGTTCAGGGATCATAATAATATGGCCACTCAATGTATAATGGCATGTATTCACCATTTATAGTATACAGAACTGTTTCACTGTCCTAAAAATCCTGTTTTCCACCTCTTCATACCATCCCTTTCCCCTAGCCTCTGGAAACTACTGATCTTTTTTACAGTCTCCATAATTTTGCCTTCTCTGGAATATCAAATAGTTGGGATCATACAGAATATACCCTTTTTAGATTGGCCTCCTTCACTTAGTAATATGTATTTCAGATTCCTCCATAAATTTTCATGGCTTGACAGCTGATTTTTTATAGCACTGAATAATATTCCATTTTCTGGATGTACCACAGTCAACCCATTCACCTATCAAAAGGCATCTTAGTTGTCCCAAGTTATGGCAATTATGAACAAAGCTGTTATAAATAGCCATTTGCAGGCTTTTGTGTGGACATGTTCTCAGTTCCTTTGGGTGATTATAAGATGTGAGATTTCTGGATTGTATAGTAAGACTATGTATATTTTTGTAAGAAACTGAACTGTTTTCCAAAGTGGCTATGCATTTCCACCAGCAATGAATGAGAGTTCTTGTCGCTCCACATCTTTGCCAACATTTGTGGTTTTCAGTGTTCTAGAATTTTTGCCACGCTAATAGGTGTATCAGGTTATCTCATTGTTGTTTCAATTTTCACTTTACTGATTATCTATAATAACAAAAGCGTAATCTGCAAATTGACCAAATGGCCAAACAGCAGAATGACCTTTCAGACAACCACGTTATGACACCCACTGGCACAAGGCCAGCCAAGGCGGGTGCCATGCGATTGGTTGGGGACCAGGCCATCGTCCATTATTGTCCCTCAGAGGGAGGCCCAGGCCATCATCAATCAGCAGGCTGCAGCGGGTGGGTGGGGCCTCCCTCTGTTGGGCCATCAATGGTGGGGCTCCCAGACTGTAAGAGGGCACAGACCAGGCTGAGGAACTCCTTTCCCCCCAGGGCACAAATTTTATGCACCAGGCCTCTAGTATATGGAACATCTTTTCATACACTTATTTGCTATCTGTGCATCTTCTTCAGTGAGGTAGGTACCTGTTAAGGTCTTTAGCCCATGTTTTCATAGTGCACTTATTTTTCAATTTGTTATGTGCTCCATGCCCTTTTTGGAGATATATTTAGGAGAGTCAGTTTATTCATATAAATCGTTTATATAAATTCACTTATTTTATTGGTTTAATCACTCTTCATAATTTCTCCTTTCTTGATTATTGGTTTCAAAATTATTTAAGTTTATTTCTATCTTGTAGACGTTACCTTAAAAAAAGTTAACATGAATACGTCCCCTAATAAAGTCTGAAGTTATTGGACATTTTTACTTTATTCCTAAAGTAATTAAAGAATCATAGTAGTGAGAGCCACCCTGACCCTCTTGACTCCAACAACTACTCTTCCCTGCATCACACACACAACTGTGTAATCTCTCTCTTTTGGATAAGATATTTTTTTTTTCTGGACTATGTGATTGCTGACTCTATAGGCCACACAACATTCCAGAGACTCTACCCTCTCCTGCAGGACTACGTGTCTCCTGTCCATGAGTTGTCATTTCTGCCCTCTGAGATCCTGAGAACTGTTACTCCTTTACCCTTCAGTCACCCATGAAGGGTGCTACTTTTCAGCTCAAGTTTACTACTCTGGGTTTTGCTCTCACTTTATTTATGGCTACTAGGACATTTTTTGCTTTCTAGAAAGTGAAGGTATATATTCATATAGTCAACCACAATTTATTGAGCACTTACTCTATGCCAGATATTAATTCTTGACACAAGGCAGACAGCATTGAACAAGACAGACAAAATTCTTTTGCTTCAGAATGTTAGCTAAATGTCATCCATCATTTCCGGGTGGTTTATGGCAAAATGTTTTGTTCTTTTAGGTATAGCTACTCCATTGTATTTCTGGAAATGATTCCCTTGACTATCTATTCAGTACACATATGCACATACAATTATACAATTATGGCAAAATAAATTAATATGGTCAATAAACATTCCTAAATTAGTTATAGCCTCAGAATTCCCAGGTTTCCACTTGCCTTTTTTTTTTTTTTCTCTCTCTGCTGGGTTATACCTGCAGTAATGACCTACATTAACTTTAAAGATCATAGTGACTCTCTGGAATGTAAAAATACTCAGCATATTGCTTAGTGTGATATAGTTGCTCCATAAATAATAATTACCTATTTCTTTGTTCTCTGATATGAAATGGGGCAAATTATTTTTCTACCTTCTTTCTTTACAAAATAATAAGACTTAACTACTATACAAGAAATAAATGGGTCATTAAATATTGCACAATAGATTGTGTTGTCCTCTGGGTATTGATGTTTTTTTTAAGTTTCATCTCCTTATTGGAAAGTGAATACCCAATCTACTAATTGCCATGAAGTCAACTGCTACCCATCATTTTGTGCTACGTACCTTGCAGCCTATATATTCTTCCGTTGAATGACATGACCACAGTTAGATTTCTCTTTGGATTTGTTAGCAACTCAGAAAGAACCTCAAAGAATCATCAAGGAATTAGCACAGAGACTGATATCAATGCTTGTGAAATAATTAATGTTAATATGATAATTTTGATTATTATTAACATAATGTGACTTATATTAACATTACATTTAACATAATGTAAAATGGCAAGTTCTGGCAAGTTATATGCCAGAACTTGCCATTTTACATGTGACCCATCTTTCTTTAGAGGTTTCTTTTTCTTTTTTCTTTCCGGCCCTCCTCCCCTGTCAATTATAGCTAGAACAGCTAACTAACTCTGGCCCTACTGTGTTCAATTTAGATGACACATTTTACTCTCACCTGGTTTCTTCTTGTCACTTCTGAACACCAGCACAGGTTAAGCAGCCTTAAGTTATTGTAGTAGACTGCTTGTGCTGTCTCATAAGAGAATACCACAGATGAGATGAGTTGGCTTAAACAACGGTCATTTATTTTCTAACAGTTTTGGAGACTAGAAATTAAAAATCAAGATGCCAGCAGGGTTTGTGTCTGGTGGGAACATCCTTCCTGCTTTGCAGAAGATTGCTTTCTCATTGTGACCTCACGTGGATTTTCCTCTGTGTGTGTCTGGCCAGAGAGTTAGCTCATTGGTACTCTTCTACTTTTAAAAACAGGAGTTTTTTTTTTCAGTCTAGGGCCCCAATCTTATGACCTTATGTAACCTCAATCACCTCCTAAAAGGCCTTACCTCCAAATAGTTCTAGTGGTGTTAGGGCTTCAACAGAATTTGGGGGCAATTTGATCCAATCAGGTTTATTTCATTAAATACAGATCCTGTTGTGATTACATACCTATAAGACAATATCTATAAGTTAATGTTAGTGCTTGTTTATCTGATCACATTTTGTTTCTACATGTTTGCTATAAAATAAAACATTTCTATAAAAATACCATTTCTATAAGATTTTGGAGCAGTGATGCTCAAATAGGATTATTGTGAAGCAGGAATTTGGGGGGACATAGGCAGGTTTAGAGAATTTTTTTTTAATTGGGTCCATGGGAAAAACACAGGGCCATAGACTGGGAGAAGGTACATTTCCATAACACAAGGAAGCCAGTGCAGTTACATCTCCATAAGACAAGGAAGCAGCGACAAGTGTATTTCCATAGACAAGGGAACTGGAAGTAGCCAAGAAAGGTTATATTTATAAAATAAAGAGAAGGAAGCCCTTCATTCAGGAGGAGGAGAAAAAAGCCCAAAGGGAATAGGAAAACAATAAGGGAGGAGGGGGAAGAACCTCACCTCTCCCAGGCGATGTTCCACTTTTGAGCCCAGGAGTTACTATAGTAACCAGTCTAAGGGAATAGTGACCAATCAGAGGGGGATCTGCAGCCTTAGGGAAAAGGAATTCAGTGGGACCCTTTTCCCCCTCCCCATGTGGGAGTCCATTCTATGGGACTCTGCCCCCTCCCCACGTGGGAGTCTGTACTTGTTCTTCAATAAATCTCCACCTTTGCTATACCACTTTCTGTCCATGGATTCATTCTTTGATTCTGGTGAACAAAGAATCCGGGTTCCAGTCCAAAAATTTGGTATCAGTTGGAATCACTCAACTTCACTATTATAGCCTACTCAGTAGGTTTGAAAATAAGCTTGAAGAATCTAGTCTTCAAAAGTCTAATAGATCATTCTAAATTATCTGGGAATTTAAAGCAACTACCTAAATTGTATATTTCAATCTATTGGGTGGCCAATAGTTTTCCTACAAGTGATCACCTTTTCCAGGTAAATTATGTGGATATTCCTTTTTCATGCATGCTACTCATGCATAATACTTTTGTTGCTTGGCACAGAACAGTGAACATATCAGGCATCAAAGTTTTTTGTATTTTGTGTACTGAATTAGCAGATGAACTAAACAAATAATAGGGGACAGTGATGAAAACCTGTGATGAATAAAGGTGTACTTTTAAAATGTGGCATGACAGAGTAAGTTCTATGAATGAGCATTTTGGATAGACATTTTGAGAGAAGAAAATAAAGGGGGAAAGGTAAAAGGGATTCTGTGGCTGAGAAGGGAAAAATCATATTTAAGAACCTTAGAAAACTTAGAAAATTGGTATGATAACTTAATAGAACAAGAAAGTGACTCTGTCTGGTACAGGTGCTTTATTGTCCTTAGCATGAATCACAGGCTGTTGGTTTATTTATAACTCCGCTGCCATGTTCTGCAGTCATGTAAACCCTTATGATAAAATAGAGTGAGGGTACTCTCAGCAGGGTCAGCTCTACTTTTCCACACATTTTCCTTAATGAGACCTGGGGACTTGCAGAGGCTGATGGCCTATCACAGAGCTGACTGTTGACCAGGCACAACACAACATTCCTCTTTAAGCTATTTTTTCAGTGATTACTGACATCAGCAACATATTCTTTCTTATTACAGAGCAGGAAGCCACATTAGTGATTAGCACCTTAATGCTTCAAGGAAAAGAAAAAGAATGCAAAAACTTTTGAACCCTGCAGAGTCTAAGGAATAAAAGGAAGGAAATCTCAGTATCTCTATGATACCAGGGCAATTTCAGTGCTGTTCAAAGAGAAGTTCTTTCTCAAAAAAAAAAGCCAACACCATGAGATTGCACTTAGAGCAGAATTGGTTTTATAAAGAGGCTTTCTGCTTGACCAACTATATTTTCACACTTAAATGTCACAGTAGGAAAGCCAAGAACCAGCCATTAGAAAACTTTTTTTTTTTTTTTAATGTAAGAATCAATGTTTGTCTTTAATCAGGAACAAATGACCCCTTTGAATCTAAAATGGGGAAATAAATAAGTCTGGCTTTCTCGGGAGATTAGTGATAGGATACAAAGATGTTAACTTCGAGCTCAAAGATGCATTAAATTCAAACCAAACTACTAGTGACTAAACATTATAATATCTAATAGCTTTTTCAATGGCTTAAGTGAAATTACTTGATACCCCTGTTCAATTTCTAAGCATAGATGAAACATAAATACAAGACATGGCTCAATTAGTGATTTCAATATTTAGCTTCAGCCACACGTTAAAGAAACGTTTTTGTTTTCTTGAATCTGTAAAGGAGACCTGCAATGCAGTTGGAAAACATTCATTTGTGATTCAAATAGTGATCTCAGAGCAAAAACTTTAAAATCGGAAAATAAAAGTTAGCAGTTAAGAATCTGAAGATTCTTTCTAAACCTGAAATTGTCCTACCCAGTTTTGAACACTCCAGATGATTCTATGTGAGGTTTCTTTTCATAAGGGTGAAAATATTTTCTCTCTGAGTAAATTGCTCTTTGTCTTGTGAAATTAACAATAAATTTCATAGCAGAAGTATAACATTACAAAATAACTTCCACCAAGTATAAAACAGGATAATGTTAAACTAGAAAAGTTAATTCCTTCATCTTGGGAAGTTACTTATTCTAGGATATTTATTTCTTTTTTTTGTTTGTTTGTTTAAAGTATTACAAATAGTAATACATATGTCTCCTTTTTTTCCCCATTGA
This sequence comes from Pipistrellus hanaki, assembly GCF_964339955.1. NCBI lineage: Eukaryota > Metazoa > Chordata > Mammalia > Chiroptera > Vespertilionidae > Pipistrellus > Pipistrellus hanaki. The sequence goes on along the minus strand of NC_140505.1, from coordinate 60,782,689 downwards.
CCTTATACCAGCCTCCCCTACCCATTCACTCACCCCACTCCAGCACATGCCCTCACCCCACCCTCCAGTGTCTGTGTCCATTGGTTATGCTTATTTGCATGCATACAAGTCCTTTGGTTGATCTCTTACCTCCCCTGACCCTCCCCAGCCTTCCTGCTGTAATGTGACAGTCTGTAATGTGACAGTCTTTGCCTCTGTATCTATCTTTTTGTTCATCAGGTTATAATGTTCTTTATTATCCATAAATGAGTGAGATAATGTGGTATTTTTCTTTCACTGACTGGCTTATTTCACTTAGCATAATTCTCTCCAGTTCCATCAATGTTGCTTCAAATGATAAAAATTCCTTCAGGATATTTACTTCAAAATACTCTATAAATGTCTGCTGGATATCATATACTTTTCATTGTCTACTTACTTACTTTTTTTTAACTTATTTACTAAGTCATCTTTATATGAAAAGAAAGATGAAAAATTATTGCATAGCAATTGATCCTAAAATATCTGTAATCTTAAAACCTGGTACAGTTATATTAAAATCAATGACATACACTTATTTTCTAAGTATATTTCTATTTAACATTTCAGTCTGTAAACTCTGAAATGCTCTACCAGTACCAAATGTATTCAATTTGACACAATAATTATTTAAATTTTATCATAAAAACCAGTATTTCTGTTGATATTTATAAATCTAGTCTCTACAAATTTACATCCTCTATGTCTATGCAGTTCAATACAGTAGACATAAGCCACATGTTGGTATAAAATTAAAATTTTACTTGCATAGTCGCATTCCCCATATTTCAAGTACTCAAAGCAACATCTGGCCAATAGCTTCCTAATTGGACTGTGAAAAAAAAAAACATACCATTTATATCACATCAGTAAATTCTATTGGAAAGCACATACTAGATTATAACATATTGATTTATGTGAAATATATAGTATATCATATGTGATGTATGTGATTACATTTAGTTAATGTACTTTACCTTCCTGTTACTCATGTATAATTTATATTTGCCTCAATACATTAAAATTGCTTTCAGTTTAGTATACTTATCCTATCTAATAAAAAGAGTAATATGTAAATTGACCATACCTCCCCTATACCCACCAGCCACGCACACCAGCCAATCAGAGCAAGTATGCAAATTAACCCCAACCAAGATGGCTGCAGCCATGGAGAGAACAGGAGGCTTGGGTTTCTCTAGCAATGGAGGAAGCCAATCTTTCCACACACCCTGGCCTACTCAGGCCTCCACTCAAGGCTACAAAGTTTCAATTATAAAAGATAAATAAATCTCAAGTACCAGGGCCTTCACTTGGGTCGCCAGGGGTGTGGCCAGCCTGCAAACCACCACAGGCCCCTTACCCGGGCCACCTCACACCCCAAGAAAACCCCCATCCTGATCCGGGACATCCTTCAGGGCAAACCAGCCAGCCACCACCTGTGCACCAGGACTCTATCTTATCTAATCTTCCTATCTAATAAAAGAATAATATGCAAATTGACCATCACTCCAACACACATGATGGCTGCCTCCATCTGGTCAAAGATAACTGACCCCATGTGGACACAAGATGGCCTCTACAAGGTGGCCAGCAGGAGAGGGCTGTTGGGAGGAAGCAGGTCTGCAAGGGAGAGTAGTGGTGGGTGATCAGGCCAGCAGGGGAGGAAAATTGAGAGGGACCAGGCTTGCAAGGGAGGGAAGTTGGGGCAACTGGGCCTGCAAGGAAGGGCAGTTGGGAAGGACCCAGGCCTGCAGGGGAGAGCACTTGAGGGTGACCAAGCCTGCAGGGAAGTGTACTTAGAATGACCAGGCCTACCTGGAAGGCAGTTATTGGCAAACAGGCTTGCAGGGAGCAGTTAGGCAACAATCAGGCTGGCAGGGGAGTGGTTAGGGTGTGATCAGGCTGGCAGGCAGAAGCAGTTAGGGGTAATCAGGAAGTCAGGAAGGTGAGCAGTTGGGAGCCAGCAGTCCTGGATTGTGAGAAGACATCCCTTGAGGGGTCCCAGATTGGAGAAGGTGTAGGCTGGGTTGAGGGACACACACCCATGCACAGATTTCATGCATTGGGCCTCTAGTGTAATAATAAAATGGTAATATGCAAATAGAACAAAAAGCAGAGCAACCAATCAAAGTATAATATGCTAATGATATGCTAAGGCTACTCAATTGCTCACTATGATGTGCACTGACCACCAGGGAGTAGATGCTTCAACCAGTAGGTTTGATTGTTGTTGGGGTCCAGCTGATCAGGACTGAGCGAGATGGGCTGGACATACCCTGAAGCCTTCCTGCGGTCAATCACAGGCCCAGTAGTGCACCAGTGGGGTCCTCAGCCTAGCCTGTGCTCACTAGCAATCCAGACTCCCCAGGGGATGTTGGAGATCAGTTTTCTGCCCGATTCTGCAGGCCCTTGGGAGGGCACCAGATGCAGGGCTCATGCCTGATGAGCCTCTCCCGATTGGGACTGATTGGGTGTGAGCCTGAGGCAGGTGCAGTGGGGCCAGGATGAGAGGGAGTGGCAGGTAGGCACTGCAGGTGACATTGGACTGCTGGTTTGGGCCCAATCCCTTCAGACCACCCAGTTCGACCCCACCTGTGTAAGCACTGGGCTTCTAGTCTATATATACCTAAGTGACTATTTGACTGTCCCACCATTTGACCAGTACCTTTGATGCACAATGATCACCAGGGAGCAGACTCCTAATGAACAGATTGATAAATCTCAGAGGGAAGAGGGGAGGGAGGGTGATAAGAGATTAACCAAAGATCTTATATGCATATGAGAGGCCCAGTGCATGAACCATGCACTGGTGGGGTCCCTCATACTGAAACTGGCAGTCCAACATCTCCCAAGAGGTCCCGGATTGCAAGAGGGATGTCTCAGATTGGAGAGGGTATAGGCCAGGCTGAAGGAAGCTCCCACCACCCTCATGCACAAATTTCATACACCCTAGTTTAATATAAACTCTTTCCCTTTTCTTTTTGGTTACTCTCTAAATTATAAACCAGGAAGGTATAGTGTACATATTTTACATGTATCAAATTATTACAATGGAGAAAGGCAGATGAAATAGATGGATAAAAAGATAGATGGGGAAAATACCCACAATGATGGTCAGAGAGAAAAAGATAAGAGAGACAATAATGAGAAGTAACAAAATGTTTTATTATTATCCCATTCATCTGCTTAAGCTTTTCTATCACTGTGATAATGCTACATTGACATAATAAATTACTCATTTTCTAAATAAGTATATATATTAATTATTGATTATCTTATGTTTTTTTAATTTAAAAGTTTGTTAAAAAATAGACCAATAGGAAAAATGTACCGAGGTGAAAGCACAGTCTCCAAATAGTAAGAGCAAAATAATACGTTCTGGGAACTTCATTATATTTATCTCCATAAATAGGCCTGATTATATATATATATTGGGGGGGAGGGTTCACTAACATTAGTAGCCATATGTCAGCTACCATAATTAATTCCACATCCTGTTAAAGATATTCAGAGAGCTGATGAACTTGTTCATTTAAGGTTTTCTTTTTCTTAAAAGAGCATCCAGCAAATAATGAGTGAATCTAGTAGAGTGCAGTAGTTCTCAACCTTTCTAATGCCATGACCCTTTAATACAGTTCCTCATGTTGTGGTGACCCCCAACCATAAAATTATTTTCGTTGCTACTTCATAACTGTAATTTTGCAACTGTTAATGAATTGTAATGTAAATATCTGTGCTTCCCAATGGTCTTAGGTGACCCTGCTAGTGGTTCTCAACCTGTGGGTCATGACAAATTACCTGAAAGATGGGGAAAATGTGTAGCTAGCTAGGGACATTACTTTGAATAAAGCACTTTTGATGTTTCTCTTACAATTATCATGTTTGCTTTGATTACAAAATCCGAATGTTTAATCAGTTAAAAGTTAATCCATATTATTAACTGGTATTATTAACCAGTTAACAGTAAATCCACATTTTTAGTCAGTTAACAATTAATCAGCATTTTTAACAGGTTAATAGTTAATTAATATTATTAAACTGTTAATATTTAATCCACATTATTAACTGTTTAATAGTCAATCTATATTATTAACCAGTTAACAATTATTAGTCGGTTATTAGTCGGTTAACAATACATCCACACTTTAAACCAGTTAATAATGCAGATTTTATAATCAAAGAACAATCAATAATTGCAAGAGAAACATCAAAAGTGCTTTATTCAAAGTAATGTCCATCACAAGCTACACATTTTCCCCATCTTTCAGGTAATTTGTGGATACCGTCCCAATAGAAATTTTCTTGTTTTGAAGCAGACCATTCAGAAACCAAATTTTCTATCTCTTTGTATGTTTTGAAGTGTGTGTGTGTGCATTGATCAGAATAAGTGGTAAATGAAGGAGCAAGGATGGTGAATACAGCAGGTGGGTTAATACTTCCCAGGCAAGATCTTTTAATGTGTTTTTAAGTGGTTTTGAAGTACATGATGGTATGTCATTATGAAGCAAAATTTCTTTGACGTGTCTTCTGGCACATTCTGGTCATTTCACAATCAAAGCTTGGTTTAAATTGATTATTTGTTGTTGGTAGTGATCAGTATTAATGGTTTCACCTGGTTTTAGAAGCTCATAGTACACCACACCTTCTTGATCCCACCAAATGAAGAGCATTGTCTTCTTTCTGAAGTAATTTGTCCTTGCAGTCGATGTTGATGGTTGACCAGGATCAACCCATGATTTTGTGCATTTGGGATTCTCAAAATAAATCCACTTTTCATTGCCAGTCACAATTCAATGCAAAAAAGACTTTCTTCTGTGCCCTTGCAGCAACATTTTACTGCTGACTTTTCTGTTTTCTATTTGTCTTTCGTTCAGTTGATGTGGTACCCATTTTACTTCCTTTAAAATTTTTCTCATTTCTTGTTAATGATCGGAAATTGCTTGCTGAACAATTTTCAATCTTTCTGCAAGCTGTTTTTGAGTTTGACATGCATCTTCATCCAATAATGCTTGTAATTATTGGTCTTCAAACTTTTCTTGGTTGACCTGGTCGTTCTTTATCTTTCACATCAAAATCATCACTTTTAAAGTGTTTAAAGCAGCTTTCAGAAGTGTCTTGAAATGGAGCATGTTCACCATAAACTTCCCAAAGTATATTTAACTTTTTCTTCAAAATAATGAATTATAACTTCCTGTAAATGCTCCCTTTTTGGCATGGAATTCAACCTTTTTAAGTGTAAAAATATCTATGATGTTAACATCTTCAGAAAATGTGACATATGAAGTATATCAAACATATGTATAACTCCATCTATTGAAAAAAAATCACATTATTAACCTTTGGGTTAATAGTAGTTGAGGGCCACTATTTAACCTACCATAATGTGCCATAATTCTAATGAATATTTTTTATGTATCTAGTCTTTAAGTTTCCTGATGAATATTATTCATGGAGTCATGTTTCTTGTAACATTTAATGTAATTAATTTGGTTTCTTCTATTTTTTTTTAACTCTCTGTGACATCTAATATACCTGGTTCCAGGATCAATTCCCTACAGTGGATGGTTTTTCCTTTTCTGCTTGAGACCTGAAGGAAATACAAATCCAGCCTACTTTAAATTGGTTTTCTTTGTATTTTTTTTGAATCAGACAAATAGTACAAATTTAATTCTCATACCTACCCAGTTGCCATAAAATCTCCTGGGAAGTAATTTCTACTTTATTTCCACTTAGAGCCTGGAATGAGAAAAATACATTTTTCTTACTTGCTGTCTTCAACGTTATTTTCCAGTTAACAAATTTTCTTATAGAGCAGGTCTTTATCTGTTCCTAACTCTATGTGTGGTGGATTCCTACATAGTTCCACACCCTGAACAGTAGAGGTTCACAGACTCCCAACAGACCCCCTCAGGAGTACACAGATTCCAGACATACCACAGCTCCAGCAATAACTTATTTCCTTAGCTTTTTCTTACCAATTTGTTTTGACCTCAAAGAAACCCCATTTATCTATGGCATATACTTCCACTCTTCAAGAAATACAATTTTTATGTTGTCAAGCAGCTTTAGATATTCTGTAACCATTGGTTCATATTAAAATAACTATGCCTTAGTTTTTGTAAATATTAAGTTATTTAGTAATTTAAAAACGAATGTTTTGTCGGATGGTAATTTAATTGTACTTCAGTTATTTTAAATAATTAGAGCTTACAAAAAAGGTTATAGCAATTCACTTTCATGTCCTAAGTCTTATTGTAGTAATTACTACTTATTGTCAGTATGCATTTAATAATTATTGGTAGTTAATCCTTTTTTGAAGTAATATACTACATGCTTTCAGGATATAGTTTTCTCCTGGGTCAGGAGAGAGTTCAAAGTAGCTTTTACATTAAACAATTAGGATGGCAATATTCTGTAGCACAATGCTAGGCATGGTGTTGATAAAGAAAAGAAGCTATACAAGGTGGGGTAAAGAAAGGTTACAGTTGTTAATATGAAAAACAATATAAAAATTAATAAATAATAATACAAGAATCTGTGTTTCACTTTAATTACTCACAACTGTAGTAGTAAACCTACTTTTGCTCCACCCTGTAAATTCCTTTATCAAACTTAAATGCTAATTATTAGTATTATTCCTATTCTTCAAAAAATAACTTTCTATACAACTTCTTTTTAAAAAATATTTTATTGATTTTTTTTACAGAGAGAAAGGGAGAGGGATAGAGTGTTAGAAACATCGACAAGAGAGAAACATCCATCAGCTGCCTCCTGCACACTCCTCACTGTGGATGTACCCTCAACCAAAGTACATGCCTTTGACCAGAGTCGAACCTGGGGCCCTTCATTCTGCAGGCGACGCTCTATCCACTGAGCCAAACCGGTGTTAGGGCATGCTATACAATTTCTAATTCTAAAAATGTCCAGTAAAATGATGAACTTTATTAAATGAACTTTATTAGTTGTGTTCTCATTCATTTATATTATTTTCAATATATATAAACAAAGTACTTCCATTATTTTCCTGTGTTACAAAATATACCTCATATTAATAAAACCAACTTCATGTTCATTAATTAGTAAATACCAATGGGTTTTCTTATATTTCATATTTAGTGTTGTTTTTAATTACTCTCAAAATGAATACTAAGCTAAAAAGATATAAATTGACCCTTGAATAAATAACTGATCCTAGGGTAGGTAAGGAAAACATAAAATGATCCTGGAGCATCTTGCCATGTCAGAAATAGAAAATGCTACCAATTTATCATGCTGTACACTTTAAATGTCTGCAACTTTTATGGTCAATTATACCTCAAAGCACTGTCAGAGATTCCATAAAAAAATATTTTGCCTAATTCAATATTTACCAACATCTTTTAAAAAAATATATTTTATTGATTTTTACAGAGAGGAAGGGAGAGGGATAGAGAGTTAAAAACATCGATGAGAGAGAATAACCGATCAACTGCCTCTTGCACACCCCCTACTGAGGATGTGCCTGCAACCAAGGTACATGCCCTTGACGGGAATCAAACCCGGGACCTTTCACTCCGCAGGCCGACGCTCTATCCATTGAGCCAAACCGGTTTCGGCTTACCAACATCTTTTGATCAGACCTCACTGACAGCAAAATGCACCCTCCCCCAAATTTACTCATTCTGTTTTTAAGTGAAATCTAAATAAATTGTATTTTTAAAATAAAAATACATTTTATATTAATTGGCAAAATGCAATTTTAGTTTCAAATGTAATAATAATTACAAATGGTCTACTTCTTGTGTATTTGGAATTACATTTTCTGGGAAATTTAGAAAAATAATTGATTTAATATATTTTCATTCATAATCACTAAGGCCAGTATTAAATTTACTAGTATTTTCAACATGAAGTCTCTACTATAATACATAAGTGATATGTATTGCTTCTTGTCACTGGCATTGAAGCAAATGGAATTTTAATATTTACATACTATAAAACTGAGGAAAAACCAGTAGGAATTAATATCTGTGACAAAAGAGCAATATTCTTCTAGTATATTAAAGCAAACTGTATATTGTTAATTTCCATACAATATATCAATAATCACATTCAAAATAAAAAACAGAGAGTAACCATTTTGTATTTTTTCTGTTACTACTCATTTTAGTAAAATGCTGTTCATTATTTTGTTTTTGCTAGTAATTTTAATTTGTCCATACAATTTGTCTATAAATTTGAGCAAAGATTTCTTTCAGGTCTATAATCTATGAAATTATAAAAGTTTGAGGTAAAAAACTTACAACACTTGTCTGATAGATCTTAAGCTGTAATTTCAATAATGTGACTTAATGTAAGATCACAGAATTAAATCATTCTATAAAAATTATATGATGTAGCATTTATTGTTTTATTTTTTTGCATTTGGTTTTCTACATACATTAACCTAAATATCTTTTTAATTATTATTTTTGCTAGGAATTCAATATGAAATTATTATTTTTAAAATATATTTTTGATTTCAGAGAGGATGGGAGAGAGAGAGAGAGAAGCATCATGATGAGAGACAATCATTGATTGGTTCCACTCTGGGGATAGAGTACAACATCTCAGGCATGTGCCATGCCTGGGAATCGAATCTTCTGGTTCATAAATCAATCCTTAGCCACTGAGCCATTCCAGGAAGGCTATGACATTATTTTATAGAATATAGTTTAACCTAGCAGAACTAGTCTTACAAAAGTTTTAAACAGTTCGCATGCATATTGTTAACATATTACTTTCAAATCTATGCATGCACCATACTATTCTGAGTCTGTATGTAAGTGTGCTCATGTAAGTCTGTGTTTATATGTCCCCACACAAAGGAAATAGTATCCTTTTATTACTTAATTTTCTAAAAGCCTTTGTTCATAAGATAATAATGTAAGCCATCTTACATTTTTAATCAGAACAAATCAGGTTATAGTAAAATCACCTGTGTGCCTTTATATATGCATGTATATATAAATGTTTGTGTGCTTGTGTAGTTTTGTGTGTACATATTGATATGTGCACACAAAACCACATATAGGTGCATAATGTATATGATTTGGCCAAACAAAATCATGTAAAAAAATTTAACTTAAAATACTAAAATAATCAAAATTGATGTAATCTCTTATTCTTTAACTTATCCAGTATCAAAAATAAATACTTCAGCCCTATCTGGTTTGATTCAGTGGATAGAGCATTGACCTATGGACTGAAGGGTCCCAAGTTCAATTCTGATCAAGAGCACATGCTTGGGTTGTGTGTTCTACCCCCAGTAGGGGGCATGCAGCAGATCAATGATTCTCTCTCATCATTGATGTTTCTATCTCTCTCTCCCTCTCCCTTCTCTGAAATCAATAAAAATCTATTTAAAAATAAATCTTTCACATTCTTATGCTCAATGCATTTTTGTTCAAAATACTTAAGGAACTCTAATTTCTGTGTCAAGTATTCTAAAACGTATAATTTTAAAATATAAAATAAAGTCAGGGGATAAAGAAAAAAATTTAATGTGATAAATCAATGATCTAGCCCCAGAAATATCTTTAAAATTTGCACTGAAACTGTTTTAGTGTTGTTCTTCCCAGATTCTACTTCATTCCTCATTTGTAAAAACAAACATTTGTTATGAAGACATAACTGCCAATTTAGCCTAAATAAGACAAATGAGATAATGAGATCAGTGTCAGATTCTAGTTGACAAACTCTGCAGAATGCCCTGTCTTCAAGTAAAGAGCTTTCCTTTTCTGCCAAAAGGTCTATATGCTAATACTAACTAATTTGGCAACCTTGGCCCTACATTATTTGACAATAGCTGAGCATCCCAATTCCTTACAGTTGTGACATTAATTTGGATATAAAATGTAGCTTGATCTAGTAATCTATGCAACCTTTTAACCCAGCAAGGAATCACACAGATGCTTAATTTGTACTGAAAAGGCTTAGAAAATCATATATATATATTTAAATAGCAGAATATATTAACATTTATAAGGAAATAGTATGGACACCATAACTTTCACTATCACCTGCTCATATTATTAGAGCAATATAGGTGAAATAATGTTATTTACTTTAATATTATAAGGTCACTCAGAATATTTAGAGTATTATATATATACTCTAAATAGTGAAAGTTATATATATAATACTCTAAATATATTCCCCTAAATATATATATATATTCCCCTCCCCCCTTTGGAACTTTCCATAGAATTTCAAAATAATCATAGGTATTGAAATCTCATATATATTTCAGTTTTCCATATATTTAAAAGAAAAAATATTCCCATGTGTTTGCATTACTAATATGGCATAATTTTGCATATAATACTCTAAATATATATATATATTTCTCTCCCCCCTTTGGAACTTTCCATAGAATTTCAAAATAATCACAGGTATTGAAATCTCATATATATTTCAGTTTTCCATACAGTTAAAAGAAAAAATATTCCTATGTGTTTGCATTACTAATATGGCATAATTTTGCATATTAGAATAAAAAGAAGTTAATTTTTCAGTTTGGAGAAATCTGGAATTAAAAAAAATTGATTAGAGTTAAGAAATTATTTCTTCATTTCCTTAAAAATTATCTTAGACCCTCCCAGAGGAAAGGTGGAGGTGAGTGGGTGGGAAGTGGTCAACCAAAGAACTTGTATGTATATATGCATAACCATGGACACAGACAATAAAGTGGTGAAGGCCTGAGCAGTAGAGAGGGAAGGCTAGAAATGGTTAATGGAGAAAAAAAGAAGACATATGAAATATTTAAATGAGAAATATTTAATTAAAAGTATCTTAGGTTAAGCAGTCAGAGTACTATATTGAATACAGAAAGAATGGATATTATAAAAAATGTTTATTTTGAATAAGTATAAATTGATGTGAAAATCATTTAAGAAATAAAGTGGAATATCAGGGCTTTAATTCAGAATTTATAAACTGCAGATAGCTAAAAATAAAGAGAAAACATTTTGTAATTGTAAATATTTAATAATCCTACCATTATAATATCAATTAAGGAAAAATTACTAGCCATGTTTGGGAAAATAAAACCCATCAAGCAAATAGATATTTGGGAGAATATGTTAACAATACCGATACTTAAAAATCTATTTAAGTAGAGAGCCTTTTAAATTTCATTTACAATAGATATAGAAGGTTAAATACTTTAAAATTACAAAAATAGAATTTTGACTAAGTATTGTTATCTTCTGAGTCTGTTTTATTATTAAAGAAAAAATAACCTATAAAAATCCATTCAATTTTTTCAAATGTATTCAAAATGTTTCTATAATTTCTTTATTCTATCATTAAATTACAAAATTATAGAAATATAGAGGTAAAAATAACTTGGAAGTCATATGAACTGCCAGACAAATGTTAATTTGTTGCTTGAATATTTTCTGTCATAAGTGTGGTAAGCAACCTTTAAGATGGCTCTCTGTAATTGCAACCCTCCTACCCCCCACCCCCGGCCAGGACTCATACTCTTAGATAATTTTCTTTCCTTGATTGTGGGCTAGATCTAATGACTCACTTTTAACAAACAGAATATGGCAGAATTATGGGATGTCACCTTTGAAATTAGGTTACAAAAACACTGTGACTTCTGTCTGACTTGCCCTTCTGTACTTTCTTCTTCATTTGAAAGCAGGGAATACATCACCATCACACAATAAGATCGCATTTGCATTCATGGGTTTCAAAATAGCCAAGGCTCTCTGGGGTCTCTACTACACAGGGCATGTTTGAACACAAAAGAAGTGCAAAGGGCTCAGATACAGCCCTTCAGGGAAACAACCACTTTCATTCCTCACCTAACTTTTATTCTGCTTTCCCAGGAAGTCCTCCTAGCCATATGTGCCAAGTTGCATTATACTCAGGGCAGCAGCAACTTACTTAACAATGAACAATTCTGGTAACCACCTACAATATGCTTGATACATTGTTAACACGGCCCAGTGGGCATAGTTACAAGAAGGTAAATCCAGGGTCATATTCTTAACTGTCCCTGGGTATGGAATATGAATTCAGACCCACTGTTTAACAATAGTCGATTCTTGAATTCTGAACACAGTCATTTTTAACACCCTTTTCCATCCTTTTGAGATATATATTTTTTATATTGCAAACAAAAAGGAAGATAAATTTTCAATAGCCAATAAGATATATAAAATGTATTCATTTACGTATGAGTGTTAGATGATTAACTAGATGTGTTAGTCTTGGTCACATTTTTTCATGTTTTATTATTTTTAAATAATTTAATTTACTTTTTACCCCTTAATTATTAATTATGCTTTCTAAAAGTTGGTATGAAAGATATACACTGAGTCTCCATATTATTAAAATCTCTGAATACATAATAATCTGGCAGGCCCAGTGCATGAATTCATGCATGGGTGGGTCCTACCAGCCTTGCCAGGGAGAGGTCAAACTCCTGGTCAAAGGGACGATTTATATATTAGCCTTTTATTATATAGGATACACTGAATGGCCAGATTATTTTGTGTTCAGAGGTCATAAAAATCTGACCACTCAGTGTATATCTAGTTATTGTGAAACTGAATTTATTTCCTCTTCAATCAACTCAGTTCCAATGGGACCTACTTCAATTGAGGATTAAAATTTTTCCCAAATGACATTGTGTGATTTCTTATTAGAATACTAGAGGCCCAGTGCATGAAATTTGTGCGTGGGGGTGGGGGAGTGTCCCTCAACCCAGCTTGCACCCTCTCCAATCTGGGACTCCTCTAGGGATGTCCAACTGCTTGTTTAAGTCCCGATCCCAGTCCTAAATGGACAATCAGATATCCTTCTCATAATCCAGGATTACTGGCTCCCAATTGCTCGCCTGCCTGCCTTCCTGATTACCCCTAACTGCTTCTGCCTGCCAGCCTGATCACCCCTAACCACTCCCATGCCAGCCTGATTGATGTCTAACTGCTTCCCTGCCAACCTGTTTGCCCCCAACTTCCCTGTGCCAGCCTGGTCATCCCTAACTGCCTTCCCCTGCAGGGTTGATTGCCTCCAACTGTCCTGCCTTGCAGCCCTGGTCCCTCTCAACTGCCCTCCCTTGCAGGCCTGGTGCCTCCCAACTTCCCTCCCCTGCTGGCCATCTTGTGGTGGCCATCTTGTGTCCATATGGAGGCAGGATCTTTGACCACATGGGGGCAGCCATCTTGTGTGTTGGAGTGATGGTCAATCTGCATATTACTCTTTTATTAGATAGGATAGAGACCTGGTGCATGGGTGGGGCCAGCTGGTTTGCCCTGATGGGTGTCCCAGATCAGGGTGGGGGTTCCCTTGGGGCATGGGGTGGCCTGAGCAAGGGGCCTGTGGTAGTTTGCAGGCCAACCACGCCCTTTGACTACTCAAGCAGAGGCCCTGGTATCTGGAATTTATTTACCTTCTACAATTGAAACTTTGTAGCCTGGAGTGGAGCCAAGCCTCCTGCTTGCTCCGTGGCCGAAAGCCATTTCTGTTGGAATTTATGTATCCTCTATAGTTGAAACTTTGTAGCTTAGAATGGAGGCCTGGGCCGGCCAAGGACTCCTGCTCTCTCCAGCTCTATGGTGGCAGCCATTTCTGTTGGTATTTATTTACCTTCTATAATTGAAACTTTATAGCCTTGAGTGGAGGCTTAGGCCAGCAAGGGCAGGCAGAAAGCTTGGCTTCCTCCATTGCTTGGGAAACCCAAGTCTCCCCCTGCTCTTTGTGGCTGTAGCCATCTTGGTTGGGTTTATTTGTATACTCACTCTGATTGGCTGGTGGGTGTGGTTTGTGGGTATAGCAGAGTGAAGGTTAATTTGTATATTATTATTTTATTAGGTAGGATATCCTCTTCTACTCAGTATCTTTCAAACAACCAAAATATATTTTATATACCAAATATCAGGTGTGTTAATAATGTATTATTTTGCACACCAAATATATATGCACAGTATGTTAATGGTATCTCATTCATAGTATATACTTCTAATAGAAAAAGTAGTTATTAAAATACACTGCTCATTAAATTTGGGCCTATCAAGTTTATATTTCAGTCATAACTCAGTTACAATCAGTTTGACAATTACTGAATTTTAAATATCATTGTGAACTATGGTCTATCCAGTTTTTAATAGTATGACTTACTGCAGATTATATTTGCCCTGTTCTGATCAATTATGTTATTAGGAAGCCCCTCCTAGTCAATGATGCTGTGACACTCTTCACAATTTGGAATTTTCAGACTGTTTACTTCCATAAGTGAGCTCCTCTATGCTGTACTTCCATCATATTCAATTATTCTTTTCACAACATATTTGGCTCCATGGTCATCAACACTTAAGACAGCCAGCCCATCCTAAGTAAGGGGTCACGCCTTCTCCCAAAGTTTCACTCAAGAAAATTGTCTCATCATTTTATGGATATAAGTGCTCCACACATCTTTCCAACTCTTGCCAAATTTGGCTAGTTTCTTGACAAAGTAATCCCCTTGAAATTTCTATATTGGATAATATGTACTTCTCAGATGTGTGGCATGCTTCCAAAAATGTTATTTCTGTTTGGCTCAGAACACCTAGTTACAAATCAATAGTTTCTAAATCCCCTTAAGACCAATGAGGTTGGTGTTGACTTCACCACTATCTTTGCCATTGCTACAATGGAACGTGAATGTAGTCTAGAAAGGTTGTATTTTGCATACACATCATATCATGATTATTAGGATATTATTAATTTGCGCATTCTATTCATAAAATCTACTCAGCCTACGTGTACCATAAGAACAGCTGAAGAGGGTTTCTTTGGAGTTTTAGAATAGAATACCAGTGAATGTGAACTGTGCATCTTCCCTATATAGGCCCTCTCATTATCATCAACCTCTTTTCAAGCCTCATATTTACATTTAGTATATTCAGATCAGTAGAGCCTGGACTCTGGTATAAAAAGCAAATCATAGCAATGCAACATCCCTCCTATCCCAGCAACTGCTTCAGCAACGCCTTAGCCTGGTTTGCAGTTATCTTAATGCATATTGATAAAATATTGTTCAATTACAGATCTGTGCAGGTCAAAAGTAGTATCTCCTTGAGATTATTTCCTAAGAACTTGACTAGTGAACACAGTCTTTAAACCTTAAGCTAAATGAAGGGTCCAAATGACCAAGGTTCAGTAGGGTCATTGGAGAGTGCTGCACCCCCCTTTCCCCAGTCAGAATTCCACAGGAAGACATTTTCAGTAAGTCCCTACCTCTTCTTCAGTGTAATGCACATGTCCCAGAAGGAAACAGTGCTGGTGGTCTTCCCAGGGAACAAAAACTTACTTAGGTCATTCTCTTGACTCGAAACACTTTCAAGGGAACAAACATGATCAGTTTTTTTCTGCTGTTATCACTCACTTAAACTTGCATTTACATTAAATACTACTTCCCCCGTTTTTTAGTTATTCCTGGATTTACCCTGACTCTTTCTACCTGGATTAGGTTGAAGATTTCAGGTACAGTCCTCAACCATGTCCACTAAATGCTGATATTTTATATTCAAACTAGAGGCCTGGTGTATGAAATCCATGCATGGGGGGTGGTTCCTAGGCCTGGTTGGCAATTGAAGTGCAAATGTCTGGCATGGAAGAGCAGGTCCCAGCTGATCTCTGGGCCCTGGGCAGCACCTGGACCCCCAGGCCTCTATGTACTCCCCTTTGCCTGAGTCATTGGTAGCCCACACATCTCCCTCAGCACTTGGGAGTTGGGCAGTGGCCTGGCCCCCAGTTACCACAGCTGGTCACCATCTGAGGGGAAATTGGGTCTCACTCACACCTGCATTGGCCTGGAGCCACCACTCACCTGCTCCACCATTCTGCTGCAATCTCACTCTCATTGGGGCCCATTGGGGCTGGCAGCACTCCACTTTTGCCTGCTGCCAGTGCCATGTGGCAGATCCCTGCCATATTTCATGCCAGCCCCTGATGGTCAGTGTACATCATAGCAAGTGGTCGAACTTTGGATTGAACTCCCAGTTGAGGGGACAATTTGCATAGTAGGTTTTTATTACATAGGATTCTTCAGAAATAGTAATTTATTTCTAATTTTGGAAAGTTCTCTGAGGCAAATGACTTCCAAATTTCATATTGTTAGCCAGTTTAGGATTTTCAAATTTTATCAACCATTCTTTATAAGACTATGTGTTACTTGTTGTCAATCATTTTCCCCTCCTTTCTCCATTTTGCTACTATTATAACATCAAGAGCACAATGATTCTACTTTCTCTTCACCAATATTATGCCCATTCTAAGGGCCCAGTGCACAAATTCATGCACTTTGAAAGGAACTGTGGGCTGAGAGGCAGCAAGGCACAGGGGGCAGGTCTCGACCCATCCTCCACACCCTCACCCAGCCTCTCCCACCTCACCCCTACTCCCCTGTCTGACCACAGACCTGCTCCTGCCATTGGTGCTCCCCTGCACTGACAGTGCAGAGAAATTGGGGCTGGCACCAGCAGCAGATGTGAGTGGGACTGGTGCTGTCAGCAGGTGTGAGAGCCTGGCAGGATCATGGTGTGCAGGAGCAAAGAATTTTTAGCAACTACCAGAGGCTCTCCCCGATGACAGCCTTGGTCTGGCACCTGTTTTATCATCCTGCCACAGCCGATGCCTGCCATGGTCTGCACTCTTCTGCCTACTTCTGATGTCTGCCATGTTCTGTGCAGGGCCCCTGGTGGTCAGCACATGTCATAGCAACCGGTTGTTTGGTTGTTCAGTTGTTCTCCCATTCTGTCTATTTGCATATTAGGGTTATATATATAGATAAGTATGCAAGTACTTGGTAGAATTTTAATACTATAGGTAATGTTGTAAACAGGTATTGAATTTATATTCATATAAAGGCAACATGAGTTTTATTTTTGCTACCATAAGGATGAAAACAAAGCCCTAGCATAATCAGTTGCATTATATCAGTCTCCATTAGCCTATTGCATCTTTTGGATAATTTATATCAGACACTGCTATCAAGTGAACTACATTATTCATTTCTTGTGAGTTTAACATCATTTTCAACAACCCTCTTACCTTTCTCATTAGTCAAACTCAAATTGTTATGAGGTGCATTGATATTCTTACCCCTGCCATTTTGAAAGTCAAAGTGGACATTTTCTGCTGCCCTTTTAGAATTCTAAATTGCTGAATATGTACCACCAAATAGATCTACTAGAAGTTTCACTTTGTATGTCCAATTTATTCTGAATGAGGATGGACTTGGCTGAAATGTGACCTAAAAGAGATATCAACCATATTTGCTACTTACGTCACATTTATTACAAACATGAATTTAGATACTTTGTTGTTCCTCGTATATTGATCAGAAATTTTATTTCATTCATGAATAATTCATTCATTGTTTTACAAGAAGCATCTCTATAAGTCCCCAATCCCACTGAAATCCCTGCAGTGTCTTTTCACTGTCATAGGCAGGGATGTTAGTCTATTACAGACTTGTATCCAACAAGCCCAAGACAAATGCTCTGCACACCCTCTAATTTAACCTAAAAATTTTACATAATCTTAGAGATTCTTTGGGAGATACAACTTCCTAGAGTAAAACATACATCATTATGAGATAAATTTTTCACCATGTTTCAGCTGTCATATTTAGTTATTTTATTTTATCTACTTTAAATGCACCTAGGTGAGGATAAATTGAATGTGACAAGATTATTTCAAGGAGGTGACTTGTAAAGTAGATGCTTGGAGGTACTAGTCTATTCCTTTCTATTTTAATTCCTCCCCTTTAAAATATATAGTAGAACAACCCTACTCTGACTTGATAATTTTTTCTCTTTTCAACCTTAGGCTCAGTTTTCTTTGATTTTTATTTATAATTGCTTGAATTTTTTATACACTGTCAAACTCCATGAAAAATAATTGAAGAAGTTAATCCACTACTATATTACAATTTCTTTGAATTATTGTACCCAATTGAAATTTCTCTGGATTATTGCACCCAATAATGTTTGGGGAATAATTATGTCGGTAAGGACTGTTCTATTTTAATTTTGATATAATTAGAGGCCTGCTGCACGAAGAGATTCATGCAATAGGCCTTCCTTCTCTTGGCTTTCAGCACTGATTTTCCTCTGGCACCCGGGACCCAAGCCTTCGCTCCAGCCAGAGTCTGCCTTCTTTGTCTTCACTGTAGACTCCAGCCAGAGTCTGCTGTCTTAGTCGTCACTGCTGACTCTGGAGTCCGCAGTCCCCGTCTTCACTGTGGGGTTGGAGTGCTGCTCCTGTAGATCACTTCGCCTCCCATCTTTCCTATCATAGCAGGCATCCTGCCCTGCACAGCCACTCTGTGCCTGGAGCAGCTGGGTGGTGGCCATCTTTGTCCTTCTAATTTGCATGTTCCCTTCTGATTGGCTGGTGGGCATAGTGGAGGTACAGCCAATTTACATGTTTGTCTATTATTAGGTAAGATAAATCCAATGGGGTTGCCATTCTTAGTACTTTATTGTTCAACAGGCATGTTCTATTTTAACATGGAATAGGAAACAGGACACTTCACTTTTTGTTTTTTTGGTTTGTTTCATTTGGTGAACACTCACATAACTAGCTTTCTCTACCTTGAACAGACTGCTGCACTGTTGTCATTAATGAGTTAAATCATTCTAAACATATCACTTTATTCTGTAATGTCTAAGCATCAAACTATTAGATGAATAAGAAATTTCAAAGAATACTAAAACATTAATCTGAACCATTTTTCCAAATATTGATAGTAATTGTTTTTTAATGTCAATGTCTAGTTAATGGTTACATTGTTGCAATGTAATCAGCTATAGTCACTATTTTTTTTTTGGGGGGGGGTGGGGGGAGGGAGGATAATTTTCACTGTTTGACTCCTTTTTTTCCTTTTTACTGGAGTTAAATTTACATCTTATAATTTCCATGGCAAACTTTTTCACCATCTCAGACCACAAATGGATTGACCATCAGGGATTAAAGTCTTATCAGTTCTTTTTTTCCCATATTGCCTCATTCCTGTTAAATCATTTACTATATTGGAATCTTTGTGTCAGTAACACTTTTGCTCTGATATGCCTGCTATACCACCATTTATTGAACATCAGGTAATATTAACTTTCTAATTTATTAAGATTTACAAGAGCCTGGCCAGTGTGGTTCAGTGGTGGAGCATTGATCTATGAACCAGGAGATCATAGTTTGATTCCCTGGAGTGGGCACATGCCCTGCTTTCAGGCTATATCCCCAGTAGGGGGCATGCAGGAGGCAGCCAATCAATGATTCTCTCTCATCATTGATATTTCTATCCCTCTTTCCTTCTCCCCTCCTTTCTGAAATCAATAAAAGTATATATATATATATATAAAGAATTCTGACAGCTAGATGTAATTACCCAGCTTTGTAGAACATAATGTGTCATTTCACATTTATTTCTGGAGGTAGTAGTCCTGGATCATACTTCCAGGATTTCCTGAATCTGGGCTAATATCTGAGCAGCTATTGTCTTTTCATCTGCATATGCATCTGAACATGTCAGCATTATAATTATCATTCTTTATCATCTTGTCAAAGATATTTTTAATTGTGGATTTCAGAAATAGACTCCATGCTAAAGATGTGTCTGACTAGCAAAATCACAGAGACTTTATATTACATTTTCGGGAAAAATTTTCTTCATTACAAGCCACTCCAAAACTTAGTAGTAGCTGTAAACAACCACCATTTGATTGTTCATATTTCCACCAGCTGTCGGTTTGGTGAGCTGGGCTCAGCTAGGCAGTTTTTTTTTGCTGTTCTGGCCTGTGGTGACTCATAGTTATAGTTATCTGGGGCTGGATGGTGACCTCACTTACATGTCTTCATCTTGTCCTGGATGGCTGTATGTTCTTTGTCCATGTGATGTCTCTCTTCACATGATTTCTCATCTTCAAGGAGGGTAACCTATTTAAATGCAGAATGAGGGTCTCATGGTTCCAAGAGTGCATATCTTGTTGGTGAAAGCAAGTATCAAGACCATCTGAGATTCCACAGGAAGGACCATAGATCCAGCTTCTGTGGAAGGAGCAGACAAAACAGTGACAGTTTAGCCAACCACAATCCACACAGCACCCTGTATTTCTAGTAAAGCAGAATGAGATTATACCATGAAAGGTAATATAGTGGTAAAGAGTGAGGATGCTAGAGCCTGGTGCTTAATTGGAGATAATAATATATAAGGCAGCAGAGCCATGGGGTTAAATGAAAGATTTTGGAATCCATCTGCCTAAGTTCGATTCTTGGTTTATTCACCTAATATGTCTGTACCTTGGTTAGGTTACTTTAATACCATGATTTGTTTTTTCCTTTGAAAAACAGAAACAGTAATTATAATAACACGTGTCATCTAGTTGCAGTTAGGATTGAATAAGCTAATTATATGAAATGCTTGGTCTAGTTCCTAAATCCTTTCAAGAGTTGAATAAATGTTATGAATTCTTTGTTACTTAATTTACATTTTATATTGCTTATCACATAGTTATTTCTTTTAAACATTTTATGAATGGTTATTTGGCTTGTGGTCGACCATACCTCACAGTATTTTTTTTGTCACATTTATTACAGTTAATTCCAGGTTGACTTAGACACAATCGCCCAGCTTGGTAGCAATAAGGTGTTGTTTCAATTATTTGAAAGTTAAGACTTTTGCACTGTTTAGTTCTAATAAATGACTTGTTTTATACCCTCATTTTAGTTTATAAATATATTTTTAATATCTAATTGTTATGCTAAATTATAAAATAATTTATTTCCTTCTAGTTATTTTTTTGTCTTTATGTTTGTGACATTTGGCAGTATATTTTCATTCTAATGTATATTTGTTGTCAATTAGAGAATATTTTGAACCAGTGTCTATTTTCATTTGAATGCTTCCCCAATTATTCCATTCTATTTTACTGAAATTTCCACTAAATATAATTCAGAATTACTCAAGCTTTTTATGTGTTTTTTTTTTTTATTTCATGTCTTAGATGACTATATTTATTCTATTAATTCAGTCTCTCTTTCCATGTTTTCAGACTACTTATCTTTTTATTTTATTTTTATTTCAATAACTGTATGTCCCCATTTCTATAGCTTTTATTTAATTACTAGAGGCCTGGTGCATATTACTATTTTATTAGATAAGATAGAGGCCTGGTGCATGGGTGGGGGCCAGTTGGTTTGCCCTGAAGGGTGTCCCAGATCAGGGTGGAGGTTCCCTTGGGGTTTGGGGTGGCCTGGGCAAGGGGCCTGTGGTAGTTTACAGGCTTTTCATGCCCCCTGGCAACCTAAGTGGAGTCCTTGGTATCTGGGATTTAGTTATCTTCTACAATTAAAACTTTGTAGCATTGAACAGAGCCACGCCTCCTGCTTCTTCTGTGGCTGCAGGCATTTTTGTTGGGATTTATTTATCTTCTGTACCTGAAACTTTGTAGTGGAGCCAAAGCAGGCCAGGGCTGCAGGAGCTTGGCTTCCTCCATCGCTGGGGACAACCGAAGCCTCCGTCTCTCTCCAGCTCCATGGCTTCTGCCATTTTTGTTGGGTTAATTTGTATAATTGCTCCTCATTGGCTGGTTGGCATGGCTTGTGGTTTAGTGAATTAATGGCTAATTTGCATATTAGTCTTTTAATAGATAGGATTTGTCATATCTTCTGGTCTTGTTTTATGGATGTTATTTCATTCATAGTCACTCTGAGCATTAAAAAGTTATTTTAATAATTTTAGGGCACTCTTCTACTTCCAAGTCACCTATTTTATCTGGTTTTATGTGCTTTTCTCTGTGGCTTTGGGTTTCTTTTTGTGCATTGTATTTTGTTCTCAGGTTCTACATTTCATATTAGTTTTTTTTTTTTTTTTTTTTTTTAATCTGCACTCATTCAACCACTCAAGCATTTTTATAGTTGTCTCATACCTCAACTATGTCCTAGAGATCACAATTCAGAGGCAATATTGCTTGTGGATTCCTTCAAGGGAACTCCATAATAATCTTAAAAGTGCACATACATACTAGTCTTTGGGGCTTAAAATTACTTCTATGTTCTCCCCTTTTTAAAAGACAAATCATGAGTTATATACCCAAGTGTGAGGAAATAGTTGGATCTTCTATTATTTTTTTCTTTCACTTGTGAGCAAACATAGTACTAGTCCCAGTATACATGAGACCAGTTTCATTCTGATTCTTTGCCAATATTGATGTTCTAGACTCCATTATCCTTTCACAGTACTCAGAGATCTGCATCAGCTCCCACTCACTAATGTGAGTTTTCTTCTGATCTATAAACTAAATTCTATGGGATGAAGACTTTGGGAACCTGAATGTCACATGTTGAGGATGGCAGTCTCTCTGTCAACGAGGTTCACAGAATAACTGTGGAGAAGAGCTGCTCTGTGGACCTGTTTATATGCTCACTGATGTTACATGTGTAAGAGGACTACTCCCCTTGTAGTTACATGTGTAAGAGGACTACTCCCCTTGTTGAGTCTTTGCATTTTGAGACTTATTGTGACCAGAAGCTCAGCCAACCTGACTAACAAACTGTTTGAATTGAGTGTTTGATGCCTTCTGGCAAGTGTATCCTTTTATTAAGTGATAAACAAGAGAATTGTGCTTTTTAATGTGTGCTTTTTCCCCCCTCTCAATAGTTATTTCTCTGTTGGAGTCTACCCAAAAAACAAATACATTAATGTATGAAAATGTAAAAGTCATTTATTTTCTGTATAATATTATTAAACAACTTACTAAAATTAATTCAAAATTAAATCAGTCATTAATGTTAATTAACTTTCTTCTCCAAATAGTATAAGTTTGGCTCTGCACACATAACAACCTGGAAATCTTTTTCCCAGCATAAGACTTATCAAAGACTTCTTGCTATCCTTATCATACACCCAGAGGTCACAATTCCTTATTATTCCCCTCTAAAAATATGCATGTATAAATTAGAAGCCATGAACTCCAGATGGGGAGCCTATTATTGTATTACGTGCATATAAAAATTGTATGTTTGGTGAAAACAGAATACTGTTGTGTTACCATAAAAGAAATTGAGCCAGAATTCATACAGTTCACAGATTTTGAGGGATGGTGATAATAGGGAAGTCTTGTAAGGATGCTAAAATATAGTATTTGATCTTTACTGAATACTGAGATAACATTGCAATTATTCTAAAGAAGAAATTAACTTCATTCATAAAAAAACATAATAACTGGCAAGACCTAGTGCATCCTTTTCGTGAAAGATAAATATTTCATTAGCATCTGGACAGTCACATCCTATTGGGCCTAAGTACGATGTTGATATTGTTGAATGGAAGGTTGACATGGTAGAGAGATTTATATACTTACTGAGGGGCCATAAGATGGGGTATCTGACAGTCTCTATTCTTTTTTAAGTTGTTAACAGAAATTTGTGTGTGTGTGTGTGTGTGTGTGTGTGTGTGTGTGTGTACATTAACAATATTCACCTAATACTGGAGAATTCAAAGTTAAAAATAAATCATCATAGCTTTAATACAGTAATATTTAAAACAGTATTTAATACTTCTTGGGAACTATGGAAATGTTTTAATAACAAATACTTAACCGGAAACATAAAAGATTTTAGGAGGTCTACCAGGTAAACAAGAGGAAAGGGGATTAAGATTCATTACAGAAAAAAGAGAGAATCTGAATTATTAGAAATAATCTCTGTTCCCACTGTACTTATACAATCCATTATGGTATGACCAGTATACCTTTTAGTCAGTGAGCACCCATGATGCCAAAAAATTGAATCTATCTTTTTTACCTGCCTCCTGCTCACTTACTGATGAACACATAGCACCTAAACTATAATTTTAAAATATCCCCATCACATGGATACTCTTAAAATCATTTTATTGGTGAAACAAGAACTAAGATGACTTGATGTGAAATAATATAACTCTCTAATAAGCTTTATTTCCTTTTTTGATTTTAGGTTTTAGAATTCATCACCCCTGTACATCAGCAAATCAAAATAGTGTATTTTTGATAAAGTGTATTTCTGATACACTTTAATCTGACATTAAGGAGCAACTCTCTGCTATTATAGGTCAGGCACTCAATATTCCTCTCAGTCTTAGTAGCTTCAATATTATAACATAATTAATTAGGCATTCAGAAAATTCTTGTTCAGGTTTAGAAATATTTCATTTTTGAAAATTTTCAAAGGTGCAGAGACCTTTCTGAGCTTTTAATTGTATGGTCACACATTCTGATTTTTTTGTTTTTTGCAGTATAATATGCAACCTTCAGTTCTTATTCTAAACTATGCTTAAGCCATTATCAAAAATGAGAATCACAATGGAGTGACAGTTACTTTTATTTACCATTACAGTCCCCATGAAAAGAGACAGCTTCATCTAGACAGTTTAGAAATTATTTAACAGAAAGCTTCTTAATCAAATAATTTTAAATTATACATTATCTCTAACTGTAAGGATTAAAACCTACAAATAAAATGCTGCATTTGGTTCACTAACATACAAATGGTAATCGTGGTAACTGAGAAATAAGAAGTAGCCTGATTTTTCTTTTGCAGTTCCATAAAGAAAAACAGGAGAATTGGGTAAATTACTGTAAAAGAGCAAATTATATTTATTACTTTTGTCTTGCATTCATTGTCTACTGCAAACATGTGAATAAAAACACCCAGGTATAATGGAAAAGAATCTTCATTTCAATTGTCAAATCCAGAGGAGCAGAGGACAGTTTCCTAAGATTTAGCTGAGGGTGTCCAAATGCAATCCCATAAAAGACCACTTCAGTCATCATTTTCTCAAACCAGGTTCAACAGGGCCAAGTCTGTTTTAACAAAATTAATCGTTGCATGTGTCCTTTCAAGCCAGTGAAAAGCATCACCTTTCATCTCATTGAGAAATTGCCTTTGATGTCCATAGAGGACACTAAATTCCAATAGTTCTAGCTGATATGTAGACAAGCAATGCTGCTGTTGAATGATGTTCTTATTTTGGATGGGTCAAGGCCAAAATAGTAGGCTTCATTTAAACATATAGCAAGGCATCAGTTTGTTTTCATTTTAAAATAGAGTTACCAAAATGAACACCTTTTCTATAATAAAAACCCTAAAACAAATTGATAGTCAGTTCCTAAACTTTAACTTGATTAAATTCTGCTCTTAGCAATTGCATTATATATGATCCTTGGTTATTCAATGAAGGAATGAGTAGGTGTTTTCATAAATAAATTTCAGATCTGTAGTAAGCTTTGTAACAGATTGGTGGTATTTAGAGATTATATGTTCAACATGCATTATGTTATTGTATTTGTCATTACTAAAAACAAGATATTGTGAACATTCTTATAGTTATATAACCCTAATTTTAAAAGGTAGAAATAAGTAACCTAATTGTATTATGGGTGATCAAAAAGACCTTTATTTTTAAAATGATCAACTAATGATTCCAATATATTGAAACTGTAGATTTGTAAGTAAATTTAATTAGCAATAGAAAGGAAAATAATCTTAATAAGTAAATAAAGAATCTAATTGTTTTTAAGTGATCAGTAACTTTAATTAAAAAAAAACCCTGCTTTTAACCTAATCATACTATATAGCTTGCTTTATGATTTATAGTGATAAGAAAAATAAAAATATAAGTAATCTCACAATACAATTGTGACATTTATCTTAATTGCATTCATGATAATTAATATTAATAATATTCTATGCATTGTGAACAAACCAAGTGTTCTTTTGCAATACTATATTAATGATATATTTAGTTTGATAAATACAATATTTATCCACCTTTGTAAAATACTATCTACTCAGAAAAAACTAAATGTTTTAGCACAAAGACTAAGGGTAATTGTATCAACATGAATATTTTCAACTTCAGAGCAATGATGTTGACATATTAAAGGACTAAATTCCTATAACAGAGTGTCATAATCCAAATAAAATCTAATCAATTACTGTAAAATTATACCCAATCTGTGGAAGAAAGAGTAGATAGGTAAAGCAGGATTCATAGGAAAGTTAAATTACTTTCAGGATGGTTTTCATATTTATATTTTTAGCATATTTCTGAACTAATAGAAAACAAAATTTGTTTCCAATAACAGGGCCAGATGCATGGGATGATTAGTTATGTGTTTACATTTGCCTTCAAATTATGCATCTTTGAAAAAATAGACTTGCACACAAAGTGATTTTCATGTTTTTTTGCATCCTTTATTTAGTAATTTGTGTTTTCTGTTGCTTTATGATTTTGTTAATTAAATTACTTAATTTTAAATGAATAGGCATATTTTTTAAAAGGAGAAGAAAATGAACACATGTTTGAATTAACATTTTTTGTTTGTGTTTTCTCTTGCTTTTATCACACTCAGCTCCCCCAGCACAGCAATATAATACAATGATATATTTGGAACTTACTAAAATATAGACATAAGTAAAGCAGCTTAAAGGTGTTTCCTTTTTAATATGTTTTTCTTGTTGATTTCAGAGAGGGGAAAGGTTAGGAAGAGAGATAGATATTAATGGTGAGATAGAATCATTGATTGGCTGCCTCCTACATGCCCCCTACTCTCCTGATCAGAAATCAAACTGTGATCTCCTGGTTCATGGGTCCATGCTCAACCATTAAACAACACCAGCCATGCTAGAGGTGTTTCCTAATTATCTGTTAACATAGTCCAAAGGAAAAACAAAACAAAAAAAAACTTACAATAGAGATGAATGATAGATAGACATATATGGATAGAAATAAATAGATATATTTAAAATACTATAGCTTAAGTATTTCAATATTGGAGGCTCAGTGCACTAATTCATGCATGGGTGGGGTCTGGCCAGCCTAGAAGAGGAGATAGCAGGTAGGTGAGCTAGACTGGCCCAGATCGGGGTTGATCCAGGCTAGGCTGGCTGGAGGGAGGGGCCACGGGCAATTGGCTGGCAGACCCTACCCCCAATTGGGGTTGAGGGGCCGGTTGGGGGTGGGGCCAGCTGTGTGGAGGGAATGTGGGCAGTGGGCCAGCCAGCTCTGCCCCTGAATGGGGCTGGGGGAGGGGCTGTGTGAGCTTCACTGGCCAGGCCAGGCCCACCCCTGATTAGTGTGGAAGGGCTGATTAGAGGTGGAGCTGGCTGAGGGAAAGGGGCTGTGGGTCGATCCAGGTGGTGGGGGCTGGTCAGGGGTGGGGACAGTTGTGGGGAGGGCCTATGGGTGGTGAGACCTCACCCTTGAATGGGGTTACAGGCCGGTCAGGGGCCAGCAGCCTGGGGGAAGGGCCATAAATGGTTGGCCAGCTGGCCCTGCCCTTGATCAGAGTGGGGGGAGGGATGATCAGAGTAGAGCTGGCTGAGGATGGGACTGTGTACTGATCGGTGTGGTGGGGCCCAGTGGGGGTGGGACCAGCTTGGGGGAGGAGCTGCAAGAGGTTGACTGCACGACCCCACCACCTATTGGGGTGTGGAATGCAATCAGGAGCGGGGCTGGCCAGCAGGAGGGGCTGAGGGATGATTGGGGTGGAGCAGGATGATTGAGGGCAAGACTGGCCACAGAGAAGGGCCATGGGAGGTTGGCCAGCTGGACCCACCACCCCAACGGATCAGTGTGCTGGATGCAGTGGGCATCATAGTGACCCATCATTTCAGTTGTTATGGCATTCCAGTCACTCGCTTTTTATATATATAAAGATATTCTTCTAATAAATATTTATATTTACTAAAGAGAGAATTTTAGATCGAGAGGAGGAATGAGGCTAAAACAAAATAAGAGCAAATATTTAAAAGCACTAAATTATTGGTAATCTATCCTTGAAATGTGAACTAAGTAATGTGGGAGCCTGATCAAGGTACTCTGCCTAGTTTTAACATGGGTATAGCTTAGGTGTGCAACCCAATGCATAGGAAATGTATGTGCACAAAGTGTATTTCCCATTAATTGAGTCAAGTAATAAATATTAGGAAAGTTTTGAGAATATTTTTCTAAAGTGTTTATTCTACACTTTGTTTCTTTTTCTTTGGGAGGTTGGTAACACAAAGCGTGATAATTAACAGTAAGTGCCTAACCCAGACTTTGGCTAACATATATATTATATATATATATTGCAAATAGACCAAACACCGAACAGCGGAACAAACAACCAACCAAAGAACACATAGCTATGATGTGTGCTGACCACCAGGGGGCATGTGCTGAACATGGTGGGTGTCTGCCATGGCCGGATGGTAGAGCAAGTGAGCAGGGGCGCTAGACCAAGGCGGGGTGCCGGTCACTGTCATTGAGGTGAGCCTCTGGTGGTTACTGAAAATTGTTTGCTCCCATGTATCACAGTCCTGCCTGGCACTCACACCTAATGCTAGAGCTTGCACCCGCTGCTAGAGTCAGAGCCACCATTTGCATCCGCTGCTTTTGCGTGGTGCTTGGCACCATCAGCGGGTGCAAGTGGGACCAGTGCATGGGAGTGGTAGGAGCAGGGCCACAGCAGGTGAGGCCAGGTGGGGGCATGGAGGGTGGACAGAGACCCACCCCTGTGCCCACTGCAGCCTCAAAGCCCACAGTTCCTTTCAAAGTGCACAAATTCATGCATTGGGCCCCTAGTCCTATATAATAAAAGTGTAGTATGCAAATTATCCCCTTTACCAAGAGTTGATCTGGGAGTTCAACCAGGGAGTAGGGCCAGTCATGGGAAGTGAGGGAGGCCCTGGCCAGTGGCAATGGCATAGGCAGCAGCAGGGGACTGGGGGAAAGGAGGGAAGTCACAATAATGGCTAAACCCGAGACATGTTTGGCCTTTTATAAGTAAGGCCCACTCCGCTTGTACATACACCTAAATATCATACACACACAAAATCTCAAACAGAGCTTTTGATGTGTTAGGTGACAGCATTTCCAAATGAGCACCTTCATTCCACTTCATAGTGAGTGTTCAATTCATAAGAACTTGACTTGTGTGCTTTCTATATTGTCAGCATTCTATTCCTTTTGGGAAATAAATTGATACCTTTCTTAGAAATGACCAAAAAGAGTCAATCTGTTACAATGCAGGGCAACTTGAAGGACATTTTCTTTAGTATGTTGGAATTTTTATTTTAGTAGCAAAATTAAGAAGTATTACTGATAGCACCAAGGAATAGTCTTTCTTTTCTCTAAAATTATCATTCTCAATTTTTATAGACTCTACCATCAAAAATTTTTGTAAATGACATGTAGCACAATTTTGTGCATATTAAATTGACAAAATTATTCTAAATCAAAGGAAAAGAAAGATATGTAAACAGACATTCCAAGAAATCAAACAACTAATATTTTAACTATCAAATCGAAGCTCTATATAAAACTATTAATAGGATTTGTTAAACTTTAAAAAAAAATTTTGTTTGTTTACTGCATTGACATTTATGTTTACATTTGGTGCAATGTGTGGGATGAATCTGTAATGCATTATCATCTTATAAAACACAAATTAATTTTTAGATGAGCAAGTAAATTAAAAAGATTTACACTAACACTACTAATATAATATACACTGTCTTAAGGTTAAGATTTGTTCAAACTTGGTGAAACATTTTTAATAAATACAATCTGTCATAATACCTTTTTATACTACATATGAAGAATCCTGTAAGTAACTTTGCCTGATTTTAAAAAATAAAATGTGAGGGAGAATAATATCCATAATCAATTGCTTTAGTAAGAATATATAAACTACTTTGAAATAAATAAAGAAGAACAAAGGTTTTCACATTATGTCCCTGTTACTTCTTCAAAGCTCATTCTGCAGGATCATGGGTGCATTGTTCTGATCAAGGCATTATGTGTTATGTCACTGATACCAGCCCTGAACCAGCCCTAAGAATCATCCTATATAATCAACACAAAAATAAATAAATAAATAAAAATTAAAATAAATAAAAACATGTTTGATGAGATCATTGGGTATCTTTCTTAATTCAATTCTGCTCAAGGTGATCTAAAACAATAGTGTGATCCAAAGTATATTCAGATCCTATGTAATAAAAGAGTAATATGCAAATTAACCATCCCTTCATCGCAAAGATGGCAGCCCCCAAAGTGACCGGGAAGCTGGATGCTGGTGGAGTTACCCTGGTGATGGGCCCCAGCATCCCACCTGCCCTGGCCCGTGGAAGGAGGGAGGAAAGGAAGGTGGGCGAGCCTCTGGCTAGAGGCCCTCTGGGGCACTTGGGACACTGGAGCAACATCGACCCAGCGACAGGCCCCAGCATCCCACACACCCAGGCCCGCAGAGGGAAGGCGAGGAATGCTGGCATTGTTGCAGGCTGGGTTGAGGCCCCCCAATGTATGAATTTCCCTGCATCAGGCCACTAGTATATTTATAAATTGCACAGTTGTGTGTGCTGTCTTTTTTGTAAGACATTCACTAATTTTATTTTGCTAAGAATTACTTCTTTGTTTGCATATTTTTTTTGTTTGTTTTACATTGGGTTAAAGTTTTTATATTGAATGTATTATAAAGAAGGTAATATTTTAATTGAGGAAAAATTATGTGCTTGATGCTAAAGGGGTAGGAGTAAATGGAAAAAAAAACATTTTTGTTTGCAGCAAATTTATTTAATTTTTTAAAATATTTTTTATTGATTTCACAGAGGAAGGGAGAAAGAGAAAGAAATAGACACATGGAAGTGAGAGAGAAATAGCAATTGTCTGCCTTCTGAATTCCCCCACCTGGGGATTGTACTTGCAACCCAGGTATGTGCTCTGACTGGGAACTGGAATATAATCTCCTGGTCCATAGATTGATGCTCAACCACTGCACAGCACGGGCTGTGTCCTTTTGTTATTTTCATTAAAAAAAAAATTCAAAACAAGTGCAGGGTAAAGAATACAAATGATTTAAACTAAGTAGATTTGAGAACTTTTAGTTGCTAAGTTGGGAATCATGTCTTAAATGTGATGGGACTATTTTTAAAGCCAAGTTAACATTGGATTTCTAAGAAATAAGGAGCAAGCGTTCAGGGAGGTGCGGGAAAACTGAAGAGAATTAAAGGAAGTAATACAAGAGCTCCTGAAGGTTTGAGGTGTTCCCGATGGGGAACCAAGGAGCCCAAAGACAGAAACTATGAAAGTGAAACATTCCTGCTGGCCATGGCAGCAAATCCCAGAAGGTACACTGACACAGGAGAAGGCAGACCTGGTATTATTAGTAAGCTTAAAAACAGATTTAAGTGGACCTCCCCAGGTTATCTGCTATTTTTTTTTATATTCTATTCTCTCCCTTGTGTTCAGTAGGATTGAATTTTAATCAGTTTACTTTAAAATGTTCTGAATCCAGGTTAGAATTTAGCATGGAAACAACAGAAGAAGAGAAAAGGAAACTTACTTTTCTGAGTAGAGTATTTTAAGTAACTCACCACAATTATGGTGATGGGGACTCCTGAAGGGCACAGAAAGCGGGAGAAACCACTGGCTTGACAGAAGAAAAGCTGAGTAGCCAGAAGAGTTCGTTAGAGAGAAGGCGCTGGGGATAAAAGGTTGGCCACAACTCCCTTAAGAATTGCACTCTAAAGGTTTGATACAAGCTTCTTTCATTACTCTAAGTGTTTCTTCACAAATAACTTGTCATGACAATTTGGTTTAATCTCAGAAATTGGAGGAGCAGCAGACCTGTTAGGTCATAGTGCTTGTCACTCCAATGCAAAATAGAAATAATGGCTCTAACATATAAGATTCTATAAAGTAACATAGAAATGGAAAATATGGAACTACTATTTTCTATGAGATCGAGGAGGTACTACAATATTATTTTTTCTTTTAGTTTTGTTTTTAAACTGAGGTAATAGGGCTAGGGCTCTTCCATAAGGAAAGAGGCGGGGCAAGTGTTTGAGGGCTTTCGGACAAGATAGCAGGGCTAGTAAATGAGATCATAGTGTATGTAAAGACCCATGGAGAAGATGCCGACTTATTTACACTGTATCTTTGATAATGATGCTTAATCCCGCTCGGCCAGACTTGCAATTAAATATAGCAGTAGGGCCAAAACCGGTTTGGCTCAGTGGATAGAGCGTCAGCCTGCGGACTGAAAGGTCCCGGGTTCGATTCCGGTCAAGGGCAAGTACATTTTTTGCGGGCACATCCCTGGTGGGGGGTGTGCAGGAGGCAGCTGATTGATGATTCTCTCTCATCGATGTTTCTAACTCTCTATCCCTCTCTCTTCCTCTCTGTAAAAAATCAATAAAATAAATTAAAAAAAATAATAAACAAATAAATATAGCAGTAGGGCGCTCAGATTATTGCTATGGAAAGCATTAAATTATAAACTATATTTTAAACTAATCTTTCTGTTTAAAATAAATCCAAATGGTGTAATTTATTTTCCTTCATATACAGTGGAGAACAATTGGTGTAACTGATTAGAAAACATGATGCATGGATGGGCATATTCAGATATGCTGATCCAAAATGCTCTGATTTTACCATAGCTTTTGTTTGTTGTTTTACAGTCAGAGAAAAAAAACAAAACAAGAGTGTTAAATCACTAACAACAAACCAACAAATGTCTCAGTTCCCAAACTGCATAAATATTTCAGATGAGTGAAGATATAAATTATCTGGAAATTGTTCCTATGCGTTGGACTGTAAAAACAATGTGGCATTGATAAATAATTTTACCCTCCGCATTGCTGTCTTTGAAAATTTAAGTTGTAGAATCTCTTTTCATCTTTAATTTCAGATTTCATTCATTTCACTTACCTATTCATTTAGCTGACAGTGATAATATGCCTGTAAAATATATATATTTTTTGATCCCGTCTATTTGACAGACAGGTTTTTGTTTCTTTTTCCTGTTTCTCTAGGCTAGCGCTTTGTCTAGTGATCTACCCCTGCTCCTGATGTCAGTCATCAGTCACTCTAGCAAATGATGGGAGATCAAAGGATGTAGGAGATGGTTTAAGTGATCAATCAATTTAATGGGTAGGTTGTTGAGGCATGAAAACATTTCAACCAAATGTAGCTTTCCTGGCAAGATTTGGATGTATGTATTGCATGTATATAACCTTCACTGGGAAATATGATTTGATGATTTATATACCATTTTTTTTCTTTGAATGGCAGCTTAATTCAACTACCATCCTACTGAGATTTCTGAAGTTTTTCCTTTGGGAGATGTAGGGGTGGCCGCATAATCTACTCTTTCCATGGTCTATTGAAGAGGACCAGAAAGCCCAAAGCTTTTGTTTGTTAGTCTAGAAAATATTTTATGGTAACAATAAATTCTTTCTTTTTTTTTTTTAAACAAAAAGCACAAATCTCAAAAGGACCACCATTCAATTTCTCAGCAACTGAACAATATGAATCTAAAAGGCAAGGCTACAAAGAAAACCAGACAAGAGAAGTATTCACAAGCCCCTATGTTGAATATTCATAAAAGGAGTACAAGCAACAGGGAATTGTAACTTTAGAGAAATAATAGCAATTTCTAAGTGAGTAAAGCATTATAATTACAAATGGGACAAGTATTTTTCAGTAAAGTTTGAGAATAATTGTGAGTTTAAGTGATTAGGCTCCATAAACAACAACTCTAGTTGCATAAGGAAAAACAATTACAGACTATGCTCAGCCTGAGATGGGCTATTAGTAATTTATTAGTTGCTTTCATCCTCACAGATATAATGACCTTCGTTTTAAGTATTCTAGTTGTATTTGAATAGCTGAAATGCATAAAATAGATATGTAATAATTGCTTCATTTAAGTGTAGTTGTTTTTATTTTGGATTGGGCTCAAGCTTCTCCCTTAACCTACTAAGATCTCCATCTAAAAAGATTTATACATTTATTTACTATTTGCATGAGGTTCTTTGTGTAGAGTACCTTGCAGTCTGATCCAGGTCCTAGCTGTCCTTCCCTGCCTTCTCCACTTAAGAATTATTGTATTATGTAGCAGAGCACTTACCTGTGAGGCTTGAGTGGGCATGCAGAGCCTCAGTGATTTTTGTCTAAATCTCTGGAATTTTCTGGATGTGGCTATGAGATCTTCTGCCTTATACAGTTGACTGAGCTTGAAATATTGTTGGTAGAAATGTTCTTCTCTATCCCCTGCCAACAATTAACTTGAAACCAAAATCCATAGATTTACCAAGTTAGTTCCACACATACCATAAAACAAGCTTAGACTAAAATTACTTAACTACTATCCAAATTTATCTGGCCATCTCCCACTTTATCTGACAACTATAAAATCAAATGCAAATTAAAAAGAAGTGGCTTTGCCCAGCTGGTGTGGCTCAGTGATTGAGCATCAGCCTATGAACCAGAAGGTCAAGGTTCAATTCCCAGTCAGGGCACATGCCTGGGTTGCAGGTTTGATCCCCAGTACCAGGTGTGCAGGAGGCAGCTGATCAATGATTCTCTTTCTTCATTGACGTTTCTATTTCTCTCTTTCCCCTTTCTTCTAGGGAAAAAAAAAAAAAAAAAAAAAAAAAAAAGATTAAAAAAATAATAAGAGGCTTAATTTTCCCAAATTTTCCTGTTAAAAATAAGGGAGATATTTTCTTCCCCTCCTTTATCTTCAAGCATTTTCCTTAGAAAATGTGTAATTGTAAGCACTTTCACATAATTTAAAATGCATATAATTTCTTTTAAAGACTACGAAGACCCCTTTCCCCCCACTGTCATTTTGTCACTTTTATGACCAAAGAATATCTTTTTTCAAGAACCTGGGAGCCTTCTCTTTGAAAAGGAAATGTCAAGGAAGATAGGACGTTCGCTTTCCAGTTTCTGGGAGAGGGTAGGAACCTACCTTCAGTGGGCTCCTTGGCCTACATGACAAAACTGCCTCCTCTGATGAAGACATAAAAAGCTTGTTTTTTCACTGGATGAAGACAATAAGTTAACAGACACTCACCTTGATTGCCAGATGAGACTAGCATGAACTATGGTTTTGGTCAAATCCTCTTACCTGAGGACTAGTTAAGGGAAAGAAACTAATTTAGAGCTAGGATTGCCAGATTTACCAAATTTGTCCCATATATGGCATGGTACATATTCATACTAATATTATATATATATATATATATATATATATATATATATATATATATATATATATATAGTAGAGGCCCCACACATGAATTTGTGCATGAGTGGGGACCTTTGGCCTGGCTGGTGATCGGGTTTGATCGGGGCCAATCAGGTTGAATCAGTACAGCTGGCTGGGGGAGGACCCGCAGAAGGCTGGCAGCAGGCTGGGGTGGATGGATTGTGGGAGATTGGCTGTGGGAGCACACTGACCACCAGAGGGCAGCTCCTTCACTGAGTGCCTGCTCCCTGGTGCTGAGTGCATATCATAGTGACCGGTAGACTGGTTGTTCAATCATTTGGTCACTTTGGCTTTTAAATATATATGTTTTCCTCAGAAACATTTATTACTTGTTCATTGTTATATGTTGAGATTAATCTATGTTCAAATGGGTAATTGCAGTTTATACTTTTCATTATCAAATAAGGAAATGAATTAAATGAATAAGCCTCATTTTTTTTTAGTGTCCTATACTAGTGATAAAGAGTTGAGATGTTGGTCTAACTTCTCAATTAATTTATTTATATTTTAAATATTCTACTATTAAGGAAAATCCATGAAAATATATGATGTTTATAGATAAGGTTATTAACATGCAGGGGTCTTCAAACTACGGCCCTCGGGCCACATGCGGCCCGCAGAGGAGTCTGATCCGGCCCGCCAGGTTTTTTGGGCAGTGAGCGCAGCCAAGGTGTTACAGTAGGAATTAGTAGTTCATATAGTCCGGCCCTCCAGCTCTCTGAGGGACCGTGATCTGGCCCCCACTTTAAAAAGTTTGAGGACCCCTGTAAGGCATCAGTTCTCTTAATATGGATCCATAGATTCAATTTAACTTCATTAAAATTCCAAAAAGAATTATTCTTGGTGTTCATTCAACTAATGCTAACCCTTCTTTGGAAATGCAAAGCATTAAAAAGAATCAAGAGAATAAAAAAGAAGGAGAAAGAAAAAAAGTAGAGTAACTTGCTTTATCAGTTAACATGATTTGTCATAAAGACTTTATAATGTGTGATATAATATTAATGTAGAAATATAAAATAGAAATGAATCAGTTAAATAAAATAGGGAATCCAGAACACATTCATGCTCATATAGAACTATGAGATACAACCAATTTGCTTTGTATAACATTGAAAAGAATGGCTATTCCATAAATTACATTGACAAAAATTATTGTTGGGTGACAATGCTCCATGAATATTTTCACATTTCAGCACAGTCTAGGTTTTATTACTGAATGACAAACAGGCCTTGGAAATTAGAGGAAGTGAATTGTTCAGGAGAAATTTAAAGTATCACCTCTCCTATATCCTTTGGCACAATTTCCAAAGGTAATAGGCTTAGAACTTTTCCCCTCTTTCCAAAAATGATTTCTTTATATTCTAGAGCAAAGTTCTCTACTTTTTCCTCTCAGGTTTGACAGCTGTTCTTTATCAGAGCTGAGTTTCTGAAGATATTCTCGATTGTTTTCTAACTTCACCCTCAGTCATGTTTCCTTTGAGTACTCTTTATCCATAGGCATAAAGTAACTCTGCAGTAACATGGAAAACTAAAGAATATCCTAAATAGCTTTTGAGAAAAGAGAGAGAGAAAGAGATAGAGATAGAGATAGAGATAGAGAAAGAGATAGAGATAGAGATACAGATAGATAGAGAGAGAGAAAGAGAAAGAGATAGAGATAGAGAGAGAGATAGAGAGATAGATAGATAGAGAGAGAGAGAGAGAGAGAGAGAGAGAAAGAGATAGAAAGAAAAGAAGAAGAAGAAGAAGAAGAAGAAGAAGAAGAAGAAGAAGAAGAAAAGAAAGAGAGAGAGAAAAGAAGAAAGAAAGAAAGAAAGAAGAAAGAAAGAAAGAAAGAAAGGAAGGAAGAAAGAAAGAAAGGAAGAAAGAAAGGAAGAAAGAAAAGAAAAGAGAAAGGGAGGAATCCTATATAATAAAAGCCTAGTTGGCATTGCACAACATCATCACAAGATGGCTGCCACAAGATGGCCGGCAGGGAAGTCAGTTGGGGGCATCCAGGCTGATAGGGGAAGGCAGTTGGGGGAAACCAGGCTGGCAGGGGAGGGCATGTGAGGGCAAGATCAGGCCTACTGGTGAGGGCAGTTGTGGCTGAAATCAGGCCATCAGGGGAGGGCAGTTGGGGGTGATTAGGCAGGAACGGGAGCAGTTAGGCATCATCGGGCTAGCAGGGAAGCAGTTAGGGGCAATCAGGCAGGCAGGCAGGTGAGCATTTAGGAGCTAGCAGTCAAAGATTGTGAGAGAGATGTCTGACAGCAGACCAGGCTGAGGGACACACCCTCTCATGCACAAATTTTTTGCACCAGGTCTCTAGTAATTAAGAAGAAAGAATGCACACACACACACACACACACACACAAAAAAAAAAAAAATCTGAACCTCATTATTAGTGATTGTAAGTTCCCTCTCCTCTGGTGCAAACCCCGTACTCCATATATTGTAAATACATCTGAACCTCATTACCTCACTTTGTGGGGCACTTAGTGTGAGGAATATATGCTATTGAGGTGCTCTGTGAGTAAATGTGTGGGCTGTGTGCGTGTGTGTATGTGTGTACTTAACTGTAGCACAAAAACTGTTAACTTGCAAGTAGAGTATATCTCAGACCCTTCATAATTTTGAACTCACTACTTACCTTTCAATAAAAAAACAAAACAAAAACACAGTAAAACTAAAATTTTTCATATAAAAATAGAGATAATAATAAGGAAGGGAATTGAGATAAAATAAACCTAAAGTTCTGAAATGGTCAACAATTAGCCTTTTATTTAATCTTATCAATTTAACTAGCAATTCATTTAAAACATTATTTAAAATAGTTCACAAGGAAGCGGAAAGGGAGTGGGAAGTATTGGAGATGGATATGATTACTTTTTATTTTAATTACATCTGTAGTATTGTGGTTTTTTTTTTACTATATAAAATACTTTAAGTTTTTAAGGAAATTAGGAGAACGAGTGATTCAGAAAAAGATGGCAAAAAACCTAAGGTCTGAGCATAGTTTATTGGAAGTAAAGGTGGGGGAACTTTTTCTAGAATATGAAGTTATTTTCTGCCTAATTCAACAAGAATAATTGCCTTCTTAGGAAAACATTTTTGTCTGTGTTTATTGCTCCTTAGCATTCCTGTGGCCATCATGGAAAGAAGCTGTCAGATTAGAAAGCTTTATGACCCTCAGACTGACACTTAGCTGAACTTCCTTTATATTTATTTCCTAGGCTGCAATTAATTCTTCCCTTGGACTAATTTCTTCTGGAGCTCCCATTCCTCTTCTTTCATAGATGAAATGATTACATATCTCATGAAGTCCCTTATTTCAGGATTTTGAGTTTTGTGGTAAGATGCCTGTATACTGATTAATTCAAGCAGATCTAATATTATAGCAACTGAATATCACATAGTAGCAAATTTTAAATTAAAGTAAATATAATTTATCTAACTAAAACTGATCTTGAAATCTTTGAATATTTTACTATGAGGTAAAGGACTAATAATTAAAATGTATTCACCATTGTATATGAGTAAAAATATTAGAAATATATCTAAGACATAAATATTAATAATAATAATAATAATTATTATTATTATTCTCATTTTATTGAGAGTTTACCAAATGCCAGGAGCTGATATTTTAATGCCCAAGTGTCATAAACCCCAAAGACTACCAGGGAGCCGAATCCGATGCAATTGCAGAAAGCCTGTATTTATTTCGGACTAGTCCAAGCCCAGTCTCACCTACACCAACGAGGGCATGGCGAGAAAGAGAGAGAACTTAACATATCAATGGGTTTTATAGGGAGGGTGGTGCCACTACCCTGGCTGACCTGATTGGTTGGGTTAGGCCTAGGGTCCAGTTACTGGGAGCTGGCCCTGCCCCACCCTGCCCTCTCACCCTGCCCTGCCCTCTCACCCCACCCTGCCTTCTCAATATAATCCACTTACTATATATGAAGAACTCCATTCTCAAACTTTTTAAAGTGGGGGCCAGATCACGGTCCCTCAGAGAGCTGGAGGGCCGGACTATATGAACTACTAATTCCTACTGTAACACCTCGACTGCGCTCACTGCCCAAAAAACCTGGCGGGCCGGATCAGACTCCTCTGCAGGCCGCATGTGGCCCGCGGGCCGTAGTTTGAAGACCCCTGCTAACACCATGAATTAAATAGTATCTTTATATTCAATTTACAGAAGAATAAACTAAAGTACAAAAGTGTTATTTATCTTGCAGAAGGCACAAATAATAAATTGAAAAACCAGAATTTTAAACTGAAGTCACTAGGTTGCTACTATATAAATACCCATGTGGGTTACCTTGTATCTGGGTAAAAGTTTGGTTCTGACTCAGTAGGTGTGAGGTAGATCTTGAAATTTTGAGTGTCTAACAAGCCACCAGGGATTACTATTGTTGCTGTTACAATCGAGGTCCAGCTTTCCTCAATCGAGGTTCCTCAGGAGATGAAGAGCCACTGCGAAGATTGCTCATGACTATTTTCTCCATTTTCCCAAGAATGACCTATAGTTAGTATATTATAGATACATAGGAGATGTTAATTCATTCTATAGGTGAGGCAAAATAGGTTTACAGTTGTTCCTATGGAAAATAATACAATAATTAATACATAATAATACAAGAATAAACTCTATGTTTCATGTACTCACAGCTGTGTAAACCTATTTTTGCCCACCTCGTATATAAGAGGGACTTCAGGGAACCATGATAGAAAGAAACATCATTACTAATTCAATTGCAACAGATTTCTAACAGTGCTCCTAACACACAGAGTTAAAATGATAAAATAAAAGTGGAAAATTGAATAAGATGGTGGCTTTAGATTTTGATTGTATTGAATTATTACTGTTTTGGCTGGAGGGGAATATCATCATTAACCATCTATGAGTAAGTCATGGGGAAGAGAAAATTCAACTTTGATTATTTCATGCCTACAAAAACAGGAAAACTAGATTTGGTTTTCCACAAAGCATATAAACAAACAAAATAATAAGTAAAATGTACAGTATATGTATTTTCTTTGTGAATTTTCCCCTTTATTTTTTCTCTTTTTCTTTTTTATGATGGAAAACTTCAGATGTGCAAAAGTATAACAAATCCTCATGTTCTCCAAAAACTGTTGTAAGAGCTTCAACTACATTATCAAATTGAACCCTCCCCATCACAAGTGGGAAACATATTGTAATATGAAACATGAAAATAGGCAAAAAATGAATGGTTAATTTTTCAGTGTAGTGCTAAAATAGACTTTATGTTTATTGGAGTATTTGATAGCTTTTTAGTGGCAGGATTTATCTCAACCATTTTTTTCAATCTGGTAGAGAATCAAAGTTACGGTTTCTAGTCCAATTTAATATTTACTAGTTCTGTATCCGACCAAGCAATTTTATTTATCATAAATAATCTAGGTTCTCAAATGCTCTTTGAAGGAGTCACAGTAAGTTATCCATTATCTTATTAATCAAATAATTTAAGAGCATCTTTGGCACATGTTCACTTTCTATTGGTGCATGAGTCACATTATTTACCAGTAAACTTTTTAAACTTATGTTTTATCAGTTTTGGAGACCATCTTTGTGATGAAAAGGGGGTGCTGTAATAAATTGTAAATTCCTCATTGGGCAGGTCATGGTGGGTAGTCACAGTTGAGGTCCATAACATTTTTAATGAAAGGTTTTAAAGCAAGCCTTGTCCATGGGTCTTTTGCATCTAGGTTAACATACCTTTGAAATGCCAGAAGTAATAATACTCATTAAAGCAATGGTTTTCAATCTTTCTAATGCCCTGACCCTTTAATAAAGTCCCTCATGTTGTGGTGATCCCCGACCATAAAATTATTTTTGTTGCTACTTCATAACTGTAATTTTGCTACTGTTAATGAATCTTAATGTAAATATCTGTGTTTTCCGATCGTCTTAGGCTCTACAGCAGCGGTTTGCCTAAGACCATCAGAAAACACAGATATTTACATTAAGATTCATTAACAGTAACAAAATACAGTTATGAAGTAGCAACAAAAATAATTTTATGGCCAAAACCGGTTTGGCTCAGTGGTAGAGCATCCGTTTCTGAACTGAAAGGTCCCAGGTTTGATTCTGGTCAAGGGCATGTACATTGGTTGTGGGCATATCCCCAGTAAGGAGTATGCAAGGGACAGCTGGTCAATGTTTCTAGCTCTCTCTCTCTCTCTCTCTCCCTCTCTCTCTCTCTCTCTCTCTCTCTCTCTCTCTCTTTCTTCTTCTTCTTCTTCTTCTTCTTCTTCTTCTTCTTCTTCTTCTTCTTCTTCTTCTTCTCTGTAAAAAATCAATAAAATATATTTTTTTAAAAAGAAAATAATTTTATGGTTGGGGGTCACCACAACATGAGGAACTGTATTAAAGGGTCATAGCATTAGAAAGATTGAGAACTACTGCCTTAAAGTAACAACCCTTCAGAAAGCATATATTTTTTGTAATTCAATCCTTGTCTTGCTTTCTCCTACCCTCATGTAATCTGCCTAAGTTCTCTTCTTAATTTCTAATGCATAAAAAACCCTGCAAAACTTATTACCTAGAACATTTTAGAGCTTGTTTCTTGACAATTGTCATCAGTTTTGGCTTAAATAAACTCTTATAAAACTTCTCTATAAGTTTGGACATTTCTTGTGTTGACATTGATGAAGATAACCAAGTAGGGGTACCTCTAAGGTTCAAAACTGAGTGGTTAAAAATGCTGTTGTCAAGAATTGTGAAATGTGTGTTGTGGAGCAAACACAAATGAACGACCATTGGAGTCCAGACCAAATTAAATTTTTGGGAGCCTTTAATAGCCTGCCAGCGACTGCTCTGCCTTTCTTCATGCAGAGAATCCAGAGAGCAGCCCCCACACTTTGTGCAGGACCACATTTACCACATCCTGATTTTGCAAAGCAAGCAACCCAAGGCAAAACAGTTTTTCCCAAGCAATGTCAGGGTCATGCCATTGATGACCATGTTATTTACAGGGTTATCCTGTTCTTCAGAAAGCTGACAGTGATCTATGAAAGAAGGTCTACATGCTGGGAAAAGGCCATAAGTATTATTACTTCTGGCATTTCAAGGCCTGGCCTGGTGTCAGCACTGACAATTCTATCTGAGGCATAGTCCACATCCTCTCTAGAATGGGCAAGGCCAAGTCAACTAGGCGGAAGCATGCTTCAAAAATTTCTACTCTCTAACAGGTGCCAGATGTTATCATACAAGCTAACAAGTTAGTCTGCTTTAGTTTCATTGACACTGGCAGAAGATACCAGATTCCCAGTCAGATCAAAGGACTTGATTACAGCATAGCAGGCAATATCAACTTCAGATTTGCTTAGGTCTCCTTCCATCCCCACGGCCTGGGGACAATACAGAAACAGGCCCAGCTGAATCCCAGACACAGTGAGCTTGGATCACATCTGAGGAACCACAATTTTATATAGTTCTCATCTCTATATTAACTCACCGGAAACATGTCCAAACGTTGACATGAAAAGAGGTATCTAATATTTTCTTTATCCTTGGGGATAAAGAACAAATCTCATGCCTGATGTGGAATGAGGAAGACACTCTATCTCCAAAGCTATTGTATCCTGGTGTGAATCCAGAGAAAAACTGTTGCTTTTGCTGAGGAGTATGATATTCACATGGAGAACTGTTTCCCAACATGAACCTCATGAGCTATTTAGCCAAGGCAAGTTTTTGTTGGTTTGCTTGCTTTTCTTTCTTGGCTCCCAGAGAGCCATGAGAGGGTTTCAGAAAATTTCAAGAAATAATAAAAATGGAACATTGCCCCTCCCAACCCCCCTTTTATTTGTTTTATTTTTGTTTGTTTGTTTTTGTTTTGAGTCTTAACATTCTGTTAATACCTTATTCCTTATTGATGGCAGCAATGACTGGGTTTTCGCTTTAAGATCTGATCATTTGGTGATTTCTGTAGGACAAACAATTGAGGATAATTTTCTGTTGAGTAAGAGATGACAAAGAATCCAGTTCATTAGTCTTTATGTTTGATTGCTTATGAAATTAGATGAATGAATTATTTTATAATCCCTAGGAAAGAAAACAGCCCTTGAGAAATGAACAGTTATTGCATTTCAGCATAATCTGTATGTAATATTGTAAACTAAAAATATAAGCTATGTGTCTGTGACTCTGCATGTTTGTACTTGAGAAAAGATTTGCTTTTTTTGTGTGTGAATGTGAAATACTTTTCTACTTAAAGAAAAGGAGCTTTGTTTTTATTTATTTATGAATATTATCTAGGGGTCCAGTGCACAAATCTGTGCACCTTGAAAGGAACTGTGGGCCTCAAGGCTGTGGAGGGCACAGGGACAGGTCTCTCTAATCCTTTATCCCCCCCACCCCCAGACCCTCCTGCCCCGAACCCCCTGTCTGCTGGCAGGCCTGGTCCTGCCCCCACCGCTCCTATGGGCTAACAGCATCGACCCCCGCTCACACCTGCTAACAGTATGGAGCGATTTGGGCCGGCACCAGCAGCAAGTGCGAGCAGGACTGGAGCCATCAGAGGGTGTAAGCAGCGGGGGCAGAGAAGCCCTCAGAGATGATCAGGGCCAGCAGCTACCACTCAAACCTGCTGATGGCACCAACCATCTGGGACTGGCCCCTGGTGCAAGCAGTGGGTATGAGCAGCAGCTCTGGTGCCCGCAGCAGGTGTGAGTGGGGCTGGCACCAGCAGGTGTGAGTGGGGCTGGCACCAGCAGAAGGTGCCTGCAACAGGTGTGAGAGGGGCTGGCACCTGACAGGACTGTGGGAGCAAAGGATTTTTAGTAACCACCAGAGGCTCGCCCTGATGACTGC
The DNA here is from genome assembly GCF_964339955.1 of Pipistrellus hanaki. Classification (NCBI taxonomy): domain Eukaryota; kingdom Metazoa; phylum Chordata; class Mammalia; order Chiroptera; family Vespertilionidae; genus Pipistrellus; species Pipistrellus hanaki. The sequence goes on along the minus strand of NC_140505.1, from coordinate 60,738,742 downwards.
AACTGACACCCACTATGGTCTGGGTCCCCCACTCACCTGTTCCACCATCCCACCATGGCCAATGCCTGCCATGTTCTGAGCTCTGCCACCTGCTTCCAACACGCACCATGCTTGACACATAACCCTGGTTGTCAGATCACGTCATAGCAACCAGTTGTTTGTTCTGCTGTTGGATATTCGGTATATTTACATATTCAGGATATATATATATATATATATATATATATATATATATATATATATATATATATATTAGAGGCCTGGTGCACAAAATTCATGCATGGGGTAGGGGAGTTGTCCTTTAGCCTAGCCTGCATCCTATCCAACCTGGAACCCCTCGAGGGATGTCCAACTACCCATTTAGGCCCAATCCCAGTGGGTAGTTGGACATCCCTCTCACAATCCAAGACTGCTGGTTCCCAACTGCTCACTTTCCTGCCTGCCTGGTCCCCCACAACTGGCCTCCCTTGCAGGACTGGTCCCTCCCAACTGCCCTCCCCTGCTGGCTATCTTGTGGCAGCCATCTTGTGTTCACGTGGGTGCAGGATCTTTGACCATATAGCATCAGCCATCTTGTGTGTTGGAGAGATGGTCAATTTGCATATTACATCTTTATTATATAGGATAGATAAGTGTGTAAGTAAAATATTCCCAAATTCTCATAGAATAAAGAAATCAAATCTCAGTGGTTTAAATGTATAGGATTTTAAGAAAAAAACAATCTTTACAGAAATTACTAGCTTAGAAACATTTCCAGAATCTATATTCATAGTTAAGGTAACTCTTTAGCTTAGTGTAATAATTTTGTGTGTTTTCTAATTTAAATAGCTACATGTCTTTTTCTTGAGGCTAATACACATGCACATTTTATTTATTATTTTTTTTCATTTTTTATTTATGTTTGTTTTAAATGAAGAGACTAATTATAATATATTCATTTAAAGTTTACAATAAAAATTTTTATATCACTATTTTTTCTCAGCTTAAACTATTTTCAAGATTCTTAGGTAGCTTAAAATTTTGGTTTATTAAATTGAGTTAATTAATAATAATGTTGGTTATTTGAATACTTTCTTAACAAATGAATAATAAAATTGATTATAAAGCACAGATTTAAATTTACATATTATCTTATTTGTACATACTATGGAGTGGTTTCTCTTTTAGTCATGTTAGTGAGTCTGTTCATTTTTTCTGTATTTAAAAAGAGGTAAAGGAATTACATGTGGCTATAGAAATTTGTGTTCAAGTATGTTCTTAAGCTTTGCTAATCTTTTAAAACATTTGATTATTATACAGTTTTGAGCTTTCCATCTCCCACCTTTTCTGTGAATTAGAAGTTAGCTATTTTATTTAAAAGTTCTATGGGTAGTGTAGAACATACTTAGAGCAATAGTGACAGAGAAACAGAACCATAATGAAGATAATGGGATGTATTTTATTTTATTTTTTTAGGGTAGAGTAAATAGTTTTGTCTGAAAGTGTAGAAATAGGTTGTTTCAGAATATGAAAAAAAATATGAAAGACCAAACTTGAGGGAGTATAGCTCTGATAGGCAATTAGACAGACATGAGCAGAGCAAGGACGATGGGCCAGGTACAGAAGGTCACCAGGGCAGAGAGCCTCAGGTACCCAGCAAAGGACAACTATAGGGTGGAACTTCACCCCCAGGGTGACCTTTCCTCCCCTAGCATATCGCTAGTCATGTGGTTTGGAACCCCTTGATCTCTAGGCCTCTGTTGTATTTCAGCTCCACACTCAGAAAAGCAACAAAACCAGGCAGGGCTGACCTCAGGACCAGCTGCAATGAATAATAACCCCCTGACCCTCTGCCCTGACTCTGCTGGCTGATTAATGAGTGAAGGCTATAATTCTGAAAGGACACATATTGAAAGCTGCAGGATATTCTGTTGAGATCTTCCTCTGGGACAACCCCTAACATCTCCACCTTTAAAACCCTTAGGATGGTGGTCCCAGTGCTGCTTTCCCTTCTGGGAGTGTGCACAGGTCTTTTCCTTTCCCTTCCTCTTCTCTCCTCCCCATCCCCCCATTAACTTCCTCACATCCAAGCTCCAAGGTCCCTTTCTTTACCTCCATAACTGTTTTCTTAAACCCATTTCTTCTATAAATTACTTTTTCTACCTCTGTGATTTTCCAATTAAGTGTTCTTTTATTGTTGAGTCTTGGCTCTTAATTCTTTCCTAGCCAGAACTCAAGTGCAGAGGTGGCTGAACCCAGGTCCAGTCTGAGCCACCACTCTAACCCCTGGTGCCTTTCCAAGCGCCTTACAACATAGTAAGTTATCAAAAGGTAAGTGGAGAGTGAATATTATTTGCCTTACTCCATAATACTTATATTAGTGTTCTATTACTGCTTAACAATTTACCATAAGCTTAGTGGCTTAAAGCACTCCAAATTTATTTTCTTACAATATTGGAAGCCAGAAGTCCAAATTAGGTCTCCCTGGCTTAAAGATGTCAGTAGGGCAGCCTGCCTACTGGGGGCTCTGGGGAGATTTCTGTTAACTTGTAGTAGATTCTAAATGCTACAGCCATTCCTTGGCTCCTTGCAGTCAGCAATCACATCACTCTGACCTCTCCTGCTACAGTCATATCTCCACATCCTGGAAAGTCACTGTGTCAGGTATAATTAGAGCATTCATCGTGTTGTAGCATAGTAAGGAGCTAGGAAAATTCCAGAACGAGTTGAAGAGGGAAACTGAGACAGATAGTAAAACAGAAATTTGTAGCCACCTAGTAAATATAATCTTCCCTAAACCAAGAATAAATGGTTTGCATTTCTCCCCTCCAACCAGAGAGCAAATAGCTTAAATCACCCTACACAGGAAGACAGCTGACTGAAACAAAATTAGTGTCATTTGCTAACCATACTCAAGGACATACAAATTAAGAGAATAAACCTCATTTTGGTACATCAGCATAAAGCAGATGAATATTCCATTGATCCTCCCTTAAGACCCCCCAAACACCCAGCCTGTAAAACCCCTGAAAATAAAGGTCCCAGTGTGTTCTCCCTCCAGGGAGCATGACTGTCCTTCCCTTCCCCTCCTTCCCCAACAGGCACATACCCAAAACCTCTAAGGGACCCCATGGGACTTACAACCAGGGGAGCAATGGGCAGTGGCAGCTCATCCTGCGTTAATGCTTTGGATCTGTCTCCAAGGCCTCCTTGTCCCTTTTTCTCTTACTTCCCAGTGAGCCAAAGCAGCCCAGCCTAGGCTCTCCTGTTGCTTCCTCAATGCCCTTTCTTGTTTCACTGTCCTAAGTACATTTTTTGCTGAGGTCAGTAAATTCTTGCTTGCATAGTATTCCATCCTGTAAATGTACCACAGGTTTTTATTGTTGTTGTTTTTTGTTTTGTTTTGTTTTTTGTTTGTTTGTTTTTATTAACTCATCAACTGATGGGTACTTGGCCTGTAAAAAAAAAAAAAAAGATTTCTTACCATTTAAAAGAGCTTGGAAGGACCTGGAAAGTATTATGCTAATTGAAATAAGCCAGTCAGAGAAAGACAAATATCACATGATCTCACTTATAGAATCTAAGGAACAAAATAAACTGAAGAATAACCCAGACACACTGAAGCATGCAATAGATGGAAGTATTTCAGAGGGAAAAAGGGGCTTCAGGGTTGGGGGGGGATGAAGGGGAAGAGATTAACCAAAGAATTTACATGCATATATGCATAATCCATGGACACACAACAATGAAGGTTTTGGGAGGGGGCAGGAGTAGGGTGAAGAGGGTCAAAGAGGGGGATTAAAAAGGGGACATCTGTAATATTTCCAACAATAATAATACATTTATAAAATAAGTAAATTACTGCTTCCTCTTCTATACTTTGTCTTTTGATTGAAATCTTTTCTTCAAAAAGACAAGAACCAAGGTCTCCTTGATTCATGGAAACAATGGGGTTCATCATATGTGTTGTTCCTTGATTGGGGATCAATGCCTTGAGCTGCCAATTGTTAGTGTCCTAAAGCTATTTTGGGGGAAATTCTGTACTTTTGAGTATTTCATGAGGGAGGGTAAAGCCAGGCCCTGGTTTTCTGTCTTGTTCAGAAGTGAAACTCAAAATTCTGTTGGCATTATTTTAATCTTTATATTACATGTTATATGAAGAAGCTTTTTCTTTTTAAGTTATCTCTAATTCACAACTTAGTAGATTATGCTTTTTATTTATTATTATTATTTTTTAAATATATTTTATTGATTAAAAAAATTTTTTTTTTTGAGAGGAACAGAGAGTTAGAAACACCTATGAAAGAGAATCATCCATCAGCTGCCTCTTTCACACCCCCTCCTGGGGATGTTCCCTCAACCAAGGTACATGCCCTTGACCTGAATTGAACCTGGGACCTTTCAGTGCGCAGGCCAACGCTCTATCCACTGAGCCAAACCAGTTTCAGCAATAGATTATGCTTTTTTTATATTAAATTATTATCTGTGTACATATTTTAACATTACCCCCCCCTCCCACACATATCCTCCCTCCCCAGAGTTTTGTGTCCATTGGTTGTACTTATATGCAGATAAATATCACATAATTTCACTCACTTGTGGAATATAATAAACAACATAAAATGATGAACAAAAATATCCAGAGACAGAAGTATGGACCAGACCGTCAAACCTCAGAGGGAAGATAGGGGAGGGTGGGGTAAGGGGGAGAGATCAACCAAAGGACTTGTATGCATGCATATGAGCCTAACTGATGGACACAGGCACCAGGGGGGCAAAAGCATTAGTAGGGGAGGGTAAGGGGGGCAATGGGGAGATAAGGTCACTATGTAATACCTTAATCAATTAATCAACCAATCAATAAAAAGAAACAAACAGCAGATGAAACTCTTATCAGTAATCCCATTAAAAGTTTAAAAAATGAAATGAACCATTCTAAATTAATATCTGATTTTCACTATCTGCTCAAAAATCAAACAAAAATATTTTTTTCTGAGTCTTTCTATTTATAATAGTACTTATTTGCACAGATACAGTATGACTCTATCCTCTGTCTTACTAGGATATAATTGGGCAAAATCAATAGTGTAACCCAAGCTATACTTGGAGTGACATATTTGAGAAAAATCTCATTTGATCAGGTCTTAGAAATTCATATTAAGGTATAGGAATAGACAAAATATTTGAAGCAAATTTCTGTAATATCTTCTCAAGAAACCCGACTTTCTTCTGAATTATGAAGACTTAGTCTTGCAGTTTTAGAATTCAAATTTATAAATTAAAAAGAATAGACATTATTTTTTTATTAAAATGTTTACTATCTAGTAATCTAGTGATTTTAAAAAATCATAGAGAATATCAATTCAAGGGAAATTTACCTCAAATTGTACATTAACAGTTAAAATGTTATGGATAGTGTGTCTTGGAGTTGGCTCCTCATCCTCAGGAAAGAAAAAAAAGGAATTTTGAGTCAATCTATGATTCACTGTATACACAAAAAAGTTAAAATTCATGGCTTATTAAGTTAAGGAAAACATTTGTGTAATGTATACAAATAATTGGGCCAAACCTAATATAACAGATTTTATTTTATTTTATTTTATTTTATTTTATTTTATTTATTTTATTTTATCAAGAAGAATCTTTGCAGATTCTGATCACAGCAGGGAAAAATGTCATAACAAACTACTCACAATTTGGATATAGGTTAGAGATTGCTGAGTATCCTGTTAGTGCAGTGCTGGGTTCAATTACTGGTGATATTCAACCCTTGAGAGGCATCAGTAAACTTGTAGAATTTTTCCTGGTAGAGATGTAAATAATTTATCCCCGTGTAGAAGAGATAACCCTAAATATTATGGTTTACGGATTTGTTGAACATTAGTCAGTTTTGCATTTTGCCCAGCAGTCTATCAAATTTCATATCCACCTCTGTATCTATTTTCATATGTATACTCATGTGCTTTATAAAGTGTTCATACCATATTATTATTTTTTATATTTTTTATTGATTTCAGAGAGGAAGAGAGGGGAGAGAGAGAGATAGAAACATCAATGATGAAATATAATCATCAGGAATCCAACTTTGACCTCCTAGTTCATAGGTTGACACTTAACCACTGAGCCACACCAGCTGGGCACTGCTTCCGTTATTAAATAGTGAGTTAGATATCAACTTTAACACATGTTCATTTTATATTTGTAAGTATGAGATTCAGTTATGCTTTATAACCTTTTGAAAATTACACCTTAACAAATTATATTAGGAAGTTTCTATTATTACTCTGATCTAAAGATGAATATATTGATGTATTATTAAGCTTTTTAACTACTTTAAGATTATATATTTAGGATTAGATGGAGTAGGATTTGAATATAGGAATCTGGATTCATAGGATATATTCCTCTGTGTATGTGTATGTGTGTGTGTGTGTGCCTGTGTGTGTTTATGTGTTTTTTAAAATCTTTTTGTTTGCTTCACCTTTTTAATCCAGGGTTCTATATGAATCATGTCCCCTTAAAAATCAATCCCATTTCATAATACCACCCTTGGGGGGGAGGGGGGAATGGGATTAAAAATTTTTTGAAAATTTTTCTTCCATCCAGATGATTAGAATATTCTATATTCTCAGTAGAATGTTTTGAGCTTAGCTTTTTTAATTTTAGTCTTATCAATGCTTACATTTTAATATTCATTAATCTAATTATAGTCTGAGTTGGAGCTTCACCAATGAGTGTTTGTACCAAGGTTCAGAAATTCCTTTTTTGTTGTTGTTAATGTTCACCCACGGATATTTTTCCATTGATTTTCAGAAAGATTGGAAGGATGGAGGAGAGAGAAACACTCATGTAAGAGATACACATTGATTGGTTACCAAGGCCAGAATAAAGCCTGAAACCAAGTCACGTGCTCTTTTCCAGAATTGAATCTGGGACTCTAGTCCACGGGCTGATGCTCTTTCCACCAGTTAAGGCTGAGCTTAGCCTCTAATGTGATTCTGAAAGCTATTTGCAAGATAAATTGTAAGAGCATAAATCTGATTTGATGTCAGTCTGGTACTTGACTTCACATAACACTCTTTTATATCTTTGACTACAAAGTCCTCTTCAAAAATATATTTGGGATTAAGCACATCTTTCTGCTGCAATCAACAGGATTTGAGTATTTTTACTATCTTAGATCAGCATGTATCTGACATAGATAATCAATATTAACTATACCAAACATAAATTTTCATATTTGGCAATACATTGAGTGAATAATTAACATTTAATTATTAAATAAATCATCAAGATAATTTATGCCATAAAATCATCATGATAGTCCCATGAAAATATTGCAATATATTTAAAATCAGACATTATTCACTTTTAAGGGAAAACTCTATTAATTAATAACAAATTCCCTTTAATAAAATTAATGTTTATTAGGATATTTCTGTGTTGTATTTTTTATTAAGCTTAGCATATAACACTGATATTTAAACCTACCTTCAATAACAAAGCTATATAAAATTGAAATAAATATACATACACATTCTTTTTTATTTACTGTCCTATACATGCGAATACAATTGAGTCCATAATTTAACATTTATTAAAAAATAAAAGCACATACAAAAAATTCAAATTGCCTTCTGTTCTAGATGAATTGGAGGAATTTTGCAACTCTGACAGCCCACATTGCCAAAACAGTAAACGCACATTACATTGATTTGCTGAATGTACTCTGAAGTAACAGTAACGTCTGAATGGCCTCTGCAGTGCTTCTTCATATTTGAAGTGAATGGGGTATAGACTGTTCTTGTACTACATCACAAGAATTAGTTTCTTGGGATTAGCATAATGCAATTCTCTGAATCCTCCTTTCCACTTTACTGTTTCTATGTGCCTGTTAGTTTATAGGAAAGCACTATCACTCACTCCAATTCATTAAAGAAATGCCTAAGCAGCATAGCTCTGTATAATTTTGAGCATCGTTTTAAAAATTGTGCATGATAAAACTGGATCTGTGCAATTTTTTATTCAGCGTTAACACTTTTCATTGAGACATATACTGGATTTATTTCAGGGCTGATTATGCTAAAATATGATCAAACTCCAATAAAAGCGTGTAAAAGAAGCTACACTTTTTATTCAATAGATTCATTTTGATATGAATATTGTTTGTTATGGGCTAACAGGGAAGATGTTGTGCTATTTCTATTATGGAAAAATTATAGCCAACTGATACCTAGCATTTCATCACAAAATATAGCTCAAATGACAAAAAATGGTGCCAACAAGGGTACACACCATGCCTTGCCTTAATATTTTGATTAATTGTAGACATTGATGACCTAAAATTCAATGTAGTCTTTGAAGTATTCAGGACATCACTCTTCATTGGTCAATTATCTGGATCAACTTGAAACATTCACAGTATGATACTGAGTTTATAATTTTTTTAATTATAGTTCATAATATTATATTAGTTTTAGGTGTACAAAATAGATTATATACCTTACAAGGTGATAACCCCAATAAGTCTAGTACCCAACTGAAATGACACCTAGTTATGACAATACTAGAGGACCGGTGCATGAAAATTCATACACTGGAGGGGGGTGGAGGGGTCCTTTAGCCCACTTGCCCCCTCTCACAGTCCAGAAGCCTTCAGGGGTGGGAGGTGACCTGGTGATCAGGAAGGCAACACCCACATCACACCTCTGCTGCTGCCACTGTCAGCAGCACAAACCTCGGCTGGCCCTGGTTACCTGAGCCTCGGGAGGTCCTGGGCAGCTGGGCAGCTGCCATCAAGGCTTCCCTTTACCTCAGGCAGGCCCTGAGCAGCTGGGGAGCTGGGGGAATTAGGGAACTCCAGAGGGGACTGGGCGCCACCATCTTGTGACTGTGGGTGCTGCCATATTTGAGGGTGTGACAGTCAATTAGCATACTCCTTCCTTATTGGTTGTGGTCAGCACCATATTTAAGGGTGGGACAGTCAATTAGCATATTCCCTCTTCATTATTTAGAATTATTGACTATATTCTCTATGCTGTACTTTACATCCCTATGACTATTTTTATAACAGGCAATTTGTTTACAGAGTTTATCTTTGATCATGTATTTGTCATTAAATTAACTTTATTGACTCCCATGTTTTCCATACCTAATCTAATTTTGCCTAAAGCTATCTAAGTCTTATCTTAAAACAGTAGAAATTCAATATAATAAAAGGCTAATATGCAAATTGTCCCCACCTGTGGGGTTCAATGAACCAGAGTTAGATATGCACTGACCATAAGGAGGAAGTGTGGAACATGGCAGGTGTTGGTGACCCAGCACTGGCGGTGGGCGGCAGTGGAGATTCTGCCAGTTCCAATGAGCCACGAGAGTGGGATTGCAGCAGAATGATAGAGCAGGTGAGCAGGCAGTGCCAGGCCAGGTGTGAGCCAGGGCCCCAATTGCCCTGCCAGTTGGCCCAAAGATGGTGACTGGTGGCGATGGTGGGGGTCAGGCCAGTGAATAGGCAGCACCAGGTCAAGGTAGGTGTGAGCAGGGGTCCTCATCACCCCATCAGTTGCTTCACAGATCAGCCCTGATCGCCAGCCAGGCCTAGGGACCCTACCTGTGCACGAATGTTGTGCACTGGGCCTCAAATATTTATATATCTGTGTCTGAAACTACACAAATTTTCAGATAAAGGGGCCTTTAAGTTCATTTGTTAGATTACCAGTGGATTCATGCTAGCTACTTCAAAAATAATAAATAATTAGTCCTGACCAGTGTGGCTCAGTGATAGAGCATTGGCCCCTGTACTAAAGGGTTGATGATTCAAGGTCAAGGGCATGTACCTAGGTTGCAAATTTGATCCCGTGCTTTGTCTGATCACATGCTGGAAATGACCAATCCATCTGTCTCTCTCACTTTGATGTTTCTCTCCCTCCCTTTCTCTCTCTCTTGCTCTCTTTCTCTCTCTTCTTTCCCCTCTTCCTCTCCCTCTCTTCCACTCTTTCTCTAAAACCAATTGGGAAAATATCCTCAGTGAGGATAAACAACAAAACAGTAGTAGAAAATTTGAAAAAAAAAAATCTATGAATTAGGTTCAAAATAGGGTAATGTTACTTGCTAGCTTTTTGTTCCTATGTGTGTGTGTGTGTGTGTGTGTGTGTGTGTGTGTATATTTATTACTGACCCAAAGATGACTTGATTTTGTCCCTTTTTATCTCTAATTTCAGATATTTTGTCTGCACTTGTTATTTCTTTCAGGATGTGCTTACTTTGAGTGACTAATCTCAACCTTAGTTTACCAGTGTCACAGGTTGATTATGCATGTGTCTGTCTTTGTGTTAGGTAGAAACATGTATTATGTGCACTATGTGAAAAACAACTGGTCCTTATCTATACTAATAAAAGGGTAATATGCTAATTAGACCTGTAAGACTGGACAACTTCCAAATATCATTTCGGACATCTTTCCTGACAAAGCCAGAGGTGTGGCCAGCCTGCAAACTGCCAGTGGCCGCTCATCCAGGCCAGCCACACCCCCCAGTGGGGAACCCCATCCCTATTGGGGCAGGCCAGCTGGCACCCACTGTGCATCAAGCCTCTATCTTATATAATAAAAGGGTTATATGCAAATTGACCCTAACGGCAGAATGACCAAAACAACTGCTGTACCAGTCACAGTGAGGCGCGCTGACCACCTCTTGGTTCTGTTCCCCGGCCGGCAGGTTTTGATCACATGATGGCCACCCATGGCAAGGGTGGGCCTGGCAAGTGAACGGGAACAGCTGACGTCTCTGTCTCTTCCCCTGGTCATCAGGCACCAAGCACCCGATGGCAAATGGGAAACCGGGGATGGGTGGTGGTAGGGAGTGGGGCCAGCTCTGGGCAGCTGGGAAAGATGGTCCTGATTGCAAGCCAGGCCTAGGGACCATACGTGTGCACAAATTTTGTGTGCCGGGACTTTAGTGTTTAATAACCTTACTATCTAGAATTGAAAGTGTTTATGTATATTTTATAGGTGATATAAATACACAAACACAATTGCAAATAATACAACTACAAAATATTATAACATGCGTGATAAATTAATCTATTCTAAAATTCATTAACAAATATTCTATTGCAGGCTTTGTTCTCAGCACAAGAGCTCAGAAGATGAACAATTGTGAAATCACTGAAGAGGCATCTGCTCTGAATTAAAGAGATGAATAGAGATATTATTTGGTAACTGGCATATAAATTTACTTCAGGAGATAAAGTAGGATTTTTCCAAAAACCCAAATGGTAAGAGCAAGGTTCTAGCAAGCAGATGAAGAGATATAGGAAAGACAAAAAGAAAAATGATACTCACCTGGATTTTAATGAATTACAGGGATGATCAGTAAGTGTTGTAAACTAATGGTGTCCTTATTGAGAGAGCAGTGCTTTAAAATGAGCACTAGAAAGTCAGGGGGTTTTGATCAGTGCTTTCTGACCTTTTAGCACATGAATAACAGGATAGAGATTGAAACCATCAACAGAAAAAAAAAAAGAGTACAATGGAAAAGAACCTCACAGGGCTACACATCACAAAATTCTAACAGCAGGTCATAGTGGGTAGTCTGTCCCAGGCCTATCACTTCTTCAGTGAAAGGGTTCAAGTAATCCCTGTCCATTCCTGTGCATGGAGGTTAACATGCCTTTGAAAAACAAGAAACAATACCCCTCGAAGGGGGCATTCACTCTCAAGAGCACATAATCCCGTTAACTGTTTTGTAATCTAATCCATGGCTTGCTTTCCCAATCTTCCTTACAGCTCCTCCTTAATTTCAAATTAAAAGAAGCAGCAAAACTGTTATTCTTGTGAGCATTGAAATCTTGCTTCCCCACATTGTCTTCAGTTTGGCTCCAAAAAAACTCTAACAGGTTTGTACATTTCTTACATCAACACTTTGTCATTTGTAAAAAGCATCTAAACCTGTAGAAAAATTGTACAAGTTTATTTGAGCCAAACTGACAACATATACCAGGGAGCCAGATCTCAAATGCTCCTGAGAATAACAGTTTTGCAGTTTCTTTTATGTATTTGAAATGAAAGAGGGAATTTAAGGAAAATTGCATGGAAGTGGAAGAAGCAAGTGGGATTGGGTTGCAAAATATTTAACAAGATTAAGTGCTCTCTTGACAGTTAATATCTCCTTCCAGGGATATTATGTCTGGTATTTTAAAGGTGTATTAACCTAGATGCACAAGAATGCACAGGGTTGGCGTAAAACCTTTTATTAAAGAAGTTATAGGCCTGGGGCGTGACTACCTATATGACCTGCCCAGTTAGAAATTTATGATCAGTAATCCTGTGAGGTTACTTCCTATTAACTCCTTTTTTCATCCACAAAATCATTATTGTATTATGTCTCCATAATGCATAACCAATAATATGGTATGCATTAGGTATGTATGCAAATAGTATGCACTAAATAATATAAACATAAATAGTACATAGTTCTGATACATCAATTTTTTAATTACTAGATAAAAAATGAAAAAAATTATTTAACAAATAGATTAACCTCTCCAATTTTATATCAAAAAGTTAAAATTCAATTCTATATTTATAGATTTTATTTTTTTCTATCATGGGTATACATAATGATAAAATATAAACTTACATGGGCAAATATTTGAGGTAAATTTTTAATTTCTAAAGATATTTCTGAAACATCACTGGAAATTTAGAAGTTTTGTCACACTCATTCAGTTTTTGCTCTGCATTATGTGTATGGAGGCGATGTATTACACCTGGAATTTAAAAATGAATTACTCGCCGGGACCGGTTTGGCTCAGTGGCCTGCGGACTGAAAGGTCCCAGGTTCGATTCCGGGCAAGGGCATGTACCTTGGTTGCGGACACATCCCCAGTAGGGGGTGTGCAAGAGGCAGCTGATCGATGATTCTCTCTCATCGATGTTTCTAACTCTCTATCCCTCTCTCTTCCTCTCTGTGAAAAATCAATAAAATATATTTTTTAAAAAAAATAAAAATGAATTACTCCAGACACCTGCCTTGGAGGAGCAGACACAATGGTGAGAGAGAGAGAGAGAGAGAGAGAGAGAGAGAGAGAGAGAAATGTGTGTAAGCCAGTAATTATAATGCAGGGAGAGCAAGGATTTGAAGGCAGTGAACTGGAGACACATTTACATTAGGAAAATTAAAAGTTCAATCTAGATCACAGGTTATTGTCTTGCTAAGACTGAGACTCCTAATCTGTACAATGGGGATGATAGAAAATAGGGGGACACCTACTAGAGTGTGGCCCTGATTAGTACAATGTGATAAATATCCTCCAGGAACACAAAAATAAAGGGCCATAGGGACAAAGAGGAGGACCCAATTGCTTTTGTCTGAGAAGGCTTACTAAATACATTTTATTAATCTGGACCTTGAAGGTTCAGATGGAAATAAAATTCCACACTTCAGAAAACGGAGAAAAAGCAACAAATGAACAATTTTGTAAAAGCATTTGTGAGACTCAAAAATATTCAGGTTCTTGGCTATACGGACCCGTAGAGACTGTGGAAAGTGGGCTGAACCAGGATAAAAAGAGTCTGTTATACTGTTTGGATTTATTATGTATTGAACACAGAATTCACTGTATATTTTCAAACAAATTGAATGCTTAGAAATAGAACTTTAATGGATTGGAGATAGATAGATTGGAGTGGGGAAAAATTGAAATCTGATACACACGTCAGGCATTACACTACAATTGTCTGTGCAAGAGATAGTTAAAACCTAGACTAAGTCAGTACAAATAAAAATCAAGAAACAAAGGGAGCAGTCTGGTTCTTGGCAATTAAGCATAAGGAAGAAATATTTTCTAGGTATAAATGGAAATAGTTCAGCTATTTGTTTTAAGATACTCTTGAAATATCCTAAGTTTCTGAGAGACTGAATATACAAAAGAACAATGGAGCTCTAACCCATAACTTCTGCAACAACCAGACCAGAAGAGTTAATGACTTGCAGCTTCCCTAATTCTCCCCTGACTTCCGACTCAGGACCATCTCGAGAAAGGCAAACAGGTTCTCCAAAGCAATCCCTAGAAAGTCCACTTCTAGTTATCCTACCCCCAGCTTCTCCATGCAAAAAACTTCAAGCAGGATATTTGAAACATTCCTTTTTCTCCCCACTATAATTTTTTCCCCTTTTCGGATATGAAACTCAAGTGAAAATTTAACATTTAATTTGTTTTTATAAAAGAAACAAGCAAATATGCATTCTAACATAATTTTAAAAATATATTTTATTGATTTTTTACAGAGAGGAAGAGAGAAGGGATAGAGAGTTAGAAACATCGATGAGAGAGAATCATCGATCAGCTGCCTCTTGCACGCCCCCTACAGGGGATGTGCCCACAACCAAGGTACATGCTCTTCGACGCTCTATCCATTGAGCCAAACCGGTTTCGGCCATTCTAACATAATTAATGACATTATTTCAACCTACAAATCTATAATGTATAAAGATTGATAGGATATGATAAACAGTTTTAAACTGTTATATAACATCTAAGGGGACATTTTCTTTTTTGAGATAGATAATTTGGCATTAGGAGTTTTTGCTTCAGGTGTTTTTGTTTTGTTAGAAGAGAGCTTGGGTTTAATGCTTTTAACATTCTAACACTCTTTGTTTTCATCAAAAATGAAACATTTATTAAATTCAGGCATGTGTAAACTTTTAGTAATGCTAATAAGAATCTGAAAAGGAAAGTCACCTTTAAATAACAAAAAAACTTTCCTTTTTTTATAGCCCAAACCTGGATCTGTTTATGCATTCATGGTGAGTATTTAGTGTTGTAAAGTAAAAAAGCTTACTGGTGATTCAGTTTCTCCTCTCATCTTATTGATTGTGGAGAAAACTTAAAATGACTACCAGGCTGCCAAAAATTTTTTTATTGTTAACTATAATTTGTTAGCATAATAAAACATGAATATGGCAAGCTCTAATTTCCAGAATAAGCATAAAAGATGATGGAATACAAAAAGACAACTAAATGGAAGGATATACGCCCTGATAATTAGAGAAAACACTGGGCTTAAAATGCATTCACTTCAGAATGAAAATAAAAAGTTACACTGTTTCAGTTTCAAAGGGACTGATTTTAGTGGAACATAGTATATCATAAAACAACCTTGAGATGTACTCCTTATGTCATTCTAAAGTGTCTGATGCATGCTCTAGTCAAAATAACAACGATCTATAGATATCGCTACAGATCATTTACCCTGTTAAAGAGTTTGATCTCCTTCAAGAGTTTCATATATCACTCTTATTAACACCTATTTTATTCTATCAGTCTCCTTGTGCCTAATCAGAGGTGTGATGTGGGGAGAAAAAAAACAACCATAAGCAGCGATAATAAAACTTGCTTTGTGTGAGCTAACCATGTTGAAATAACAAATACAATTTCCCTCTGTCTAAAGCATTTTTAACTAAGCAAGCATCACATTTGTCACCATATTTTTGTGTTTACAAAATATACTTTTTGGTTTTTTTTAAATGTGTTTTTATTTGTTTTCAGAGAGAGTGAGAACCATCTATGTAAGAAAGAAACTTTGATCCACTGCCTCCCTCATATACCTGGTCTGAGAATCGAGCCTGCAATCTGGGCATGTGCCCTGACCCTGAATCAAACCAGCAACCTTTCAGTGCATGGAACAACACTCAACCAACTGAGCCATACCAGCCAAGGCCAAAATATATTCTTTTTTAAAAATTATTTTTATTGATTTCAGAGAGGAAGGGAGAGGTGAGAGAGAATCATTGATTGGCTGCCTCCTGCACACCCCCAACTGACGATGGAGAGAGAAACTTTGGCATGTGCCATGACTGGGAATCAAACCAGGACCTTCTGGTTCTTAGGTTGATGCTCAACTACTGATCCATGCCAACTGGCAAAAAAAACACACACATATTATTTTTTATGTTGACTTTCTTTTTCAAATGTTACCATATCATTTTCAAGTAAACTTCAGCTTTATAGTCGATGGTGATGATTCTGAAATTAGTATCATATTTGGAAGTGGAAAAAAACACACCAAAATACCGGTTTCGGTGATAGGTCTTATATGATCTCTAAAAATGTTTGAAGATCAAGTTGTATTTGAATGATCAATTTGAGAGTCCTTTTATGCACCATCCTCTCTACAACTCACTTATTAATAATGACATATTATGTCAATAGTAAATAATTGATCCAAGGATAATTATATATGAACCACACACTTCTATGGAGACAGGACATTTTTTATTTTTAAAATTTTTTCCTGCATGTTAGATCTCTGGAAAATATTTCCTTGTACTTACAAGTGAAGAATAGCTCTCAAATATGAAATCCACAAAGTCAGGTAATTTCTTGTATGATATTTTCACATAGTTGGTTTTTATTAAAGTTTGTGTTTATAAAGAGATTTAAAGCAGAAAATGTAGATACAGAACCTTTAGGGAAGTACATGAAGATTCATTATGCATGAATAATCCCAGAAATAATCAATGCAATATTTAAACCCATTTTTATAACTCAGACCAGAAAACTTAAATAATTTCCTCAACCTGAAATAGCCAACGGGTGAAAGAGACAGGATTTAAGAGCAGAACAAATTCTTTTTAGCCATTTTATGAAAGTTTTGTGTGTCCAGTATTCTGAAATCAAACTACTGTTTCATGAGAAAATGTGTTTTGAATTCTGAGCACTCAATATGGAAATATTTTTTGGTTACAATCCATAGATATGACATGGTATATGCTCTGATTAAAAGATGGATCCAGTATAAAATGTTTAATATGGGAAATCAAATAACCCTGAAAATTACATCATTTGTGAGTGAGTCATCAGCAGGTATGTTTCACAGGGAATGGGTTTTAAACCTTTGAGCTATAACTTGTTTTATGACAAGTTGTTAATACTGGAAGCACATCAGAGACAATATGATGTTATTATAAATAAAATCTTGGCAGAGCCTCAGCATTCAAATTTCCTGTTCTGAAGTCAGTGAGAGATATTTTTCTTTAATGTGTTTAAAGATAAAGAAGACTACAGAGCCACTGATACAGAAAGTAAAAGAATGTTAAAACAGGGAATAGGGATGATGCCTGGTGAGAAAGGGAAAAATCTAATGTAGTCTGTTTTGCAACAATATCTTTTGACTATAATTTGCAATTTCACCCAAGTTAAATTTGTTCTTACAAATATTTAGTTTGGCTACAGAATTATATCTCAAATCTTACCATAAACAGCACAAATGCAAGTTTAAGGCACATATTTTTAAAACATATGTACTGCTTATTTTCTGAGACTAATTTAAATAAAACATTTTTTTTTTTTTCATATTAAACTAGAGTCCCAGTGCACAAAATTCATTCATGGGGGTGGGGGGGTGTCCCTGAGCCCACCCTGCACCCTCTCCAATCTGGGACCCCACTGGAACCGGGCCTAAACGGGCAGTCAGACACCCCTCTCACAATCCAGGACTGCTGGCTCTCAACTGCTCGCCTACCTGCCTTCCTGATTTCCCCTAACCACTTCTGCCTGCCAGCCTGATCACCCCATAACCACTCCCCTGCCAGCCTGATTGATGTCTAACTGCTCTCCTGCCAGCCTGTTTGCCCCTAACTGCCATCCACTGCAGGCCTGATCACCCAAAACTGTCCTCCCTTGCAGGCCTGGTCCTTCCCAACTGCCCTCCCCTGCTGGCCATCTTGTGGTGGCTATCTTGTGTCCATATGGAGGCAGGATCTTTGACCACATGGGGGCACCCATCTTGTGTGTTGGAATGATGGTAAATCTGCATATTATTATTTTATTAGATAGGATAGAGGCCTGGTGCATGGTTGGGAGCTGGCTGGTTTGTCCTGAAGGGTGTCCTGGATCAGGGTGGGGGTTCCATTGGGGCATGGGGTGGCCTGGGTGAGGAGCCTGTGGTGGTTTGCAGGTCGGCCATGCCCCCTGTGACCCAAGCAGAGGCCCTGGTATCTGGAATTTGTTTATCTTCTACAATTGAAATTTTGTAGCTTAGAGTGGAGCCACACCTCCTACTCGCTCCATGACCGCAGCCATCTGTTAGAATTTATATATTTTATATAATTGAAACTTTGTAGCCTGCAGTGAAGGCCTGAGCTGACCAAGGCTGCAGAAGCTTGGCTTTCTCCATCGCCTGGGGCAACCCTAGCCTCCTGCTCTTCCAACTCAGTGGCTGCTGCCATTTCTGTTGGAATTTATTTACCTCCTATAATTGAAACTTTGTACCCTTGAGTGGAGGCCAGGGCCCACCAGGGTATGTGAAAAGCTTGCCAGGGAAACCCAAGCCTCCTTCCTGCTCTTGTGGCTGCAGCCGCCTTGGTTGGGGTTAATTTACATACTCGCTCTGATTGGCTGGTGGGCGTGGCTGGTGGGTTGTGAGTGTAGTGGAGTGATGGCTAATTTGCATATTATTCTTTTATTAGATAGGGTTGTTTAAATTTTATTTTAATAATTTTTGAATATTTTTGTGTGCATTGGAATAATTTCTAGAAGTAGAACTAAAACTTAAGAAACCTGACTTATCATCAGTTGATAAGTTATAATTTAGATTGTCAAAAGCTATTAGCTATAGCCTGGCTGGCATGGCTCAGTGGTTGAGTGTCAACCAATTAACCAAGAGGTCAGGTTCCAGCCCTGTCAGGGCATATGCCCAGCTAGTGAGCTTGATCCCAGCTAGTGCAGGGCATGCAGGATACAGATCATAGATGATGATTCTCTCTCACCAGCAATATGTCTCTCTCTCCTGCTCCTTTCCTCTCTGAAATCAATAAAAATACATAAAAAGGCTTTAAAAATAAATAAAGCTGTTAACTATAAAAATTATAGCCAAATTAGAAAATATTTAACATTCATTCTCAATTTCTTTTATACATGTACATACACAATACACCTTCATATATTGACACCCCCAAACCTCATTATATTTATTATGTTATTTTCTCTTAGAATTTTGAGCCTACATGATACATTTAGTTGATACCAAAGCAATATGATAAACATATATTTATTTAAGTCATTGATTAAAATTTTTTAAATAGTAATATTTACATCACTAACCAGTGGTGTTTCAGGGTTAATTTTAGAATGAATATTGGACAATGGATAGGTTTAATAACAAAAGTAGCTAGGAGTCTAATTAAACAGAACTGTTAAATTAGTAATTGCAAGTCCACCTCAGATAAATTAAATCCATAATTAAATGAAGAAAAAGCTATTTTTAAGCCTGTCATTAAGAAAATTTTTCTGATTTTAACAAATCATTTGATTGAATGTATTATCATTACAGATATCTTCAGCCTACCTAGTATTGATATTTAGGTTTTAGGAAGAAATATGTCATTGGTTCAATGGTCACCAAAACAATATGCTAAAATATCACATTAACTTACTTTCCTCCCAGCTTTATGAGCTATAATTGACATATAACATTGTATAAGTTTAAAGTGTACATACTGATAGTTTGAAACATGCATATATTGTGAAATAATTATCACAATAATTGTTAGTTAACTCTCTGCCACCTTATATATTTTATTTTAATTCAAAATATTTTTAAAATACATTTTATTGATTTTTTACAGATAGAAAGGGAGAAGGAGAGAGAGTTAGAAACATCAATAAGAGAGAAACATCAACCAGCTGCTTCCTGCACACCCCTTACTGGGGATGTGCCCACAACCAAGTTACATGCCCCTGACCGGAACTGGACCTGGGACTCTTGAGTCTGCAGGCTGATGCTCCATCCACTGAGCCAAATCAGACAGGGCTCAAAATATTTTTTATAATTTTAATTATAATATAGTAATTCTTGATAAGTATTAGAACATCTATAAATATATAGAAAGAAAAAAATTAAGTATCTCACTTTTCTCAAAATCAAACCTCTCCTCTCCCATAAAGCAAGAATTTAAATAATTTGAAAAATATCTTTTTGGACATTTAAAAAATATATTTAGACTTCTGTGTATGTTTTTGTGTTTAAAAAACATAATTAAAATTATATATGCTATATAAATACTGGTCTATTTTAAACAAAATTTCTTATGATTGTCCTTCATTTCAGCAAATATTTATAAATACTTCATTATTTTTAGTCTAGTATAACATTCTATATCATTATTATAACATATTTCTTCCATTTTTGTATAACAAACAATACTGAAACTAAAACCCTTAAATATATATGCAGATCTGTCTACAAGATAGATCTCTAGATAGATAATTTCTAGAATCAGAGGCGTATGCATTTAAATTTTGATAGATATGCCCCAAATGGCTATACTTGATCTTTCTTTGACTATACTGCCTTACATGTCCATCAGCAACATTTGACAGAGCCAATTCAAATGCCCACAATAGGGTAAGGTACAACCAATTAATGGGCTTGTAGGTTCTGCCCATAGGGTGGAACCAAATCATTGTTGAAATAATTATTATTATTTTACATACTCTCATATTGATGATGTGAATTCCAATGCATGTTAAGGTTCACATGTCATGTGTATTTATTGTTCTTGGACTATATTTTTATCTGATTTGTTCATGTTTCTTTAAGTTGTTTTACTTATGTTACTTTAGGACTGTTCAAGTATTATATATTATAATTCTTATTTGACATAGAGTCCTCACGAATGTGTTGGGTTTTGTTTGTATGGCCTATGTTTCTTTTGTTTTTCCTCTTCTTTGTCAGACAACTAGATGTTACCTGCCTTCTAATTTCTATGAAAATTTACTAAAATTTCTGGAAAACAGATGGTTCAGTTTCATAATATTTTATGCCAATAATGAATTTATTTATTTATTTTTCTTTAAATATTTTTAAAATTACATTATTATACTAGTTTCCAGTGTACAGCTCAGTGTTTAGACATTATATAGGTAAATGACCATTCCAGTAAATCTTATACCCCATCTGATACCATACATATTTATTATAAAATTATTTATTATGTTCCCTATGCTGTACTTTATATCCCCTTGACTATTCTGTAACTACCAATTTGTACTTATTAATCCCTTTATCTTTTTCACCCATTCCCTAAACCCTTTTTCATATAGCAACTGGAAAAAATGTTATCTATGTCTATGAATATGTTTCTGTACTGCTTGTTTGTACACTTTGATTTTTAGATTCAATTGTTGATAGATATATATTTATTGCCATTTTATTGTTCATATTTTTAACCTTTTTTTTTTTACCCTTCCTCTTCCTAAAAAAATACCCTTTATCATTTCATGTAATACTGGTTTGGTTGTGATAAACCCCTTTAACTTTTTCTTGTCTCTGAGCTCTTTATCTGACCTTCATTTCTAAATAATATTTCTCTGGCTAGAGTAACCTTGGTAATAGGTCCTTGTTTTTCATCACTTTGAATATTTCTTGCTAATCCGTTTGGACCTGCAAAGTTCCTGTTGAGAAATTAGCTGACAGTCTTATGGGAGCTCCCTTGTAGGTAACTAACTGTTTTTCTCTTTCTAATTTTAAGATTCTCTGTCTTTAACCTTTGGCATTTTAATTGTGATATATCCTGATGTGGGTCTCTTTGGGGTCACCTAGTTTGGGACACTCTGAATTCCTGGACTTTCATGTCTATTTCTTCCATCAGATTAGGGAAGTTTTCTTTTTTTTTTCTTTTTTATTTTATTTTTCTTTTTAAAAAATTTTTTAAAAATATATTTCATTGATTTTTTTACAGAGAGGAAGAGAGAGGATAGAGTTAGAAACATCAATGAGAATCGAACCTGGGACCTTTCAGTCCGCAGGCCGAGGCTCTATCCATTGAGCCACACAGGTTTCGGCAAGAGGCATCTTTCTTTGACTTTTACCCCATTGGCAGTCGCCACCTAGTGGCCACGTTGATGTTGCCGCCTTCCTCTGTAGCTCCAGGCCAATGGCTAAGGGCTCAGATTTGATCTCGGTGCCTGAGGCAGAGTTCCAGGAATCCGGAGGCAGTGTCAGATTCGCCCCGGTAACACGGAGTGTCCGCATTCCATCCTGTTCTTTGGAGATTGTACCAGCAGCTATATAGGGAGTGTGTGCCTCGGGGCGATCTGTGGCTGAGCTGTGAGGGCCCCGGGGGCCTGCTTGTGGGAGCTCCCGTGGGCACGTCCGCAGGAGCCGCATGGGGGTCCACCCGGCCATGGGGGCCGCGGGAGCCTCCGACCCTTGGGTGTGTCCGCTGGCTTCTTGGAGCTCCCGTGAGCCCGTCCACAGGAGCCGCAGGAGGTTCACCCGGCCTCGGGGGCTGGGGGAGCTGCTGACCCTGGGTCTGCTCGCTTGTGGGCGTACCCGCAGGAGCCACAGGCGGTTCACCCACCCATGGGGGCTCGTGGCCGGCACCTCCAGGGGTCCGTCCTCAGGAGCTGCTTCCACGGAGGGCTCGCACGCTTGTGGGAGCTCCCGTGGGCCCTTCCGCAGGAGCCGCATGGGGTCCGATGGCTGCGGGAGCCCCAGGAGCCGCTGACCCATGGGTCTGTCTGCTTGCTCGTGGGCATGTCTGCAGAGGAGCCCCGGGAGGCCGCGAGAACCCCTGACCCCTGAGTCTGCCTCCTCGTTCATGGGAGTGCCCGAGGAGCCCGCCCGCAGGGACTGCAGGGGGTTCACCCGGCCGTGAGGGCCGTGGGAGCAGCTTACCGATGGGTCTGGTCTGTCTGCTCGCTTCTCGGAACTCCCGTGGGCCTGTCCACAGGGGCCGCAGGAGGTCCACACGGCCGGCCGCGGGGAAGCCTCCGACCCCCTGGATCTGCCCACTCGATCGAGGGAGCTACCGCAGGCTTGCCTATCTTCCTTGTCCCTGACAGGGACTCCGTAGCTTCCGGGCTAAGGGCTCAGATTTTATATCCATGCCCGAGGCAGAGTTCCAGGAGCCCGGGGGCAATCTCAGATTCGCCCGGTTAACGCTGAGTGCCCGCATTCCATCCCGTTCTTTGGAGATTGTACCAGCAGCTATATTATAGGGAGTGTCGCCTCCGGGCGATCTGTGGCTGAGCTGGGAGTGCCTCGGGGGGTCGGCGGCCGGTCCTCCGGAGCTGCTTCCTCTGGGGGCCCCCGCTTGCTTGTGAGAGCTCCTATGGGCCCTTCCGCAGGAGACCCAGGAGGCTCACCGGGCCGCGGGGGCTGTGGGAGATGCTGACCCGTGGGTCTGTCTGCTCGCTCATGGAAGTGCCCAAGAAGCACGTCCATAGGAGCCGCAGGCGGTTCACCCGGCTGCGGGGCTGCGGGAGCCGTGGGAGCCGCTGGTCCCTGGGTTGGTCTGCTCGCTCGTGGGCACGTCCACAGAAGCCTCAGGGGGTTCACCGGGCCGTGGGGGCCGCGGAAGCCTCCGATCCGTGGGTCTGCTCACTCGCTCGTGGGAGCTACTGTGGGCCTGCCTATCTTCATCGTCCTTAAAAGGGACTCCGTAGCTCCAGGCCAATGGCTAAGGACTGAGATTTGACCTCGATGCATGAGGTAGAGCTCCAGGAACCTGGAGGCAATATCAGATTTGCCCCGGTAACACCGAGTGTCCGCGTTTCGTCCGGTTCTTTGAAGATTGTACCAGCAGGTATATAGGGAAGTGTGCCTTGGGGCGATCTGTGGCTGAACTGTGAGTGCCCTGGGGGCCGGGGGCCAGCACCCCAGGGGTCCGTCTGCTGGAGCTGCTTCCACCGAGGGCCCGCTCGCTTGTGGGAGCTCACGTGTGCCTGCCCGCAGGAGCCGCATGGGGCTCAACCGGCCACGGAAGCCGCGAGAACCGCTGACCCCTGGGTCTGCCTGCTCGCTCGTGGAAGTGCCTGAGAAGCCTGTCCACAGGAGCCGCAGGAGGCTCACCCAGCCGCTGGGGCCATGAGAGCCTCTTAATGATGGGTCTGGCCTGTCTGCTCGCTCCTCAGAACTCCCCTGGGCCCGTCCACGGGGGCTGCAGGGCGTTCACACGGCTGCGGGGGCTGCGGAACTGCTGGCGCCTCGGTCTGCTCGCTCGTGGGCTCGTCCGCAGGAGCCGCTGGGGGTCCACGCGGCCACGGGGGCCGTGGGGGCCACGGGAGCCTCTGGCCCGTGCGTTTGTACGCTCCCTTCCGGAGTTCCGTGGGCCCGTCCACAGGAGCTGCAGGAGGTTCACCTGGCCGTGGGGTCGCAGAAGCCTCTGACACCCTGGGTCTGCTGACCCAATTGTGGTAGCTACTGTGGGCATGCTTATCTTCGTCCCTGACAAAGGGACTCCATAGCTCCGGGCCAATGGCCAATGGCTAAGGGCTGAGATTTGATCTCAGTGTCTGAGGCAGAGTTCCAGGAACCCGGAGGCAATATCAGATTCGCCCCCGGTAATACGGAGTGTTCGCATTTCGTTGGTTCTTCGGAGATTGTACCAGCAGCTATATAGGGAGTGTGCGCTTCCGGGCGATCTGTGGCTGAGCTGAGGGCCCGGGGGCCTGCGGCTGTTGGCCCTCACCGCCGGGGTCGTCCGCCGGAGCTGCTTCCACTGGGGGCCCCGCTCGCTTGTGGGAGCTCCTGTGGGCACGTCCGCAGGAGCCACAGGAGGTTCAACCGGCCATGGGTCTGGTCTGCTTGCTCGCTCATGAACGTGCCTGAGAAATCCCATCCACAAAAGCCGCAGAGGGTTCACACTGCTGGGGGCTGTGTGGGGCTTCGACCTGTGGTTCTGCCTGCTTGCTTGTGGGAGGCTCCTATTGGTCCGTCTGCAGGAGCTGCAGGAGGTTCACCTGGCCGTGGGGACTGTGGGGCCTCCAACCCGTCTGTCTGTTCACTCGCACGTGGTAGGAGCTGTGGGAGGTTCACTGGGCCTTGGGAGCATCCAACCCGTGTTTGCTCGCTCATAGGAGCGCCTGAGGGCCCACGCCGCAGAGGGTCCATGTGGTTGGTCGCTGACCTGTGGGTCTGCCTGCTTGCTCGTGGAAAGTGCCCCGTGGGCCCTGTCCAAAGGAGCCGCAGAGGGTCCACTGGCTGCGAAGGCTGTGTTGGGTGCTGACCCCTGGGTCTGCTGGCTCGTGGAAGTTAAGGGGGTTTTGTGCATTCATTCTGAGATTGGTAGCCCCAGGGCTGTGGGGTTATTTCCACAAATAGATGTCTGGACCCTCAGAGCAGCGCCCCTTGGGAGCCCACAGTGGGGGGGGGGGGGGAAACCGGAGGGGAGGGTGGGAAGTTTATCATTTTTTTTTTTTCAATGTAGATTTTCAATTCCTTGTTCTCTCTTCCTGTGGCACCCCCATGATGTGGATGTTGGTACAATTGAAGTTGTTCACAGGTTCCGTATACTACCCTCAGTTTTTATTTTATTTTATTGTCTTTTTGCTCTTCTGATTGGGTGTATTCTGCTTCCTTAACTCCAAATCTCTGAGTTGACCCTCTATTGCATCTATTCTACTGTTGATTGCTTGTGATATATATTTTCATTTCAGGTTATGTATTCTTCATTTCTAACTGGTTCTTTACTATGTTTTTTTAGTTCCATTTTTATGTTTTCTATCGCTTTGTTGAAATTCTCACTAAGCTCATCTACTCTTTTCTTCATTTCACTGAGTATCCTTATAACTTTTTAAACCCTACATCTAGTAGATTGTCTCCATTTTCTTTAGTTCTTTTTTTATGGTGTTTTGTTCTGTTCTTTCATTTGGGGCATATTCCCTTATCTCCTCATTTTGGCAGCCTCCCTGTGTTGGTTTCTATGTATTAGGTAGAACTGCTATGTCTGCAAGGATTGGTAGAGTGGCCTTATATGGGAAGGTGTCTTATATGTCCAGTGGTACAGCCTCCTCTTTGATCCACACTGGACACTCCAGGTTTCCTCCTGGAGTGGATTGTGTACATCCTCCCATTGTTGTTGAGTCTTGATTGCTGTTGGTACATCAATGGAAGGCATTTTACCCCCAGACTGATCAACTGCATGGTTGGGGATTATCATGGAAGGTCAGCTGTGCAAGGACCATGGAGCAGGACTGACTTCAGTGGGGATTTGGTGCACACTGAGTCTGCCCCTTGAGGGTATCACTTTTAGAAGTGATTGGGTGATGCTTTAATGTAATTTTGTCACAGGAAAGAGACTGGGTTGGATTGGGTCTTTCTTGTTCTGGCCAGTCGCTTTATCGTGTGTGCATGTGTTTAGTTTTTGTTTTATTGATTTCAGAGAGGAAAAGTGACAGAAAGATAGAAACATCAGTGATGAGAGAATCACTGATTGGCTGCCTCCCCACACCCCACAGGGGGGATCGCACGCATAAACCAGGCATATACCCTGATTGGGAATCAAACAGTGATCTAATTCATAGGTTGGTGCTCAACCACTGAACCACATTGGCTGGACTGGCCAGTATTGGCCGGGCTCTTGATTTTATGCAGGAAAGGTTTCACAATGTGAGTCCATGTGATTTAGAGGTTACATTTATAAAAGAGGGGGACAGTGAAACACAGGAAGGGCTTAGGGTAGAAGAAGCCATGGAAGAGCAGTTAGGTAGTGTTCTACTTTTGCTCTCTAGAAATGTGATAACACGTAAGTGAGCCCTCTGGGCTGCATGAGTTCACTGAGAAGTAAAAGTCACAGTAACATAATAGAGTCTTGGCACGGCTACTTTTAGCTCACTGAAAAGTCTAGAATAAAAGGAGCATCAGGAAAAAGCCAAGGTAGTGCCTTGCTATCACTCCCTAGTAACATTATAGGAAACTGAGCGATGGTGGGGCATTTGTTAGTTCACTGAAAAGTCAGAGAAAAGGAGGTCTTGAAGACAGAATCAGGCTATAAACCCACGATAAGCTGCCACTGTCCATTGCTCCCCTGGTTATAAGTCTCATAGGGACCCTTCGAGTTTAGGAATAAAGGTAAAATGCATTCCTGAGAGGGAAGAAACGTATAAGCATGCTCCAAAGAGAGCCCCCACTAGGTCTTTGTCTTGATGGTTCTTATTTGTTTTATAAAGATGAGAATTTAAGGGTAAGGGGAGGTCTTAAGTGAGAATCTCAAGAGAATATTCATGGAATATATCCTGATGTACCAAAATGAGATTTATTCCCCTGATTTCATTTTTTATTTGGTGTGGTCAGTATAAAAGGTCATAATTAGATTTCTATTATCTATCTTTTCTGATTAGGGTGATTTAAGCTATTTACCATGGGAAGAAAAAGTGTAAACAATTTACTCATTTGTGCTAGGACTGCTAACTATCAGTGCCCCATTTATACTTGTCCTGGATTACTAACTCATCTCAGTCTTAAGCAGTCCATCCCAAGGAGAAAGAACATTTTGAGGGTGATTTGGTTTTTATTGGAGTCTATGGCCCTCCAGAAGGCAACAGCACATAAACAGATATAGAAAATATATGTGACATTAAAATTTCTTGATTAGACAGTGAAGAAAATATTTAATGTAGTGTTTGTAGGATTGAAGTTTTGACAGTCAATGTATTAAATATTGTTTTAAAAGGTGTTCTAAGACTTGAAAACGTGGGTAAAAACCAAATTCTCATAAAGTCTTTAATTAATGTAATAACAATGTTTCTCATTTTAGGAAAATTAATATAAAATAGAAATTCTAAAATATATTTTTCTGCCATCATTCATATTAACTCAAAGATCTTTGCTCATTTGCCTTCTTGGTTTGCCTATTTTATTCTAATTGTATACTATGTAAAACAGTATTTTTTTATTCTTCCTTAAACACTTTTACCTTTTAATAAATATGAATATTTTCTTACTTTAAGATTCCATTATGTCCTCCTAGGGCACAACCTGATGCATGAGAAATACTGGTACTAAATTCCTGCTCTGCATGTGCTTAATTACTATGAAATTGTGTTGAGCTTGAGTTATAGAAATAATTCCTTTTCATTTTCCCAAATATAAATTGCCTTATATAGTGAATATGCCTCTTATCTAAACCATCCAAGTCAACACAAAGATTTCAATTCTCTCTCGCTGCCCTGCTTATTATATAAATCATTATGGAAAACTGGGATATTGGTCAGCACTTTGTCACTATGCTTTATAATAAGCCACTTAATCTTCATGCGTCTCAATCATATCAAAAATGAAATATAAATAGGTCATTACTCTGTTTTGTGTCTTGTGGAACTATTTTTAGGAACTATATAAATTAATGTCCTTTGAAGTAATTTTAAGCATTAAATTTAAATTTCCAAAATATTGGAGTACCAATTGTTCTATTTACACTATAGGAGGCCATGATTAGTAGTGGCAATTGCACTTTGTTCCTAACTCATAGGATCAGCATCTCACCATTAAGTTGTCTAAAATCGCATGGTTAAAAAT
The DNA here is from genome assembly GCF_964339955.1 of Pipistrellus hanaki. Taxonomy (NCBI): domain Eukaryota; kingdom Metazoa; phylum Chordata; class Mammalia; order Chiroptera; family Vespertilionidae; genus Pipistrellus; species Pipistrellus hanaki. The sequence continues at coordinate 60,710,460 of NC_140505.1, read as the reverse complement.
TTGAAACATATTTAATAGTACTATTTAAATTTATCTTTTCATGGACAGGGAAATATTCACATTTGTTTCTTAGAGAATGCACTCTAGAAGGTATTTAGTAAATATTTGCTGAATCTAAAAAAAAAAAAAAATCACTCTACGTCAGTTTTAAAAATTTAGAAATATATGTGACATACTATATAAAACATTGACAATGTTTTTCAAGTTTAAGGGTATAGGAATTTAACATCAATGTAGTTTTATTTGATTATCCTGATATTTTGATGATAAAAGTTAAATAATTATTTGATAACTTCCAAAATTTATCCTGTACAAAAATCCAGAAAAATTATTTGTGATGTATTATACATCCTATCTAATAAGGAGGAAATATGCTAATTGACCCTCACACTGTTGGAAAGATGGTGGCGCCCACAGCCAATAAGGAGGGACTATGCTAATTGACTAACCAACCCTCGAAGATGTGGCATCTACATCCACAAAATGATGGTGCCCAGTCCTCTCAGCCCCGCCTAGACAACAGGCACATGGCAAGGCTTGGCTCACCTCCAGGCAGGCCCGGTCACTCCACGCACTTGCCTCTGGAGTCCCCTAGTCCCCTTAGCCCCCCAAACACCCAGGGCCAGCCCAAAGCACAGGCATGCCTTGGATGGTAGCTGCACTGACCACCAGGGGTTAGCTCCTACATTAAGTGTTGGTCCCCTGGTGGTCCGTGCATGTCATAGCGACTGGTAGAGGATCTTTGGGTCAATTTACATATTATCCTTTTATTATATAGGATTATTATTATTACTACTTCTTCAATTTCACTAGCTTTAATCTATCTATTTAGATATTCTGATTCTGCCTGGTTCAGTTTTGGAAGATTGTATGTTTCTAAGAATTTAATCAATTTTTGGCAGATAGATATAATATTTTCTTATAATCCTTTGTATCTTTTCTTTTTTGTGTCAGTTGTCACTTCTCCTCTTTTATTTTTTATTTTATTTATTTATTGGATCCTTTTACCATTTTTTTTTTTCTCCAGGAATATGGTTAATGGTTTGTCGATCTTGTTTATCTTTGCAAAGTACCAGCTTTTGGTTTCATTGACCTTTTGTTTTCGTTTTTTCTTTTTTTTTTGTTTCTTTTTTTAGATTCCATGTTGTTTATGTCTTCTCTAAGTTTTTTATTATTCCCTTCCTTTTATTCATTTGGGCTTTGTTTGTTATTATTGTTTCCCAGCTCCTTTAAGTGTAAAGTTAGATTGGTGTTTGTTTTGTTTTAGTTTTTTCTTTTTTCCTGAGCTACAATTGAAAAATGGTCTCTGGCCTAGCAGCACATAACTCAATCTGTTCTAGATTCTGCTGGCAGCCCAATCTCCACCACGTGGGCCTGCTGTCAGTGGGAATGGTGGGGCTAGTGGATCTTATGTGAAGGAAAAGTGCTGGTCATGCTTGGGATAAGGTGAGGAAATTGGCCTTTGAACCAGAGCCACACAATTCAAGTCTGTCTTAGATACTGCCATGACCTTTCACTTGGCAGGGTGAGGCCCTCAGGAGTTGGGCTGATAGATAAAAGGGGACTACTGTATTAGTTTTCCCATACAGTGAAGAAGTATTTTTGTCTTCTGTTTTGTACCTTTGACTTTTAAGAATATTTTTAGAATATCACAGAATTTTTGGTGAGACAGATATTTCAAATTTATTTGTAGTTTCTTTATAGAACTTAAGAGGAAACAGAGACTATATCTGAGGTCAACATGAGATGTATTATCATCTACTCAAACTATTTCCTGCTTGTCATACCGAGGACATGCTATACCTAGTGCTATAGTGCCCATATTCTGAGCCTTTCTCTCTCTTCCCTTAGCATAATGCTTTTCATAGAAGCAACTTAATTTATGATGCAAATATTTTCCAAAGAGACACACACAATTAGTTCTTTCGATTCCCAGACATGTTGGAAATCTAAAAAAAAAAAATCTCTGGTTAAGATCGGACTTGAACTATACATTAAAAGTTGAATTATTTGGTTTTGATGTGTCAAAAATTGCACCAGACAATGTTAAACAAGCAGGAATACTTTATTCAAGAATGCTACAAAAGGGGAGGGAGATTTAACTCTGCTGAAATAAAAGACAAAGAGGATTTTTAAGCATTGTTGTAAGCTTGTGTAAAGGTAGTGGAGGACATTAGAAAGGCGGTTGGCCAATAGAATTAGGTCTTCTCTGTTTTCCAGCTTTTCCTTATTGAAGTTATTTTACTACATTCCCACAGGGACTAAAAGATGGGAACATGACCTTTGTTGATAATCACACTTTAAGACATGACCCCCAGGTCCTTGAGAAAGACATTCTTGAGTTGTGAAAACTAACAAGATGCTAGGAAAAGATTTACATCCCAAAGGGTCAGAAAATGAATTTATAATAGCAAGTTTCTAAAGCAAATGCTCTAAGCAAAGGGCAGACATATAGACAGAAATAAAACTGTCTAAAGTTTAGTCATGCTGAGAGGAACATTAAGGCTGTCTCACTCACAGAAAGGATCCTGAAGTTCCAAATTTCATCATACCAAAGCAATCTAAGAGAGGTCATGAATACATATTCAAAGAAAAGTAATAATGTTGGTGATAATGACAGAAAAGCTGCTCTACTGATTTTTCTATCAAGCACTATGATTAGCTCTTTATATGATATTTTAATTAATTATTTAAAATACACAATTAAGTGATATCTTATTCATTTTCCAATACAAATTCTGAGTTTTAATAAGTTACACAAGTTCACACAAATAGTAGGTGGCAGATACAAATTTAAAACCATCACACATCCAGTTTTGTGGGTTTTTTTTTCTATGAGAGGTAAAAATAACATGTATTACCAACTGAAAGTTAGCCATACATACTTAGTCCTGAAAAACAAAGCTAAATCAAAAGAAGAAGCTACAATGATTAAATTGAAGTTTACATAATATAAGTCGATTGGTGTTCTAACTTTACAATTTATGGCATATTAACTTGCAGTTTGTAGTCTCTCTCTCAAATCTCATCCTAAGCAATATTACCCAAGAAACCATCTTTAATGTAACATAAAAGCACATCATGAGAGGTCCCTTTGATCTCTCCCCTTGAAGTTTCAACAATTTGAACACCTATAATTCAGCAAATGATTTCCTGCTCAACACACAAACACATCTGAGAGATCCACATATTGACACATTGAAGGTGGACAAGTGGGAGTGAGCCAGGGAGGCGAGAAGGAAGAAGAGCCCATAGGAGCCAGGGACACAGCTCTGCAGCCCAGAGCTCTCTGCGGGGCTCAGCCCAGAGGAGGGAGGAATCATGTAATGGCTGCAGCTCCCTCAGGCTGATTTAGTGAGCATTCCTCCAGGAGGGGGCAGTACAAGCTGGGACTGAACCCAGTGACAAAGCACTGAGATGCAACCATGGCTGTCTGGCAAAGCATTTCAGACATAGAAACAAAGCTATGGAGTCTGGTTGCCTTCCTTAACCTCCCAGAGCCCATCTCTCCTCACCCTTCATGTTGGAGGGCAGAGCACACCATCTGTAAACCTTAGTATTGGTACTATAGAAACACCTTTTTCCTTGACCTGAGCATGTACTCTGCAATTAATCCAAGGGTCCAGTGGAGGAGCAGTGGGTATGCTGTATGGGTGTGCTGGTCACCATTGCTGAGAGGGAGACACAACAAAAGAGGTGGCCAGGATCCCCCAGCGCACCATACCACCACACATCCAGGCTGAATTGCTATCAATGTTGGGCTGCGGGAAAGCACTTGGATTTCACAAATTTGAAGTCCTATCACCCACCACATTTCTCTACAAAGTTGGTCCCTCGGATTGAAATAACTGAATCTCAAGGAAGGCGCTCACCTTCACGGAAAAACAGGCCATTTTCTATAAGACTGCAGACATCCGAAAAGCCAAAAAAGTGAAAGAAAGCTTTAAAAAAAATCCTTATAGTTTAGCATCATCTACTGGAAAACAATGGAAAAACTTCCTAACAATCTATCAGAGAAGTGCCACTCACACACAGACATCATGACAGAGAATGAATCCATCAAATATGAATACCAAAGTTAATAAGACCACTCAGAAAGAAGACCAATGAAAAAGCAATGAGATCCCAAAAATAAAACCACATATAAATGGGCAAATAACTTGTGACAAGGGAGCAAAAAATTACGATGGCATGAATGAAAAACTCTTCAATAAATGGTGCTTAGAAAATTGAAAAAAACAAATGCAAATGAAACTAAAATAGTTTGTACAAAAAATAATTCTACATGCATCAAAAATGTAAAAATTGGATGTGAAACAATAAATTATATAGAGAAAACATAGGCACTAAATGTATGAACCTTGCTCATAGAGAATATTTTATGAATTTGATCCCCAAGACAAGAGAAGTAAAGGTGGAATGAATGAATGGAATTATATCAAACTAAAAAGCTTCTATACAGCAAAAGAACCTGCCAAGAAAACAAAATAGCAACCAACCAAATGGAAGAAATTTGCAAACCACAACTCTGACAGGGGTTTAATATCCAAATATCCAAAATATATAAAGGATTCATACAACTCACAAGCAAATAAATAATCCATTTTTTTTAAAAAATGAACAGAAGTATTTCCCCCAAAAAAACAAAACAAAAACAAACAAACAAAAAAACCACCACCAACAACAACATACAAATAACCACCAGATATATGAAAAGATGCTCATTTTCACTAGCTCTTAGGGAAATGCAAAGAAAACTACAATGTGATACCAACTCACACCTGTTAGAATGGCTATTATTAACAAGACAAGAAATAACAAGTGTTGGAGAGGTTGTGGATAAAATGAACTCCCATTCACTGCTAGTGGAGTGTAAATTGGTACAGCCACTATGGAAAGCAGTATGATGGGTTTTTCAAAAAAGTAAGACTTGGATTGCCATGTGACCCAGCAATCCCTCTTCTGGGTATCCACCTATAAAACTTTGGCAACGTTTATTTATAAAGATATATACACTGCTGTGTTCACAGCAGCATTGCTAATGGTGGCCAAGACATGAAAATAGCCAAAGTTTTCTTCAATAAATGATTGAATGGAAAAGCTGTGGTACATACATACACTGGAATACTACTCTGCCATAAGAAAAGATGAAATACTGCCATTTGTGACAACATGGATGCTCTTTATGAATATTATGCTAAATGAAATAAACTAGTCAGAAAAGCTAAGAACCAAATTATTTCACTCATTTATGAGATATCTAAATGAAACTCACAGACACAGACAACACTAGGATGGTGACCAGAGGCAAGGGGGGTAAAGGAGTTGGTAAAAGTTAGACTAAATATATTGTGAGGGAAGATGATTTGACTTTGGGTGGTGACCACACAATTCAATACGCAGATCATATATAATAGAAATGTACACTTGAATCCTATGTAATCTTATTAACCGATGTCACTGCAATAAAGTTAATTAAAATTTAATTAGAATTTAGGCTAAGTAGAAAAAAATAAAATAAAAAGCTGCATTAAAAAATAAGAGCATATAGTTAGTTTCAACAAAGTTGGAAATATATATATATATATATATGGAGGGAATCAATGAATGAGCAACCAGTGGAAAATAATGACTTAATGAAACAGTGGTCTGTCTAGGTTATTTCTATAGGAATAAAAGAGGATCTAACAGCCTTTTTTGTCAGTCTTTCCACAGTCACATACTAATTCTAATTCTCTAGGTTTTAATAATTTGATATTGAGAAAATTTTAAATTATGAAGAAAAGCATAAATAATAAAAAATGCATTCTATAGGAACTAACAGTATGAATTTTATTAGACCATAAATAAATACAGATCTGATATAGTATCAAAAATATTTCTGCAATCTTAATACGTATGTGCAATCAAACAGTAGTGTTTAGGATAAAACAAAATAAATGCAGATTTGAAGGATGGTAGTGAGAGGCATTAAATAATTAACTATTTTAAAATATTTAAATATTTGTCATATAAAAACAACTGCATTTATGTATGGGTCTACAATGTAAGAAGCAAGATTAAATATATAAACTGAAGAATATCTGATATTTATTAAAATCAGACTTCAAAAATTGTTTTATTGTCTACAATAGAAATAATTTTCTTGATAGTCAGAAACTTTTCCATTATCAAAATTATTCATGAGAGAATTTGACTATAGGATTATAGGACAGAATGAAGAATAGAATAGAGAGTAATATAAATATACACTTTTAGATCTATTATATGTTTTTTCTGTGATTCTATAATGTGTCACTTCAGTATCAAAGGGCCTTTGGTATAGTTTGTTCTCTCCTGGGATATATCAAGCAAGTCAACATTGAACAATTCAAATATACTGTGAGCAGGATAAGACTGTGTCTAAGAAAGAGAATAAAAGTAAATTGTTGTAGATGTTAGAAACACATTAAATCAGAGGAGAGAAGAGCATGGTATTCAGTACCAAAAAAGTAACTGCTCCCTAGAAAGGAAATAAGGCTTAAAATACAACACTACAGAAGCAACGATTAAAAGAGACTTTAGAATTCAACTTTAAAAAGGAAATTGTGTAACTACAAGTTTTGTTTAGATTTATTTTTGAAAGAATGAGATTACATGTGATATATCAATTTACTCCTCCTTGGAACATTAGAAGAATGAGTAGAATTTTGTAACACTTCTGAAATTTGGTGGAATATTAACCTGCATTGCATGTACTAGTAAGTTTGCTCTAATATAGAAATTAAATGTTTACGGTCTTTTATATATATTATTGAAATAGAGATCTTTCAGACATTCTTTATGCTGGATAAGAGACTTCCTAAGTCTAATAATTTTTCAAAACACCATCTGCCTTAAGACTCTATTACAGTGTATCCAATGATATATTGAAGTGGATATTAGTATGCCACCTGGACTGTGTAGTGTTTGAATGAACTCTCCAGTACTTTATTATGAGGCAAACACAATGGTGTAGTTGTGTCAGACAGCCACAATCCATTATGTTAGTAAATGTGAAATGGCTCTTATACTGTCTGGTCTTATTCAACAGAAGAAAACAAAACAAAAATGATTCTTGTTAGTTCACTGGATCAATACAGTAAAAAGACCACTTGTAGATTCATGTACTAGTGTCTTATTATTTGTTTTCTCCTTTTGATGGTTTGATTCATGCAAGGTATTGAATGAAATAGATTGAATATTCTTTTGAGTTTGTATAGTCTAATAAATTAATGATTATTTAATGTTCTACTCTTTAGTTTAATAATTACAATTTATTAAAATTATTTATTTGATCATATTATCAAACCCAATTAAAATTACTTTAAATAATGTATTTATTTATTTATTTTTATTATTATTTATAAATATACTGTATTTTATTGATTTTTTACAGAGAGGAAGGGAGAGAGATAGAGAGCTAGAAACAATGATGAGAGAGAAACATCTATCAGTTGCCTTCTGCACACCCCCTACTGGGGATGTGCCCGCAACAAAGGTACATGTCCTTAACCAGAATCAAACCTGGAACCTTTCAGTCTGCAGGCAGACGCTCTATCCACTCAGACAAACTGGTTTTGGCAATAATTTAAATTTTTAATGTGAGTAGGTTAGTGGTGACGTATTATGTAATACATTTAAAAAAATAAATCACATGGCGATGCTTTTAGAGAATTAATATACATATATAAGTATTCATTACTTTTCTGAAAACAGTTTTTAAATCTGTTGTTGTTTTTTTTAATAGATTTTATAGAAAGGAAGAGAGAGAATGATGTGAGAGAGAAACAAGGATCAGTTGCCTCCCACAAGCACCTTGACCAGTAATGGAACCTTCAGCCTGCGCATGTCCTTGACTGGCAATCAGACCTGCCACCTTTTGATGTATGGGACGATGCTAGACCCAACTGAGCCTCACGGGACTGAGCTTCCTCACTTTTCTAGAAGTTGCAAAGTCATGTGTCTTTTTATAATGATAGAAAAAAAACCCGTAAATATAAATAATCATAATGTGAAGGTACTGTGGCCTTAATGAAAATATCTGTTACATCTTTCATTTATCTCTTGACACTTTGTCACTATAGAACAGATATGCAAATATATTAAAAAAAATTGAGAAAAATTTAATGTAATGTTAACATTGACAAAATTGCACTTTTGAGCCTCTTTAAAAGTTATAATCACCATAGTCACTCTTTGAATTTTGTCTTTGACAACACTGCACAGGAATGCAATAGTCACAATTATTATAACTAGCTTTTATTAAGTAGTTATTATGTGACAGTTCCTATACATAGCAATTTACATATATTATCAAATTTAAGGAGTAAATTTAGAAATAATTTACTTCATCCCTTGACCCCTCCCCTGTCCTTGCTTTAGGTATGACAATGTTAAGTCAAGTAAACATAATTATTTTGCTGTTAGATAATAACCTTTACTGCAAATAATTCCAACATAAAGTTAAAGGGTTTATATATGTGAGAATGGTAATTAACATAAAATGATCAAGATGGGGAGAGGTAGGTGAGGTAACGAGGGGCTTATATATCATGGTAAAAATGTCTGATAATGATCCGAATAATAAAAAACTATTTTAGTAATGAAAAATGGAATTGTAGGATTACATTTTAATGAACAAGAGAGACCAAGTCTTGTAATATTACAAAGCGATAAGTACTCTGAAGAAAATAAAGCAGGTAATAGGACAGCGAGTGACAAATGGTGATGACATTAGGGGACTTAATTTGGATATTCTAGTCAAGGAAGAATCCTTTATGCAGGTGACATTTGAGCTAAAATCTTCATAATGAAAGACATTAGAGATGAGACCCAAATGTTGAGAATGAATAAGTTATCAGAAAATCTTGTGGAATGATGTTCTAAGTAGAGGTCAGGAGAAGATAAAATATCCTGAGATTGAGAATAGTTGATGTATGTTTTAAGGACATCCAGATGCCCAATGCACATGAAACATAATGGAAGAGAGGGAATGTGATTGAGGGGCCATGTCATGCGTATGTAGAAACCACAGTAAGTAGTCTTCAGTATATCCTATGATATCAATGAGAGTGGAAAACCTTTAACATGTGCCTCTGTGTACATTGTAGACCCATCATTCAGAATAAGTTATACAGGAAGAATAACAGATGTGAACCTGAGTAAGTGAGTAACAGAGAAAATGATGTTGACATTGAATGTATGGGGTTTTAAGTGCCATTGGGTTGATTACCTTGAGATACCCTAAGGAAAAATAACATACTTTGTGAGTCTGTAACACAAGGAATGAAGGTTGAAATCTTTGAGATAAATGAGTTTAAATCAGTGAATAAATATAAAAGGAATGAGGCCTAAAGATGAAACTCTCAGGGATACAATTTTATGCCTCAAATAAAATCTCAGGGTGCCAAGAGAAATGGAACATTGATAGTCAAAGAGATGAGAAAGGGAACTGGAGTGTGTAGAACAGAGGAATACAGAGCAGAAGTAAATTTCAAAAAGGGAACATGAAAGGTATCAAAACAAAAGAAATTTCAAATCAGATAAGATGTAAACATTTATTGCATTTTTAGCAATTGAGACTTGGAAACTAGGTGAATGTTGGTATCTTAGGATGGTACCAGGCATTAATAATGTTCATAAAATACCATCTCTTTAGAAAACCTTCAAAACATTTCAAAGCTTATAAGAAAATCCCAAGAATGCCTGCCTTTGTTTTAACTGGAACAGAGAGCATGGGGTGGGAATCATGAGAGCTTCTCATGCATTGTTGTGAGCCTGCTCATGCATTATGCATGCCACAGAGATGATGGAAACTGAATAGATGCCAGTATATGTTTTAAGTATTCTTGATCAATCACTCTCCTAAGCTATTAATTTAAGCATCCCCTTCCCCTGCTTTCTCTCTCTGTCTCTTATTTCTATAATTCTCTTGCTTCAAATTTGCTGTCAATACAAATACCTGCTACAGGCTGAATTGTGTCCCCTCAAAATCTATATGTTGAAGTCCTAACACCCCGTCACAAAATGTGACTGTATGTGGAGAGAGTGAGCCTTTAAAGAGGTGATTAAGTTAAAATATTTTAATGGTCATTAGAGTAGGGGTGTCGAACTCAATCAGAGAAGGGGCCAAAATCTAAAATCCAGCCTAAATCGCAGGCCGAATGGTTTACTGAACAGTCATAAACTGACAATGTCATAAACTGACAGCGGAGTGCAGTGATGACAGCGCGGTGCGGGCCACATTGCAAGGCCTGGCGGGCTGGATTTGGCCCGCGGGCCTTGTGTTTGACACATGTGCTTAGAGTATGCCCTACACCAATTTGAATGCTTTATAAAAAAAGGGGAAACCAACACACAGAGATGCCAGGAATGCACAAGAATGAGAAAAAGACTGTGTGAAGAGGTAGCAAGAGTGCATCCTTTGAGAAAGGCCTCAAAGGAAATTAATGCCATTGGCAACTTAACCTTGGACTTCAGCCTCCAGACTGTGAAAAAATAAATGTATGTTCTTTAAAGGACCCAGTCTTTGGTCTTTGTTGATAGTAGCTCTGTTGATAGGGGTTCTTGTGTGACTCTTCAGAATAACATCTCGGGGCTTCAGCCCATATTTTTCCCCACATGCCTTCCTCTTTTAAGTTTTCTATTCTGTATGTTCTCTTAATTTTGATAGCCTTAAAAAAGTGCACTGATATTTTCAACAATGTAGATTTTAGGATTCCAATGTCATCTGAGAGCAATCATTCATAAATATTTTAGGTATTGACTTATAAAACAATGCCATGGTGGTAAAAAAACAAAACAAAACAAAACAAAACAAAACAAAAACAAAAAACCACACACAACAAAAACAAACAATGTTGATGTAATGAGATGTAGTGATATAGTGATTATGGTGCATGACTGAAGGAGCATCCAAGAAAAGATCTGAAAAGAAGCCAAATCCAATGAAGCAAAATTAGACACAGATGAATGTAAAACTGTGAATTAAATCTAAAAACTGCATTTATAAATATAAAGTGGAGATAACAGGGCCAATAATGCTCATGAAATGCCCCCCAAATCCTAACTATTTTAATAGACTATTACTAAAATATTTATAAGTGCTGTTAAGTGTATTAAAAAAATGCTGATATAAACTTAGATGCAAGGGTAATAATTGATTCTACTTGCACATACTGAGCTTATACAGGTCTCTCTAGCTGGCGGAAGTAAGAGGGATATTAACTAACCTGATTAAGTCAGAAGAAAGGAGCCAGGATGTTGACTAGACCCCATAGCATTGTCTACAATGAAAGACCTGGGGAGATTGAATACTTACAATAAGATAAAGACTCAAGAATCATCATAATAGATATCTTAAAGTATAATATATAAAAACTGTCATGTTAAATTTTTTTCAAAGTGGTCATAAACACTTGAATCAATTGTTAGAAAATGACACATTTAAGAATTTATTATAAAATAAATTTGCTTAAAGAATAAATTGGTCTAAACAAAAAAGAAAAAAAACATTTTTTTAAAAAAATAATAAATTGGTCTAATGAGTTAAGAAGTTCTGTCACTAATGAGACTCAAATTTTGGCTGTTGCTAATATTTTAAAAGTAGGACCCATGATACTTGGGTGACTTAATTAAATTGCTTAATAAACCACACACTACAGCAAGGGTAAGATAAAAGGAGCTAAGTGATTAAAGCTCTTCAACTTTGTCTTATTTCAACATAGAAGGCTTGCTTTTATATATATATATACCACCCTTCTAAACATTATTATTTCACACCTTCACTTCCACAGACTTATTCACTACTGTACCTGTCAGGATTCAGGTAATAAAAAGAAGCTACCACTCTAGATATTTCAATCAGGAAAGGGATATTTTATAGGGACTTAGGTTACAAAATTATTGCAAAAACTACAATATTTTACAGTGGAGGGTAATATCCAAGAGTCCATAAATGCAGGAAACTGATACCAGCCTCGGAAAAGCAGGCTCTTGTCTGATGTCATTGTCATCAGAACTTATGCTTTGCCTCTTCAAAAGCCTTGCTGCTTCCTGCTCTTCTCACCAGCATTGGGGGCTTCCCACTGGCAACACATTCAGAAACTTGGAAGGCAAGGAAGCCTAGCAAATGTAATTTCTGGGGTTATAGCATCTGTCATTCAGGGGAGATTATTGCAGAGGGCAAGAAGGATGCTGAAAGGCCAAAAAAGCTCAGCTGATGACACAATCTCATTTTCTCTGGTGAAAACTAAAGTAAGCAAACAGGAGCTAGCTCATATGACTACTCAAAAAAGGTCAGCCTATGAGCATTCTTATTCACATTTTCACTTTCTTTCCTTTTGCAATGTTACAACCACACTAGCTCTAATATTAGACAAACTCCTCCTCTGCTCCTATAGGCACCATCCCCCCTCTTCATTTGGAGAGAGAGTGTCCCTCCCTAGGTATCCCCATTATCAATATTTCAGTACCTCTCCTCTGAATTATCATAATTTTAATAAGAAGCCTGGTGCACAAAATTCATGCATGGGGCAGGGAGTGACCCTCATCCCAGCCTGCACCCTCTCCAATCTGGGACCCCTCAAGATATGTTCAACTGTCCATTTAGGCCCAATTACATGAATGCTGGCTCCCAACCACTCGATTGCCCCTAACCACTTCTGCCTGCCAGTTTGATCATCCCCTAACCACTCCCCTGCTAGCCCAATCAGTGCCTAACTGTTCCCCTGCCAGGCTGGTTGTCCCTAAATGCCCTCCCCTGCCGGCCTTTTTGTGGTGTCCATCTTGTGTCCTATAGGGTCAGCCAACTTTGACCATTTGGGGGTGGCCATCTTGTGTGTTGGAGTGATGGTCAACTTGCATATTACTCTTTTATTATATAGGACATTTCTTACCTTAACACTATCCCTTTGTTATGAGAATATGAGCCCATCTTGAAATAAGTTCTCGTGGGGTGGTGGGAAAAGCATTTCAGGGACACTTACATAGGAGGATTTGAGAGATACTGGCAAGATTAATTAGAGAGCAAAAGTACAGTCTGACAGAAGAAAGGACACACAGGGTCCAGACCCCCTTTGAAAGGCTGTTGCGCTCAATGAGACCCTTCCCTGGTGAGTCTAGCATCAGAGACTGGTTGACGTGGTGGCTCTGCCTCAAATAAACCATGGGCAATGTCTCATCCACAACCAGGTGGCGCAGCTCTGTCTCACTGTGGAAGAAGTCCAGCTCAGAGCCTCCCTCATGCCTACCAGGCCCAATTTCTTTCCTGGATTTTCCAGAGGCTTGTGCCCTTCTCCAATTCGGTTCTATTCCCAGACTTTCCCAGGATAGTCCCTTTCCTCTTTCATCACCATTTTGGCTCTCACTGCATGTTCTCCTTAGTTCGGCTTCATCGTTTGGTTTCTACTGAGCGTGCGCTCAGTAAAAGGAATTTTCCTTTGTGGTTTCTCCCTCTCCCCATTAATGCGGCAGAATGTTGCTGGTTGCTCCTTGGGATGACTGAAAAGTGTCTTTCCTATCTACTTGGATGTCCAAGGTGAATGTGAAACTGTCCTTTCCTAATTAATCTAGAGTCTGGATCCCTTCTTTCCCTCCCCTTTGGTTAATACTAATATCTAACTGCCTACTGTAACATTCTGCCCCTATCTTCAGGAATTCTGGATCCTTGTGATCTCACAAGAGTAAATGAGTGGAGATCCCATCTTCTGTAGCTTCTTCCAGATGTGTGTGTGTGTGGGGGGGGGGGGGGGGGGGGAGGGAGGAAGAGTCCTGCCTATGCCTAGGCCCAGAGATTCTTGCAGGAGAGAAGGATTCTGTAAAGTCAAGGTGAGTCTGTTGCTGTCCTTGGAAGGTAGCATATATGGTATCTAGAGGATGACCCTGCAGGACAAGTTGCTATCCTAGAGGTGACAAAAGGTTAAAAAGTCATGGTCTGAAAGTGAGAGGAGAATTATTGCAGATAAAGGGAGGGACAAACTTCACAGTGTCATAGATGAAGTTGGACTAGGGGCTTTCATGATGAAGGTATGCCACCTGACTGTAGCCCTCTTGTTTATCATATGCAATTCAAATTAGGCTAAGGGAACATGCTAAGATCTTCCTGAAGCAGGCTTTTTCTGTCTGAATCTCTTGGGCAGGAAAATGGAAGAGTCAAAGGCTCCCCCATATCCAAAGTCTTTTGTTTTTGAATAAACATCCCAAAAAGTAATTTCAAAAATGATAGAACTTTGATCCCTTTAATTCCACCTTTTAAGTAATTAAGTTTTACATTTCAAAAGTGAAGTTGATAGACAGCTCCACACTTCACAGACTCAACCATCTAATCTTGAGAACATATCAGTTCAGCCAAACCACTGGGCATCATTTGGGGAGATGGTGATGCAGGTAAACTTCCAAAGTGAGGCTTACATTCTGTAAACAAGCAATCACGTATTTCATAAGATGTATGCCTATGAAAACAAACAAAACAAAAGAAATATAGAAAGGTAATGATCAGAGCAAATTATAAACAGTTTCTGAGTCTGTAAGACTGTCAGTTGAGAAGGTTTTTAGATGTAAGGCTGTTGCTGGAATGAAAGTGAGCAGTGACAATCTGGTAGAGTTTTCTTGTCTGAAGTTTGAATATCTCTGTTGAAATCATCAGGTGCTCAGGTTAATGGTGTGCACAGCCTCAGGAAGAAGTTTTAGTTTTCAATAACGCTAAGTCTAAGAATGGGAGAAAAATGAAACACTAGTTTTGAGGGCCATAGCCAAATATTTAAGAGAACTAGAAAAATGCAGGATTCAGTTCTGTTAATAGGTGAAAAATAATTTTTTTTAACTGAACTAGAATCTAATATCCATTACTGAGCATTACAATTTTTATTAAAACACTAGAGGTCCGGTGCATTAAATTCATGCACAGGGGGAGGGGATGGTCACTCAGCCCAGCCTGCACCCTCTCCAATTTGGAATTCCTTGAGGGATGTCTGACTGCCCGATAGGATTGGGCCTAAACGGGCAGTTGGACATCCCTCTCACAATCCAGGACTGCTGGCTCCAAACTGCTCACTTACCTGCCTTCCTGATTGCCCCTAACCGCTTCTTGTCTGCCAGCTTGATCACTCCCTAACCACTTCCCTGCCAGCCTGATTGATACCTAACTGTTCCCCTGTCAGCCTGTTTGCCCCTAACTGCCCTCCCCTGCAGGCCTGATCACCCCTAACTGCCTTCCCTTGCAGGCTTGATTGTCCCTAACTGCCCTCATTTACAGGCCTGGTCTCTCCAAATTGCCCTCCCCTAATGGCCTGATCACCCATAAATACCCTCTTTTGCAGACCTGGTCCCTCCCAACTGCCCTTCTTTGCTGGCCATCTTATGGCAGCCATCTTGTGTCCACATGGGGGTAGTCATCTTTGACCACATGGGGACAACCATCTTGTGTGTTGGAGTGATGGTTAATTTGCATATTATTCTTTTATTAGGATCATTTCCCCCCCTAAAAGAAGCTTCATTTTGTTGTTGTTGTTGTTGTTGTTAATCCTCACCCAAGGATATTTTTTCATTATTTTTTTTTCTTAAGAGAGAGAGAAAAACAGAAACATCAATGTGAGAGAAACATCAATTGGTTGCCTCCTGCACATGCCCTGTCCAAAGCCCAGACAGGGAAGAGCCTGTAATCAAGGTACGTGCCCTTGACTGGAATCAAACCTGAAAACCTTTTGGTCCACAGAACAACCTTCTATCCACTGAGTTAACCCAGCTTCATTTTTATTAAAGATTCAAATTAAGACCAATTTATTTATTGCATTAAATCTTGTTGTAATTTGGCCTGATTATTTGCATAAACACAATAAGAAAAGCAATTGATCACATAGGCTCTTTTAAATCTAATCTCTAGAATTTCATAAAACATCTCCAGATTGAGCTTTAATTAGCCACCCATATCAAAGAAGCCAAGCCGCATGGTTGCCAACAGGTTTTGCCTGCAATGCATATAGGTTTGGGTATATTTCTCAAGTTCACTGAATTGCTTTTATCAAAATCATTGAAGTTATCACTTGTTCACTTATATTTCTCATGTCTAATTCATTCCATTAGCAAATCCCATTACTTCTAGTTCCTTAAAAATAAACAAAAAACTAGAATTAGTTAAAATTTTTTCATCTCTGCTATCATCCACCTGAATCCACACCACCTTTAACACTGGCCTGGAAGTCACAATAGCTTTTTAACTTGTTTTCAGGCTTCTACTCCCAGTGCTTATAGTCTTTCTCCATCTAAATCCCTACAACTCTACAAGGAAGCCAGAGTGATTTACTTCAAACTAAGTCAGACCACTTGGCTTACTTACTTTAGATAATTCAGAGGATTTCCATGTTATTTTAATATATATATATATATATATATATATATATATATATATATATATTTTTTTTTTTTTTTTTTTTTTTTTTTTTTTTTTGATTTTTCACAGAGAGGAAGAGAGAGGGATAGAGAGTTAGAAACATCGATGAGAGAGAATCATCGATCAGCTGCCTCTTGCACACTCCCTACCGGGGATGTGCCCGCAACCAAGGTACATGCGCTTGCCCGGAATCGAACCCTGGACGTTTCAGTCCGCAGGCTGACGCTCTATCCACTGAGCCAAACCGGTCCCGGCTCCATGTTATTTTAAATAAGTTTCTATTTGCTCTCCCAATTTACAAATTGTTGCATAAATTATGAAGCTTGTTGTACATTTAGGAGCTATAGTTTGCCAATGCCAGATTGAGATTTATTGCATATATTTACAATAGAATAATATGCAAAATTTTATCAGATGGACAATTTAAGGGGAGTGCTTCCAAAATTGTCTTTTATATTTTTCAAATACATTTATTTTCATTTTATCTATCTTTCATAATTACTACCCCAGTTTATATCATCGTTTATTTTATTCTTCTGAATATATACATTTGTTATCTGTTCTGACATTCTTGTTTATAATTCTCACCCTTCCAAGGTACATACCAACTACTTTTGTTGAATTGCAATTTCTTTCTTGCTTTTGTTGGAGAGATATCTCCTCTTCTCTCCTCTTCTTTCTTTAAAATATGCTTTTTTATTGATTATGGTATCACATAATTGTACTCATCCCCCCATTCCCACCTCAAACCCTTCCCCACATATGCCCCCACCCTCCTGTTGTCCTTGACCACTGGTTAGGTTTATAAGCATGCATACGAGTCCTTTGGTTGATCTTTCCCCCTTCCCCCCACCCTCCCCTACCTTTCCTCTGAGGTTTGAGAGTCTGATTGATGCTTCCCTGTCTATGGGTCTGTTTTTGGTTCATCAATTTATGTTGTTCATTATTTCTTATTGACTTTTTTTTTTTTGAGAGAGAGAGAGAGGAAGGGATAGAGAAACAGAAACATCAATGAGAGAGAAACATTGATTGGCTGCCTTCTGCACATCCCCTTCTGGGGATGGAGTTCACAACCCAGGCATGTGAACTGACCAGGAATTGAACCAGTGACCTCCTGATTCATGGACCAGCACTCAACCACTGAATCACACTGGCTGGGCCAGGCTTCTTTCTCTTCTTATGTGAAAAAAGAAGCACATTTACTTTTTCTCATGGTTCTAAGAATGGATGACTTCAGCCATCTACACTTCAATAACTAAACCAGAAAGCTGAATAAACTTAGAAAAAAATAACACTCTCTTCCTTGAACATTAGGCTCCATAAAAGAGAATGGTGATTAATATTTATTGGACTTTCATTATTTCCAATCAATTTTACTCTTTTTCTCTTGTCAGCTTTTTCTACTCAACTGAATAACAATATCCAATCTTTTTCAAGCTTCTCATATATCTCATCTCTTTTATTCTCACTCACTTTTGTGAGATGAATTTTGTTTCCATTATTAAAAAAAGAAGGCTTCAAATGAAAAAATTTCTAGCTTTCTCAACACCAAACTTAAAGTCGCTATTTGTGTTCATCTTTCTATCCTGACATAATTAGACAGACATATCCCTTCAAGGTCTAGATGCTTTACCCGTTGTTTTTATTTTCTTCCTCCTCACTTACTAAACCTCATACTGTTGTTTATTTTCTCTCCATCTTCAACATTTTCCTGTTTACTAGATTTCCCCCCCAAATAATAGCATTAATACATAAACAATAGATTGATCATAAAATTATAATAAATTATAAATAATAAAACAAAAATCATTCATTTGTACACATTCTTTCATCTATTCCACGTATCTCCAAAAATTACTATCACCTTTTACATACAGTTAAGTTTCTCAAAAAAGTTTTCCAAACTCCTAATAAAATTTTCCCTTCTTTAATTTACTTCCCAACATATTTCAATCTGAATTTCTTCCTTCAAGTCTCCGATGGCATCCATGCTGATGTGTTCAATGAATACAATTCAGTTGAAAGACTATTTTCCTAAAATCACTAGAATCTTTCTATTCTTAGAATGATCTTTTGATAATCTATTCTCATTCCCAGGCCCCACTTACCCTGGATGGAAAAATTACACTCCACATCAAAGTCAAAGCAAAGTTACTAAAAATAACACCCTGCTCCTTTCTCAAGGAACCTGCCGGGTCTTTTTGTTCTTGTTCACACCAAGTGGCATCCTGTTTTGCTGGAAGCTTGCATGTCAGAATGCTTAACACCTTGCAGTTTATTTTCCCAGAATCACTCCTACTTGTCCTTAGCATGGCTGCTTCTGCAAAAGCCCTATAAATCCCCTTCCCTGTTTAATCTCTTTGAAGCAGCTTCTTCGGAGGCTGCCACCCCTGCTGTGCATCAGTTCATAAAGGGAAAACTTTGTTCTTGCAGACGTCCTTGTTTCCTTCAACATGAGCTTATTTACTTGTGCATTTATTGTATTTCACCTGTTTCATTTATTCACCTCATTGATCACTACGAGGCACTCCTTTCTCGAGGCATTTGCTTACGGAAGAAACAATACCGCACTTTTTCGGTTTCCATTTCATCTCTGTGGCTGCTCTCTTGGCCTCTTTTTTTTTGTTTTCCCTCTTTTATCTAACTCATATTTTGAGTGTCTCTGGGTTTGGCTTTACAATTGCTATATTCCCCTAAAATACCCTATCCATTTTCATAGCTTCAAGTACAGAATTTTTCTCAGTGAACTAAAAAAGTACATTCTAGTCACTTGAACATCAGACTCATGTACCTATTTTCTTTATTAGTCCTTTTTCTTTCTCAAACAAATCGCAGAAAATCAACATCAACAATTTGAACTCTAATTCCAGCAGCACACTTTCCCTCCAGTTCAGCCATTTTAGTAAATAAACTACCCTTCCCCGACCCCGGATTAGCTAACGACAAGTATGACATCTGAGTCTCTGTCCAGATTGTCAGTTTCACTTCTGTCCATTCTCCATGCCACTTCTCCAGACTCTGACACTATCATGCCTCCCCAAGTGCAGAGCAAAATGCTCTTTCCTGGTCTCTGTGCGACTTTCTGTTTCTTCTCATGCCAATCTTCAGACATCTTTCTCTCTTACAATCTTCAAAATGTTTCTTTGTCTGCTTTATTTATGCTGAATTTCCCACAATAAACACATGACTTGATACATGGTAGACAACCAGTTGTTATAATCATTGTTTACCTCGGTGAATATATGACTATGCATTTCTTAGTTCTTGAGAATGTAGAGAAAATTTTAATATTTAGATGCTAATGAGGGAGGTGCAATTGTGGAACAAGTGCATAAAGTTCCCAGCGATCAGAATATATACTGTTTACAAGGATGAGCTTTGTGCTCATTTAGGAAATAAAATCTGTGAGAGTAGAAAACTGTATCTATGATAAGAAAATAAAGCTTTTGTTATAGATGCCATTCTCTACCTAAATGAATATAGTAATAAAATAAAATAATAAAAAAACAACCACTGAGAACCATGATAAAACTTGTTAAAGACTTTAGATTTCATTACATTCAGATATGAATTTTTTAAACAAAGGAAGAGGTTTTGCACATAAAGTTGACTTAGGGGCATTGTGGTTACCTGCTGAAGCCATCAGTTTCCCATTGAAACAAACCCACTTTGCTTTCCCCAGGAAGGGCATTGATAGTGAATAGCATATTAGTGGCCTGGATTTCATGTTGGTCAAAATCTATTTGCTATTTCCAGAACGGTGCTGTTCTTCAGCAGCTCCTACTGAAAAGCCAAACTGTCTCTAAGCAGCGAAGGGGCACAAAACCCTTTCAATTCAAATAAGAGGGAATGAAACCTTATCCTGCCACAAGGGAGCGCTTGGCTTTTTGTGGGTGACACTGTGTCACTGATTCTCTGCATTACCCATTAATGAAGTCCCTGCACTAGCAGGGAGATTATGCATTATTTGAATACCCAGTTGTTCTCATGCATAAAACTAGGCTATGGGGAGGAGGGAAAATAGTTTTTACTATGAATGCACTGAGCCACTTAAGCGGCTGTCAGGTGTCCCTCAGGTCAACAAAATCTTTTCTCAGCATCCCCTGGGAAGTTCAGAACATTCTTTTGGAAATAAAAATGTTTTTCTTCCTACTCTTACTGCATTTCTTTGAAGCCCACACACACACCTTTATTCAAAGAATGAATAATCCCCCAAATCCTCCTGGGAGTATCATCATGATGCATACCGATATAATGCAAGACAGAAGACAGAATATATATATATTTAAATTGCTGGTGCAGTTAACAACAAAAAGAAAAAGTCAAAAATGGTATAATTTAAAAAGTTTTGCTTCAAAGTATGTTTCTGTGTTAATTTCACCATTAGACAGCCAAGTTTTTTTAAAAAGAAATTTGAGGCTAGATTAACCTTTTCTGTATTTTGTAAGCATCATAACCTGTACCATCCTGACATTTCCACCATCCTATCTATACCATTTAGCTGTTTTATGAGGCTTTGTAAAGTATATAAAAATATTTGGATGAGAAGGAACTGTGTTTACAGGAAGAAAAATAATGTTTTCAAACCAAATGTAAAAATATGCTATATTGCAAAATTGATTTTTAGTGATTCAAACCTCATGTGAATTATAACAAAACAGGGAAGGTCTACCAATGCTTAATCAATAACTTGACTAATATAGATTTTGCTGAATTTAAACATGTGCTTTTTACAGAAAGATATGAGAAAAAAATTCTAATATGTTTGAGAATAAGGTTGCTATAGTGATAACAATAGCAACTAACAACTAACATTGACTTTATTTCCTTATTAAAAATATTGAAAAATGTAAAAAAGTTCTTTCACAAATAGCTCCTTTAAGTTTTTGCTGTCATTAAAAATTGGTTATATACCCCAGATAGGCCCTTTCTATCCATGTTCCCTGATTTATTTTTTAATCATAAAAATTATCTTAATGTGACATAGTATTGTTTATTGGCTGTATCTTCAGGCACTGAAAAATGTACAGGCTCTGCATTCTGAGAAAGAGAACTATAAGAGAGTCATAAGGACAACATATAAACATACTAGAACTTAATTGAGGCTTCCAAGGCTGGTTATGTTTAGAAAACATAATACATTAATAAGTTGATGTATAGAGAATTTTTTTATCACTCCTTTTATCATAATTGTATGACTTACTTGGTAGGATTTTGTAGGTCAATCACACAATCTCTGATTTTGGCAGGCAGCGTGGTTAATGAAAGTGGCAATGGCCTGAATACTAAGAGACCAGGATTTTACACACACATAGAATATTAGTTACTTCTTTTATTTTGGGCAAGTTATTTTATGTCCCCTTCTCTTGAATTAAGGGATATGGACTCAATGATCTCTAATATATCCCTTACTTTCTTTGATTATTGAATTCTTCTATTCATTTCTTCACCATATTCTCCTTCAATACATGTTTAATGAGAGCATGCATATTGTCAAAGAACTAAAAATAAGAAAGATAAAAATGTGATATATATTCAAGTGGAAAATTAACTTAAATGTAAATAAATATATAAGCTAAAGTTTAAGAAATAAAACAGAATAAGGAAGTAGGGTGTATGGAAATTACTTTACTGTGGATAATATCAGAAGACATTTCTCAGGAGGTAATGTTTGATCTGAGACTGGAATGATGAGGTAGCCAGTCATGTGAAGATTTTAGGGAGAAACATTTCAGGTTGAAAAAACAGCAAATCCTAAATCTCGGGACAGAAATAAACTTAGAATATTCAAAGAAAGGAACAATGTCTATATGGCTGGTGCAGAGCACAGTAATTGTAATATGAAAGGTGGACAGAGCTGGGCCATGTTGGACTTTACACCCTACAATAAAGAGCTTGAGATTTATTTTAAGTGTGAAGGGAAGCCATTGAACATGTTTTCATAGATGAGGACTCACTTTTGATATCTGTGGAAAAGGGATTGCAAATTAGCAAAGAGTGAAGCAGGGGGCTTAGATAGGTAGTTGCAATGAAATCTGAACTAGGGAGGTAACAGTGAAGAGGTGAGAAGTGATCCAATTTAGAATGTATTGTATAGGCAAGATCCGTAGAATTATCTGCATTTTATGTGAAATATAATAGGAAGAAAAGATTCAAGAACAATAGAGTGTGACGTTCTGGATAGTGATTTTAGTTCTGAGATTAGGAAAGAAGCAAGCTGTGTAAGGGAGGTAGTGAGGGCATTAGAAATCATTGACCCTGTGATTAGAAGGCGTTTCATTGCCAGCTAACAAAGTATAGGCAAGGTTCTTGAATAAGTCTAACGACAGTTCCTATTACACATGCATCATTATGGGACAGTTAAATATGACATTTCCTGCCACAGTCACTTATTATTTGACCTTCTGTTTGCTTTTGTTTCCTTGCCTTTCTTTGTTTTCTTTTGAGGTACAGATTCTATTTTTGTTTTTAATTGTGATTTTAAAAGTCTGGAACACTTTCCCTGCCCTGACAGTTCTTATGATACACACCTCACCTCTTGGGGCTGACTAGGAAGTCCTAAGCCAGAGGATTCTCTGGGAAACTAAGTTAGTCTGCCGTTGTAAGATTTTAAGAAAAAAAATCCAATATGAAGGTAAATGACTCCCTCTGGGAGACACTATATTAAGCACCTGGGCTTGAGACCAAAGTTCTCTCTAACAGCCAAAAGCAACAAGTATACTTTAGTAGTGATGAGCACTAATTCTGAAGGTTACTTTGACATATGAACTTTCAAAGAATCACAGTTGACATATTCTTGAGATCAGGTCTCAGGTGTGTTTTTTTTTTTAAATTTTTTTTTTTTTCAAGCAAAGAATGAGTTTGAATTTTTAGAAAACCGGGAAACCCAGCTACTGGGCAGAGCTATTTTGCATAGGATTCATATTATTCACATCATTCAGAATCTACAGCATCAGTTTAATTCCTATGAATGTGGTAATTTTTGCTTGTTATTTTTGGGGCAGGGAAAGCCAGAGAGACCTGCTTTAAAGGAAGGAGAGGCTCAGGAGCTAATCACACCTTTTATGGAGACAAACACTGTGAGTAATGATAAAATCTAATTATGACCTGATAACATCACTGGAAGTAAAATGAACAAGCAAGACTTTATTATTAATAATAGTTCACAGTTGTGTAGCATTTAATAGTTTTTAAGGATTTTAATATGAGTTGTGCATATACTGAGTCATTTAATCCTCAAGATAACCATATGAGATAGGTATTATTATTATTCTAAGTTTATAGAAGAAACTCAGGCTCAAAGAGGTTAAATAACCTGTGCACAGTTATATGGCTCCCAAGCATTAGAATTGTGACTAAAATTCAGTCTGTTCCTGGCCAGTGTTGCTCAGTAGTTAGAGTGTTGGCTTGCACTTCGAAGGGTCTTTGGTTTTATTCCTGGTCAAGAGCATGTGCCTGGATTGCATGCGGGAGGAAAGCAGTAGATGTGTCTCTCATATCGATGCTTCTCTCTCTCTGGTCTCTCTCTCTGGTCTCTCTCTCCTCTCTCTCTCTCTCTCCCTCCCTCCCTCCCTCCCTTCCACTCTCTCTAAAGAGGTATGTGCCTTTGACTGGGAATCAATCCCACAACCTTTTGGTCCTTGAGAACAATGCTCTAACCACTGAGAAAAACGGCCAGCATATGACTTTGTTTTTAACAATTAATAATTTTCATGCTATTTTCTTCAGTTAACAAATATCTATTGAAATATTTGTTGTAGGCTTTTGGGATTCATCAGAGAACAAAAAAAGATTCTCACCTTCATTTAATTTTCTAAGAGAGGTAATGGCTGAGAGGCAAGATTTGCTCATTTTCATCTTTTTCATAAGAGATAAGAGAACAAACATAGACCTTACAGTGAATGCTGGATGGATCCAGGCCTGTAAGGAAAGATTTGACCAAATATGTGTCAGGATACTCATTCTATGGCTTTGAGATATCTTCCCCACACCAGCAGCAGGCAACGATTGTTCTTCAGTGTCTGCAGGGGTGAACTAAGGTTTAATCCACCGGAATTCTATGAGGACTGCATGGAGGAGGCCATTCTCTAAAAGCATCAGTGTTGTGTTATGGAAACAAATTCCTGTTATTGTTGTTTCACTTTCACTAACTCTTTGTGGAGTCTAAAAGGCATTAAATCAGCTAAAAATTCCTACAGCTCTTACTTGGTTATGCTCCAGAGGACAAAACCATTAATGACAATAATCTGAGACCTATTTGGAATGAAGAAAGCTACCTTTCAGCACTTCTTTGGATTTTCCCCATTTTGGCCTAAGCAATATAAATGGGCTGCTGAACGGTGTTATTGCATCTTCAGCTACCGAGAAAATGGATTCTGTGCTGCTCACTTTAGGTAGAATACTGGGATATCAAATAATTAGACACTGCTTGTGTCTGGAATAGCTTCCTTCTGATTTTACTCAATGAGCAATTTATTGTGCAGATTAGAGAGTAGGTTCACGTAATGTTTAGCCGTTGTCTTGAAGTGATAACTTTTTAATGTGCTGGTTATTTGTCTTGTTTGGATGAGGATGCTTATTTATGAATGTTTTCCAAAGACTAGACAGAGGAAGGCGGCTCTGAGTTTTAGACAAATCAATAAAAATTCACATGCATAAATAAATGAAGCACATCTGTCAAGCAGTTTTACGATGATCTAGTTAAGACTTTTGTTTTATCACCTTTAAAATGTTTTCAAAACATTTACAACCATTAGAATTTGATATTTGAAGTTTGCAGGTTTTTATGTCGCCGCTTGGTTGAGAAGAATAGTGTGAGATCTTAGCAGCACAAACTCGGACTTTTCAGAGGGCAATTTTTAGACCAATTTTCGTCTCTATTTTTATTAGTAACCTTGCAACTCAGTATGAGATCTCCTCTGTGTAAATTGACAGTGTGCCAATGCTGTGGTGTGAAATTGTAGTACGCAACTTTGCCCCAAGGAATTTAGAGTCTGGAGTTGAACTTTGATAAAAATGAATGGATTATTTCTCCCCAATGGGAAAAGCTGAATGGCCTGGTGTGCAAGACATTAGATGGTGAGTCAGAAGTCATAGCCTTGTCACTTACTTGCTGTGTGACCTTGAGCAAATCAATTAACTTCTCTGTGCCTCAGGCTCTCCATCTGTATAATGAGGACCATGATACCAACCTAAAAAGGAAGGTGAAAGGATTAATGAGGCCATGTCCGAAAAACGCATTAAGCTCCATGGAACAGAGGTGCTCTATAATTACAAGCCATTATTACTGAATTTAAAAGACAGTAAAATGGAATCATTATTTTACTTGATCTTCACCTGTAGAAGTTATTTCAACTGAAACGGTACTGGAGAGAATCTTAAGGCTGAATGGCTTATTTAAAATGCTTGAATTTTTAAGAATTTCTTTTAATTCTACAACATACCGGATTTTCAATTTAATAGACCTAAGACTTAAGAGTTCTGTACACTGAGAGAATATAATCACTAAATGTTGCCCCGTATTTATTCCACTGGGTCGACAGCTATGAGCCTGCTTCATCTCAGGGAGATTATTATCTACAATATTTGATCTTTAGAATCTTAAACAAGTGTTCCTAAGGCCTCCCCTACTAACCCGCTCTAGTTTCTAGTGAAACAGGCTTGCACATTTAGCTAAAGAACTTCTTGCTCAATTTAACTGCAATTTTTAAAATTCTCAGTGGAAAAGAGAGTAGTCATTTTACACATCACATTAAATTTTTATATGCTTAAGGAGAGCTGTTACTTATATTTGCGTCTCAATGCTAAATAGCTATAATTTCCCATTATTCTTCAGCGGTCCATTTTTTGCAATACTGCTATCTCTTTCAACAGTGGATCTCCCTCTGTTTCACAGTACTTTGTTAATGCAAAGTCCATGCTGTGAAGAAATACAGCTTCTCCCAGTTTTGCCACCAACTATTTGTTTGAGCTCTTTGTAAGT
The DNA here is from genome assembly GCF_964339955.1 of Pipistrellus hanaki. Lineage (NCBI taxonomy): Eukaryota > Metazoa > Chordata > Mammalia > Chiroptera > Vespertilionidae > Pipistrellus > Pipistrellus hanaki. The sequence goes on along the minus strand of NC_140505.1, from coordinate 60,684,070 downwards.
TACTTAATCTACCAGTTAGTTAGTTTATTTATTGGCAACCTGAATAGGTGGGACCACATCACAAAGGTGGATTCCCGCACTCATATCCTACTCTGCTACATATTTTTTATTATTATTTTCCCACTAGCTTGTTGTGTGCTAATCAGGTGTTCCAGACTTCCATGATTTGATTTATTAAATCATTTCAATAACCCTGTTAAATATAATTATCTTTTTTTTATTGCTAAGGGAACTGATTCAGACAGGAACCACCATGTTGCTTGTAATTGTCTGGCCAATAAGTCCTACAGTTTGGTATTAAATGTAATTAATTCAGTTGACTAGGTGTCATTTTGTCCATGTGATCTAATAATACTTATTTCAAAGATACAATGAGGACTAAACAAGTAATATATGCTTGATATGTTCAACATTTGGTAACTGGTAGTTTTTCTGGTTTTGATTGTGATTGGGGCTGTGGTTTAATGTTACAGATTCATTATCTTATGTAATACATCTTGAAGGTAGAGCCGTCATTTTTGCAAATTTGTCCATAGCCCCAAACCAGTGATCATTCAGTGATCAAATTTTAGCTATTTTTAAGGTGTCAAAAACAAAAATCTTATTAGAAATTATAATTTCTCAGTTTCTTTGTGCCTTTTTTTTAAAGTAGCCAAGACTACATAAATCAGGTATTGGATGAAATTTCCTTATACTGCCGGCACCGGTTTGGCTCAGGGGTAGAGCGTCGGTCTGCGGACTGAAAGGTCCCGGGTTCGATTCCGGTCAAGGGCATGTACCTTGGTTGTGGGCACATCCCCAGTAGGGGGTGTGCAAGAGGCAGCTGGTCGATGATTCTCTCTCATCGACGTTTCTAACTCTCTATCCCTCTCTCTCCTCTCTGTAAAAAAATCAATAAAAATATATATAAAAAAAAAATTTCCTATACTATATATATATATGTATATATATACATATATCAATATATGTATATATATATATATATATTTCAAAATATATTTTTATGCATAAAATATATTTACATATATATTTCAAAATATATTTCTAAAAGCTTGATATTATTACTCAACAGTCAGTTGATTAAAATGTATAAAGTTAATGACTAGAATTAAATAACCAATTAATTCATTTATTTTTTATCATCAGAATAGTATTTCAATGATTTGTTATCACTGACATTGTGCTGGGAGTCTGGAGGCTATAAAATCATCCCTTTCTTACCAGACTGTGAGTCATTTTTGCTTTCCCCCTCCTCCGTTCCAATGACATACGAATTCTGACTCTTAAAAGGTGCCCCTTGAATTTTGAACAAAACTGAATTTTCTTGAGAAGTATATAGCCAAGTAGGACAGTGATACATGTACCAATCTGACTTGGATACAAAGTAAAAATGTTATACTTGCCATGAAGGAGGTGGAGAATTGGCTTTTCAGATTTAGCAATGAATGAGGTCTCGGCCATAATATAGAAACAGAATCTTCTGTGGAGGGGGGTGGGGAATTAAGTGCAGCCCTGAATCAGGATATGTAAGACTCAGAAATGGAGAGTCAAAAGTTTGCTCATTTTTTCCTCTGTGCATTCTTTTTGCACATTTCTGAATTCTACCACATCTATGAAGTAAGCATCATTTTACAAAGGATAATGAAATGCAGAGAGGATAAGGCACTTGTCAAGTAATGATAAAACAGGATTGGTCAGTTTGACTATCCAAACTGTACTTTAGATTCAGAGGGATTAGAGATTGAGTGGGAGATAATACAAATTAGCAGTTTACTTTGGGGAAAGTTACCTAGGTCTCTTTAATCTTACCCGATTCACAAAGGGTCAGACTGGAAATGACTTGGCTGCTCAGTTAACAGAGCCTGATTGCCATGGTCTGCATTTAATGAATCACTGTGTGACCACATCCCCAGCCATCACTCCTTGCCTTAGTTTCTCTCCGTAAAACAATTTATAATCAAACTTGGTTTTTAAATCAGAGATACCTTAGTTCACTTTGTAATGATAATTTGAGATGTGAACCCATGGACAATTTTTAAAAGTTTCTTAACTTAATTTCAATATTCATGTAATTTTGATAGTTTTATTTATCTTTTACTATTTTATAAAGATTTAAAATATTATATGATAAAATTTAATGAACATTCTGCCAAGCAAGAATAATACCAGTTATTACTAGTATTATTTAGAAAATTAAAATAAATAAATGATGACAGTGTTTTGTAACAGATAAGAATTTGAATACTGAGAAAAATGTATGTTATATATTAATATATATAGATATTAACATATAATATATTATATAATAAACACTTATATAATATTTATATAATATACATATAAGCATATAATATTTATATAATATAATACATTTAAATATATAATGTATATGTAGCTATTTAGCCTTTACACACTGTCTAGTATGTAGTAGCTGCTTGATAAATATTAACTCATAGTCCATACAGCTCTATATTAGTAATTCTAGAAATAAGGGAATATCTACTAGTTTGGATATATTGTTTTAAATATAATACATATATAATTAATTCATAACCTTTACAGAATTTAAAGAAAATAAAAATGACACCCTATAATTTTGACACATAATGATATTATAGTACAGCTAAAACACACAAACGCATATACAGAAACACATATATACAATTGTTGCCATATTTCACTTAATGATTTGATTGCTTTTTTAGTTATCATTTTATAGTATTTATTTCTTTTTCCATTAAATTATTATACATTACATATCACCATAATCTAATTAAGTGATCATATATTCTTGAGCATTTGAGTTATTTAAATTTTTTCTATACAAATAATGTTTTTATGCATAAATCTTTGACTTCTTCCCTGATCATTTATTTTTAAAGGAAACATTGATATTTTTAAAAGTGAAATTGCTAGACTCAAAGATATGTATATATTTTAAAGGCTATTCATGCATCATTTTGGACTGTCTTTTGGAAATATTGTCCATCTCATTAGTCAGCATTATTCACCTTTTCTGTGCTGTTTGACAAAGAACTTCAGTTTTCTTTCTTTTATTCTTTCTCTAACTGGCAGCTACTCTGGAATCGCATGTGAAACTTTTCCACTGAATGTCAAAGCTCTGAAAATCATTCACACAATATTCTGTGTATGATGAAAGTGTTATTTATTAGAGCAGGAAAATGGTTTTATTTACTTATATTCTTTATTTTCATGATATTATGAATTTAAAGTATGAGGGAAGTTTCTCTAGAATTGAGAGATTTAAATCCATCTTTCTAAATCTAGAGGGATTCAGTATGCCAAATTTAGCAAAATATACACATTGATTTATAGTCCCTTTTATTGAGCTTAGATTGAAAATAGTTCTGCCACTAAAATGCCTATCAATATTAGTGCCAAAAGCCCAACGTTGCTACAGGAAGAGTACTTTGCAATTTGAAACTCCTGGAACCCTCAAATCTCTTTCAGCAATAACTTAAATTTATTCTTTTGGGATACAATTACTGTGTGTGCTTGTGTCACTCTTCTAAAATCAGCTACTTTTATCTATAGCTCTCCAAAATTAACTTTGCATTAGGAGCTAAGAAAAAAAAATAAGAACACACCTATCAGTTCATTGAAAGCAAAATTATAAAAATGTAGGCATCACTCATATGTAGTGATACTTTCAAAACATTGATGGATTTGTGTATTTTTTTATTTTACTAACTAATTGCCTATGACTGTATATGTTAAAGAAATAAAGGATAGCATGGAGATATATAACGATGCTATAAAATTAATTTTTATACGCCCATCCTCCCCTCCACCAATACATTGGTTGAACCCTAATCCCCAATGTGATAGTACTTGCAGGTGGGACACTTGGGAAGTGATTAGGTCATGATGGTTCTGCCTTCATAAATGGCATTAATGCCCTTATAACCAGGTCCCTTCCCCCATGTGAGGACACAGGGAAAACAGCAAGCTATGAACCAGGAAGTGAGCTGTCACCAGAAATCAGATCTGCAGGTGCCTTGATGTTGGACTTCTCAGCCTACCAAACTGCAAGAAATAAATTTCTGTTGTTCATAAGCCACTCAGTCTATGGTATTTTGTTATAGCAGCCTGAATGGATAAGGGAAGAAATGATTTCATATTTAAAGAGCAAGATTTACTTTTATATAATTTAGTAGGATAAGGAAAGCAGAATTAGTTACTAAACAAAGATAAACTTTGCTGGGATATTTCTAGTGTGTAGCAATGATGTTGACTTAATATTTCTGTTTTAGTTGTAAACACTAAGAGTTACATAATTTAGGAATTTATTGCACTTTATTTTCGATAGAATAGACAGGTAAGAAATTCTATCTAATAAAGAGGGAATATGCTAATTGACCACCACACCCTCACAAAGATGGTGGCACCCACAGCCAATAAGGAGGGAATATGCTAATTGACCCCCACACCCTCAAAAATGGCAGTGCCCAATCCCTCAGCCCTGCCAGGGCAGCAAGCATGTGGCACAGCCAGGCCGGCCCCAGGTGGGTCTCACTAATCCACTTGCCTGCCTATGGAGCCCTCAGTCCACTCAGCCACCAGCCACCCAGGGCTGGCCAGAGGTGCAGGCAAGCCTGGAATGGCAGCTTCCCAGCTGCCCAGGGCCACCCTAGGCTCAGGTAACCTGGGTCGGCCAAGGCCTGCACTGCTGGCAGTGGCAGCAGCAGAGGTGTGATGGGGTGTAGACTTCCCCTAATTGCCAGGCCACCTCCAGACCCTGAGGGCTCCTGGACTGTGAGAGGGGGCAAGCTGGGCTGAAGAACCCCCCCCCCCCCAACAGTGCATGAATTTTCATGCATGAGGCCTCTGGTATTTTTTATAAGACTCTTTGACCTCATTATTAACTTCTACTATAAGAGATAACTATTGCATGTTAAAATTCATAATTCCTGAAGTAAGATTTACAATTCTTCTGGAGAAAAAGACTGTCTTTTAAAAACAAAATAATTTGATGGGCTATATGGGTATGAAAAATTAGGACAATGGGAAGTTAATGTAGAACAGTTTATAAAATAGAGCTAGAATCAAACTACTTGAAAATAATGTGAAATTGTGCTCTCCCCCATTCAATATAAGACCATCTGTGGCCCAAAAGTATTAGAAAGGGTAAAGGAGAAGAGCTCAGCAAAGAACAGAGATTGGATAAACAGAGAAAGGTAAAATTCAGCTGTTATCAATGCAAAGTTGACAAGTGTGCTGTATTCAATATATAAGCATCTCCAATATTCACCACTCCTTGTTATTCACGTAAAAGTCAGGCAAACACACTCACTGTTAATACTATTTTATAGGCAAACATTTCTAGAAGAATCCTGGGGGAGGGGTAAAACTGTGTGGAAAGGAAGGGACATACAAAAGGCTGGATCATAAATGCATAAATTTAGAATTCAGAAACAACATGAACATGGAAACAGGCATTCAGGGTTAATGTCAATCCTCCAAGAATCCCCATATTCACTTGGAAGGGCAGTTTCCATTAAATGCATTGGTATAATCTTATTTAAATCCAAAAAAAAAAAAAAAAAAGAACAACCTAAACAACAATGTGACCCCAATCATATTGAAAGACTCAGGGCTGATATTTGAATTTTGTCCTAAAATGATACCTTATACCAAATTTAGCCTTTCAGAATATCATCTTATCTGGGTCTAGCATATATGGCTTCCTACTTAGAATGTTAAAAAGATATTATGTCTTTTTATAATATTAGTGTTTGCCAGTTCAAAGTCTAATTTGGCTTTGGTAAATCTATTTAACGAAATTGAGAATTCAGAAACAACAATTGCTTATTTCTCATTTATTAAAAACAGGCAATAAGTACATACTTTATATTAAATATTGAACAGATAACTTGATAAATATTAAGGACTTACTAATTGTCAGAACTGTTGATAAAATATTTAGGAAAATAGGCATGATCTCATGTCTCATAGAGATCGCATTCTGCTGTGAGTGCCAAATAAGATGAGAATAGAAAACCATGCTCTGTGCCACAAAGCAAATACATATATGTGTTATGGGAACATCAGATTCAGGTCAGAGAAGACTTCCTTAAGTAAATTTTGCCTGAGCTTAAATCTTAATGCTGCACAAGCAATAAACTGATGAAGAGAAGCAAGAGCAGTACAAGGGGATGGAATAACAAATAAAAAGTTGCTACTGTAGGAGGAACAGGTAGGGTTTTCCAGAACCATGAGATATCTGTTCAGCTGGAAATTTTAGTGAAAGGGGCACAAGGTATGATATGCACCTGCAGTTGTAAGGAGGGTCTCATTTTATGCTGGGCCCTTCTGGACTCTTTCAATAGTTTGGGCTTTATTTATTTACTAGTGGTCCAGTGCACAAATTCATGCACCTTGAAAGGAACTGTGAGCCACAAGGCTGTGGTGGGCACAGGGACAGGTCTCAGCCCATCCTCCACACCACCACCTAACCTCTGCTGCCGTGGCCCCTGGTCCCCTGTCTACCAGCAGCCCCACTCCCACTGCTGCTTCTCCCACATGTTGACTGCATCAGCCCTGCTTGCACCTGCTGATGACATGGAGTGATTTGGGTTGTTGCCAGCAGCAGGTGCAAGCAGGGCCTACAACATCAGCAGGTGCAAGTGGCAGCTGATGCCCCGATTGCCCCTCAGGAGCATGGGCAGGTGGAGAAGCCTTCATGGGTGATCAGGACTGGTGCCGGGCACCAGCAGCAGGTGTGAGCGATGGTTCTGGCACAAGCTATGTGTGTAATTGCGGCTGGCACTGGCAGTGGGTGCAAGCAGGGCCATCGTTGGCAGCAGGTGCAAGAGATGGCTGCCAGCCCCAATAGCCCTCCAGATCAGGGGGAGGTAGAGAAGTCCTTAGGGGAGATCGGGGCCAGCAGCCTCTGCTCATACCCACTGACAACACTGAATGAAAGGGGCCAGCACCAAGTGCCAGCAGCAGGTGTGAGCGGTGGCTCCAACACTGGCAGCAGGTGTGAGCACTGGGTGGGACCACAGCACATGGGAGCAAAGAGTTTTCAGTAACCACCAGAGGCTCCCCCAATGACAGCAACTGGCGACCCACCTTGGACTGGTGCCCCTGCTCACCTGCTCCATCATCCTGCTGCAGCTGACACCCACCATGTTCTGTGCTCTGCTACCTGCTGCTGCTGATGCCTATCATGATCCATGTCTGCCCCCTGGTGGTCAGTGCTCATCATAGCGACTGGTTATTTGGTTGTTCTGCCATTTGGTCTATTTATATATTAGGGTTTTATATATAGAGAGATTATTTATTTATTTATTTATCTATTATTTTAAATTCATCTTTGTTGTTGAAAGTATTACAGATGTTCCTTCCCCTTCATTGATCCCCTCCTCTCCACTCCAGCGCCTTCCTCAGGCCTTCACCACACCATTATCTGTATCCATGGGTTATATATGCATATAAGTTCTTTGGTTAATCTCTTCCTCTCTCCCACTCCCCTTCCCTCTGAGAATCATCAGTCTGTTGCATGCTTTCATGTCTCTGGATATATTTTGTTTATGCCTTTTGTTCACATGTGAGTGGGATCATATGAAATTTGTCTTTCTCTGAATGGCTTTATAAAATAAAAAGCTTTTGCACAGCAAAAGAAACCAGCATCAAAATGAAAAGGGAACCCACCTTATGGGAGAACATATTTGCCAATGATACAACTTGTAATAGGTTAATTTCAAAATATATAAAGGAGTTATACAACTCAACAAAAGGAAGACAAACTCTCCAATAAAAACTAGGTGGAGGACTTAAATAAATATTTCTCCAAAGAGGACATACAAATATCCTGGAGGCATATGAAAAAATGTTAATTCTCACTAATCATCTGAGAGATGCAAATTAAAGTCACAACGTGGTAACACCTTATACCTGCCAGAATGGCTGCCATCAATAAATCAACAAACAGCAAGTGCTGGCAAGGATGTGGAAAAATAATAACCCTAATACACTGCTGTTGAGAATGCAGACTGGTACAACCACTATGAAAACAGTGTGGAATTTCTTAAAAAAATTAAACATGGAACTGCTATTTGACCTAGTGATCCCATTTCTAAGAATTTAGCCCAAGAAGCTGAAACACCAATCAGGAAGAAAATATGGACCGCTACATTCATAGCTGTGTTATTATAACTAAGATCTGGAATCAGCTCAAATGCCCATCAGTCGATGAGTGAATAAAAAAGCTATGCCACATTTACACAATAAAATACTATGCAGCTGTAAAAAAGAAAGATCTCCTACCCTTCAAGATAGTACTGAGGCACCTAGAGAGTATTATGCTAAGTTTTGGCTTTATTTTAGGAGCAATTATATATTAAAGATTTTAAGTGTGCCTAAAGGAGGCAGGAGAGTTGATAAAATTATATTTCAATTTCAAAGATAATCCCTATTTCTAACTGTAGAATTTAGATTGGCAGTTTAAGGAAGCAAGATCATCTAGGATTCTATTAGAGACATTCAGATGAGTTTTAAGAGTAATGTGGGTTATTATGATCACTGGTGGAAATTGCTACAGTGAATAAATTTGAGGTAAATAGCCAAACTTCAAATCAAGTCATTTGGATATTTGGAGGGATAGGCAAAAGAATGGGAATGCTTATGAGTGACTTTGTGTTTCTACCTTGCTGTACTCATTAGGTTGTAGAGTCTATCAATAATACAGAAGCTGTGAAGGACAGATATGGGAAGAAAAATTTATGGATTTAGTTATACAGGTTGAACAACTAATTACTGTTAAATAATTAATAGGAACTGTAATAAGGCATTGTATATGATAGTCTGAAATAGAAAAGTCTAGGCTAGTTGTAAGGACTTCTGACATCAATTACCCAAATTTAGGCCAAACCTTATAGGTTCCTACAAAACTACTCTCATTTCCAAAACAAGCCACTCTCACTATTGAATAGCTGACTTCTAACTTGGGGGATTCCACTACTTCTTAAGGTTTAATAATTCACTAAACCAGCTCATATCACTCAGGAAAATGCTGCGTTTATCACTTTAGTTTTATTATAGCAAGTGGATTCAAATCAGAGCCAGCCAAAGGGAGGCTGGACTGGAACAGTTCCAAATGTGAAATTTCTACTGCCTTTCCTCCTGGAGTCAGGACACACGCACCTCACAGCTCACTGATGTGTGGCAGAGTACTGCCAACAAGAGAAGCTGACCTAAGCTCAGCATCCATGGTTTTTATTGAGATCTCATTACATAGGCAGGATTGATTAAATCACTGCCCACGTGGCTCAAACTCAAAATCACCCCTCCTTTCTTCCCCAGAGGTCAAACTGATATCACTTGGCTCAAAACCCCATTCTTCTAATCACATAATTGGGCTTTCTGGCATGGTCAGCCCCAGCCTGTCATCTCATTAGCCCAAACTCTCTAAGGGCCCAGGCTGAGTCACCTTGTTAGCATATACCAGTGTTTCCCAACCTTCTCTCATGATGAGAATCACCTGGTGGAGTTGTTAAAACACAGATTCCTGAATCCCAACTAAGAAGTGCTAAACTAGAATTTTTGGGAACATATAGGTAAAATTGCATACCTAACTTAGTGCTCTGTATATAACATCTGTGTTAGAGCACTAGTTAAGTATACAATTTTACCTATATGTTCCCAAAAATTCTAGTTTAGCACTTCTTAGTTGGGATTCAGGAATCTGTGTTTTAACAACTCCACCAGGTGATTCTCATCATGAGAGAAGGTTGGGAAACACTGGCATATACCATCAGTTGTGGCATGAGAGGTCCACCATGAATAGCAAAAACACTCCTATCACTCAAGAAATGCCAAGGATTGGTAGGTTACCACTCTGGAACCAGGGACAAAGGTCAGTTATTTTATTACATACTAACAATGCAACTTTTGAGAACTCTACATCTAGACCTTTTACAACTGTGGCTATAGATAAGCTCATCCAAGGATTTGAATGCTGAATTTGGGGATGGTTTAAGACTACACTTAGAATCTCCCACATTTAATGCTTAGGTTGAGGAAGGTGAGCCAATAAAAATAATAAAAATAAAAAATAAAAAAAGGAGCTGAAATAGGTTTGGCTCAGTAGATAAGGCATTAGTCTGGGATGGAAAGGTCCCAGGTTCGATTGCTGTCATGGGCATGTACATTGGTTGCAGGCACATCCCCAGTAGGGAGTGTGCAAGAGGCAGCTGGTCGATGTTTCTGTCTCATCGATGTTTCTAGTTCTCTATCCCTCTCCCTTCCTCTCTGTAAAAAATAAAATATATTTTTTTAAAAAATGGAAATAAGGAGTGGCTAAAGATGTAAGAGGGATCTACATAGATATCCAAATATTCGAAGAGATCAGACATGCAACTGTTGTTGAGACATCATATAAGAGGAGGCCTAATAATTTTTCTTTTTATTTACCCTCTTGGATGTAATGTTGACCTTTACCAATGTGGTTTTGGTTGCTGGATGGGAGCTAAGTATGATTCAGCAAGTAAGGACATGTGGCTGTGAAGGGAAGTAACACAGGTTCTCCAATAGTTATAAGAATGTAAAGAGCTTAGAGTATTGGTCTTTATGGTTTGGTTTGTTTTTACCTGAGGAAAATTAAAAGGTTTTACAAGTGAACAGGAAAAAAGAAAATATTAGAGAATGTGATATTAATTTGAAAGAAAAGCTGTGATTGGTTCTAGGAGATTTGGAAGAGAAGAAAGTGAATTGCAGGTTGGAGAGTTTTATGTAAAGGGAGGGACAAGAGGAGAAGGAATTATCATAGGTAAAAACAGAATCATTCCATGACAAGCTTTCTTGTGGGCCTTGAGCACAGAGCAATGAACAAAGCAGAAATAACTCTGCTTAATGGAGCTTATAGTCAAGTTAAAAAAACAAACAAAACCAAACTAACATTAAAGAAGAAAATAATCAAATGCACACAAAAATGACCAATGAGAACAGTGTAACCGAGGAAACAAATAGTGTCTAGAAGTAGAAAACAAACACATAAACAAAACAAACAATAAGTGGGATTATAGAGAGGACTTTGAGAGATTCTTAAAGATGACAATTACATTAAAAGTTGAAAGGGCCAGCCTTGCAAAGACATGGGAGTGAGGGAAACAAGGGGAAAAATATCTCTTACACCAAGCATGTCAAACTCAAAGACTAACACAAGCCAAATAAAAAAGGTTTAAGTTTATGTGGGCACAAAAAAACAAAGCTTCAATTTTCATAGAAACATAGGTTTATTTCGATAGAGACATGCTGAATACAGAGGGCTTAAATAAATAATTGTTAACATAAAATAATAGAACATTTTAATAAAAAAATAATATTTTTCTTGAACATTAACTTACCAGACACTGAGTAATTGCACAAATTAATAAGCGTAATGCAAATAAACGTATCTTTCTTCTCCTCTGAAAGCAAAATATTTCCTGTTGCACACATCAAACAAGTCAGTCCAAGACTAATGATGTGGCAATCAGTTGCTAAAATATTTGCTGCTAGTATTAGTGGAGAGAAATGGTGCGCCTGCACTTAAGGTACATAAGGAAAATGAATGCAACATAATTATAGTAAACAGTCATTAGTGAAGGTTGTAGGTCTTTATTAATAATTATGTATAACAGGACATAAAAATTAAGTTATGAATTTTTTATTAAAATGTTTCTTACACACCATTATATTGGCTGGTCTGCAAAAATATTCCTTGTGGACCACATGCAGCATGCAGGCAGCGAGTTTGACATGCTAGTTTTACACTATAACAAAATTTTACATGGCTGTGTTTTAATCTATGAAACTATAATGAAAGTATGTAAGTATATTTATATTCTTATAAATAAATTATATGAAATCATCAAATATAAAGATATGAAATATGGCTCTAGCTGGTTTGGTTCAGTGGATAGAGCGTAGGCCTGTGGACTGAAAGGTCCCAGGTTTGATTCCAGTCAAGGACATGTACCTTGGTTGCAGGCACATCCCCAGTAGGGGTTGTGCAAGAGACAGCTGATTGATGTTTCTCTCTCATTGATGTTTCTAACTTTCTATCCTTCTCCCTTCATGTCTGTAAAAAAATCAATTAAATATATTTTTTAAATATATGAAAATATGATATTAACAAGGTATTTTTAATGTTTGAGAAATAATAACTGAAGTCATGTTTCAAAAATACATGTATATAGATATAATCAAATGCATATATGATTTATGGTGTCTGAATCTGTTTCATGATGTTATTAAGATAATAGAGTTAATTAGTTATTTTAAGAAATATCTAAGTGTTTAATATTAACTGGTCTCCATTCTATGTCCAAGTTACAGTGAATAAAACAAATAAAATCCTTTGCCTCATTGAGAGAGGAATAATTTGTAATGTTTGTTCAAAATGACAATTACTAAATCTGCAGTCTCATTTTAAGGTTATTTAAACTCATCAGGTTTACATTAAAAATAACCTAGTCAGATTCTGAATTTTGCTAATTTTTTAATCTCTATTTTAAAATTTTGTTGTCTCTACAAATCTTACTTTTATTTCAATTAACTTCTCTTAAATTTTCTCATTGGATTGTTTTAACAAAGGTTTTATAGGACAATTACCTACCAAATCTTAGTATCATGAGCTAGTCAAGTACAGTATATTTGTGTTACATGTGTGCCTAAATATGAACTTGAAAAAACAGCCTTGCAGAATTATTTTTTTACAGATGATCCAAATTCTTTTCTATTTTATTTTCAAGTAAAATTGTTTGCATTCCTCACTGGTGATGTAGCATGAGTCAGGCATATGAATGATATAATTTATAGAAAGAGAATGGTAAACAACTAATAGTAGATAAATAATGACAAACTTAACTTTGTCCTATAGCGTAAAACCTACTAGCAAAGATGCAAACCTCATCTTTTGATAAAAAAAAAAATAAAAATAAAAGAAGTTCAGGAGAATTTGATTTTGTATTGACACATCTACTTGCTGTCTCCTGTGTATGCCAGGCACTAGCTACTGCCTTCAACACCATAATTTAACACTAGGAACTCACTCTTTCTTAATGACACCATCCTTTGAGCAATATATTAATAGATCATGGGCTGATGATGTTCATTAGTGATGAATCACAATAATATATCATTTTCTCTGTCACACAGGTGTTTTATCAGATTAATTTCATAGGTGCAATGACCTGTGATGATGATGCATTGCTTAAGGATGGTGCAATTCAGAAAGAAATGAAATTTGAAATTAAACCTGCTTTCAGTGGCTTTCTGGCTCTATTTAAAATCTTTATAGAGCCCTGCCTGGTATGGTTCAGATGGTTGGAGTACACCAGAAGGTGGCAGGTTAGATTTCCCATTCAGGACACATACCCAGGTTGAGGATTCTATCCCCAGTTTGGGTGCCTGCTGTTTCTCTCTTACATTGATGTATTGATGTTCCTCTCTCTCTCTCTCTCTCTCTCTCTCTCTCTCTCTCTCTCTCTCTCTCTCTCTCTCTCTCTCTCTCTCTCTCTCTCTCTCTCTCTCTCTCTCTCTCTCTCTCTCTCTCTCTCTCCCTCTCTCTCTCTCTCTCTCTCTCTCCTTTCCTCTCTCTAAAATAAGTTTAAGAAACTGGTTGTTTAAAAAAAATCTAGAAACAATAGATGTAAATGAGATGTAAACTTAAATATCCACCATTCTAGTATTTATAATGAACACAGTAAAGCAGCTTATATTTCTACAAGAGGCCAGGTGCATGAAAATTCATGCACTGGAGTGGGGGTCCCTCAGCCTGGCCTGCCCCCTCTCATAGTGCAGAAGCCCTCAGAAGCAGGAGGTGACCTGGCGATCAGGGGAAGGCGATGCCTCCATCACACCTCTGCTATGCCACTGCAGGCAGCACAAGCCTCAGCTGGCCCTGATTACCTGAGCCTTGGGTGGCCCTGAGAGGCTGGGCAGCTGCCATCCAAGGCTTGCCTGAGCCTTGGGCCAGTCATGGGTGGCTGGGGGGCTGACATGACTGAGAGACTATGGAAGCAGGTGCACAGAGTTGCCAGACCTGCCTGGGGGCAGGCCCAGCTGTGCTGCATGCCTGCCGCCCTGGTGGGGCTGAGGGGACTGGGCACAGCCATCTTGTGACTATGGGTGCTGCCATCCTTGAGGGCATAGCAGTTAATTAGCATATTCCTTCCTTATTGGCTGTGGGCACCACCATCTTTGTAAGGACTTGATGGTCAATTAGTATATCCCCTCTTTATTAGATGGGATTTACAAATGATTTAAAACACAAGCACAAACATACCCACTTAAATCTTAAAACTAAAGCCTCTGACTTTTTGAGAAGAGGTCTATCTGGGTATCAAATCATCAAACTCATGTACAATAGTTTTATGCAAAATTAAAAATATTTTATAAAAGTTAGCAGTTTAATTTCTTTTTAATTTTGACATTTAGCAAAGCATATATTTAGTGACTTACATTTTAAGTCAATAACAAAATGTTTTATAGAGTGAATTTGGATTAATTAAACTTATTGTATTTTTGAAAGTTTACAATATATATCTAAGAAAAAGAATATATTAAAATGATATGTTCTCTTATTATATGTGAATACAATTTTTAAAACATCATTAAAAATTTTAATTAGACATCCCATGGTGATAATGAAAAAAAGTGTTAACTATATTCTTATTACATTTTCATTTTCAATTATAAAATTGAATCTCAATTAGTATTCTATTAAATTACTTTTGTGTGATTATTACCTATATATAATTGAAGACATTTCCCCCCTTTATTTCCCCTCCCAAGCACTTTCCCTTTGGTAACCACCATACTGTTGTTTGTGTCTATGAGTTTCAGTTTTATATCTCACATACTAGACGACCAATGCATGAAGATTTGTGCAAGAATAGGCCTTGCTTTACCCGACTGCAGCACCATCTTTGCTCTGGCCAGGAGCCACCTTTCTGCCTTCCCATGCTGCCCAGAAACCCTGAGTGGATCCTGCATATGCAAATTAACCCGCCATCTTTGTTGGATTGATTTGCATACTCACTCTCTTGATTGACCTGTGGGCATCGCGAAGGTATAGTCAATTTGCATCTTACTCTTTTTTTAGTGAAAATATGAGTGAAATCATATGGTTCTTAGCCTTTTCTGACTGACTGACTTTGCTTAACATAATATTCTCAAGGTCCATCTATTAATATGATCATGACATTTTTACCCTTTGTTTTGTTAATGTGGTGTATTATAATACATTGATCAATTTGTTTATGTTAAGAGATCTTTATATCCTTGGAATGAATCCCATTTGGTTCTTAAATATTATTTTTGTAATATACTGTTATATTGGATTTACTAGTATTTTGTTTAGAATTTTGCATTTGTATCATCAGAAATACAAATTTAAAATTGGTTACCTAACCTATGGAATAAGAATTATAACAGTAGGAAAGGCAGGTGGAAGCTCCAACATTTTCCAACTCATGGAAAATAGAGTAATACAAAGTAATTTTGTATCTTGTAGAAACTGAAGAAATTAGTATTTCAATTAAAGATTGAAAGTATGCAAGAATTGTGTCTTATTTATTTATTTATTTGGTAGGTGATAATGAATTACCATAAATTTTTCCAAATAGCTGTCTAAACCATATATGCTATGGTTTAGTAGCACATTTTCTGGAGAAGAAAAACATAGACTTTAACACTTGCTATATAACTATTAACCTGAAGAATCTATTCTTCTCAAGCTTTGGCAGTAATGAGAATCAAAAGCAGTAGATGTATTGCTGTCACAATCAAGTCTCACTCAGGAGTGACCCTAAAAGATAGTAAAAAATAATATCTCCCAGAGGTTGTGGTTGAAACTTATACCCTTATTCATTTACTTTGTATAGAGACAGAAGTATAGTAGTAGCCTGAGGTCCAGTGTAGAGGCAGGAGGCTTGTACATTAGTGAGCGATATAGAGGGAACAAAATTTAGAAAATGGAAGGAGAAATCTAAGGAAAAGACACGTAGATGGTATGGAAGAGGAAACAATATGTGTTTATCATTTTGTCATCTTTATTGTTTTGTTTTGTCAATGATTTCTAGATGAGGAACTCTAAAACTAAGCGGCCAGGAATGAGTCATTCTGTAGAAGTCAGCCAACCTCATGCAGCCACTCAGTGTTGGCACAGTGAGCATATAAACAGATTGGCCATGGTGCTGAGGGCCATCCATGGACTCAGCAGCATGTTTGCCTCTTATCAAGGATGTTCCAATTATTGACATTGAAGAATGTATTGTAGACTTCCAGCAACTGAGGCTGATGCCAACTTCTTAGCATGCACTATCATTTGATGAGGTTAGTCACATGGTGACATATATATTACCCTTGAGGAATATTTTTCATCCTCAAGGGTACAGTGATTTGTCTTTTATAGATCTGATATCAGCTCCAAATATAAGTTTGCTTTTCCTGACCATAATGCATATCCCATCCAAACCTTTGCATAGGTCTAATCAATTGGCAAGACTTCATATGTTAACTCGGATTGTTGAATACATTTTCCTGCAAAGAAGATCTATCCATGGGCATATGATCATGATTTGGTCTTAAAATAGATCCCAATATCTGAAAGAATTAGAAGAGTTAAATACTAGTAGCCTGTTAAAGGATCAGCTGAGATTCTAGATTCAAAATATCAATTCATATATATTTGATATATTGCCAATTGTGTATCAATGGTGATGTGTCCCTAACAGCCAGAAAAAAGAGTCTGGATATTGGGATATGAAAGTGGTATTGATTCCTTCTAAAACAACTTTAAAAAAATTAACTTTTGCTTTTTTGTCCCTTATGCTTCAGGTTCTTCTGGGTTAGTGGTTCTTGTTCCCACTGTAAAAATATTTCCCCAAGTAGCTCAGTAAGGGTTTAATAAAAATTGAAGCTATGACTACTACTTGGTCATTTTAGACTCCTCCTTCCAGTCACCATCAATCAAATCAAAGAGTGACTGTACTGAGGAGATAATGGCCAATTAACAAAGTAGCCATTGGTTACATAATGGGGAAATATGAGAGTATATCTAGTAACTGGGGAATTAACTGAATTTCTCTCTCTCTCTCTCTCTCTCTCTCTCTCTCTCTCTCTCTCTCTCTCTCTCTCTCTCTCCTTCTTTTCTCTATTTTGTGGTAACTACAAACAGGCAATTGCAACAATCACAAAAGGACAATGGTAAAGCAAATAAGGGTCATAACTTCTGAGGAAGAGTATATGAGTCAACCCACCTGGTAAACAAACTTGACCAGCAAAAATAAAGGCCAAGAGTGAGATAAATCTAGTATGGGTGGTAGAAAAAGGAAATGAAAAATATTAACCATTGCCTTGAAGAAAAAACTGTTGTTTTCTATTAATTGACTAGTATTATGTCCTTCAAGAGATTGGGCTACTACCTTGAGGAGGCTTTGTGGCTGATTTGTCTAATATAGCTGAGTGAGTGGTACTCATAGTTGGCTTCATGGGACACCTTTTGGTATTACTGTAAATCTCTAGGACCTTTTCTTGCTCCCAGCACTGCTGAGGCAACTATTTCCAAGCAACTTTCTGAGAAAATTTGCAGATAATATAGTGCCTGGTGTAAATTAAACCTTTTTCTGCCTATTATTTCCAGGCCAGAAATTCTCATTTCTGTTATCTATCCACATGGAATGTCAGTGGGAATCCACCTTACACCAACACATATGTAATCTTGAACATTAGAGGCTTACAATGTGTAGGATTTCCATCAACCACTCAGAGAACAAAGGCAGCAGGTAAAAATTTTCCTTTTGTGTCCCAAAGTGGGATAATTCTAAGATTCATTTTAAAGATACCAAGAATGTCAAACACCAGTCTTCCACACCAATAGTCAACCATAGATATTTTTAATTTAGTTGTCTGCCCTTCCATCTTCCAATCTCACTGCAGCTCCCTGCAACTAAAGCCAAGTTAATTACTCAAATACTATGCTCGTATATTTCAAGTTTCTTCTATCCTGCATACAAAAGAAATTTCACATATTGGCTGCTTTTTAAGTGTCTATGACTTATACTTGGAACTACTGTACATATTTTATCTCATTTCTATAGCCTCTAAGAATTGTACATAAGGGAATAATTTTTAGCTGTCAAATCACAGTGTATTTCTAATCACATTCCATCAGTGACACACATTTTAGGTTGTTAAGACATCATGTCTGGAAAACAAAACTCTGGAATGGAATGTAAAAAGCCCTTTCTTTTAGACTGTTTGAATTATTCATGAGCACAACACCTTGTCGGCACTTAGAATATAATCAAAATATACATGATGCATGTGCATGTCGTGTCCAAACTCCACACTGGATGTTTCTAAGTTGTACATAAGTATCACTATCTTTTTAAATAGCAAAGTAAACTTGCAACTGTGTAAGATAGTTTTGACAAATATAATTCATTAGAATATTTTTATTTAAATTTATCTATCATAGTTTTAAATATGAACTATTCACAATGACTGCATTTAAACTCAAATATGTTATCTAGTAAATAATGAACCACTTCACACCCTTTTAGAAAAAAAATTGTTATACTAGTTTGTATTTTTCTGGTAGGTTTTCATGAGGTTTCCTGAAATTTCACTTTATATTAGAATATAACCCTAAATAATATGTTATTCTATTTTGCTATGTCTAGGGTATTTAAACAGGGAAAGTCAGTACTTGGATTGTGACATATGAAGGCATAATTTCACATTAATTTATCTGTAACAGTAGGTAGTATCCTACCTAATAAAAGAGTAACATGCAAATTGACCATCACTCTGCTACATCCCAAGCCATGCCCACCAGCCACACCCACCAGCCGATCAGAGAGAGTATGCAAATAAACCCAACCAAGATGGCTACAGCCAGAGAGAGCAGGAGGGAGGCTTGGGTTTCCCTGCCCTAGCTGGCCTAAACCTCCACTCAAGACTACAAAGTTTCAATTATAGAAGATAAAGAAATCCAAACAGAAATGGCTACTGGCCATGGAGCAGGCAGGAGGTTTGGCTCCTCTCCAGCTATAAAGTTTCAATTGTAGAAGGTAAATAAATTCCAGATATTAGGGCCTCTGCTTGGGTCGCCAGGGGGCATGGCTGGCATGCAAACCACCACAAGCCCCTCACCCAGGCCACCCCAAGCCCTAAGGGAACCCTACCCTGATCTGGGACACCCTTCAGGGCATACCAGCTGGCCTCCACCCGTGCACCAGGCCTCTATCCTATATAATAAAAGAGTAATATGCAGATTGATCAACACTCCAAGACATAATTGCTGCCCCCATGTGGTCAAAGATCCTGCCCCTAAGTGGACATCTGATGGCCATCACAAGATGGCCAGCAGGGGAGGGCAGTTGGGAGGCACCGGGCCCTCAAGGGCGGGCAGTTAGGGGTGATCAACCCTGCAGGGGAGGGCAGTTAGGGGTGACCAGGCCAGCAGAGGAGGGAAGTTGGGGGCAAACAGGCTGGCAGGGAGCAGTTAGACATCAATCAGGCTGGCATGGGAGTGGTTAAGGGGTGATAAGGTTGGCAGGCAGAAGCAGTTAGGGGCACTCAGGAAAGCAGGCAAGTGATCACTTGAGAGCCAGCAGTCCCGTATTGTGAGAAGGGTCCCAGATTGGAGAGGGTGTAGGCTGGGCTGAGGAACACCACCACCCCCTTTCCCCACAACCCCCATGCACTAATTTCATGCACCAGGCCTCTAGTATGTTATAAAGGATATTATGTAGTTCAATTAGTAAATAAATTTTATGAATATATAAAGCTAAACTCAACTACCTGAATCTGGTATTAATTGTGGAGCTAGATAGGCTTCTAAAATAGAAATAGGATATTATATATATCAATATATGGATATATACAAAAATATGTATTTATAGATAGGTAATAGATAGATTTTGAACTCAATATTACATAGAATGAAGAAGAATTATTTGACAAAATAGCTGCCTTTATAAGCAGAGACAGATGGGGAAAGCTGATTATCATCCATGGTGGGGCGGGGGAAAACTGTGATAAAGAAAGTGGTAATTGATGCTAAAGATAACTAGAATGGGAGTTCATGATTTATTTATTTAGCTATTAATTCAATAACAATTAGCATTTCTTATATGCAAGGTATGTTGCTAGATACAGACTAGTTTATGAAAAAGACAGATATACCTCTGACCTTAAAAAGAAGCTTCAACATTAATAGGGTTGGGCTGGGTTAAATAATAAACAAGTTGCTTATAAGGAGATATGCCTTATAAATACACTGAAATGTCAAAAATAAAATGAGAGAGAAATTTACTCTGCAAACACTAACCGAAAGAAACATGAGATAGCTATATTAAGAACACTAAAATTAGACTTTGAAGAAGCATTATCTCTATATATAAAAGCCCAGAGACTGGGATGACAGAATGACCAGAATGACCAGAACCACTGGTGGCTATGATGCGCACTGTGGCAGCCAACCAGCCTGATTCGGGCCTTGATCAGACCTTTCTCCCTATAACTGGCCTAGCCCTCATTCAGCTGCCAACACCCCAATCGGGGGATGGGGGTGTGGGACCAGCTGGCCAACTACCCTTGGCCCCTGCTCCCTGCCAGCCCAGCCCGATGGGCCCCCATTAGGGTGGGCTGGCCAGAGCCCACCCATGCATGAATTTGTGCATTGGGTCTATAGTTAGAAACTTATTTTTATTTTATTGCTTCCAGAGAAAAAAGAAGGAGAGAGGTAGAAACATCAATGATGAGAATCATTTACTGGCTGCCTCCTACACGCCTCCGACCAGGGACCAACCCTGCAACATAGGCATGTGCCCTGACCAGGAATTGAATCTCAACTTCCTGGTTCATAGTTTGATGATCACTGAGCTACACCAGTGCAAGAGGATATTTCATAATGATATAAAGGTATATTCACAGGAAAATAAATTTAAATTTCTATGTAGCTAATCTCATGCTTTCAAAATATATCAGGTAAACAGTGCCATTTCTAAAAGTATGAATAGACAAATTCACAATCATTCTGTTAGAGACAGAAATAGAATAGTAGCAACTAGCTATAGTTATAAGAAATATTAATCATGCCCTGTTACCATGATTGTTTTGTTATGATTAAGGAAAGAATATTCTGATCTAACTGGGAGTTGTATATGTTGGGATCTAGGAGTTAACCATTGAATGGGGTCCATTCTCATTTGAGAACTACCTATCATCATGAAAATATTAACTTGTAAAGACAATGGCATAACAGAGATACCCATCCTTTGTAACCCTCAGGCCTTATTGGCTGCAATCTGTAAACCATTTTACCCATTTATTTTTTATTTTTATTTTTTTGCAGACCAATTCTTATTCCTTTTGCCAACTTCAACATGTAATCTTTATCCTTCCACCCAATGAGGGGTGGAGTGCAGAGCAGATTTTCATGGGTGACCTGCTGCTCTCCTGTAAGGCTGGCATTATTAAAATAAAAGCTCATACACGATTCAACCCTGTCTCTGCTTAATTGGATCAAGTAGTGACAGGCAGCTAGACCTATTTGATGTCTGGTTTCAATTGTGAGATATTTTCTGAGGAACTGATAGATTAAGTAGACCTAAAATTATTAGACAGAAAAGATTTCAACATGATTAACAAACTTAACTTAATTGACACATACAGAACAATGTGTTCAACAACTAGAGAATACATATTATTTTCGAGTTCACTTAAAGCAGTTATCCAAACTGACCACATACTGAGTCAAAGAATAGCATTTCAACAAATTTCTAATAATGTAAATTATATAGAGTAAGATCCCTGACCATAAGGGAACTAATAAAGCCTACAAAAGTATAACTAGAAAATAACTATTGAAAATTAAGCAATACATTTCTAATCTAACCATGGTATGATGAGAAATTTTATGTGTCAACTTGACTGGATTGTGGGATTGCCTAGATAGTTAACCAAACATTATTCCTGGGTATGTCCCTGAGTGTGTTTCTCAATGAGATTAGGATGTGAATTGGTAGATTGAATAGAAAGTTTTGCTCTCAGTGTAGGTGAGCATCATCTGATCTGTTGAGGGCTAGAATAGATAAAAAAAAAAGAGGGAGAAAGGAAAATTTGCTCTCTCTGCCTGAGCACTTGAGTTGAGCAACACTGGGAGACTGGGATTTACAACACTGGCACTCTAGTCCTCAGAACTATTCCATTAACTTTCCTGGGTCTCCAGCCTACAGACAGATCATGTTACTTAGCTTTCATAATCACATGAGATAATTTCTTTCTTTTTTATTTTTTAATATATTTTTATTGAGCGGTAGGAACAGGGAGAGAGACATAAAAACATCAATGATGAGGGAGAATCATTGACTGGTTGCCTTCTTCATGTTCCCTACTTGGGATCGAGCCCACAACACAGTTATGTGCCCTTGACCAGAATCAAACCTGGGACGCTTCAGTCAGCAGGCCAACACTTTATCCACTGAACCAAACAAGCTAGGGTGATAATTTCTTACAATAAATCACACACACATATATATATATATATATATATATATATATATATATATATATATATATACACTTATATGTGTAATCTAAAGATATATTACTACTAGAGGCCCAGTGCACAGATTTCTGCACTGGTGGGGTTCCTCAGACTGGCCTGCAACTCTCACAATCTGGGACCCCTCACAGGATGTTGGAGAGCCAGTTTCACCCTGATCCCCACAGGCCAGGCCGAGGGATCCCTGGGTGCACGCACTGGTTTCAGCCCAATCCCCACAGGCCAGGTGAAGGGAATCTGTGCACGGGGTCTCTCATGTGCATATAAGATCTTTGCTTAATCTCTTCCCACCCCCTTCCCTCTGAGATTCATCAATCTGTTCCATGTATCTATTCATGCTCCTACATTGAGCATCTGTCCCCTGGTGGTCAGTGCACATCATAGCTACAGCCCAGTCGAAGGTCGCTAAGACTTTTATATATATATAGATAGTATAATATATCATAATACATTATTAAAATGGATCTCTTTTCTAGAGAACTCTGCTTAACACACTAATACACAAAGGGCAAATATCAGTGGAAATTATTTTAAGCCTGGTGATAATAAAAAGACAATCTAGTCATTTGTGCTGGAATTAAACACTTTTACTCCTTTCTCTCTCATTCCACAACTAATTGCCCATTATGCATAGTTTGGCCTCCATTAAATCTCATCTGCTCCATTATTTCCAAGTCACTACTAACAAATCAGCTCAGGTCCTAATTATCTCCAGTGTACTGAAAACTACTGAAAAATAATTCCCATTATGCTCATTCATCCTTAACGTAGCTGCCAATATAATCTTCCTGAAACAGTGTTTGTATATTTATACATGGCTTCCCTTTTTGCATATACAAGCAATCTCCAGCTCCTCCCATGGATATATAACAAATGTCTCAAACTTTTATTTTACAAGTGTTAGGTGATGTTTTTCTCTATGTACTTGGATTTATTCCAACACCCAGCTGCCACTGTGACTTTTCTTTTAATATTCTCTTTTGGTTAATGCCTCTTCTCTCTGTAACATTCTATCTGTATTTCAAGTTTTATTTTACATGTTACCTTTTCAAGAAACCCAGATTAGTTAATATCTCCAAAAGCTCTGTTAAAAGGACCTAATTCAATAAACATGTTTAATTTTTATTTTGAAGGGCTAAAAGTCCTTCAGAAACACTGGAACCAAAATGTGGGGTGTTTGAGTCTGAGTTTGTTGTCTCCCGAAATTGAGGAATGAAGTTGAAGAAAAAAACAGTTAGTGGGAGCAAAGTTTATTGAGAGAAGCCAGTTCAGGAAAAGGTGCAGCTGGGGTTCCAGGAGCAGGCCAGTGTCCTGAGCTTCCTTTCCATGTTACAATCAGGTGTTAAGTCTATTAGTCAATGTGCAGAATTCCACGAGGCTATGAGCCATGGGGATGTGTTACCCCACCACAGGAACATTGGAACTCAATATGCCCCCACCTGGGGCCCGGGTTGGGGGTGGTGAGGTAGGAGAAGGGAGGAGGAGGAGGAGGAGGAGAAGAGAGAGAGAGAGAGAGAGAGAGAGAGAGAGAGAGAGAGAGAGAGAGAGAGAGAAAGCTCACATTTTTTTTTTTTTAAACTAGGGGATGGATAAAGACTTGCTAGCTCCTGATTGGTCTTTTCAAAGAATTCTGCCTTAGTGACATCTTTAGGATTAGTTTATATGCCTTACTGCCTTGAGATTGGTTATCTGCAAGCTGATTGTCTTAGCAACAATTCAAATTTTAAAATTTGTCTATAAGTGCTTGCTTTTCTTTCCACTGCAGCTGGGTTGCCTTAGCAATTCCACCTACCTGGGTTCCCGGTTCTACTTCCTCCCTCTCCCATGATCCCGGTTCCTGTCTACCCAGCTTCCCTCTGTCTCCTCATTACTATCATACTAGAAACACTCAAAAGATGTTCTTAAGTAAAGTTTTGTCAATTTTAATAAAATGGCTTTGTTTTCTTACTGAATAGTTTCTTTTTAATTAATATTATTTATTCCAGTTGGGTGAGGAGGAATCCTCCATGCAACAATTGAAATTTTATTTATAAAGCAAAACAACAGGTATTAGCTATTTTAAGTACTTAAATAGGGTGATTCTGCAAAATTGTATCCAAATAAAAAATTTAAAAAATCATTAAAGACCTTATTTTTAAAATCCCACCAAGAGCACTGTAGATATAAATTTTATAACAGTTCTGATTCTATCACAAAATGTTATGAGTATTATCTTCCAGAAATAAATTTCAATTAAATTAAAAGCACACATTTGGCTCCAAACACTATCTATTTCTCAAAGGAATAATACATTATCATGGATAATAAGAGTAAGAGAAAACAAAAAAAAAGTAAAGCATATAACTAATGTGTTCCAGTTTAGATGAGTAAGGACCATTTTCAAGGAGAAATATAGGAAATGGCAACAATATTTATAAACAGTTATAATGAATCAGAAGGAGAAATGTTTTTTCAAATGTTTTTTCAATTTGTTTTCTTCATCATAGTTCATTCCATTTTCATAGACTTGACTGAATGATATACAAAGAAATGCTCTATTATCAAAAGAGACAAAGTGTAGATTTGAATATAGACAGTAGGAAGCATGATCTCTAATCTCCCAAGGGCCCTTTCAGATGTGATAAAAACAGTAGAAAATCAAGTTAAAATACGAGTGTGCTAACTTAAGGTCGGAGTCGCTCAAGGATTTAGGTGGATGCAGTGAGCAAGCAGGTGGGAAGTTTATTAGAGGGAATGGGGTGGTGGAGCCACAACTGGGGAAGGTTAGGCCTCAGCTGTAAGCTGCCATTGTTATTGCAGGCCTGCTCTCTAGCCCTCTGGTGTGGCTGCCCCCTGTTGTGCTGGATAGGGTGACTGCTGGCTGTTCCAGGAAATGAGGCTGGGGCCACTTTCTTGTTCAGAACTTTCTAGTCTGCTTGAGCCAAATGCCCTCTTCTTGCCTGTCACTAACCAAATGTACAGCCCAAAGTTAGTTAATTTACCTAATTTTAATTAAATCCTTCTGCGAGGTTGCTAGATATGTATGAGTACTTTGCGTTTAATCATTAAATTCCTTTGAAAAAGGCTCAATGCCATCATCATGCAGACTTAGAGATATTCAGAAAGTTATGTCTCAATTACAGAGTTAGTAAGTTCTAATACAAGTTGCAGGCAAACTTAGTGTTTACTACAATTCCTTGCAGGAAAAGACTCATGGGAAAAAAGGGATAAACTTGAATATCATTTAAAACGAAGGGAAAAATAAAGGGTAGTATGTCTAAGTAAATAGCTTCAGTAAATTTGTGAATTGACATGAAATTTGCACGAGAACAGAACAATTTGGAGATGATAAAATTAAAATTTATATATGCGTTTTTTTTCTAATTTTCCTAAAAAAACAGTATATGGTGTTTCTGTTTTTGAGGTGTGTTAGCATTAACAAGAAATATACTTTAAAACTCAAATGGGATGATAAGTCCAAACTAACTATATGTGGCAAAGAGAAATCACCTACACAAATCCTTATTAAAATTTATACTTTCCATAGAGACTACAGACATATGACAGCTCAAAAATATATCCAGTTTGGATGTGCAATGTTTCTTTCAAGTATAGAATTCGACTATATGAAAAATTTCTCCACCCTTGACCTGTATTGAAGATCAGCCTAAATCATTTGTGAAGCATCCGAGAAGTGTAAATGAAACCAGAGTCTTGGTTTTATAACCAGAGCAGAGGCTATTATCTATAATTAAATTATGGATTATGATAACTTTATTACCCATCAGCTTGGCATTAAACAGGGTGAATCACAGCGTGGGGTCTCTGTCTGCTAATGCGCCTGGGTTGTGGATTCAGATAAGGCTAGGAGAGCTGAAAATAAAAGCCAGCTCCCAGATCTTTGGCAAGGAGATAATGTCCTTCTGCATTGTGTAAAGAAAATGAGAAGGCCCAGAATAGAGGAAACAGTTCTCCCATGGGACGTATGTACTTGAAAATGTTTTTCTCCTTACTTAGACACTAAAAATAAAAATGGCTTCACTGCTAAGTGCTAAGCGTCTTTTTGGATATATTTAACATAAAATTTCCCCCCAAAGAGAAGGATGCTATATGATAAACACTGAGAGAACTGTCATCGTGTGGTACATGGGAGATGGGTAAATGGCATAGTGTAAACAAAACAAAGATGGTCCTGCTTTTCACCACCTGATTTCTTTTTCGGTTAAAACGTGTCCTCTTGAGCTGCCAGTGAGAGTCACTAATTTATCTTTATAAAATTAAAATATCAAATGCTAATTATTTGTTTATACTTGTGCTTAAGCGTGGTTTTATTATTAATGACTTTTATTTTATTTTTAAAAATATATATATTTTATTGATTTTTCACAGACAGGAAGAGAGAGGGATAGAGAGTCAGAAACATTAATGAGAGAGAATCATCAATCAGTTGCCTCTTGCACACCCCCTACTGGGGATGTACCCACAACCAAGGTACATGCCCTTGACCGGAATCGAACCCGGGACCCTTCAGTCACCAGACCAAAGCTCTATCCACTGAGCCAAACCGGTTTCGGCTATTAATAACTTAAATAATTTCATAATGTCTAATAAGATATTCTGAAAAATACTTGCCCTTCCTTTTATGAGTTAAGTGGTTAGATAGCCATAAGTCTTATGCTTTACTTATTGGTTTCAATTAAAGTGAGGAATTTTTGCATTTTACAGATCGGAAGTTGAGAGAAAATTAAGACTGTAAAAACACAAAAGACATAAACTAGTAGGTGTTAAAAATGGAGTTCAAATCTTAGTCTGTACACCAGTGTCTGTATAGTAGTAGCTTACTTACAGGTCATTTAGTTTGGCTTGATTTGTAAGATTCGTGGGTGAAATGATTATGCAAAAAATACAAAAGCATAGATTTGATTTTTTTTGTTTGTTTTGTTTTTTTTTGTTTTTGGCCATAACGTTCTCTGTGTGTTTATTTTAAATATCTGAATATGTGAGAGGGGCAAATGTTTGAGAAACAAAAAATTGTAGTAGTGTTGACTCTTCTCAGGAAAAAAACAAAACAAAACTGCAAAAACAAGATTGCTTTTATCTTTTGACAAGCACAAAGCTTAAAATAATAGTCATGTTGTCAATAACATGCAACACTTCTGGAAAATGCTAGGGAATAAGAAATGTAAGCTGCCTTCATACCTCTACATGTTGCATCTGTGCAGGATTCAGAATCTTCCACATGTGATCCAAGGTGATAAAGGCATCTTAATATCCCCACTGTGACTGGAGCCACAGAAGGAAGTTGTAGAAGGTCAAGTGAGAGTTAGAACTTGTTAAGATTTATTATAATCCAGAGCCATCTGAATGCAAACAAATTGCCTCCTAACTTGTACTTTCACTGAACTGTTTTGCCACAGCGAGAAACCAAAGAACGCTAATAGCCATTTGATATTAATAATTAATCCAAATATTGCTATATGCCTACCATTTTTCCTGTGATTGACACATGAGTCTGCAGCTTATTAAAATGAACCACAGGCAATTAAGATATGTCACCCTGGTGCACTTTCAATTGCCTACACACCCATTTAATAACCTTTTTTAATGCCTTTAATACTTTGTCTCCTTATGTTAAAGAAAACTCCATACCTTTTACTTAAATGATAGAGGGGCTATGATGTGTTCAGAGTTGTTCAGTCTCCTTTACTAAAAATGCCCAAACCACGTAATGAGAGCTCTACAATAAAAGGTAGGACGGTGAAGCATTACTCCATTTCTGGATCACTAATCATTAAGATTTTAAGACATTGGAAACAGGATGGCAGAGTGGAGGTGTACATTTGCCTTTTATTTCTAAGAACTCATTTTAAATATAATTCAAGCGAAATGATTTTGCTAACCTCAGGCTTTCACAAGATCTGATGAGAACTGCTTTATATGAGATAGAAAAAATCTCCTCAAGGCAGTAGTGTATGAGCCACAGGAAGAAGAAAACTATAGATGTTAACATGTATATATAAAAATGAGTATGCTATTTAACATGTAAGCTAAAACAAATAAATCAGTTTACTGAGCATGCTAATGAACTTATTAGCACAAAATATATAACAAATTTTATCGATTTTTTTTTCAATTCAGGAGAATAATCATTTAATATTAAATAGTATAAGCAAGTGTTAAGATAATATCTTTTATCCTAATCATCAAAGTGAGTTTTGTATCATACCGGCTTATTCAGAATTAATTTTTTATTGTGGAAGAGCTCATACCTACTTACATAAAACTTGGTGATGTCAAAAAGAAAAATCAAATTTTTGGAAGTAATTATCTGATAGAAATAGCATGAGGCAGAACATATTTAATTATTTCATGGCATTACAATTTGGCTTTACTCAAACATATTTAATTTATTGCCTAATTTTATATAATTATTGCGATTGCTTTGTATAATGTAATGAAAACTGAAGTTACTTGTATTATAAAACAACATATTATTAACTATTTAAGCTCTTTATACATGCCACATCATATCTACTTAGAAATTTGTTTACAAAATGCAATTCGTTATTGCACTCAGTCTTTCTGTGCAGTTTATACTCAATATAAACTTTTCCCATCGTCCTTCAGGAGGCCAAGCATTCAGCTCCAGCTTATTTTGATGAAGGTGAATGCCTCCACATCATTTGGAAGGAGGCTTGTGCTATTCTTAGTTTCTATAACCAGCTGCATTACTGAAAGCAGGCTCTGTCCTTACACATTATAGATGGATAGCTTCAGATAAGGAAAAGCTATCTTGGTGAATGGTGGCCAGGATTTTGATGTTTCTGTCTACTGGGTGATAAGGTTATCATTCACATCTCTAGGTGATTTGGGAAGATGGCTGTCTGGAGCAATAGATAAAGATTCATTGAACTGTTGCAGAGGAAAAAAAATCCAAGAGAAGCATGTGAACTCATTACCAAAACAAAACAAAACAAAAAGAAAGTACCACAATTTTCAGGTGAAGAAAAAAAGGAAAGAAAATGTGTGAAAAATCACCTGCATTTTTTTCTGATAGGCATGTTCTGTGTTATTGAATTATGTGGCAGAGATTAATAGAAGAAGGCTATATCAAGCCTCTCGGTTATTTTCTTTTGATAGTGCAGCATGATGGCCTATTTGGCATAGAGTGATAAGGTAGCTCAGTTCAAATGACAAGATTAACTATAAATGATATAATATATGCAACACTCTTCCTAAGGGAACTGAGGTCACAAGTGTTAGAATTTGTCCAGCAAATACTTCTCTCTTTCAATGTATTTCATTTTATTTAGTAGAATAATTTTAGAGAAACGAATGATCTAGTGCAAGCAAGTCAAACTCAAAGGCTAACATGGGCCAGATAAATAAAGTTTAAGCTTCTGTGGGCCACAAAAAAACAAAAGCTTCAATTTTTATGGAAACATAGATTTATTTTGATAGAGACATGCTGAATACAGAGAGCTGAGATAAATGAGTAATTGTTAACATAAAATAATAGGAAATTTTAATAAAATTAATATTTTTGAATACTAACTTACTAGATATTGAGTAATTGCACAAATTAATAAGCGTAACACAAATAAACCTATTTTTCTTATTCTCTGAAATAAAAATATTTCCTGTTGCACACATCAAACAAGTCAGTCCAAGACTAAGGATGTGGCAATGGGCTGCTAAAATACTCCTGCTAGTATTAGTGGAGATTGGTGCTCCTGTGTGTAAGGCTTGTAAGGGAAATGAATGCAATATACAGTAATCAGTCATTATCAAACATTGTAGTTTGTTCTTAATAATTATGTCTAACAGGATATTGTAAAATTAAGTTACAACATTTTAATTAAAATATTTCTTGCATACCATTATATTGGCTGGCCACAAAAAATATTTGTTGTGGGGTGCATGTGGCCTGGGGGTCATGAGTTTGACAAGCTTGATCTAGTGGATTCTGGGAATGTTTAGATTACATAAAGATAAATGTATTTATTATTTCTTGACTAAATATTTTCCAAAATATATACTAGTAGGGAAAAGTTTATTAGATGAGCATAGAAATGCAATCTTGCTGGAAGCTGTAAAAACAACAAAACTATGATTATAATAGAGTGAAAATATTACAAATTTTAAATTTGGAAAATTATGGACATGTCTCAGGACTCATAATAGTAGGACATCCTAGAAAATATATATTTCTCACTGATACAATGAACTAAACTTCTGAAGAAGATAATAACTTCCCAATAAGATTATAGAAGGAATTGTGGTCAATAAAGAACATTTATTACCATACAATGCCTGAAATAGCAAATGCTCAATGTCTATTAGTTATTCTCTTAGGTGTTTTTTGAGATTTTGTAATATCGCCTCTCTGTCATGCTTGCTAAGTTTGGTAAGGTGAAGGTCCTATAGTTTGCTTTAAAGGAAGATTGGCTTTGACCTTAATTAGTTATTTCAAAGAATCATAAAAATAAGTAACAGTAAACTAAGTTTTCTAGAAATATGCCTCTGAAAATCCTGTTTTGTTTTTTTTCCTTAAGTGTGAATTAGCTAATATTATCTCAGAGTTAATTGGACACCAGAAATATTAATAGCTGAGTCTTATATATTAGAATTATCATGTAAATAGTGGATCATCTTGTTTTGTTACAGATAAGTTCTATATTTCTTCAAATATATTTTTAGTATTTTTATATCTTTTCTAATATGATTAAGGAATTACAGTTACAAACATTGAAAATTAGGTAGCATATTTTCTTTCTTATTTTGAGATATTTGCTTTTTCCACTTTATTTGCACTAGGCTTCTTTAAGAAAGGTAATATTTTGTACAATTAAATGAGCTGAAAACTTCCTGTTCACTTATACAGAATGTAGGCTAAGGAAATGTGATTTTTTGCAAAATCAAGTTATTATCAATAATGTAATTATTGGTAAGTAGCCATTAAAAGAATGATACTTCATTGAGCAATCTTTGAAGACATGAGGCTTCTAGTCAAGATGGTGGCAAAGATAAACATTGAACTCACATCCTCCTACATCCACATCAAAATTACAACTAAACTACAGAACAATAATCATTCAGAATACCTGATACCTAGCTGAACCAGACATCTGTAACCTCTATAACCAAGGATTAAAAGAAGAAGGCTCGTCAAGACTGGTAGGAGGGGTGGAGATGTGGAATGAACTGGTCCCACACTCACATGTGGTGAGTAAAAATTAGAAGAGATCTCTGGCTGTGAAGGTACCCCATGAAGAGAAAGTTGTCCCAGCCCCAAACTGGGCTTCCCAGCCCAGGGTTCCGGTACCAGGAAAAAAAGTCTCCATAACTTCTGGCTGTGAGAAACAAGCAAGGATTATGGCTGAGTGAGATGAAGTGCCTCTGATATCCCTGGCATTCTTTTTAAAGGACCTGCACATGGCCTTATTCAAACTTCCTCTAAGCTCCTGGGGCGGAACTTAATTGTCAAGCTCTGGGGCTATCAGGGCAGCTTTCTCTCAGACAAATGTGCTGTCAGAGTTATAAATTGTCTTAAAATCAATATATTGAAAATATTAGTAAGTTCTGTACCTCATGATATTGAAAATGTTTGTAAATGTATACTTTCCTATATTATAACTATCAGTTTGCAAGGGTTATAATGAACTATTTTCCAAATTTAAAATCCTGCTGTGTGTATCCACATATCTATGTATGTTTTTGCTGCCACAGATTTTTGAACAATTTTGTCATGTTGATTTCACCTGTTAACATTAGAAAAAGTGACTTTTATAAGGTGGATAATGTAGAAAATCTAGTTATATTAACTTACATTATAATCATAAATTTTAAATTAAAAATTTTAAATGCTTGCATGTTGTCAAAGTACGTTTTATAGGAACCCAATTTTGCTGTTTCTCTTACACAGAGAAATTTTGTCAGAGGTTAAAATATGATTATGTTTTGTAACTTACTAAAGTATATGATGTATAACTCTATTTGTTATAGGCTAAACAGGTGAAAAATATTTGCTTGCAACAATGCTTCATTTTATCTTTTGATATGAGCGCATGGTTAATTACTGGCTTTAGGGGTGGGGTTAAAAGGATCATCCCAACTTGTTATAGTATTATAATTACTGAATATTATGACTGCCACTTTAAATGACACAGTCTACAAAGGTTAATGATACATTGGGCAGTGTGAGAATGCCAATTAAAGGGTAATGGTCATTCTGAAGGTTAATGGTTGTAACTCTTTAAAGAGAATAAATTGATGCAATACAATCCATTTTAAGAAAAAAAATTCCCCTCTATAATGATGTTACTAATTATCTTATTGGCAGTTTGGTAGACATATAATCATTTCATCTATTGCCATTAAAATCTCTTAATAAAAGCTTTAGAATATCGAAAGTATGAACCTTTTATTTAACATGCCTAAAAGGTACTTGTTTAGAATATGATCATTTGAATGAGAGAAAAAAATAGATGTTTCAAGTTTTAAACAAATTAAAATGAACCCAATAAAAATGCCTCTTTAATTAAAGTGTTAAGCAAATAGCATTGCTGTATGTCCTATTAACATGCATGCACCTATTTATACATAAACACCAATAAGAATTTAGTTTCCATTTTAAAAGCTCAATAATTTATAGAGTGACACAGATCAAAACTGATTGCTTTCTAACTAATAGGTTAGAGGAAATAGCTATCATATATGAGCATTATGAACCTTACCTCATTCTGAAAAGTTGCTGAAGTAAAGTGAGAGAAATGGTCTGCTGACTCCTAATTCATGAAGTGACAATGATGAATGAAAGCAAGTTAGCTCCAGCTATAGCTGTATTTTAGTTCCTGGGTATTTTTTTTTATTCTGCTATAGACAGTGAAAAAAGCAAAATTTCCAATTAATAAGGAACAAATACTTTCTTTAAAATGTTATCTAAACAGTGTCTATCCGAGAATCATTCATTTTTCTGGAAGAGAACTTCTTTAAAAAACAGCTACAAAGACATCCAATAGCAGGTCACATAATATATCTTGAAAACATTATAATCAGTGGTTTTATTTTTCCCCAAAGTTAAGTAAGTTCAATGTCTTGTGGAGAGATAAAATAATATTTTATTTAATGTTGTTCATCTGTGCATAAGACCTTGGAAAGGGGAAAATTGCGAAATAAGGGTACATTTAAGGAGACAAAAATAAACTGGTGATACTTACATGGTGCTTTATTTTTCCCTGGGTGATTTAATCCCACTTTCACATAAAATTGCTCTCTTAAAAATCCACCAAAATCTTACTGACAAACCCAAAGATTTTTCTTGATCTATCACTTCAGTCATTTACTCTTGGTTAAAATTAACCTCTATATTTCCACAGTCATGAAATCACTGTGTTCACAATCAATATATTAGATAGATCCATCATACCTGATAATAATAACATGAAAATAAAGGAACTGCACACCAGAAAAACATTGCTTAATTTTGCTGAATTCAAATTCTGCATCTGTAAAATGAGAATTAAATATCTAACACAAAAATTTATTATGAATATTAAAGAAAAATGATATAATTCTTAGTTACATTAATAACTAATTCAACTATATGTAACCTTCTATCTCATTTATTGTCTTAAAATTTCCATTTCTTAATTTTAATTTTAAGTGTGTATAATAATTCTAATCGTTTAAATAGAATTATGCATATCTACTTTCAATAGTTTTTCTTTCTGTCTCTGTTCTTCTCTGTTCTCTCTAATATATATGCTTACATATTTCAGAAAAAGTACTCTTCCAACTAACAACAAATTATTATCTATTAAAGATGTAACGTGTATATACACACTTCCCAAATAAGAAACAAAATAGTTTATCAGTGAAACTGAGTCTTTTATATGCATCTCATTTCTATTACTCTTTTCTATTTTCAGCTTCAAAATGTATAACCACTTTCATTAGCATCAAAAAGATTATTGACAACATTTTCTCTTTTCATGTATTCAGAATATATATCCATAATATTATATTATTTGTTTTAAACTTAAAATAAGTAGTATCATAATTAGAGTAGACTTCCATACTACAGTATTTGTTCTCCTAGGACTTTTTTCCCACCTAATATTGTATTGGTGAGAATCATTCATGTTACTACATAACATTTGTTTATTTTTAATGGCAAAATGGTATTCTGTATTTTTTAATTATATTGCAATTTATTTACTCATCCTTATTTAAGGTCTGTTGTTTTAAACTTATTTTCTAATGTAAGTGTCCTAGTCTGTTTGGTCTGCTAAAACAAAATACCACTGACTAGGTGATAATAAAAAAAACACAGGAATTTACTTCTCATATTTCTGGTAAATTGGGAATCCCAGATTCTTATGCTAGCAGATTCAGTGTTTGATGATTGTCTACTCTGTAGTTAGCATCTTTTTAAAAATATCTTCACTTGGTGGAAAGGGCAAGGGTCTCTTTTATAAGAGCAGTACTTTTATTCATGAGGTCTCTATCCTCATCACCTAATTATCTCTCAAATGTTCCACACACCTCCCTAGTATCAAATTTGGTATAAGAATTCCAATATGTGAAATTTGAGGAAACACAAACATTCATGCCATAGCAATGATGATATACTTAGCATTACTGGTTTACATATTCTTATTATATTTTACTTATTTTCACATTTATTTTAAAATATTGTGATCAACCATGAAACCATCACTCAAAACAATGACTAAACATGTATCTATCTATGTTATCACTATATCTGTCAAATTTTTATGTTAATCATTCTACTGCTTTTTTATATGTATTGTCACATATCTGTATATGAAGAAACAATACATTACTTAGAACTGACAGTGTTCTTATTTTATAGAATGGATGTCAGACATTATTTACTCTGGGACTAGTTTTTTCCCCCCTCAAAATTATACATATTTCCTTACTGAGAGATGTGGGAGATCTTTATGTATTCTGCATGCAATTCTTTTATCAGAGATGTTATTTACAAATATATTTTTATGAGTCTGTTGCTTCCCTTTTTAGTCTCTTAACAATGTATTTGTAGTGAAAACATTTTAAAATGTAGATCTAGTATCTATATTTTATTTTTTTATACCATACAAAAGGATAAACTAAATATGGATAAAAACTTAAATGTAAGTCACGAAACCATAAAAATCCTAGAAGAAATAATAAACAACAAAATCTTAGACATCTCTCATAGCAATATATTTGCAGATACATCACCTAGGGCAAGGGAAACTAAGGAGAAAATAAACAGTACTACATCAATATAAAAGCTTCTGCATATCAAAATAAACCACCAACAAAACAAAAAGGGAGTCCACTGTATGGGAGACCCTATTTGCTAATGATATGTCTGATAAAGGGTTAATATCCAAAATATATAAAGAACTCATACAATTTAATAAAAGAAAGACAAACAACCCAATTAAAAAATGGGCAAAGGATCTAAATAGACACTTTTCCCAAAGAGACATATAGATGGTCGAGAGACATAAGAAAAGATGCTCAAAGTCACTAATCATCAGAAAGATGCAGATTAAAATGACAATAAGGTATCACCTCTCACCTGTCAGAAAGGCTACCATCAACAAATCAACAAATGACTAGTGAGGATATAGAGAAGAGGGAATCCTGGTACACTATTGGTAGGAATGCAGACTTGTGCAACCATTATGGAAAACACTCAAGTTTCCTCAAAAAAATAAATATGAAACTACCATTTGACCCAACGATCCCACTTCTATAAATGTATCCTAAGAAATTCAAAGCACCAATCAGAAAGAATATAAGCACCCATATGTTCATCATAGCACAATTTAAAAGAGCTAAAATGTAGAAACAGCCCAAGTGCCCATCAGAAGATGAGTGGATAAAAAAATTGTGGTACAATTATACCATGGGTTACTATGCAACAGTAAAAGAGAAGGACTCTTACCCTTTGAGACAGCATGGAGGGACCTGGAGAGTATTATGCTAAGCAAAATAAGATACAAGAAAGATAAGTATTACGTGGTCTTATTCATATGTGGAATCTAATTAAGAAAAATAAACTGATGAATAAAATAGATCCACAGATATGGAAGCATGGAACTGACTTACGGAATCTCAAAGGAAAGGTTAGGGTGGATGGGTGGATGGGAAGAGATCAACAAAAGAATTATATGCAAATATGCATAAACCGTGGACACAGACAATAAGGTGGCAAAGGGATAGGTGGGAGTTGGGGACAGGCTAGGAGCCAATGGCGTAAAAAGGGGGACATATGTAATACTTTCGACCATAAAGATTTTTAAAAAATAGGTCTAGTATTTATCTTAAGCTTTACTTTCACTATATCTTCCCATAAAAGGCAGATGGTGAGAGAGGGCATGGAGTGGGGATGGAGTCATGAATTTGAGGGCCTGTTTTCTTCCAGATGCATTGGGTTTCTAAGAGAGTCTTCAGTTCTTTTGAACTTTGCCCTATAGATTAAAGTAGGTGGGTTTTTTTGTTTGTTTGTTTTTTGTTTTTCCTGTGGGAAGTGAGATTGGGGGGGTGGGGGGGTGGGTCTAGACAGAGCGTTAGCAGTGGATGCTGATGACTTACCCCTCAGAAGAAGCTTTCTCAGGGTACTCCAGGGTCTCTCCTACGGCCTTATGTTCCTGGAGAAAAAGCTTGTAGAAGATGGGGATTCTATGTCACATTTTCACTTTAGCCAACAAACAAACATTACTAATTATTAAAAGTTTCTAGCTAAGGCTTATTAATGTATTTACTTTTCCTTAAGTTCTGTCAATTTTTGCTTCCCTATGTTAATGCTTTTTGAGTAGGTCGATACATATGTTTTCAAATCTACATAGTTTATTTCTAATATAGCTGCAGGAGCTTTCTCATACTACATTTTTTTGCTCCTCCTTGTACTTTCAGACTATCTCCATTTTATAGTAAAAGTAGTGGCCCGATGCATGAAATTCTTGCATGGGGGTGTGGTGTCCCTCAGCCTAGCCTATACTCCCTCAATTGGGACCCCTTGGGGGATGTCCAACTGCCAGTTCATCCCTCTCACAACCCAGGACCCCTGGCTCCTAACTACTCACCTGCCTACCTGCCTAATTGTTGCTAACTGCTCTGTCTGCCAGTCAGATCACCCCCTAACTGCTCTCCTGCCAACCTGATTGATGCCTAACTGCTCCCTGCAGGCCCGATGGCCTCCAACTGCCCACTCCTGCTGGCCCAATCACCCTCAACTGTCCTCCCCTGCCTGCCTTATTTCCCACAACTATCCTCCCCTGCTGGGACCTGCCTCCTCCACGCAAGGGGACAGAGATGCCAGGACCGGCCTCCTCCATGCCATGCAGAGCCACAGGACCCTTAGGCCTTACCACATAGAGTGGCTGCCAGACCCACTCTGCTGTGCATGTGGCCATCTTTGTGGTGGCCATCTTGTGATGACATCATGTGCAAGGGCACAAGGACCACCTAGGCTTTTATTAGTATAGATGGGTACATTTTATCTTTCTCCCCCTCTCTCTTTTTCTTTTTCTCTGTCTCTTAAGTTGGAAACATAGCTCATTTATTTTCATCTCAATTAATCACCAATATAATTATAAAGTCTATAAAAATATTTTTGATGCTTAATTGAATCTTGCAGTTTCTGGTATTTATTTAAATTGTAACCATCTTTAGTGTTTACACTTCTATTCTAATTGCTCTTTGATCTACAAATCATTTAGAGCAATTTCCTAAAATTTAAATTGCTGAAATGTATTGATTTCTTAAAGTTTAGATGTAACCTCATTATATTATGATCAGAAAAAGAAAATACATAACCTTCCTTTTATATGCCTAATAGATTCTCACTCTTCCTTATCAATTATATAACTTTTATAGGCATATATATATATATATATATATATATATATATATAGGCAATAAGTTTTTAATCTTATTGGTTTTAATCACTAGATTGAATTAAACAATAATTGTAACAATCCTATCCAATAAAGAGGAAATATGTTAAATGACCATCACACCCTCACAAATATGGCAGTGTGAACAGCCAATAAGGAGGGAATATGCTTATTGGCTGCCACATCCTCAAAATGGCAGTGCCTACAGCCACAAGATGGTGGAGCTCAGTCCATTCGGCCAAGCTAAAGCTTCAGGCATGCAGCATGGCCAGGCCTGCTCCCAAGCAGGTCCAGCTGCTCCATGCGCCTGTGTTCAGAGTCCCCCAGTCTCCTCAGCCCCACAGCCATCCAGGGCCAGCCCAAGGTACATGAAAGCCTCAGACGTCAGTGGTGCAGCTGCACAGGGCAGGCCTGAGGCACAGGCAGGTCTCAGATGGCAACTGCCTAGCTGCCCGGGGCACACCTGAGGCTCAGGTAACCAGGGGTGGCTGAGGCTTGTGCTGCCTGCAGTGGCAGCAGCAGAGGTGTGATTGGAGCATCACCTTCCCCTGATAGCCAGGTTGCCTCCTGCACCGAGGGTTCCTGGACTGAGAGGGGGCAAGCCGGGATGAGGGAACCCCCTCCAGTGCATTAATTTTTCATCCACTGTACCTCTAGTCAGACATCAAAGTTTTATAGATCCTACTACATGTCAGAAATACCCATGTAAGTTTTACACATACTGGGAGATTTGATTTTTAAAATAAATCTATGATATAAGCTAATATTTTTATAGGAGCAACTTGAAGCACAAAGTGATAATTTTTCAAAGATACAACAGCTATTTAGAGGAGAAAAATGACAATAAAATATAGAATAACCTGGAAAACATTTCCAAAAAAAATGTTTAATAGATCCTTTTCATTTCTAATGTTTTTAATTGGTATGTTTATGTTTTCAGGTTGTTTAATATGCCAATCTTCCCTTAGTTATTTTAATATACTTATTTCTCTAAATTTTAAATCTTTATTTTTTTTAGTTCTAAGAGACTCTTTAGTCATGTTTGTATATGTGTGTGTGCAGGTATATATATGTGTGTGTGTGTGTGTGTGTGTGTGTGTGTGTGTGTATGTGTTTCTTTTGAAACAATTGTGCTAATAATCTGTCTTGTTACTTCAATCTAAAACTCAATGGTTTCTGAAGATATCAGTTATTTTTATCAGGCAATATGTATTTGGCAAAGGCCAGAACCCAGTGCTCGAAACAGCCAATTAATTTATTGGTAGAGACCACAAACTCAAATATGAAGACCCCACAGGCACCAGAATTTTATTTTCTGTGTGTTTAGCAATATAAACGTCTTCCCAAGTTATTTATATTTTTCTCTACAATTTTTATTTTATCTCTCTATAATATGTTGATTTAGCTCCTTAGAAAAAATGCAAAAAATAAGTCTCACATATAAAATAAATTAAAAGATAAAATAGGTTATAAAAATAAAGATATAATCTTTTAGTAACATTTTATATTGTAATTTTAATTTATAAATTATATATAAACATACTTTAAAATTTTTTTTTGTAGTAAAGCAGAAGCTAAAACATGTTGAATGGTCCATAAGCAATTTCCCTTGAGAAAGAATGAGAGACCTGTCAAGATTATTTATATCTTCCTCCAGAGAAATAAGCTACATAAGAAGGCATCCTACACCTGTATATTCTACAGTATAAATAGGTTTTATGTCAAAGTATTGAACCCAGGATCCTTCAGTCCATAGGCAGATGCTCTATCCACTGAACCAGACCAGCTAGGGCAAAATTTGTTTATTTTTTCAATGATAAATCTAATTCTCCACCGCTGGCTTTTAAATGTTTTCTCTGACTTTTATTGTTTTTTTGACAGTTATGGCAGATATTTCACTCATCATGCAGTGTAATTGGCATCCTGCCAGGAAGAATAAACCCAGCGATTGATTGTTAGCTCTAGGGAACTGCCAGGATGAAGTAAAGCTTTTTTAAACTCCAAGGAATTAACAGAAATGTTTACAAAAGGGAAAAAACAATGTATCAAACTCTCCTTTTGAACAACAGCAGATTTTGCACTTACTCTCAATTTGAATATATTAAAAGTTGCAGTAGCATTCTATTGTAAAAGTACACCTTCTTGTTTTATAAACCTTGTCAATACTTGTTGATTAGCAAGACCACATAAATACTATCTATAAGACAGAGAATGGCATTCAAGAAAATAGTATATTCTGCCTATGAGTGTAAAGCAATGTTGATAAGGACAAGAATGATTGAATTAAATGATCCTGGGTACATATATAAACTGCTTAAAGTCAATTGTGGAAGGAATTATTGGGGACAAGATGTACTTTTATTATTTTTTGTCATTTAAAAAACTTTTATTAATTACAGTGGGCATACATTACTATATTAGTTTGGGCACACAACACAGTGATTAGACATTACATAACTTCCTAAGCAAACATCCTGGTAAATCTCCCATGCATCTGACACCATATGCAGTTATTACAATACTATTGACTATTTCCCTATGCTGTATTTTGCATCCCCGTGACTATTCTAAAACAACCAATTAGTGCTTTTTAATCCCATCTCCTTTTTCACCCATTTACCCAATAGGTTTAAAGCTCACCATCACTTTCCACTAAGTGTGTGCTTCAGGTAAACAAATGACAGATGACACCACTCCCTTCAACCTCATACTAATATTTTTATCTTCCTCAATTCACAGAGAAATGTAAGTTATTTGTCAGTTCAGATTTCTCTTTTAGATAGATTGATTATAATTAGACACAACACAGACACACTGCTCAAAATGTAATTGATATGACCTCCTAAGTAAAATATATATATATGCTTCATTATTTAAATATATATACTTCATTATTTAAAAAATATATACTTCATTATTTAAAAACCCTTTGTCTAAATTAAAATCAATAGAAGTTTGAAAGTGTTAACAGATTTCAAAATACTTGAATACAAATATGAACTTTCCAGTTTAACCGTATATGTAGTAGTTTTTGTTTTAAAGAAACATTTCTCATAAAAGCCTTAAATCATTTTGAAAAAAATACAGGAGTATTCTTGTTCATTAATGAACAGATTTTATAAATGTACATGCAATCAATGAGAAAATTTTGTTTAATTTTGCTTAAATTAGGTTCATAGGTAGACATTCATATATTCAAAAACTTATCTTCTTTTTAAACAGTAGATATGTATTTGGATAAGTAATAGAATCTAGGTAGATGATAGATGATAGATATATGCATGATAGGTAAATGATAGATGATGATAGATAGCTAGCTAGCTAGCTAGCTAGCTAGCTAGCTAGATAGATAGATAGATAGACAGACAATTATGTAAAAATATTTATATGTGGAGACAAACTGAATTATTACTCATCTATTAATGGTTCCTTCTCTAGTTACTGTTTCTATGTAGGTTTAAAATGAAAGCTTAGGAGAGAGCAGCACTGGTTGTTTCTTTGCCTGCTACACATCTGGCTCAAATCTCCAGCATC
Source organism: Pipistrellus hanaki (assembly GCF_964339955.1). Classification (NCBI taxonomy): domain Eukaryota; kingdom Metazoa; phylum Chordata; class Mammalia; order Chiroptera; family Vespertilionidae; genus Pipistrellus; species Pipistrellus hanaki. Next base: position 60,642,052 of record NC_140505.1, on the reverse strand, counting down.
CTTTGCCTTCTTCAGAGGAAGATTGCTTAATGGCGAGGAGCTCACTCTGCAATTTTTGGAACTAAAGAAAATTCCCAAAGTCTCCTGAACAGGATGCTAAACCATGAAGAATAGCTTGGTATACATAGAGAGCAAATTGCAAAAGTATATTACCTATATAGCAATACTCTGGTATATGAAATGACACTACTATGAAAATATTTAACCAAGAAAAATGAGACATACATTGGATTGGGCTTATTTTGTCCACACTGGATCACTTATCTTAATTCAGTGAGTTATTTCTTGAAGCAATTTGTTCAGTTGGTTAATTTAAAAGAATGGCCCAGAAAAGGAAATTTGAAATAGCAGAAATGTTTGGCATACATTAAGAGAAAACATTAAAAAACCATTCGGATGCAAGAGTGCTAGGTTGAATTTATCAAAAGACATAATAACAGTGATTGAAGAATACAGATATCAGAGTTAGAGTACTTGAATTGAGTTCCTTTTTGGTTATGTTACATATAAAATGGGTAATATACTTATGCCTGAATTGAAATTATATGGAAACAATTCGAAGCAGTGTTTGTCAAACTTCAGTCTGATTAAAAGTGACCTAAAGGGAATTGTTCAGAGTATTGATCATTTATTTTGATCACCATATTTTGATTTGATAGATCAAGGTGAATCTAATGCAGTTGGCAACTGTATCAAAATTTGAAGGGTGCTTATTTAAAATGTTATTTTTCTTTTTAGAAAAGCTGATTTCTTTTGAATTATGTAAAAGTCTACTAAGTGAGCTACTGAAGGAATCACTCCTGGTAAAGATAGATAACTGTCTAAGCTTTTGAGTTACTAAAAATAACTAATGCATAATAGATATTCTCTTAGACAATTTGTATTGTGATCTATACTAATAAAAGCCTAGGTGGTTCTTGTGCCCTCACATGTGACATCGTCACAAGATGACACACTCAGCAAAGGCAGAGTGCAACGGTCGCTCCATACAGTGAGGCCTGGGGCTCCTCTATATATTGCAGAGAAGACAGGTCCCAGTGTCTCTGCCACTTTGTGGGGAAGAGGCCAGTCCCAGCAGAGGAGGTGGGTCATAGCAGAGGAGGGCAGTTGTGGGCGGTCAGATTGGCATGAGAGGGCAGTTGGGGGCAATCAGGCCGGCAGGGGAGCAGTTTGGCCTTCCATATTACAGTATATGTTTTTGCATTGAGGACTAACAGGTCTATATGAAATTAATCATACATGTACAAAATCCACATAAGATAATTTTTACAATGAAGTCCAGTTGGAGTGTAAGCACAAGAAAACAAAAAAGAGCAAAGCTGAAAATTATTTTTGATAGTTGTATGATGACTTGTGAATATAAAACTAATGATAATGAGTAATATGCTACTTAACATATATTGAAAATGTTTTATCTTTCTCTTTAAGATTCAGTGGTGCTTCAAAATAGGAAAGAATATGTAATAATTTTGCTTTCTTTTAGTATAAACATTTTATGAAGAGAGATAACTTTGAAATAGTTACTTAGAAAATTTTTTTGCTATTTCACTTTATCTACAATATTTCTCTTATTTATAAAAGTCCTACTATGGTCACATACTTAAAATATTGTAAACAAAATTTTTCTAATAAGTTAAAAGTCTTGATGCTATATGAAATAAGCCAATTAGAAAAAGACAAGTATGATTGTCTGATTTTGCTGCAAGCCAATTCCAACATGTCATAATTGCAAGAGTTTCATCAAAAGGTTGATGGAGCCGAAACCGGTTTGTCTCAGTGGATAGAGTGTTGGTCTGCGGACTGAAAGGTCCCAGGTTCGATTCTGGTCAAGGGCATGTACCTTGGTTGAGGGCACATCCCCAGTAGGGGGTGTGCAGGAAGCAGCTCATTGATGATTCTCTTTCATCGATGTTTCTAACTCTCTATCCCTCTCTCTTCCTCTCTGTAAAAAATCAATAAAATATATTTTTTTTAAAAAAAAGTTGATGGAACTTGGAGATTCAACAAGGACTGAGTCACATATGTTATCACCTATTAGGAATGGCTAAAGGCATTTCACCAAACCTGAAAGGATATGTAAATCAATTGTTACTGCCAGATATCTCAGGGCATCTTAATCTACATGTTATTGCCTTCTACTGGCCAAACACCTGAACAGCCATAGGCAAATTCTTCCAATCTGACAATGGATTCTGAGAAGGAAACCTGGCCCTTTGATGTGTATATCCACCTGGCTTTAGGACAAATTGTGTTTATAAAAAGCAAGGGGTCCTGAGAAAAGGAGAACTTATTTCCTTTAAATAAGTCTTCTCTAACTCCCTATAATGCCTTTAAAAATTATGTTTCATCTCTGGACTCTTATTTATGAGTCAGACTCAAAGATAGAGAATAGGCTGACAGCAGTCAGAGAAGGGCAGTTGGGAGAGGGAGGTGAAGGGATTGCAAAACAAAAAGAAAAAAAAAAAACTATGAACACAGACAATGGTGTGGTAATTGCCAGGGTTTGGGGAGAGGGAAGATGTTGAGACTGCTTTAGGGAGGTAACATAATGGTGGGAGACTTGACTTGGGGTAGTGATCACATAATACAGTGTACAGATGGTGTGTTGTGGAATTGTGCACCTGAAACCTGTATAATTTTGTTAACTAGTGTCACCCCAATAAAAAGAATAAATAAAAGTCTTTCTAAAAAAGTGCTCTAAATATAAAAATAAACAAACAAACAAAAAGCCTTTACAATCTCCATTAGTTTTTAAGAACAATCAAATGATATTAAGGAGAATGAATATTTTAACAACAATGTTTGCATAATGGTTAGATTAATTTTGAACCTGATCATCATAATTTAGGAAACACAGCTAAATAATTTACTTCCATTTGGATCAACTTATCTATAAAATCTGTTTTTCAGGTATGTTGGACATTAAATACAGTTACCAAAATAAACCTCTAAAGTTCAAAGTTTTATGCTAAAGCTTTAAAAATAATGAAGCATATTTAATTAGGCTTTCAATATTTAATAGTAAAAACAACATGAATTTGAAAGTATTGTGAAATACACCTGCATGGTGATGCATAAAGTGCAATAAGTCATTTTTTAAACTACAAATTTAAATTCAACAAGATTTTTATGTAGAAAAATGTACTATATATATATATATATATATATATATACACACACACACATATATAGCAGAAAACATTTAAAATATGTCATTTTTTTAGCTTATCCATTTTAATTTATTTTTTTATCTTTCATAAATATTTAATAAAATCATTTAGCTGCACAACACTTCTAGTATAGAACAAAACATTTACAAATAAGCACATAAACAGAAATATTTTGAGGTCATATCTTAAGAAATTTTACTAATTAGTTTAAAGCTTAAAACCTTTAAAGATTGCCCTGACTCGTTTGGCTCAGTGGATAGAGTGACAGCCTTTGGACTCAAGGGTCCCAGGTTTGATTTCAGTCAAGGGCATGTACCTTGGTTGCCGGCACATACCCAGTAGTGTGTGTGCAAGGGGCAACTGATCGATGTTTCACTCTCATTGATGTTTCTGATTCTCTATCCCTCTCCTTTCCTCCCTGTAAGAAAATCAATAAAATATATATATTTAAAAAAAACCTTTGAAGATTAATATCTATCAGTATAAACTTCTTTATGTTATGACAATTTTTTTGTTGTTGTTAATCCTCACCTGAGGATATTTTTCCATTGATTTTTAGAAAGAGTATAAGGGAGAGAGAGAGGTGGAAAGGGAGAGATGGGGAGAGAGAGAGGAAGAGAGAAACTTAGATGTGAGAGACATACATCTATAGGTTGCCTCTGGCATGCAACCTGACCTGGCCGAGGATCCAACCTGAAATCCCAAGAATGTGTCTCCCTGACCACACACACACCCACTTTTTTTTTTTTTTAATCCTCACTTAATTATATTTTTCCATTGATTTTGTTAGAGATAGTGCAAGAGAGAGGGAAAGACAAAGAGAAATATCGATGTGAGAGAATATTGGTTGCCTCCTTCACAAACCCTGACCAGAGCCTGGGCCAGGGAGGAGCCTGCTCCCCAGATAAGTGCCCCTGACCTGAATCAAACAGGGGCCCCTTCATCCATAGGCCAACGCTCTATCCTAGGGGTGTTGAACTCAATCAGAGAAGGGGCCAAAATCTAAAATCCAGCCTAAATCTCGGGCCGAATGGTTTACTGAACAGTCATAAAGTGACAATGTCATAAACTGACAGCGGAGTGCAGTGATGACAGCGTGGTGCGGGCCACATTGCACGGCCTGGCGGGCTGGATTTGGCACGCGGGCCTTGTGTTTGACACACGTGCTCTATCCCCTGACCCAAACCAGCTAGGGCCCACATATGCACCCTTAACTGCGAATCAAACCCATGACACTTCAGTGTATGGGCCTATGCTCTAACCACTGAAAACACTGGCCAGCTTTGTTGTGACAGTTTTTAATAATCAAAAGTTATTCCTCTAAATTTGAAACTAACACACATGGCCATGTGATAACACACTATCAATTTACAGCATTTTGTAATCATAATCCCTGGACATATGGTATAAAATAAATTTTAAAAAATTAAATATGTATCATTCCAAACTATATTGGTATATCTAGATACAAGCATTGAGTACATGATTGAAAAACTATTTATATGCAATGGAACCCTTTTTGAATATTAATAAATAATGATTACAATGCATTATCATTAAGAGCAAAATGTCACTTTTAAAACAAAATGATTCTGATTCTTGGTTATTTCTTACAATCATGTTGAAGTGTAAAGAGATATTGTCTAAACTTCTTAATCTTAATACCATTATAAACTAACTAGAGGCCCGGTGCAAGAAATATGTTCATGAGATCCATGCACAGGTGTAGTCCCTAGGCCTGGCCAGTGATTTGTGTGCCAGTATCTGGGGTTGAAGGGCAGGTCCCAGTTGACCTCTTGGCCCCGGACAGTGCCTGGGCCCCTGGGCCCTTGCATACCCCCCTCCACCTGAGTCACAGCACCCAAGCCCCTATGCAGAGATGACCCTTGGTGGTGAGTGCACATCATAGTGAGCAGTTAAACTCCCTGTTGGACTCCTGGTCAACCGGACAATTTGCATATTAGGCTTTATTATGTAGGATTAACACCAATACAAATAGACATAGCTATGTGTAGAATGTCTGTGAGAATATATTCAATGTTTTCAATAATGAACATGTTTCTATGAAAACCTGAAATATGAAATACAATCCATATGCCTGCAAATTCTAAAATTATAATAAAGTTAATAAACTCCCATAGGAGTAGCCATACATAAATGTTATAAATCAATTTAGAGCAGCGTTTTTCAACCGCTGTTCCGCGGCACACTAGAGATGTTGCCTGGTGTGCCGTAGGTGCAGACAAGACAAGAATTTTATAATTTTTCACTATTTTGTTTACTTAATATTTCATAATAAAGTAATTATAAAATACTTTCTTTGTGTTTATTTGATTCCTATTCAAGAGAATTACTTTATATATAGTCAATATAGGCACAGAGTTAAATTTTTTAACATTTTCTAATGGTGGTGTGCCTCGTGATTTTTTTCATGAAACAAGTGTGCCTTTGCCCAAAAAAGGTTGAAAAACACTGATTTAGAGCACATAGTCCATTACTTACTAAATGTCTTTTTATGAACCAATGTATAAATACCATCTCTGAATAACACCAACATATTGTATAATATCCAAATATGTGTATTTTAGTATAATATAGTAAAGTACAGAATAGTATGGTATTATACATGATATGAAACAAAGAATTAAAAAGTGAGCAAATTGGGGTCATTAAAAACAGGGATTGCAAAGTCAAGTTTCTATATTTGGATGCATATTAAATATGTAGAAATTTCTAGAAAGAAATATGCTCTCCCCAACTCTTCATATGATATCAACCCTGTGGTATACCACTTGTTTTTAAACTTTTGATGGACACATGAATACATAAAATTCTATCCCAGTACATGACAAACACCCAAAGATGAGATAGAAAATAACAGCAAATGCTGAAAAAAAAAAAAAAAAAAGCTTAAAGAGTTGAAGGCTGTTAGTATCACATGTGGGCAGTGTCCCGGTGACACTCAGGGACCTGGAAGAGTTTTGACAGATCCACTGTTCAACAGATACATGGGTTTATTTATGAAATCTGCTGATTTTTTTGTCAGCTCCAATATAAAGATAAGGCAGAAGACAAAAAGTGTTTTTTTTTAGTTTCTTTTTTAGTACAGTTAGTCCATGGACATTAATTTGTCTAAATCTATGAAAATACTAATTGATGTCATCATTCTGCTTGTGGGAAAATATTAGACATCGTGACCACATTGCAGTAAACTCTGTCTCCAGAGTAAAGGCTGAATAGCTGTTTATAAAATGTGGGTGTCATAAAGAGATGGTCATCTATTATTGGCCAAATGGGTGGAATAGAAAGTGGAGGAAAGTCTTCATAGGAACCCCAGACAAAACCCAGAAATGGAAACTTGCTCCAGGAGTTGTTGTGAAGTTAACATTTATCATGCATACACATCAATCTACCTATGTGTGCAGTTGTAGTTCCCATCAAATGTACTTATTCTCTGCTTTAACATTTTCAAATCCACAAGAGAGTGACTCTTCATTCTGGAAAGGCTATAGGATAAAGTGGAAAGAACATCAATTCTGAAGCTGTTTATCCTCAGGTTTGAATGTCATTTATTAGCTATATGGCCTTAAAAATCCCACCAAACCTCTAGAAATTCTATTTCATTATTACACCATGCTTCTATTTCATAAGATATATTGTGATGATAAATATCTGAAGCTTCTTTAATATGTGATGTATACAATAGTCCTTGATGAATGTGTCTTCCCCTAATATAGATTGTTTAGATGCATCTAGAAGTTTAGACTTTGAAAGAATGCCCACTTATATAATAACAGAGTATATATTCAAATGTAGATGTTGGGGAGAATAATTCAAATTGTCTATATGACAAAGAAAGAAATGGAAACGATTTTAAATAACTTGAAAGCACATAAACTGATTACTTTATTCTGTTAGATTGCTGGTGAAAATGCAATATGGTACAGACACTATGAAAGATAATTTGGCTTTTTTCTTATAAAGGTGGATAAAATCTTACCATATGATCCAGTTTTTGTACTGTTAGATATTTACCCAACTGAAGTAAAGCTTATGTTCACACAAAAATCTAAACACATGTGTTTTTATGAGTTTCATTTACAATTACTAAATATTGAAAGTAGCCAAGATGTCCTTCAATAGGTTAACAAACAAACTGTGGTACATCCATACCACAGTACTATTTAGCAATGAAAAGAAATGAACTCTCAAGCCAGTGGAAAACCATGGAGAAGACTGAGTGAAAGTAGCCCAACTGAAAAGGCTACATACTGTATGGTTCCAACTATATGACATTCTGGAAGAAGCAAAACTAGAGAGATTACAAATTATCAGTGATTGCTGTGTGACAATTAAATATGTGAGTTTATAAAGTATATGACCCACTTTTTGATGTTTAATCCTGACAGCTTTTAGTCTCCCCTGCTCCTTCTGTTCTCTCTGCCCAACATTGAGCAGGTTGATAAGACGATTTTGGTGCTCTTGCCTTTAGCACCACAAGAATTTCAAACCATGAAAGTCCTTGCCTTTGGGAAAACCTTGCTTTCCCCCTACATCTAACCCCTAATTGTGGTCAACCCCCTCCCCTCCTCACCCCTCTCCCCCTCCCTAGAACACACACCCAAACACACACAGAAATTTTCTTATTGTGCTTCCTAAAAACCATTTGGACCTGTTTGGGCACTACCTTGCTCTAGCCTTCTTATGTGAGTAATTAACCTTTTTGTAATTGCTTATTATCTGTGAAACATTATCATTTTATTATTTGAACCAGGTTTTGGGTAAAGTTCATTTCATGTCGTTGGGTGTTCACAACAATTGATGTTGTGAGCAACTGCATAAAAGTGGTCTTTCTTATTTTTTTCTGTGTTGCTAGCTGGTTTTGCTGCCTATTGGCAAGTATGTTTTTCAAGCTACTGCTTGGTAGCTACTTTGTATTTGGAGCTGTGTTGCTTTGTCCTGTGTTTTCCGAGTTTTAGCAAGTTTCTGTCTTATTCATCCATGTAACGGGAGTTTTAAGAATTGGCATTTAGCAACTGGCTTATGTATTTAGGCCCCTCCATACAGTGCCCTTGGTTCATGTGTCTTTCCCCTGAGTGATCTCTATGTTTCCCATTGAACCATGTGTCTTGGCCCCAGCATGATCACTATTAAGGTTAGGTTCAGGGAAACAACTTTGCTCTGTGACTCTGGGTTGTGTGTGTGACCAGACATCAGCCTCTGATCTATAGTACTCAGGGGAAAGATGATAACCTATGTATAATAGTACAGGTTCAATGAATGTCACTTATATGTGGGAAGAAAGGTTTTATTTGGGATAAGAAGGTCATACTCCTAAAAGCAGATGGTTCATACCCACATTACTTGTTTCTTTGTCTATACCTCTATCACCAAAAAATAATCTTGATTTTCATGGCTACATGAAACTCTCATGGCACTATGGCACAACTAATGGAAAGGCTCTAAATCCTGATGATATTGATTGTAGACTCTCTGAAAGAAAAAACAAAAACCAGCCGGGACCGGTTTGGCTCAATGGATAGAGCGTCGGCTTGGGGACTGAAGGGTCCTGGGTTCGATTCCAGTCAAGGGCATATGCCTTGGTTGCGGGCATATCCCCAGTGGGGGGTGTGCAGGAGGCAGCTGATCGATGACTCTCTCTCGTCGATGTTTCTAACTCTGTATCTCTCTCCCTTCCTCTCTGTACAAAATCAATAAAATATATTAAAAAAAGAAAGAAAGAAAAAACAAAAACCATTTATAAATATGATCATGGTAGAGGAGAATTTCTGAAGTCCATATAGTAACCACCAAACAACATAACAGATGCAAACAAACAAAAAATTAAGCAGTTTATAATAGGAAATCATAATCTAAAATTTTCTTAAATAGTTTATATAACAAAAATATGAACAAGTCACAATACAATATCATTAACTATAGCCACTATTTTGTACAGTAGATCTCTAGGATTTTGTCATTTTGCATTACTGACATTTTATTCCCATTGGACAACTATTTCCTATACCCCCTCCCCCAGCCTCTGGCTCTGCTTCTGAGTTTGACTATGTTACATACTGCATGCTAGTGGAATCATGCAGTATCTGTCCTTCTGTGACTGGTTTATTTCACTTTCAATAATGTTCTTTAGATTCAGGGTATATCTCAGGTTAAATGTTCTTACCACGCACAAAGAAAACAAACAAATACTTAAGTCTACCTGTGACTTAGTGATATACCACCACTTAGCCACTCGTCTTAGCCACTTGATACTCCTGGACACTTTTTGTTATTTCAAATGTTGGTGATCCAACTAAATCTATGTTCTGCTGAGATCAACTATCTTAGTTGTTAACAAATGGTGAGGATCCTACTCCAAAGCAATGATTGACATTCTTCTTTAGAGGAAAAGTGTCTCTAACTTTAACACACACACAAGAAAACACCTATTCTTCAGTTCTGGTGCACCCAGTTCTAATAATGACCCCAAATTGCCTATCAGGAAAAAACAAAAACAAAAAACAAACAAACAAACAAACGAAAAAAACCAACAACACAGCATTGTCACTTATTTCTGAATTTACATTAGCATATAGGTGGCAGAAGATAGTTTATTTTCTATGCATAAAGACTGTGGCAATCTTTAAGTTCAAAGGATGTGGCTTCAGTTTCTCAGAGAAATATGAGCTAGCCCTTACCCCCAAATTAAATATTTTTATTCTTCCTCACTCATGATGATTAGCAGTGGAAAAAAAAATCATAAACCAAAATTTCACTCTATCCATTTAAAGTGTTGCATATGAACCAGAAACAAAAATCCCAATGATTCCCCAATATTGATTTAATAATTTACAATAACTTTGTATTTTCTAGTAAAATATAAGCATTTTTTGCAAAGTAAAATAACATTCTCTTATAGTAATTCTGTCTAGGAGCCTGAAAAGGTTTTTTTTTTTTAGTTTCTGGGCCCACATTTATTTTGTCTCAGGCATTAATAACACACAGACAGCAATGCCACATAGTAGATAAATCACTCAAGGATAAACTGTGCAAAAGACATGTACCATTAGACTTATACAGACAAGACATAAAAGAAGTATTATTAGAGAAAACTTAAAAACATTTAAGTAGTAGACTACATACTACATCTTGAACTCTAAATATCTTAAACTTAAGATAGGCACCGAACATTCTCTATATCATAATCTATATTTCACCGATGAGCTCCAATCAAAGTGATGCTCTGCATATTTAACTGACAGGGAAGTAGACTATATTCTCAGATTATTTAGCAGTGGAACACCTTGGTTAGCATTGTGACTCTTAGAAAGTGAGAGTCTTGACAAGGAGGAATCTATTAACTATCCTGATAGAAAATATCCACCATAGGGATAAGCCAGCCAAATATTTTCTTTTGCTAGAATGAAGAGACTCACAGGGATCCAGGTGTCACAGTTTTATCATCATAAAGGACATCTGGGAGCCAAAGAAGGGGCTGTAGAACCAGCAGAAGAAGTCAGTTTTCAAATTCATGTCTAAGCAAGTGTTCTTGATCTGAGCAATATGAACTACACACTTTCCCACTGCAGTTATGGAATCATGCATTATCTGTCCCTGTTCAGGCCAACACAACAAACATGTGTTGGAAATGATGGCAGGAAGGAGAGGAAGTAGGAGAGAGAGAGGAAAGGGGGAGGGAAAATCCCTAATTCCAAGTGACACAATAAGTCTGGGAGCTCATCTTAGGCAAATAGTGTAGAATCATAAGCAACACCAACATAATTTAGAACTGTTGGAATTTGTGTTCCTATGAACTAGGCTATTGTTAGGGAAACTGGTATGGTTGGCAAATGGTATAGTATGTGGGGTAACATGATTCACACATTTAAATATAAGTTGGTTATTATTCGAGCCCATTGTAGATTCATTACTATAATAGGCATTTTTGTTTGTTTGTTTTTAATTATTCCAGTGGTCTTTAAATAAAGGTGATAGCCACAAATACTTGATTTGGATTTTTCAGTCCAAATTATTTTCTGTAAGTATGCACACTCCAGACTGGAATGCCCATGTACAATACTAAGACCCAGAATATAAGAAGGTCGTAGAATCTGTTTCCATAGAGAGAAACCGTATAAGGGTGTGTCTTAGTAAGTCTGGGACTTACTAAGCCTTCTCATACAGTTAAGCTGTTTATATAAGTCCATATAAAGGTACAGGTTAATATGTCTACAGTATAGTTGTCTAAAGTAGAAGGCATGATAATCCATCCATTATAGAAATAATTTAATTTTACTGCTAGGATGCAGCATCCTATTGGTTTATCTAATGCAGCATCCTATTGGTTTATCTACTTCAGAGGTGAGTTGTTAATTTTTTTCCCTATTTCTAATAGGTGTTTAGCCACATGTTTATAAAAATGACTAAAGTCTTAGGGGTCAAATTGGTTTCTTATTTTGAGACATCATTTTTAAACAAAATGGAACCTTTAGGAGTTTGTCCCAAGTTCCATGATTTTAAGGAGAGACTGATTTCAAGGTGTAAGAGAGATTAGAAAACAATGGCTTCTTTTGTTTGTTTATTTGTTTGTTTTTCAACAAGACAATAAGTCTTCATTAAGATCCCAGAACAAACCATTTTGTAAGCCACTTGAGACAGGTAGGAAGGCCTGCTGTCTACAGACCCAAAGGCTGAACAAGTAACCATCGAAGCTTGTTGAAAGAGTTCCCTCTGAGGTTGACAGCTAGTTTCTGAAATTCTACAAGGGCTAATAAAGTTAAGAGAATCCAGTCAGGAGCTTCATTTATACCATTGAATTGACTATATTTAAGGATTCTTGGTCTAAGGGGTCCAATAAAATTTAGATATGTATCTGGATATTGGGTATAAAGGTAACAAATTCTAATTGTAGTATGTGCTATCTCTAATTTGCAAAGAAGCCAATTAATTTTGGCCCAGTTTTACTTGTGTTAGTAGCTTAAGATCAGCAGTTTATTTTCCAAAGAGTGTTCATACATTCACTAATAGTTCATAGTGTCCTAGGATTTGCTCAACCCATTGATAATGGCAGGTTGCTGGAATACCAAATACAGCAAATCTTATTTTTTTAAAGAGCTATAAGAAATAAAACATTGGCAATGTCTGTTCCAAAATAACAATGCAACAACACACTCACAATAGTGGGGTCAGTCCTGAAAGTTATAACTACTTTCTTATCGAAACCTCTACAGTACACAGAAAGCTCTAAAACTACTGGCCTTCAAAGGTCAGATAGTGTTATATTAGGAAACCATACTGAATAACACCATTACTTTAATAAATCCTGTATGAGAAGATCAAGTTATATTTTTTCCTCTCCCAAATGTGGTATTATTTCAATTTTATTACTAGGCAGACTTTATGGAGCCACAACATTTTTCATTGTGCATAAGGATGATTTTGGTAGAGCCAAAAATATGGGGAGCAATGCAGGTATAAAATAAGCATGTCCAGATGGATGGCCCTGAAGGTTCAGCTCCCTCTTTTGGTTGCTTATCAGAGTTGGCCCAGCAGGTCTCCTTAGTTCAATAGATAAATAGGTTAGTATTAATTATTGGGCTCCAAAACTTTCTGGTTTTAACAAGGCCCTTTAACTGACAAGGCAGTTTCCATTCTTATGTAGGTAATTTATGCTTCTCGCAAACTAAAAATATATGGTGTTCGATAGATGGGATGGTTTTCTAAGGGAAACTTGGGAACTTGACTATGACATTTGTAGTCATCTATGCTCAGCCTATACCACAGGATAATGAGAGTTTTGGGTGTTAGAATGTCCTTTGCTAGGAAGTTTTCTCCAAGTAATTCCATATTTTATAGCGGCACCACTGGGTACTAGTAGTGAGTGTCCATGAACATGTTACATGACAGTATGGAAAGTTTTGATAAGCTGAGGAACCAAACTCAGACAGGTAAATACACATTATGCAAATGACTGCTTGTGAGTTTTTGTTTTTTGTTTTTTTGCTCCAGAAGTGAAACCCATGGTTCCCGCATTCACTCTATTTCTCCTGGTACTTCACTAGATAAAGCAAATCCTTTTAAAGAAAAGAGCTCATAGTGAGTAACACAAGTTTAAATAGATTGTTTCTGAGATTCTATCCTTATGTTCAATCCCTAATGATTTTTGTTGTTGTTGTTACATTGAATAGCAATTTGCTAAAAATCTTTGTGGAAAATAATTTAAGATGTTATAAGAATTTAGAATGAATTAGAGTTCAGTCTCCAGCTAACACTTAGAAATCTACTAGAGGCCTGGTGCATGAAAATTCATGCACTGGAGTGGGGTTCCCTCAGCCTGGCCTGCCCCCTCTCACAATCCAGGAGCTCTTAAGGGTGGGAGGTGACCCAGTGATCAGGGGAAGGTGACGCCCCATCACACCTCTACTGCTGCCACTGCCAGCAGTGCAAGCCTCTACCAGCCTTGGTTTCCTGAGCCTCTGGTGGCCCTGGGCGGCTGGGCTTCCACTATCCGAGGCTTGCTGCATCTCAGGCCAGCCCTGAGTGGCTGGGGCCTGAGGGGACTGGGCATCACCATCTTGTGGCCTTGGGCACCGCTATCCTTGAGGGCATGGCAGTTAATTAGCATATTCCTTCTTTATTAGATACAATAGCTAATATACACTGAGAACTATTTTTGCCATTTGCTGCATTAAACTCATTACAAATAATGATTAAAAAAAGATAAGCTATCCAGTAGCTTTATGAAAATTATGAAATAAATGATATCTGATACAAAAAATCCAGATATATATTATTTAAAAGTTCAATATAAAAAGTAAACCAATATTAAAAATAACAAATGTATTTGACCTTTATTGGCAAATATATTTTTAAGCAAAAGAAAAAATATATTTGATAAGATTAAATTTTTTTGGATTCAAATTTTTAAATAATACTGCTTAATATTATTATACACATGAAAAATAACTGATATGCAGAGCATAACAAGTTCTAATATTTGATAAGAAAATGAGAAACATTCTAATAGAAAACTCTTTGAAATATTTGAATACCTATTGCATAGCACGTAAATTCAACAAATGTACTGTCAATGATTAAAAAAATACCTTTGAGCACTTGCTTTGCAACTGAAAATATCCTCATCAATTTCTAATTCTCTCTGATTTTAATCCACACTAAACCTCTTTATGAAATAGTTATACCAGTCTTTCTATATGAGGAAATTATAGAAAGGTTAAATAATTTGACCAAAAGCTATGAACTAGTAAAAATTGTTCTCCATAAATATAGAAAAGAAACTTTTTGACTCTTGGATTGGTTTTATTTTCTAATATTGTTATTAGAAGAGTAAATTGAAAGAGAATTCTCATGAGCAATACCGTATCATATGTTAAGAAAGTTATCAACATTTACTTAAGTCCAATAATCCAACTGCTAGCATATGATTTTGAAAAGAATTAGAACTATTCTATATTTATGTATTAGATTACATGATATCATTAAATTAATAATAGTTTAAAATTAGAAATACTTTAAGTTCCTAACAAGTAAACATTTAATAAAAAATAAATGTGGTGTTAATTGAGGAAAATTTCAATAATTTTAAATTATGGGGAGAAATGTTTATCATAATGAGAATATATATGCATGTGTAGGTATGTCTGTTGTGCATATACCTGTGTATGTATATCTGTGTTCAGATATGTAATTATATAATATGTAACACATATGTATATATAAACATTATATACTTACAAATATATTATATACATATAGACATTATAAGCATCATAAATGTTTCTACAGTATATTCTCAATTTTGTTTTTAACATATAATCGTATAAGTTAAAATTTATATTCACATATTTATAATATGTTCAACATTCTGAGTATGGATTTGTAAGACTTTATGTTATTAATTTCTTAGGCTGAATAATTTTATAATAACATATAAAATGAGTATAACTACATTTCACTCTTTTTCATTGATAAAGAAGCTAACAAGTTTAATAACTGAGTTTGCTAGAACATAGGTGTCTCTGAAAATTCTTATAATTCACAGTAATCTTCAGGAACTTTTTAAAAAATGAATTGTACTAATTCTACCAATTGAAGGTCTCCCTGTATTTTAATACTGTAATGTTAGTGTCTTTCCATTCTCACTTTGGCTCATCTATGTGACTTGCTTTAACTAACTGGGTTTTGTTAGCTAGCATGAGACAAGCAGAAGCTTCAAAATTGTATGCACGTGTCCTCTTTCTTCCTGTTGCTTGCCTGGGCTTGCTTTCTCATGGATCCCTGCCACAACCATGAGGCTATGACTAGAATGCTGTAGGTATGTAAAGGATACAAGGAAAAGAGCACAGTGTCCTAGCTGAAGCCATTTTTGGAGCCAGCCATAATATAGCAACCGACCTCAAATGCATGAACAAGCCCAGCTTATCTACTAAAAATGTACCAAATCACCAAAATGACGCTTTCCACCCATACCACCATGGGAAATAATAAAATATTTTTATTAAATAATAAAAGCCACAGTGATCAGGTGGTTTGTTTTGCAGTTTTATTTTAGCAATGGATAATCAATCTACTTTGTATGGGAAGTGTATATTGGTCAATTCAATAGAGAGAGCTGATGCAATGGATTGTTTTGTTAATATGAAGCAGACAGGACTGGAGATCTTGAGTACTACAGTTAAAAATTGGAAATATTTACATGTGGAACATATGCAGATACATTAATATGTATTCAAAGAATATGTCATCTTTATATATGTTCAAATAGCTAGGCACTATAAATGTCTTTAGTTTTGAAGACAACTTTATATAGTTTATTATATATGAATAACTCTCTCAAAGTAATATAAACACTTTGTCTATTATTTAGGCTCTTATGTTTCATAGATTGTTGATTATTTTAGCCCCTGATATAATACCCTGCAGTTGAAATATTTTGTGTGTGTTTAAGGTAGAAAAGAAAAACTATAACCATCTTGCACAAACTTATGTTAAGACAAAATTTCTCCTAATAAAATCCTGTGAAATAATTTTAATTCTTTACAAAAACACAATATACTTGTGAAAATTCAAGATAACCATATAAGATGCAATAAAATAGTTTTAAAAAACACATGACTGAATGTAAAAACTATTAATTTATGTCTACACATTTTCAGTTTTGCATTATTTGTCTGATAACTAAATCACACAGACTTGGGTTAATAATTCACCTTGTAATTTTCAAAGCAGTGTTTAACCTGTATTTCAAATCACTGACCTGTGTCCATAGTAATAGGAATAGCATTGCTAATTCATCAGAAACACTGAGTCAAACAACACTGGGAAAGATTTAATTCAACTTAACTCTTAAATTTGAAATATTTTACTTGAAATTACACTGCGGGTGTTGGTGAAATGGAAATTTTGGACTGGAACCTAAATTCTTTGTTCCTCACAGTCAAAGACTGAATTCACGGACAGAGGTTACTATAGCAAAGGTGGAGATTTATTGAGGAACAAGTACAGACTCCCACATGGGGAGAGGGGAGAGTACCACAGAATGGACTCTACATGGGGCGGGGGAAAGGGTCCCACTGAGTTCCTTTCCCTATGGCTTATAAAGGCTGCAGATCCTGGTGCCTTGATATCCCCTCTGATTGGTCACTATTCCTTTAGACTGGTAACTATAGTAACTCCTGGGCTCAAAGGTTGAACCTCACTTGGCATAGGTGAGGTTCTCCCCTCCTTCCTTATTGTTTTCCGATTCACTTTGGGCTTTCTTCCTCTCCTTCTGGATGAAGGGTTTCCTTCCCTTTATTTTGAAAATATAGACCCTGTGCTGTTCCTAGCTCCATCATTCTATTTGGAGCTAGCCATAATTTTGTTTAAATTGTATGTAATTGCAGGAAATGTACCTGCTGCAGCTTTTCAGCTCCCCCATTCTATGGAAATATACCTTCTGCTGCTCTGCAGCCCTGTACTTCTTCTATGGTCCTCTTAATTTCTAAAATTTCTTAAAACGTGTCTTTTTCACTCCCCAAAATTCCTGTTTCACTGGTTTAGAGCTTGGATGAGTACTCTTGTTTCTTGACTACTTATTTAGTGCTGTTTGCACTAATCTCCATTCACTGAAGTATTATTTACATTTAAGAAGTAAAACTAAGGCAATTGAGTACATATACATATATGTCCTTAAGATGAGCTAAGGTTACATCTATAAGTTAAGAGACCACCAATCAAATACCAAAATTAAATTATATATGTAGATAGGTATAGTTGGTATGTATATTTATTCTCATTTTATTATAATTTGCTTAAAATCATTTTATTCAAAATGACAACTGTGAAGTGCTCTCTTCACATTATTTAACTAGCAAAAAGACTTTTCTTCATAAAGACTACTTCCCTACACCTTTCATATTCATCTGTTTATAATCAATATTTGAATCTATTTGCCCAACATAATATCTTATAAGTAGAGTGCAATCAAGTGTTTGGATTGGATTCTGAATGATGATTCATGTGTTTGTGGGTTATAGTTGTGGACAAAAGGAGCCACATGCCAACCTGACAAGCTCAGGGGAGGCCTGCGTGGCAGTCTTGCAAACTCAGAGACCTAAAATAAACCACAAAAGATGGTTTGAAAATTAAATATTTAACTACAAACAGGTTATAGTGGGTAATCATGTTCTAGGCCGATATTTTCTCTGACAAAGATCAACTTAGATCTTCTGAGCCCATTTGCCTTTTTTGCCTCTAAGATAACGTATCTGTGAAATGTCTGGCTAACTTATAACTTTCTTTTTCTGGAGCCCCTGGGGCACAACCAAATGTGGTGGACACCAGGACAGATGCCTCAAATTCCTTCTTTATCAGGTTAATTGTTCCTGTATCTACCTAGGTATGTGTCCATCATTTTACTTTTTATCCCAGGGGTTTCCCACTGCTTTGCTTTCTTCTGCCTCCTTAATCCATCACCAATGAATTTCATGTACCCCACCTATGTCCCTCCTTTGATTGCAATGTATAAATAGAAATGTATACGGCAATTCTTCGGAGCATTATTATTTTTTTTCATTAACATTGTTAAATGAATGTTTGAATGAATGAATGAGTGACTGGGTGGATGGATGAATAAAGAACTAAAACAAATGAATGGCTACTCAGTGCCCTCATCATATAAAATTGATCTACAGGATCATGTGTTATGATTTCTCAATGGCAGTTTCATTCAAAGATATAATTATGACATTGAATTTTATTTTAATAGGAATTATGGAATTGACAAATTGCCAGTGTGTTCTTGTTGGAAAGATAGACACTGCTGTTTCACTTATTGTCTGAGAGAACACTCAGTCCCCCTCTTCAACCCTTTCCTCCGACCATTGATCTCTCCTTTCATCCCTTTCCTCAGAGCTTAGAGAGCACCTTAATTTCTCAAAGGTGCTCTTTAACCTTCTCATTTAGTTGGTGAGATACTTTTCCCACATCACAAAGGACAAATGGAATTAGCTATGGAATTGTGAGCTTGATGAAGTGTTGCAATACATTTTTAAAATAGTTTTCTATGTAACAAATACTTAGTTCTCACTATATACCTGTTCCTGCTCAAATGCTTTAAAAATATTAATTTACTTATTCCTCATAACAACCATATGAATCAAGAGTTGATTTATTCTAATATTACTGATGTAAAAATTGAGGTACAGAAAGCTTACTAACTTGCCCAAAGTCATACAACTAAACAATAGTAGAAGCTGGATAATTTCAGACTATTTTCAAGGCTAACCCCTTACCCCTATTCTCTTTTACCTCTAAAATCTTTCTCATGTTAAGTATAATTGGCTTGTTTATGTTTCTTTAGCAGTGTTTCCCAAACTTTTGACATATGTGTGCCCCTTCTATAATTTTTGTAACGCTGAGTACCCCTCGTACACATGAGAACGTAGAATTAGGCGCAGCTAAGCACGGTGCAGTGCATATCCCCACCAAACTCCTGTGCAACGCATACTCCCACCAAACTCTTCCTGAACCCCTGGGGGTATGTGTACCACACTTTGGGAAACACTGCAGAGCATCACTGCATTTTTACTTCAAGGGTTTCAGTGTTTTAAACTTTTATTAAAGTTGTTAGTCCAAGTAAATATCTTCAATCGATATTCAGTTTGCAGTGCTAGGGCATTGTTCTATATATTGAGTATTTTAATAATCTGCTGCATGTCTTTTTGTCTTAGTTATTAGTATTTGACAGCTTATTAATTAGTTTTGTTAGTACATTTGTATAGGTTCACAGGTTAATAATAAAAGATGACAGCTTTTTAGAACATTAGAAGCATATTGGTATTTTAGTGCAGACTATTATTGATAGTTTCATTGGCTGCAATAGATGCCCAAAAATATTTTACAGACTTTAGCTACTACATGTAAACACTTTTAGATTGTTATTGCCACCACCTTAGAGCAAGCGCATATGAAGACAATACTTTCTCTAATGTCTATTAGTATTTCTGCACAGCAAAAAGTGAATAGAAATATACTCATCACTCTTGAAAACTTCTCTTTAGGAAGAGGGAGGGAGAGAGAGCAAGAAAGTGAGGAGAGAAATAGAGCAGTAATGTGCTGCTATATTTATGAAGCAACTATAATAAGATGAAAATATATTTTGGCAAAATATCTCACTTAGGTATTATAGAGTATCTGTCTGAGAAATAGCACTGAGGTTATTTAGGAAATAAGCTTCTGTTGCTTAGCCGAAATAACTTGCACTTTCATTGTGGATACTGCTATAGGGACTGTGGTAATAGGGACTGTAAATTCTTTCATAGGTTCCTAGAAGTTACAACTGTATTGGAGGAAAGTATCTAAGAATATCGTAAATATGTTAATTAAGAACAATAAAATTTGTTTTTATTATACACTTACATAGAATATAAAAAGTATACAAATGCATATCACTGAATTTAATGTTAGCTGAGAGATTTTGCGTAAATGTAGAAGCTTGTGTATTGAACTTCATATCAATTTTTGAATTTTAAGTGACTATAAAGTCTTACTATTGGGAGCTTGTAGTCCCATTCGGTTTAGAAAATGAAAGATTTCTATTTATTAGAATGAAAAAAGAGGAATACAAAATATAGAAGAATTAAATAAAACAATCATGGGACTGCAGACTTTAGCTGCTTTAGTTGTTTAAAAATAATTTTACCTACTTTTATGCTCAAAGGTAAATCAGTAGTCTACTAATAAATCTTTATGCTTGCTTGCTGTTAAGTGAAGAAAGGGTACCTTCACATTATTATAACCAGGGCTATATATAAAATAGCTTATCAAACTTACATTAGCATTTAATTACAATTGGCTTTATTATAAATAATTACATTATGTCCCATAAATTGTCTTCTGAATCTCTATATTGTCAACTCTGACATAGCATATGTCCAAAGTTCAAACTGCTTCATGACAATAATCTTATATAATAAAAGGCTGATATGCAAATTGTCCCCTCGACAGGGAGTCTGGCCAGGAGTTTGACCAGGGGGGCCTGACCAGCCAACTGCCCTTGGCCCCTACCTCTGGCTGGTCTCACCCCTAATCAGCACCAATCAGGACAGGTCGACCAGACCCCACCCTTGCACAGATTCATGCACTGGGCCTGTAGTAATTTATAAAAAATAATAAAGCAAAACTATTTTCTTCATAATCATTATGATATTCTGGAACTAAGAAATAAATATTAAATATAGAAAGAGAAACTCAATGTAATATAATTAGCTTTAGAATAAGATAGGGTGTTTTCTTCAATGATTCCACCATTGACCTACCTGTGGTGGCTGTTAGTTACTGAAGTTACCAAAGATCTTTTTTTATTAGGAGGACACAACAAAGGATAATCTTAAATGGACCTTAGTGACAAAATTAAAGTAATGTATATTTATCATATCATAATTTTCACTTTGAAATTCTATTAACTTTTTCTAAGTGTTCTCTGTTTTTCATTTGAGTTAGAAAATTAATAAGAATGTCTTGTTTATTTTTATAATTATATGAATTAAATTGATAAGAGTTTGGCCCAGAGCCTAATAAAGAAATAGGATGGCAATGATGATTGAATGTAAAATTGATATAATAATAATACCTATACTTATAAAATGAAAATAAGATTAATAAATAACTAATTAAAATATTAGGTACAGAAAAGCATTTAATTAATTATGGTTATAATTTTTCATTCTACATATCCTGTGACAAAGTTTTATTGTTTTCATTTCTACATAAATTTCAATTAAAAAAACAACAGAACTATTACAGTTTCCATTTCATAAAATAAAAGCATTGCCACAAACTTATATTTCGATTTCAATTGAAATCAATTTAGCTTTATATTTTTATTAGGATATGCTAACTCTAATCCTTTGGAAAAGAAAAATTACATGTGAGTTATTTAAATATTAGAAGTAGAATTATAAACATTTTACAAATTTTTTTTTTTATAGAAAAAAACATATTTTAGTAACTTTGCCTCTTCAGGTTATATTAGAGAAGAAAAAAAACAAGCTAGGGAAATTTCAATGTTTTAAAAACTTTTATGTTTGAAATTTCTTTTAATATTAAACAGTAATATAATAAACATTTTAATGCATTTTACATTGATATAAGATCCCAGTTTGTGTTTTCTCCTCTACAGTGCAAAAATAAGTAAAAAAATATTTAAAATAAAACTGTTACATAATAGGTTCTAAACAAAAACTAACACAAATTTCCCCCATAATTATAACTGAACATTGTCAGAAAACTAGAGGCTTGGTGCACAAAACGCATGCACTTGAGGGAGAAGGGGTTTCTCAGCCTGGCCTGCACCCTCTCACAGTCTAGGATCCCTCAGGGAATGTCCAACTGACAGAAAGACATCCTTAGTGCATCCTTAGTGCTGCTGTGGAGGCAGGAGGAGCTCCTGCCACTGCAGTTGAGCAAAAGTAGTTTTATTACAGAAAAGCTCCCTCTTGCAGAGATGGGACCCCCACAGGCTGCAGCAGAAGCTTCTTTGTTTAGGGATTAATGTACCCTGCTAACTTCCCATTGGTTGGTCTGAAAAATTCTGCCCTAGCAATATCCATACATTTTAAACTTCAGGGTTCCCCTCGTTTTCCCCGCCCTTTGTTTCCAGCCCATGGCCAGGGCCCTAGGTTCTTGTGATCTTACATGGGACAGGCTATGACTGATGAACTAGCCTCTGCTCCCACCACAGGGTCCAGCTGCACCTCCTTTGGTCCCTTCTCTGTCTAGCTGCTTCTAACTCCTCACAATTATGCCCTCTGTTGTTCTTTTTTAACTCTTTTTCTGTGAAAGTGGGCTGTAGTTTTCACATGTCTAAGTAGTAGTCCTACGCACAAATCCATGTGCAAGTAGCTTGCTGACGATTGCCTCAGCTGGCCACCCACCCAACCACTGCTGCTGGTAGCTCTCAGCTGCTTGTAGCTAGCTCACTGCCTCGCCCTCCTGTAGTTCTCCACCTGCCACCCACCCTCCTGAGCTCTCTGTGCCCTGCTTGTAGCTAGCAGCCAACCCTCCTGAGGGTTCCTGATCTGGTTGTTACATCCTCAGTCATTGCAAGTCAGGGTGTAACAGATAATTAGCATATTCCTCTCTTATTACAGAGGATATTTCATTTTATAGTAGTTATTGAGGAGAGTACACTGCATAGGCCCTAGATTCTTTTTCTGAGGAGTGTTGATTTTTTGTTTTAGCCAGTAGTTAACTTGACCTAACTTATACCCTAAACTATTTTTTCATTATAATAGGAAGTAGATGAAACTGTTTAATTCTTTCAAAATTCTGGCTGTTCCTTTTTTTGCCTGAAAGATTGGAATCTATTCTGTGAATGAACACTTTAGGAGCTAGTCAATGGCTATAGAAATGTTTGAGTGGATAATTTGGCTTTTTTTTTCTCTGTACCTCAATTTCCTCCTGAATTTCTTATGTCATTTTCTAGATGCTGTGTCAATCTTCAAACAAGTAATCATGTGATGGTTTCTTAATTTAAACATCCTATGTGGTTTGCTATGAAGAGTGTCCTCAAGCAAATAGTTGTATGAAAAAACTACTTGGTATAATTTTCCTTTTATTATTATAGTGATTTTTTTCTGGTTCCTCTGCATTTATTCACTCTTTTTTCAAATTGTTGTTTCTGTATTCCATCCAAAATTTACACTTGTGGTCTGCAGATGTGTTAATTCAACAAAAATAACCCTTATTACTGGGAGTAAATATTTCTCACTAGTTTTATTATAGAAAGGTATTCAAGCTTTTGATGTTTGGTTCCTTCAACCCCACGATGAACAATTTGAGAAAAATATAACTGGATTTAATAAGAATTTTCCCACTTGTTAGCTGTGTAAACTTTAAAGTATTGATTACAGGGAGTCTCAATTTCATCTAACCAGGGACTTTGTAATGATAAATATTATAATATAAAATATAATTCTATGGTACATGGAATCAATAAGTAAAAATGGTTGCCTTTCTAAGAATCTAAACCTGTTTCTAACTTATAGTGGATAGTACTTGCTTTTTTCTTTCCTTCACTCACTAAATTATTTGCAACTGTAAGTAATTCTATAACTTGGAGCCTATTAGCAATAAAATGGGGAAAATCTTCCAATAATAGGATTTTCATACTTCTAAAGTTTTTAGCTGAGACTATCAGTGAGAAGGCTAAAAAGGTCTAATTCCAATGTAATCCTGATATTTGGGGGATAGTGATCTGAATCCATGCCAGCAAGCTCAGGGTACATTCTTGATAACCTGTAATTAAGTCACCGTCTCCTTCCCAGATACTGGTCTTGCAGAACTGGTTACAGAGGCCATTGGGCTGTGGACAGTGCACTGCCCCGGAGGGAGGATTATTAACGCTGGTGCCAGGCCAGTCCATCAGATATGGCCTGGAGACCCCCAACACCTGGGGCCTTCTTGCAAGGCCTGAAAAAAGGACCAGAAACATAATCCATGTTTGCGGGACAAAGACCACAGGGTGATGTAAAGGAAAGCCCCATGCGTGTTCCTTCACTCAGATTTCGAAGGCTGTTCCCTGAGTTTGCTGGTATGTATATTAAACAGTCTCCCTCCTCTTCTTTGAAGCATACCCTCGGTTTTCTTTGGTCTTCTGCAACATCAGGATTAAGAAAGAAGGAAATGACTATATTTTATTTATATTGTCCTCTTTCTTAAATTTTAGAGAATGTAATCTATGTCTTTTCCCAAATTTTTTAAAAAAATATATTTTTATTATTTTTAGAGTGGAAAGGAGAGTGAGAGTGAGATAGGAACATCAATAATGAGAGAGAATCATTGATTTGTTGCCTCCTGCACATCCCCCATTGGTGATTGATTTGACGACAGCCTAGTATCGAACCATGACCTCCTGGTTCATAGGTTGACACTCAACCACTGAGTCACACCAGTGGGGCTTCCCCTCACATTTAATTTTAAAGTAACCTATCAGGAGCTATTGTGCATCTGCTCTTTGACCTACGCTTTCAGAATACTGTCAAGTCTCTGAAGCCAGTCTCTGCACTAGGTCATTTAAGGGATACGGTGTTATTGGGTGGTAGGTAAGGAAAACCAAGATCTCTCTGTTAGTTCTTATCTATTCCCAATTTATATGATAAAATTGACAACTAACTTAATGATAGTTTGACATTTTAAAAATTGTCATAAAAATGCCTATCTCACATGGCTTATGGTAAAGAAAGATTATAAACCAGTGAAATTATAAGATCCTTTTTCCTATGGGTACAACAAATCATGAAGTATTTTGAGAAAATATTTTACCATTTTTTAATCTAAATCTTTACAGGTGGTGAATAATAACTAATTCTATAATATATTGACAGCCCTATGTTAGAACTTTAACACAAATTTTAGTATTTAGCTTTAGTCCAACATTTTATATGTGTTGAGAAAAAGGCAATGCCATGCACAGCAGTAAAGTTTGGGCTTGATTTATTTTCATTATGGACAGTTGGTATCAGAACAAGTACTGTATTTTTCGGACCATAAGACGCACCGGACCATAAGACGCACCAGTTTTTAGAGAAGGGAAATGAAGAAAAAAAGATTCTGAAACAAATAGTGTCCTAAAATATTTTATGTGCATTAAAACCCAACATCACAGTCATAAACACATGTAATCAACCCTGTAAAGTAAACAGCAGCATTTAGAACCATTTTAGAGCTGGGCAAGCACACAGAGACCACACAGAGCCGGGCAAGTAAAAAAACTTTTTTTTTACAGTATATGTGTAGGCTATATTTGGACCATAAGACACAGGGACTTTTTCCCCCCACTTCTGGGGGGAAAAAAGTGCGTCTTATGGTCCGAAAAATACGGTAATTATGCACTTGTACTGGCAGGAAACAATTATTATGAAGAAGAAAACAGGAAACAAATATTATGAAGAAGAAAAAATTATGTTTTAAATTAATAAAGCTGGTTAAGATATTATTTGAAAATCAACATATATAAAAGCTACTTTTTATACCATATATGTCAAAGTTATTACTCACCAATATTAAGAATGGTAGAATTACATTGCAATCCACCTAATTTATTTTATTCTTTATTATAATTGTCTCAAAAAGATTCAGTACAAATTGCCCTGAAAATATCCACATCAAATACAGTTGTTTGATCGTGGTAAAACCCATATTTCAGAAGACAAATACCATGTGCAATTGTTTTAGTCTAATACACTTTGAGTTCAGTGTGATTGTATGACCTTCAACTATAGTCTTGTGGTTGCTCCCTATTATCAGTTTGAGGCGCGAGATTAAAACATGACCTTTAACAATTACCAAAAGAGATCATCTGTGTTTTCTGTATTCAAAGAGTTATAGGTTCTTTTAACCTTTGGAAGAGAACTTTTATTCATCTGGTGTTTTTTTTAAAAACCCAAATGACTTTTTGAGACCCTTTTAGTTCTAAAGAGGAGGAATATTTAAAGAAGGACAGCTAAGTATTAAAATTAAACATCTGGTAATTAGTGTATAAACTGTGCCTGATGTATTCAAAAGCCTGCGAACATTCAGTCAGTGAACACTGTGTCACTGCAAATTGATGTCAACCTCACTGAGAGGACCAAAAGCCCTGAAAATGTTTGCTTTTAAATATTACTGAAGAAGTCTCTAATGAAATATTCAGTTCGCCAGGTAGTGTTTAAGAGCAAAATTCTTGAACTTTTACTTCCCACTTAAATATCCAGAGACTTTTTTTATGTAACATTTCCAACATATTAATAAACATAATGTGAGAAAAATGTGTAATATCTGATTAAAATACAATAATTATTTAAAATAATCTATAATATAATAGATGTCTGCAAAAGATACCAACGGAATTTACCAAGGAGAAGATAGGCTTTTCAACAACCTTTTAAGTATAGCAACTGAATAGACATGTGGAAGAGAAAATGTACTATAACTCCTATTTCACTTTATACCATTACACAAAAGTAAGTACGCTATAAATTATAGTCCTGAAAATAAAAGCAAAAACACTTAAACCTGTAGAGCAAAATATAAAATGTAATATTTACTATCTTGGGGTAGACAGAAATTATATAGACAGAATAAAATATCCACATATAAATGTGACACATTAAATTATCATCAGAATGAAAACAACCTGCTGTTTTTTTTAAAAAAAATAGGAAGGTAAGCTAAGCATTCTCAATTTATTTTTAAATTATATCACTCAAATAATAGGAAACTTTTAGGGATTTTATACTGTAGTCTTGATAGCCATGGACAACGGGCATTGGAGAGGCATATCTAGGGAGGGGTTTGGGATGAGAATGGGGGAATAAGGACAATTATTTGAGACCATAATCAATAAAAAAATATAATAAATACATTATATCACTCAATATTATATTTGAAAATTTTAAATATTTAATTATGAGATTTCTTCAAATATTCTGAACATGGTTTCTTTGGCAGACTTAATAAAATAAACACTACAAAAAAAGAACATATATACAAATTTCCAATAAACAAAAATATTAAACATAAATTGTCACTAAGGCAATGCAAATTAAAAAGCAATGATAGATCACCTGACATTTTCTTAATGGTTAAAATTAAAAATACTGAAGCTACCACAATTTTCCTGAATATTGAGTAATTAGAACTATTGTCCTTGTAAGAGTAAGTGCACAGTGATACCACTACTTTGAAAAACAGTTTGGTAGATATGACTCAGGAGTTACACTCTAATATATTTATCAAAATAAATTAAAATATTTGTTCAAAATATACTTGTGCATAATTTTAGCAGTTTTATTTTTAATAGTTGAAACTAATAAAATATATTCATCAATAGTCAAGGGGATACATATGATATAATCCTATCAGCAATAAAAATATATAAAGTATTGACATATAAAAGAATGTGCCTGAATTTCAAGAGCTATATTCTAAGCAAAATAAGCCAAGACTGCTACCATGAGATTTTCTTAACATGAATTTATAGAAGACAATATGGTAGAAATAAGATCAGTAATGTCTGAAGCATGGATTGGGAATCAGTAATTTACTATAAAATTGTATGGGGGATTTTATGGGATTATAAAAACATTTTTAATAATCTTATTTATTTATTTATTAAATTTCTTTATTGATTAAGGTATCACATATTTATCCTCATCCCCCCTATTCTCATTCCAAACTCCTCCCCATGCATGCCCCCATCTCCCCTATGTCCCTGACCACTGTTAGGCTTATATGCATGCATACAAGTCATTTGGTTGATCTCTTCCCCTTACCTCCTCCCTTCCTACCTTTCCTCTGAGGTTTAACAGTCTGATTGATGCTTCCCTGTATCCAGGTCTGTTCTTGTTCATCATTTTATGTTTTTCATTATTTCCCTTAGATGAGTGAGATCAAGTGATACTAGAAATACACTTATAAGAACAGAAAATGAGACAGGCAATAATGGTTATGCTGAGAGGCAAATGAATCAGTCTATAATGAGTTTCTTTCTGGGCCAACAGTTCTTTTGAGTCCCAATTTCAATGTCAAACAGTTCCTTACGTGTACATGTCAGCAATGATATTTCAGTTCTGAATGGTGGACAAATGGTGGTGATGCAGGTCTGACCCTCTCTGGTTTGGCCCTGGGCAACCTGCAGCAATGCACAGCTGCTGACTGCGAGTATGGCAAGGAGTCATCATCTCTGGACTTCTTCTCTTCTGTCTTCATGGCTTGAGTAGTCCTATCAATTTGACTCTGTTGTAGGAATCCACATGGTCTTGGAGTTGTTTTCTGAAAATTTACAAACATATTCTTGACCAAAAGTTATAAATTTGACTTGGAATCCTTTTTTCATTTTCTGCCCTAATGACTTTCCTTTGGCTTGTTTTGACTCCATGTGTGATTTTCATGGGTGTCTGCTGTTAGCATTACAAATGAAAGTTAATTTTCAAAAGTAAAATTTTTCTAGATGTAATTTACTTACAGGATATTATAGAACATTTTAAACACAAATGATAGTTGTCTTAGTTATAATTTTTTTCAGATTAACTGAACTGTACATTTAAAATGTATGAATTTTACTTTAGGTAAGTTGTGCCTCAGTAAAGTTGATAAAAATTGACCAAAACAAATATTAATTTCATGAATATTAAGAATCTCACACATTATTACAAAACAAGATGCATTTTACTAATATCAAGTAGCATTTGTTATCAGAGTACAACTTAGCTGCATAGCTACATATCAGGATAACTAACTTTGCATCTAACAAAGTAAGAGTGAAAATTCACGTTAATAACAATAAACTTTATAATGTTATTTGACAGAAATCAGCTTTTCTAATGAATTACATATGAAGAATAGAAACAGAATAGGAATAAAAGAATATTGCCTTCTATGAGATCCAAAAATCTTACCTAATAATAGACAAACATGTAAAGTGACTGTACCTCTGCTACACCATCAGCCAACCAGGAGTGATATGCAAATTAACCCAACAAACATGGCGGTTAATTTGCATACACAGATGCTGAGTGATGGGATGCTTGCATTGTCACCATGGCAATGACGCAGGCGTTCTGCCCCACCCCAGGTCTCTCAGGGCCTCTGGGCAAAGTGAGAAGGCGGGGCCAGAGCAGAAAGAGGCTGGGCAGGAGTGAAAAGGCAGTGTTGGCAGCTAGGGAAAGGAAAGCCCATTCTAGATGAATCTTTGTGCATCCGACTTCCAGTTATTTATAATAAAAACCAAAGACACTATATTGATTGTTAAAATCAGGAACTTTAGAAGAATGTCTCTGGTCATAATACTAGTATAATATTAGCTCAGATATTCTAGAAAATCCAGAAAGACTAGAAAATAAGCTTTGTAAATCTTTACTAGGATAAATCATCATTTATGCTGATACTATAATCATATAACTAGAAAACACACACAAACACATAGTCAATGAAGGAACATAACAGAATTTTGTGTTTCTACAAACTATCATAAACTGCATCCAGATACAATTAGCTGAATTCAAATCCAAAGTCTGCCTCTTTTGAAGTGATGGCAGCTGAAATGTGTAATTAGCATTAACCTAATACGGTTGCTTAGAAACTCCCATATGCATATGTGATTCATTAAGAGATCAGGGCTGAGTTCACCCTCAGAATTTGGGGTGCCCGTGCTCTGTCACTCCTTTCTGGGATTTTGCCCTCACTTCCAGCTCCTATCGTTTTGGTCTGTTTGGGCTACTATCAATATAACAAAATGCCAAAGATTGGGTAGCTATAAACAACAGAAACATCTTGCAGTTCCAGGGAAGGGAAAGCTCAGGATCACAGTACAACAGATTCAGTGTTTGGGGAGGGCTCACTCATTACAGAGTGTGCCTTCTCACTGTATCTTCAGTTGGCAAAAACAATGAGTAAGATCTGTGGGGTCTCTTACAAAGCCATTAATCCCATTCGACAGGGTTTCATCCTCATGACCTAAGCACCTCCAAATACCATTGTGTTGGGTGCTAGGGTTTTAGGGAACACATATTCCATGCACTCCCATAAAAAGCAATCTAAAAAATGGAGCACTTACTTTTCAGAACAAATTAACAATTGCTGTACTTTAAAAATTCAAATATTTAATCTAAATCCTCACCTCAAATGTACAGGTTTGTAAAAGTAGGTTTACTGTTGTTTGATGGAAAATAATACAATGATTAATAAATAATAATGTAAGAATAAATTCAGTTTCTAGTACTCACAACTGTAAAAAAAAAATAAAGCCAATAATTGATAGCTTTTACATATTTGAGACTTTAGGAAGCCATGCCACTTTAAAACTTACTAAGCTTTTGGTAAAATAAACTGATACTGGATTAAAAATACAATTTCCCTGAGGTAGGCAAAAAGGAAATACAAATATTTATATCAATACTCCTTAAATTTTCACATGGAGAATGATGAAAGCATACAAAAAGGAACCACTATGATAAACTGACTAACAATGCTTACACATTAATGCTGTTGACAGATTAATACCACCATAAAGTATTTAGACATTAAGATTCTACCCTAGAGCTAAAAGAATCACTTTATTTGTTATGTGCTTATCAAGCACATAACAAAAAAACAAAAAACAAAAAACATATATCGTCATGAAGAGAAAAACTTGCATTTATTTTTTCCTAAGGCTTTTGGAAAAAGAGAAAAATCTACCTCTTTCTTAATTAATCGTTTGTCTTTAAGTATTTTAATTTTTTGTAAGTTAATAGTTTAGGGGCTGTCAGAGCCAGCAAGAGCTCTGCATGAGCACTGCTGCTCTGAGTTGCTCTGAGTCCATACATTCTTCTAAATCCTTCCTGACTACTCCAGGACAGGTTCCTTCCCAAACCCTACTTGCTACACTAACTACTGGGAACTTAGTCCAAGTTCCTCCTTTAACCTCTGTTCACTCATTACAGGTGTTGAGTCCAAGACCCTCTGCCTGGGGCTGGACCTTCTAGGATGCTGGGTAGTAGACGGAGAAGCCATGAGAAGTTGTAGGTCTATAAGAATGAGTCTTTATTGCAGAAGCCAGTGGCCATAAGCCATTAGACAAACAGATCCTCACAGCAAAGTCCATATACAGACAGCCTTATACAGGCTGGTAAGTACATATATCTTTCATCTTTCTCACACAGGAGTAGCAGTCTTCATAGCGTCTGTACCCACAGTTATTATCTGAGCAGCTGCACGCTGCCCCCTAGACTCACCGCCTATCTTAGTAGTGGCACTTGTGCTCTCAACCTCAGCAGCTTCTCCTGCCTCCCGTGTCTTCTGTAGCTACACCCTCTGTGCCAGCCACCTCTCTAGCACACTCCTCTGTCCAGAACACTGGCTGGTTACCTGTCAGCTATATCTGAGCTCTCTGTGACATCTTAGCCTTACATTGTAGCAATACCAGCTCTGATCTCCATCTCTCAAGCTCCTTCTTTTTTACACTCTAGCCCTCTTCTTCACACCCCAGCAGATGAGCTGGTCAGTAACTTCTATGTTATTCCAGAGACAAACACTGCTTCATGACAATAGTTACATCCATCATATTTTGGTTACAGAAGGGCAAGCATGTGCAGTGTATGGTGGGATTGGTATGCTTGTAGCCTTGCACCTGCTTATGGTATCTTAACCTAGACACAGAGTGGCCTTGGACATTTGGCATACTAACAATAGGCCTTTCACACTCTGAGTGGCCTTGGCTATCTGGAAACCCTGATGTGGTTCCCACAGGGATAAGGAGGGGGTGGGGGGAAGGAGTGGGACATCTATAATACTCGCAAAACCAAATATTTATAAAAATATTAACAACATTTTGAAATACATTAAAGCAAAATACTATCTATTAGAATTATAATGGACTGACTTAAAGGTTACACAAATTTTAGAGGGATACTATATATAGTTTTTAGACTAATACTACTGCAGGAAAAAAGGAAATTATTAAGCTATACATTACTCTCAAGGGGTTACTGTTTTAAGAAAGCACAGCAAAATAAATGGGCATAAAATGTAAATGATAGCTGTCAGAGAGGACAGGGGTTGCAGAACTGGATGAAAAAGGTAAAGGAATTAAGCAAAAAAAAAAAAAAATACCCAGAGACACGAAAAATAAATGAGAAGTCAAACACAATAGACATAATAAAAAAAGACAATTTGTTCTTTAACAAAACTAATAAAATAAACAGATATGGAGATACTGTTTTTTAATTACTTTAATTTTAAAGTTTATCTTTATTGTTGAAATATTACAGATGTCCCCTTTTTTTGTTTGTGTGTTTTTTCCCCATCAACTCCTTCTACCCCATACCTGTTCCTCCCCCTCCTTCACCACTCTTTTGTCTGTGTCCATGGGTTACTTATATATGCATATATCTTCCCCAGTTAACCACTCCCCTTCCACTCCCCCACCCCATCTTCCCTCTGAAATTGGTCAGTCTGTTCCAAGCTACTATGTCACTGGTTCTGTTTTATTCAACAATTTATTTTGTTCATTAGATTCCACATATGAGTGAGATCATGTTATTCTTATCTTTCTCTGACTGGCTTAGCATAATCCTCTCCACGTCCATTCATGCTGTTGAAAGTGGCAAGAGTTTTTTTTCTTCTTTACATTGTATAAATGTATCATTATATAAATGTATCATTGTTTTTTTATCCACTCATCTGCTGAGGGGCTCTTGGGCTGTTTTTTAAAAAAAAGTACTGCAGACCAAAATCAGTGAACTCAGAGGGAAGGCAGGGTGAGTGGATGAGGGGGGAAAGATCAATGAAAGAACTTGTATGCATATATGCATAACCCATGGACATATAAAATAATGAAGTGAAGGCCTGCGATGGAGGACAAGGATGGGCTAGAATGTGTCAGTGGGGGGAAAATGGGGACATATGTAATATTTTCAAAAATGAAAATTAAAAAAGTAAAATGGACCAATACAAAAAAATGAAAGAATTATAAATACAATATGCATTGAAATATAAAAACTATAAAAAAAAGTGTAAATGCATTTTAATTCTTAAGTCCAATGGACAATTTTTTTTTCTAAATTAATTACAGAAAAAACAGGTAGCAGAAATAATATACAAATGAAACCAGTAATTGAAATATTACAAGGAAGACCTCAGATCAGGATGGATTTTCAGTGAATTATGATAAACATTTAATGATCAATAAAAGACCAACTGTAATTGTAAATACTTTTATTATTATTTTATTAATAATAACATAAATAACATGTTTACAATAAAATAGTACACTCTTCACCAGAACATAAAAAAAGAGAGAATTCTTCAAACTCACTTTATCAGTTAAAAAAAAGAGAAGATTTCAAACCTAAGGACAGTAAGATAATTAGGCCAATTTAACAATTTGGCAACTATCTTAAAATATTAGCAAATAAAAATTCAGCTTTATGAAAAAAAAAGTGCCTATTCCCAATTAATAGGATAGGGCTTGTTATAAAATAATCTTGATTTTTCAAAAATAATTTGGCTTAATATCAATTAATCAACTACATTAAAATAAAAGAAAAATGCCCACAAAACTATTGTCAATGGCATTCTTCATGAAGCCAACTCAGATGGAGAAGTTGTGCTGCAACGTATGGCTAAGGGCAACCTTGACTAACTCCTTCAGAAATGTCCTTGGTTGCAGCTCTGCCTCAATCCAACACTGGGTGCTCTAAGAAGAATCTGCCTCAATCCAACATTTGATGTTGGTGCTCTAAGAAGAATGTGCCCTTGGTAGAAGTAGCTCCAGAAAGATGCATCCATCAAGAAGCTGACACCTGGAGATCGTCTGCCAAGCAGCTCTCCTAGACTTGGTTTTCCCATCAGAGTTGCAGATGAAC
The DNA here is from genome assembly GCF_964339955.1 of Pipistrellus hanaki. Classification (NCBI taxonomy): domain Eukaryota; kingdom Metazoa; phylum Chordata; class Mammalia; order Chiroptera; family Vespertilionidae; genus Pipistrellus; species Pipistrellus hanaki. The sequence goes on along the minus strand of NC_140505.1, from coordinate 60,607,995 downwards.
TCCACACAGAATATTTTCATCTCTAACTAGAGGCCTGGTGCATGAGATTCATGCACTACAGGGGGTCCTTCAGACTGGCGGGCGCCCTCTTTCAGTCCAGGAGCCCTTGGGGGATGTCTGACATGGAACAGGCCTAAGCTGGCAGCCAGATGTCCTTAGCCCTGCCACAGAAGTGGGAAAGGCTCCTGCCACCACTGCTGTACTAGCCAGCCATGAGCCCAGCTTCTGGTTGAGTTTCTGCCCCCTGATGGTCAGTGCACATCATAGCAACCGGTTGTTTGGCTGTCTGGTCTATTTGCATATTAGCCTTTTATTAAATATGACTAGATGCCCTATTTATGAAATTTGTGCAGGGTGGGGGTGGCATCCCTCAGCCTGGCCTGTTGAGGGACGCCACCCTCTCTAATATGGGACCCCTCAGGTGATGTCCAACTGCCAGTTATCCCTCTTGCAATCTGGGACCGCTGGCTACTAACCGCTTGCTTGCCTGCCTGTATCATCCTCCTAACTGCCCTCCCCTGCCAGTCTGATTCCCCTAACTGCCTCTGCCTTGGCCCCACCACCATGGCTTTGTTTGGAAGGATGTCCGATCTGATTAGCATATTACTCTTTTATTAGTATAGAGGCTTGGTGCACGGTGGGGGCTGGCTGGTCTGCCCTGAAGGGGGTTCTGGATCAGGGTGGGGGTCACCTTTGGGGAGGGACTGGTCTGGGAGAGAGGCCTGGGGCTATTTCCTGGCCAGCCACAGCCCTATCGGGGTGGGGGTCCCAACTGGGGGTATTGCCAATCTGGGTGAGGGGCTGGGGCAGTTTGCAGACTGGCCACACCCCCATGGGGTGAGGGTCCCCTCTGGGGGGCGTGGCCGACCTGGGTGAGGGGCTGACAGCCATTTCGTGGCTGTTTGCAGGTCAGCCATGTCCCTGTTTTGTATGGAAGGACATCCAGAAGGTCTTTGGAAGGTCTCCTGGTCTAATTAGCATATTACTCTTTTTTATTACTATAGATAAGATTTGTCTGTTGGAATTTAGGGCTCAAGCATAGAAGCTGGTTTGACTTGCCTGTCGCTGAGGCAGAGTCCTTTCCTCCTCTGGACTCCACACAATGCTAAGGCTTTTCAAATTACCCAGTATATGATATGGAACAGTATTCCCAGCTGTGGGTCATGCTGTCTCCAGTACCTGAGGAGATACACCAGGCATTGTGTTCTTGCTTCATGGTGAGAGGTGCAAATATGGTAATGCTTCCTCTGAAGGAATGTCTTAACAAGTCCCTGATCATTAGTCTCTTAAAATGTTTACTGATTTTGTAGGAAAATCTGTATAGGGTTTATCTCCTACCCTCCGAGGCTTGTATCATAGTTAGGTCTTCTTCATTTGCTCTGATTATCAGGTGTCAACAATAGAAAGGGTCAATGTGATATTCTGAGGGATGACCAGGCAGTGCAGATCATTTTTGGACTGAATTATAGGGAGGGTAAAAGAGTTAGCATACCCTTGGTGTTAATGTACAATATACAGTGCTGCTCATTTTATGTGAACATGAAATTCTTCTGATCCTCTTTTATGCTAATTGGGGGCGGGGAAACAAACAACATACATTCAAGAAATAAATGGCTACATACCATACACCCAAAGCTGTGTTAATCTTCTCTAGCAAAGACACCATATCTGGCATGGTGACTGCAATCAGGGATACTGCTTCTGTGTGTGTGTGTGTGTGTGTGTGTGTGTGTTTGCTTTTATGGTAATCTACTGTCATTTTTCAAAATCTGACTAGACCATGAGATAGAGATATAAACAAAAATGTAATCCTTGCATCTTTTATATCCTTAGCAATATAATATCAGAAAAAATAGTGCTTTCATTTGTTTTGTTTTTAAATATACTCTTTTGGTTAGGGCTGAGGGAAGAAATTATTCAGGATTCTTCCAATTTCCTTTGCCATGAAGATAACTCTAATCCCATAGGCCAAGGACCCTGTGCCAACTACCAATTATGTCTATTCCAATTATAAATTTGTAGACCAGGAAAATGACCACTAATTAGATTATAGAACTAATAAAGGCAGTGGGAGTTCAACCTTGGACACAATTGCATTTATTACTTGTACTCCATATGTGCCCATTCTAATAAGGTTGGCATTATGATTGTCCATGTTTTATGTTTTGTTTTTAAATATATTTCAGAGAGAGGAAGGGAGTGGGGAGAGAGAGATGGAAGGGCACTGAGAGAGAAACATTGATCTGCTACCTTCAGCACCCTCCCTACTCGGGATCTATCCTGCAACCCAGAATGTGTCCTGAATAGGAATCAGATCAAAATAGTGACCTCCTGGCGCATGAGACAATACTCAGTCAACTAAGCCACAACTGGCTATGATTCTCCAGATTTTTAGTTATTAAAGAAATTTGGTTCTGAGTTGTCCAAGAGTCCTCAAATACTGGACAGAGTTATATGACTTAGATAATTGGTGTTGCAGGGTTCTTTCTCCCGAGATTCAAACTCTTAAAAAAATCTTCATCTAGGAAAGAGATACTGATTTTATTAGGGTGACATCTTTCATTCTCCATCATCCAATGTCCTTACATTGAATGTTAAAACAATGAGTAGAATTCTTGTAGGTGCCCACTTATTTTCCCATGGAGTGTTATTTTTCCATTTATTTTTTTTATAACTACAGGTGCTATCTCTGGGAATTTACTTATATGATATGTTCTTTGTTTCTTTGTCTTTTTTAATTTAAATTCTTTATTGTTTAAAGTGTTACATGAGTCTCCTTTGTTCCCCTCATTGGCCTCTCCCTCCTCCCCCTCCCTCACCCCCCTACGATCTGTGTTCATTGGTTTTGTTCATATGCATGCACAAAAGTCCTTTAGTTGATCTCCAGGTGCTATTTCAATGTCACTTAAAGCAGACCATGGCTTTTACCATGTTTCTATAAGTCATCCTAGTAGCAAGCCTGTACCATGTCCTGAGGTCCTCTCAAATATGTTAAATCTTGTATTCCAGGTCAGTGCTTTGAAATCAATAAATTCTTCCTGGATAAAGAAACTTCAAAATTTAGTTCCTTGCACTCACCTATTTTCTGGTGCTATATACTAGCTCAATATTACAGATACGTTTGGTTTAAGTTTCTTTTTTCTTATAAGGTCCAACATGTTTTCATCAGGAATTTTTTTTAACTTAACTCTAGTTATAGACCTAAGGAAAGTGGGCACATATCCTCATTGGGGAGGGACTGTGCTGTCTTTCAGTGAAGAGAACTCTATTTCTCAGATAGAAAGGAATGGTAATGGAGGAGTGGGCCATTTCTGTAGCACCAGTAGATTCAGAAGAACCAGTATATACAAGATGTTCCCGAGAATCAAACCAGGTAATCCTATCCCATCTGTCAAGGTCCCATTATGTCCCAACCGGAGTCCTGACCCACATATAGCACATCAGCTTTTGTTTTGAAATTTAACAGTTTTTGAGCCAATAATTTTGACAAGTAGATCCTATATATTTTTTTTCTTCTGCTTTTTCATGCAGGATATGAGGAAATTTTTATATGCTCCTTATGAAGCTGGCATTTTACTATTAAAACCAATATTTTGACAATTCTATTGTCTAAATCTGCCACTATTACTAATAAATATAATAACTGGAATTTATGGAGCACTTACTGTATGCCAAATATATAAGTATTTGAATGCAGTAAGAGTTAATTTTCATACACACACAAAAATTATTTTATTATTGCTTACCTCCTAGCAAAGTTCCAGAGAATAACTTTGATTGTTCAGCTTATACCTATGCCTATCCGTGGACTAATCAACTATGTCTAGGTTGTGTGAGCATCATGACTGCTCCCTTGTTCCTACATGATCAGGCTCAGTGTGAGTGGAGGAGGAAAAGCAATCCTCAAAGGAAAGAGTTGATAACAGATATAATTTAAATATCTAATTAGTAATGAAGGTATATGTGAAGGGTAAAGAGAAATGAAAAAAATATTTAAATATTTAACTGTTCATAGTAAATATTTATTAATTTAAATATTTTAAGAATGAGCCCAATGGGGCATGGCTCATTGGTTGATCTATGAACCAGGAGATCATGGTTCCATTCCTGGTCAGGCACATCATCTGGGTTGAGACTCAATCCCCAGTGTGAGCACGCTGGAGGCAGCCAATCTATGATTCTTGATATTTCTAAAAAGAATCAAACTATTCAGAAAACACAGGGAAATTATAATATTATATACTACTAGAGGTGCGATGTATGAAGATTTGTGCAAGAATAGGCCTTCCTTCCCTTGGCTGGTCGCACCTGGGACCGGGCCTTTGCTCTGACTGCCGCCTTCTGCCTTCGCTCTGGCCTGGAGCTACCTTCCACCTTCACATGCTGCCCAGAAACCCAGAGCAGCCAGGGCAGGGTGGAACGCATGTTTGCATATTCCCTCCTTATTGGTTGTGAATGCCACCGTATTCGTTGTGAAGTGATGGTCAATTTGCATATTCTGTCTTTATTAAATAGGATTATGAGAAACAGTTATATATTCTGAGAGTGTTTAAATTTTTAATACCAAGAACTATAATTTTTATTAATTAAATATTAATTTAAGTAAGTGATATAATTCTTTAAAGTTTATTATAAGATACTTTAACTGGCAATTCTTATCTTCAATAAGTGAGCATCATGAATTACGTATTTTCATTAATGAGTCTATACACACACACACACAGTTATTCACAATTCGAACATTGTAATCAATTCAAACTTAAGAATGTTAGACAGGTTTTCATAGAATATTTAACATATATTTAGTTATAAACCAAAGCCTTCGACCATATGGAGTACTAAAGGATTCTGCAGTAATTTGGGAAGCATTTGAATATTTCTCTTTCACTGTTGATTAAAAGAAATATACTAGTATGTGCAGCTGTTACAGTAAAATTTTACCTTCTACATTATTCATATTCTTATGTATCATATATAACATGGTCCTTATGTTTACATCAAAACTCAGTTAGTCCCTGGCCACGAAGAGCATCAGCCACACAGTGGACGGTCCTGGGTTTGATTCCTGGTAAAGGGCAAGTACCTGGGCAATTACCATTTGAGTCAGGGCAGGTGCAGGAGGCAATCCTATCCATGTGTCTCTCTCAATCAATGTTTCTTTCTTTCTCTCTCAAAATATCCTCGGGTCAGATTAACAAAAACAAACAACAACAAAACTGTTAGCAAATGTCAATGATTATTAAATGTGACTCCAAATTAAAATGTAAATACACTGCTTTCTTACTTATCTACAGGAGTTCCTTTAAGATGCATTTTGATACCAATATCATTTTAATTAAAAATAAAAACCGGATGCTAGTATATATTCAATATAATTTAAGATTGCTGTTGAACGTTTTTTAGCTATAAATTGAGAGTAATAGATACCCTAAATGGTAATGTATAATTCTGAACACTATTGATCAATTTACTAATCTTGACATATGAAAAGATATCGTATCTCTATTTGCATGCACATATATAGAAAAACATACACGTATACACACACATATACACACAAGTAACATTATACATATTGTTTATACTTACTTTTATACATATTATAATTTCCTCAATTCATATAAACTACTTCCTTGAAAACATTAAAGTTTATGTTATTTATTATAAACCACATTTGAATAAAAACAAGTTAAAGTATAACTTCTTCCTAAATATGACCCACCTTTTGTAATTTCTTATCTCTTCTTTGTCCCATGACAGATAACTCCACGAAATCATGCAGGAAATAAAACAGCTATTATACTAACCATTTACAAAATTTTGGACGATAACATGAGTAGGGGAAACAAATTAGCAACAAAAATTTTGTTTTGCTTCTGTTTTTTGGATGAAATTCAAAACTAAAAATTTTGAAAGTTAACAGAATTGGTAAACATGTCAAAATGTGGAAAACACTTGACCACATCACCAGCATCCAATGTTTCTAAGCACCCAATACTGGCCCCAAAGTGCTAAGGTAAGTTAGATAGAAATACCTGATGTCAGTCAAGGGGAATAGCTTGATTGCTCAGCCATCCTTTACAATCTCCCACTGAAACAGGTAGAGGTGAAATGGTGTGTATAGCAAAGTCATGAAGATTGATGGCACCAACTGCTTCCAAATGTGCCCTATCTGCATGCAAACCACTTGACACATGAGCTGATGGAAAACAAAGCATGTTTGCCCAGGAAAAGTGCTTCAGCAAGCTTAATTTCCATAGCCATTTGCACAGCAAAAGCAAGACCTAATAGGTCCCAGAGAAATCAGTAAAGCCATGATAAGAATTCAAAGCCACAAACTGAATAAAAAGAGATTATTAGCTACCTTGCAGTAGGCAAACAGTGAAGTCTTAAGTGATCAATACTTGACAAGAGACATGCCACAAACTTCATGTATAGGTCAGGCTCACACACCATTTTTTAAATCAATCGACTGACTCTTGGACAAGGCACATAAAATGTCACTTTTTATCTTTCAGTTGATATTTTCCTCCGAGAAGAAAAACCTATCTATTCACCTCCCTGAGAGATTTGATCGAAAAGATAGTCACTCCTGATATAAGGTTTAAAGGGGAAAACTGCAATCAAGTGGAAATTTTTGTCAGTACCTTAATCTCTGATTTGTAGAAGGTTTTGCTTTGGGATATTTGGTGTGTCTGAGGATTGCCACCAAAGAGCCCTTCTGTTCTTTAATGGCTGCGCTAAATCTTAACAAACGTGAGCATGAAAACTATTGTACTGCACTTGTGAGGCATATATCAAAGTTATATTTTTTAAAGCTTGGGAAGGCAGTTGAATCATGCATGTTCTTTATGGAGCTCTGATCAGGCTGATAAAGGCAGTTCAGCTTCAATAAACGCGTTTTAAGTGAATGTTTTGGAAAGTGAATAGGAAATTCAAAGCCCTGACTGTTGCCAAACTGCTCCCACAGCCCTTTGATCACTTTGTTTCTGACATTTGGTTGAAAATGTCTTGTTTTTATTAAAATGTTGGCATCTGGAGACCAAAAAAAGTTTAACTGTAGTCACTAAAAATATAATATACAGTAAATCATAAAATGACTTATTAAGTACTTTATACACATTCCTTAAAAAGAAAACGATTTCCCTGTGGGGTCACACTCAGCATTGGACTTGTTTGAGAAAACAAAACAAAACTTCATATTGTTAAAAGAAAGACAAGTGAAGAAGATAAATCAAATACTAGCACTTTGCCTCAGGCAAGAAAGAAAGGAACTTATGCAGCTTTGCTATCTGAAAGAATAGGAATACTAGCAATGTAAAAATTAATAAAATTAAATTGATATACAGAATTAAAAAGCAGGCATTTGCATGCTGCCTTTAAATTATGATCACAGAACATACCCTTAATTCAAACTTTAGAGAAGATACGATATTGTGGCTCTCTCACATTTTACATGCCAGAAGTGTGCTTCTATAATTAGTGATGCATATTTCCCTGATCACAACAACCCAGTTTAAAATGCATGGCTTCTGAAATTTAGGAATTGAGTTTATCTGAAGAGTAAGATATCTGTGTAAACCAAAAATAGTGAGTTAAATGTGACTCAAATAGAGACACACTCCTTAGTATGAGATGAATAGCCTATTCTTTATACATTTAGATATATGTAAAAGGCATAAAATGACATTCTGTGTTTTCACCACCAGCCAAATAATAGTACTAATTATAATTTGAAAATATATTTACTTTTCCTTTAGTTATAAATATATTCTAACATTTACCTAGATGTCGCTAACTGAATGTTTTAATACCTTATTCACAATTTTAATTTTATTAACTTACTAACTAATAATATACCCCCAAGACACTGCATTAATTTGTGATAACTGCCATAGTCATCACGTGCTCTGCAGTATCAGGAAGCATGAAGTAAAATAATACTTCTGAAGAATGGGAGAAGCAATAAATTGTGTTAATTCCAAATCTAACTAGCAAGAAGGTACCAAAAATAAAAGGAACATGTATATATTATTATTTTTCACTAACCTGCACATTTAGGCCAATGCATTTACATGTTTCACTCTTTCCCTCCCCCTTTATTGATTAAGGTATTACATATGTGTCCTTATCCCCTGAAAATGAGTTTCTTATCATGCCCTCACCCCCCTGGTGTCTGTGTCCATTGGTTAGGCTTATATGCATGCACACAAGTCCTTTGGTTAATCTCCCCCCTTATCACACCCTCCCCTACCTTCTCTTTGAGGTTTGATGGTTCCATCAATGCTTCTCTATCTCTGAATCTGTTTTTGTTCATCAGTTTATGTTGTTCATTATATTCCATAAATAAGTGAGATGATGTGATATTTATCTTTCTCTGACTGACTTATTTCACTTAGCATAATGCTCTCCAGGTCCATCCATGCTGCTGCAAATGGTAAGAATTCCTTCTTTTTTTACATCAGCATAGTATTCCATTGCATAGATGTACCACAGTTTTCTAATCCACTCATCTGCTGATGGGCACTTAGGCTGTTTCTAAATCTCAGCTATGTTCCTTCCTATAGGAAGGAACATACCATATGTCTTTTCTGATTGGGGTTTCTAGTTTCTTGGGATATATTCCTAGAAGTGGAAACACTGAGTCAAATGGGAGTTCCATTTTTAGTTTTTTGAGGAAACTCCATACTGTTCTCCACATGTCTGCACCAGTCTGCATTCCCACTAGCAGTGCATGAAGGTTCCTTTTTCTCCACATCCTCGCCAGCGCATGTCATTTGTTGATTTGTTGATAATAGCTATTCTGACAGGTGTGAGATGGTACCCCATTTCATTTAGATTTGCATCTTTTGAATGACTTTGAGCATGTTTTCATATGTCTCTTGGCCTTCCTTATGTCCTCTTTTGAAAAGTATCTATGTAGATTAGTTGCTCATTTTTTGATCAGGTTGTTTATCTTCCTTTTGTTAAGTTGTATGAGTTCCCTGTAAATGTTGGAGATTAAACCTCTGTCAGATATAACATTGGCAAATAAGTTCTCCCATGCAGTGGGCTTTTTGTTGTTTTATGGATGGATTCTTTTGCTGTACAGAAGCTTTTTATTTTGATGTAGTCCCATTTGTTTAATTTCTCTTTAGTTTCCATTGCCCTACGAATTGTATCAATGAAATATTGAAATATTGTTTTGGCATATGTTTGAGATTTTGCTGCCTGTGGATCCCTCTAAGATTTTTATGGTTTCCCATCTTACATTTAAGTCATTTATCCATTTTGAGTTTTTTTTTTGTTTTTTTGTTTTTGTTTTTGGTATGGTGTAAATTGGTGATCTAGTTTCATTTTTTGCATGTATCTGTTATATTTTCCCAACACCATTTATTAAAGAGACTGTCTTGACTCCATTGTATGCTCTTGCATCTTTGTCAAATATTAATTGAGCATAGTTGCTTGGGCTGATTTCTGGGTTCTCTATTTTATTCCATTGGTCTGTATATCTGTTCTTGTGCCAGTACCAGGCAGTTTTGAGAACAGTGACTTTGTAATACAGCTTACTATTTGGTATTAATATCCCTTCTACTTTGTTCATCTTTCTCAGGATTTCTGCAGCTATTTGGAGTCTTTTTTATTCCCATTGAATTTTTGGAGAGTTTGTTCTAGGTCTGTGAAATATGCCATTAGTATTTTAATGAGGAGTGAATTGAATCTATAGATTGCTTTGGGTAGTATGGACATTTTAATGATGTTGATTCTATCAATCCATGAACACGGTATGTTTTTCCATCTGTTTATGTCTTCCTTTACCTCTTTTTTCAGTGTCCTGTAGTTTTCTAAGTACAGGATCTTTTAACTCCTTAGTTAAGTTTATTCCTAGGTATTTTATTTTTTTTGGTGCAGTGATAAATGAGATTGTTTTTTAATCCCTCTTTCTGTAATAAAGTGCCACAGATTTTTTTTTGGTGTTAATTTTGTATCCTGCTACATTGCTGAATTCATTTATTAAGTCTACTAATTTTTTGATAGAGTCTTTAGGGTTTTCTATGTTCAGTATCATGTCATCTGCAAATAATGATAGTTTTACATCTTCTTTTCCAATTTGGATTCCTTTTATTTCTTTGTCTTATATAGTTGCTATAGCTAGCACTTCCAGTATTATGTATAACAGGAGTGTTGAAAGTGGGCATCCTTTTTTCATTTCTGATCTTAGGTGTAATGGTTTTAATTTTTTCCCATTATGATGCTGGCAGTAGTTTTGTCATTATAAGACTTTTATTATGTTGAGGTATGATCTCTCTATTCCAATTTTTCTGAGGTTTTTTTTTTTTTTTTTTTTTATCAAGAAAGAGTGTCGGATTTTGTCAAATGCTTTTTCTGCATCAATTAATATAACTATGTGATTCTTATCTCTCAACTTGTTTATGTCGTGTATCATATTTATTGACTTGTGGATATTGTATCATCCTTGTATCCCAGGATAAATCCTACTTGGTCATGGTGTATGATTTTTCAGGTGTACTGCTGGATCCGATTTGCTAGAATTTTATTGTGAGGATTTTGGCATCTACCAGTATGTTCATGAGGGATGTTGGCCTGTTATTCTCTTTCATTATGTTTCACTCTTATAAACATCTTATATTAAATTTTCTGATAAAATAATTATAAAAACAGAGGTCTCGTTGAAAACTTACAGAAACAGCTCTCTCTTGGATAATGGGGGATAAATAATTTGGAATAAACCTCAGTCTTCTTGAATAATTCTAGGCACTGAAGTGTTAAGAAGATATCAAACAATTATCAGACAGAGAGGTTGGAAGGGAGTAAAATCAAACAGATGAACTTGGCAATGTAGATTGCTGTTGTCATTAAAATATGTAATTTTGGTAATTCTAGAGATGGTAGATGAAAGTCAGGAGGTGGAGTAAAGCTTTTGACAGCATTCAAAGAAAGGGAGAGAAGAATTTAATTCTAAGTCTTGCCGAGAAAGGGCATGGCCTAGTGAACTCCTTCACAGTAGATTGTGACTCAATGATTAGAGACTATGTAAAAAAATAGCTCAGAATAATACAGACACTGTACCAAGTTTTAAAATCATATTAATTCTTTATATAGGTTTAAGATGATAGTAGAGTGATTGGGCTCTCAGTCTTCTCAGAAGAAAGAAACAAATTCTCGCTGAAGGAAGATATCCTAGTCTTCAAAATATTTCTAAAACCCTTTTTCAACTATTACATCTGGACACATACATAACTAGGCATATGAGGAAATAAGACAATATAAATAAAAATAATTAAAAAATAGAATCTACAGAAATTGAATGTACTAAACTAAATATGAACACAGATCATAAGAAAATACAATGTTTTACAAAATACCAGAGTTTGAAAAATAATAAATATATAAAATATGTAGAACACAGATAGTCTTATATATAACTAGAGGCCCGGTGCACAAAATTTGTGCAGGATAGGGTCTCTAAGATTGATTGTTGATCAGGGCCAATCAGGTGCCCTGCTTCCTCCTTCCCCCACCATCTGCATCCACCACCACAGACCCCCAGTTCCCCATCCCAGCCTGGGGCCCTGCCCCAATCAGGTAATCAGGGCCTTCCAGCCAGGGGAAGGGGCCAACTGCCATTGGAATGGGCGGGTGGTGGGCTGATCAAGGTCTGCTGGCAGGGGGTTAGGAACCGGAGGAGGAACTTGGGAGGTTGGCCACTGGCTCTGAAGAGGGAGCCGGCTCTCGGCCCCCTGGGAAAGGGACCATGTCTGCCACCACCCACTCCTGGTTCCCTGTCTCAGTACAGGGGCCCAGCCCCAATCAGGTAATCTGGGCTTACCAGCCACGGGAGGGACCAGAAGGTTGGCTGGCAGGCCCCATCAGTGATCAGAGCCTACGGGCTGGGGGCAGCACCTGCATTGAGTGTCTGCCCCTTGATGGTCAGTGTGCGTTGTAGTAACCAGTCGTTTTGTCGTAATGGTCACTTAGGCTATAGATTGAAGATCTAAAAGAAGACATGGAAATAGATCAGAAACAATATTTGCAGAAATTGTGATTAAGAATATGTTGATTGAAGATACCCACAGACCCTAGCTTTGTACAACTCAAGCAAGAGAGTAATTCATATGTGATTAAGAATATGTTGATTGAAGATACCCACAGACCCTAGCTTTGTACAACTCAAGCAAGAGAGTAATTCATATGTAGACACATTATAGTAAACCTTCCAATAGATTAAGGCAAAGAACAGATCTTAAAAGCAACTTCAGAAAAATATGTTACTGTTCAAAGACTAAAAATCATGTTGACAATTGATGATTCAATACAAACACAAAATCATCCTTTTTCACTGTTCAACTTTTGGATCTGTACATAATAATTGGGACTACAATGTGTGTATGATCATATATGTGATATATATATATATATATATATATATATATATATATATATATATATTGTATATATATGTTTGTATATATATTGAAGATCCAAAAGGAAAGATGAAAATAGATCAGAAACAATATTTGCAGAAATTATGATTAAGATTATGTTGATTGAAGATACCCACAGATCCTGGCTTTGCACAACTCAAGCAAGATTATATATATATATATATCCTAAATAATAAAGAACTAATATGCTATGCTATTTAGGCCCAATGAAGAAATCAAAGAAAAGACCTTCAGGAACCATCTTAACAACCACTGAGTGGGGATCAGGGCTGCTAGGCAGCAGCTGAGGCAGCCAGAGCTGTGAATTTCATGCATGAATTTCATGCATAGGGTGAATATATATATATATATTTCTAGTATATATATTTCTAGTATATATATGTATGTATATATATATATATATTATATATATAGTATGTATATATAATATTTATTGATTTCAGAGAGGAAGGGAGAGGGAGAGATAGATAGAAACATCAATGATGAGAGAGAATTATTGATGGACTGCCTCCTGAACACCCAACACTGGGGATGGAATATTAATAACCTGGGCATGTGCTCTTGACTGGAATTGAATTTGGGACCTTCAGTCCGTAGGCTGACACTCTGGCCACTGAGCCCAACCAGCTAGGTTGGTGTGAATGATTTTAGCCTTCTTCTCAAATACAATATTTTTTCTTTTAGTGATCTTTCCTATTTCTTCATTTCATGCTCTTCCAACTCTCAACCTTCTCTTTCTCTTGATTTATCGGCTGCAGTCTTCATTTGAATTTATGACTAAACCAAGGTAAAGAAAATCTTCAACAATTTCAATGTCTTCATTGTCTATGTTAAAGTTGTGTATTTTCTTGAGTTTTGTCTTCGTGATGTTTAAATGTAATCAAACTTAAACACTTTTTTCATTTTTTATGAGAAATCATTTAAAATCATTGCTGCTTTCTGCCAGTAAGATGGTGTCCTTTGCATGACTTAAGTTATTGATATTTGTTATACCAATAATTTCCTTTCTATGAGTCTAGCCGAGTTTTTTGTAAGAGATGTTTCGCATACAGATTAAACAAATAGGTTTATATAATACACCCTGTCTGACGCCTTTGCTTATAAGATACCACCTGTCTTTCCATATTTTATCTTGGCAGTGGCTCCTTGTCTACAATACAGGTTATTGATCAGGATCATCAAGTGCTGGGGAGTGCCTATTTTTTTCATAACAATCCATAGCTCCTATGGAACAATATTCAACAATAGAAGAATAATATTGTATCAAGGCTAAACTTAAGAAAAGAGACTTACTTGTTTACTAAATCAAAATTAGCCTCTGTGGGTGTTGAATTGAAATCAAATTTCTGTTAGAGCCCCAAGAAATCAATTGTGACCAGCAGTTAATAACCAGTTTGCTAACAGCTTGAGGCAAAGCCAAGGGCAGTTAACACTCCTACAAATTAGTTGTTAACTGTGCTAATGACTGATTTTGCAGGGATTATTGCCATTATAAACAGACATCAATTCAGCTTTATCACTGAGTATAGAAAAGTTTGCAACCAAAAACATGATTTTTACTCTCCCAGCTTGATACTCTGGATTCTAGTTAATATGATATTCTACCATCATATGGTGTTTGATTTCCTGCTTTTGCAGGAGGAAAAGTAATAAAAGGTTTTTGTTTTCCTTACTCATAGTATAGTTTTTTGAAGATTTCTAAGTTTCTTATGAAATCATAGGAAAATATGATAGTAGAAATATGTAAATGTTTTCTCATTTAGAGTATATATTCATCATCAAATTGTTAAAATACACCATTGCAAACATACATGTAGTTATGTGAGCCAAAGCAAGTAGCAAGCACATCAGCCAACGGTGAGTGTATTGGTGCTTGCAGGGCATTCTTGCTACTGTAATTCATCTTGAACTACTGGTTTATGGTGGTGGAGGTTGATGTTAGGAGTCAGGTTGGAGATGTGCAGGTACAAAGCTGGATGGGGCTAGCTGCTGGTAAGGATGTGGTACAGGCTAGTAGCAAGAAAGGAGATTATATTCAGGCCCCAGAGCAGCTGTGAGAGCCCTGGCCTTTGTCCTGCAGATGTACAGCTGTAAGGGCTGGACCTGAATACATGGAAAGCAGTGAGGGTCAGCTTCAGAGGTCTAGATTGACGACTGGGACTCACCAAGCCAAAAAGGCTCTGGTTTAGTGGTAATGAACTAACTCCTTTAGCTTTTTCTTGTCTGGGAAGCTTTTTATCCATCCTTAGGTTTTAAATGATACTATATAGAAGCCTGAACCAGCATACAGAAAATAAAGTAATAACATCTTAAGTTATGGGGGAGGGGTTCTTTATATATTTATGAAATTGAATAAAATAATAAATATTTATGACAAATACTAAAAATTCAAAATGAGAATATAAGTTTTTGAAGAGAACAGTGTAAAACGCACCTGATCCTAACCTTCCAGGAATTTACTTTAATGGCCAAAGACTGGGCCAACTTCTATAGGGACTTGGAGGTATCAAGTCCTCTTTATTTCATCTATCCATCAATATTTTTATTTGTTCTATTCATTTATTTAAAATCCTATCCCATTTACAACTGTCATTATATCAATTATGCATTAGCATTCATGTGGGAAGGAGCTTCCTTACCTAGCAGCTCTTTGCTATGAATATGTGATATTATATAATACTACAGGGATTCCTAAAGTGCATTAGTGATTTGACATAATAAATGGAAATTCAATTTTGCTGCTCCCTCCCTTTTCTGAACATATCTGTTATATTAAAGGCATTTTCATCAAAGGTTCTTAAGATGTAGTTAGGAGAAAAGAGATGAAAAACATAGTCATCTTTTTATCTTTTATCACACATATATTAACATAAGAATATTACCTCATTGGTGTATCATTTCATTACTCAAAAATGTATTGCCTTTTTGTGTGTTATACTTTTTTTATGAAACAGCCATTTATGATAACTTCCTTTAATGCCATTTTAGGAACTAAAGCATAGATTTGGACACCTAACATCACATCTTGAAAACAGCACTACTGAGATATTAGGGCAGACTGTCACTACAGAAAAATGGATTAGCTATCCAGGTAATAGTATCATTCATCTAGATTTGCAGTCTGTTCAGGTGTTCATAAAATAAAAACTAATTTTTTCTACCTGAGACACCAAACATCCAGATTAAAATTAGGTAAAAAATGGCCACAGACTCTGATGCTTTTAAAGATAGATATTTTAAAAAATGCAATGTTCCTCCTTGACCTAGAGTATTTGTGTTTTTTTTTTTTTTTTTTTTAAATATATTTTATTGATTTTTTACAGAGAGGAAGGTAGAGAGATAGAGAGCTAGAAACGTCGATGAAAGAGAAACATCGACCAGCTGCCTCTTGCACAACCCCTACTGGGGATGTACCCGCAACCAACGTACATGCCCCTGACCGGAATCGAACCTGGGACCTTTCAGTCCGCAGACCGACGCTCTACCACTGAGCCAAACCGGTTTTGGCGAGTATTTGTGTTTTAAAAAATATCTTTATGCTAGATTAACTAAGAGTTTATAATTTTATTGAACATTGTGAATTTTAAGGAACTAAACTATTATTATTTAACTGAAATAATGGACCATTGTAATAAACACCATGTAGTAAAAAAAAATTAAAAATGCCATTTTATAGTCCTAGATAAGAACAAATTGTAAGATATCTGCTAAGATTTGTGCTGATCCTAATATATGTGCTAAAAATACTATCCTCGATAATTATTTGATTGATTTCCATCTGATAGAATAAAAATGTGAATATAAACATTTATCTTTACAGTTTATTGTGTAGCTGATACTCTTGATTTTATAGGATTTCATACTCTAGACCAGTGTTTCCCAAACTTCTCTCATGATGAGAATCACCTGGTGGAGTTGTTAAAACACAGATTCCTGAATCCCAACTAAGAAGTGCTAAACTAGAATTTTTGAGAACATATAGGTAAAATTGCATACCTAACTTAGTGCTCTGTATATAAAATCTGTCTTAGAGCACTAGTTAAGTATACAATTTTACCTATATGTTCTCAAAAATTCTAGTTTAGCACTGCTTAGTTGGGATTCAGGAATCTGTGTTTTAACAACTCCACCAGGTGATTCTCATCATGAGAGAAGTTTGGGAAACCCTGCTCTAGACAAAAGAGATTTTACCACCTGCTAATCTCAAGACTTAGAATAGTTTTGTCCTATATCTTATATGCAAACAAGCATGATATAAGTTTTATGTCTTTTGCATAGTATTACCTAAACATTAATTAGCTTTTTCATTATTTGCAATTTTAGTAAATGTCCCTGAAATAGATAGAATATTAACCCTCACAGAGGTCCAACCTTTGATCCTATGCAACTATGAATATTTTATCTCACATATCTAAAGAGAATTAAGGTTTCAGAGAGAATTAAGTTTGCTAACCATATATCCTCTGAATTGGAAGATTATCTTGGGTTATTAAATTGACCTAATGTAATAAAAAGTTTCTGAAAAGCAGAAGAAAGAGGCAAAGAGGAGGTGGGAGTGATTTGATATGAGAGCTTGACTCACTGTTGGCTTTGAAGATAGAGAAAATGCTGATTGTGTGTGGACTGTAGAAGCTGAATTCTTTCCTAGATTCCCCAGAAGGAAAGAATGTAGCCCTACTGGAATGTTGAGTTTAGCCCAGTAAGACCCATTTCCAACAGAACTGTAAGATAATAAATCTGTGCTGTTTTAAGCCACAACAGGTTTGGTAATGTGCTGCAGCATCAACAGAGCAAAAACATAGCACTTTAATATGCTATTAGCAAGCTTTATAACATATCTGTTTCATTGCTTTAGACAGAGGAACACTTTTTCTCTATAAACTACTGGTAGCTTTGTGATTGGTTTTCTTACCTCATCTTCATCTTCCCTTGTGACTTGAACATAATAGGCCCTCAGAAAACATTTTATTTTATTTTGCATACAATATGAATAGCAATAACAACAACAACAACAAAACACACAACTAAATATAAACCAAATATTTATCAGATTTCTGAAGATAATTTATTGGCATACTTCCCCCAAAACTGCCTGAGTTGAAACAAATGAAATGGAAATTGTAATAAATGTTTAGTGTACGCTAAAATCAAACAACTATTTCCTTATCACTATCAACCTCCTCAAATACCTACTCAATCCCATTTGGCCTAATCACTGAATCTCCTTAACATGAATTATTTCCATCATATTGGTTACTGGGTCTTCTGCAAGAAGGTACACTGGCATGTAATTTGTTTACAAGCCTCTTGTCATATGTTAATTTAATGTGCAGAAGCAGAGGATGTAGAACCATATACACCTGTCATTCTTTGCAACACAATTCACCTACAGTGCTGTGACAGCCTTTGAGCACCGAATTTTACAGGACTCAAAATGTGTGAACATTCAGAGAGACGTGAAGCCTGTACAAGATACAAGAGAGGCTACATGCTCCATGTAAACCATAACTTGCCTCAAACAAAGAAAGGAAACGGCTTTCTAACAAATCTGAACCACCAAGAAACCCACATCACCTCCTGTCTTAATAATGTTACTTCCCTTATTAGCCAAATACTTTTACTGAAAATTAAGACATAAAAGAAAAGTGAATGACAAAACAACTTATTATTTCTTCATTTTTTTTTGTCAAACCATTGCTTAATCTTTGGCAAACTTAAAGTAGAGAGTATTGGTAGACTATTTACAGGTGATGAAGTGAAATAAGAACATATCAGTTAATTTAGTATAGCATTTTCACTGCTCTGGTATCAATAAAATACATATGTACATATGAGTTACCAAGCACAAATTATATATTTTTGTTGATTTTGCATATCAAGTGTTTTCATATTTGCCTTTCAAAATCACATTGCACAATATAAAAAAATGAATGGATAATGCATGCTAATATTTTTTCTCAGAATACTAAATCCCAAATTTAATTGACACATCAAGAAAGAGATCACAAAATAAATGAAAAAGTTTATATTTTTGTGCCTTTGAAGATACTTTTAAAGTACATTTTCAGTTGTGTTGTACCCTGCAAATTCTGTAGTTGACTTTGAATGGTAGTGTACTATTCAGAAGCTACCATTTTACCATTTTAGAAACATATAGCTTCGAGCTTTTTTTTTTTTTTTTTCTCCTCACCCAAGGATGTGCTTTAGAAATAGAGGAAAGGGTGCGGGGGGAGAAGTATGAAAGAGAAACATCGATCAACAGGCCCCTGCCTGTGCCCTGACTGAGGATCAAACCTGCAACCCATATGCGACCTGACCAGTAGTTGAAATCATATCCTTTTTCTGGATGATGCGCCACCCAACTGAGTAAGGGTTAGCCTTAGGTTTGATTCATAGATTGTCTCTGTGGCTGGGGTACTTGAATACGTTACTGAATTCCAATTTGTGAGTTCCACTTTATCATTCTTGGACCACAGACAATAACATTTTCCTTTAAGAGTCTTTATAATCACAGAGTTAGAAGAATATATCCTCTAATAGAGTACAGAGCAGGTGCTCATTAACTGAGAGTCCCCATTCCCTCCTTTTTGTCTTCTATGGATACCCTAAGATTTTTTGTCTTCTATGGATACTCAGAGAATTGACCCAACATAATCAAGTTTTATTCTAATTATAAAATAGACCTCCTACCCAAACAATGGAGTAGAAATAATACCCAGGAATAGTCTCAAAAGCAAGAGAGTTCTATACGTTTCAATATAAAACAAGAACCAGAATAAAAGAACCAGATTTCTGAGTCTCAATAATCTCTTGTTGGGTCTCAAGACTCTTGTACTTTTAAATTATATCAATCCTTGATAATAGATGAAAAAATATTGGCCCCTCTCTCTTTCTCCCTTGTGTTCCTGGCCAGCTATGGGTAAATGTCAAATGTTTAAGAACAGTGTTTCAATTTGAAACCTTAATACAAACTACTTTTACCCTCAACATATTTCCTTCCTACACATTATCTCTTGTTCAAGAGCTTACTCAATATTAGCAGAGCCTTGTTAACTAAGACGGATTTTGCTTGGTTTAATTTGCATAGTCTTTGATTGCAATAGAATAGAAATTTCAGAACTCTGTGAAACAGATAAAGCTGAGTGTTCTTTGATACCAAATGTGATTGCAATAAATACTTAGATATTGATCCATCCACCATGACCTTATGCCTGTATGAGGGATTCAGTTATTCAAACTTTTGTGAATTCAACATATGAATGTCCTATTATGAAATAGAAGTTGACCTCAGAGAAATTGCTCATGGTGCAAGTGAGTTTATACAGATGAATCTCTCTGCAAGATCAACTGAGTAAGTTTACAAAGTAGAAATATGATTGCCCTTGGAATCATAATCTCAGAGGAAGAAGAACATTATACTGGTTATTTGAAAATACTTCATAGTCATCTGTCTAGTTGACAATATATAACCTAGTTATTAAAAAAAAAAGTAGAGAGCTAAGCATACTTGAAAGCATTAGCCTCAAATTAGTTATCTCTTTCTCCACTCCCTTTCTAGTGGCCTTATCCCTTTCCACTCTGTTCCTCATCCCCTCAGCAGAACAACACAGCAGTACAATGAATCTTAGATTTCAGAAAGTAGATAATTTGCAATAAATTCTTATAAAACCCTCATATATTTCCCTCTGTCACTAAATTTATTGTTTTGGATATTTGTCTCTAGTAAAGAAGAGATCATACAATACAATATATTGATACAAACCATGTATCATAAAACTGTACACTTGAAACCTATATAACCATACTAACTAATGTCACTCTGATAAATTTAATATTAAAAAGAAAAAAATATAATTTTAAGGATGTAGAATAAACATAAGAGGGCCATAATGATATTTACTAACTGTACTGAGTTTGTGTAGATTTTACAAGGTGTAGGAAATTACTTATTTATCTTTAGACAAAACTTTCCATATAGAGAATGTTAAATAGAAAAACTAAAATACGGTGTTAAAGGAAAGAAATTTTATCATAGGTAGACAAAAAACTCAAATGAATCCAAGCCATCAAGTATTATAATCTGGAATGACTAGTGAAATTATTTTTTTCTGCCATGGATCTGTCTTCTACATTTGCAATATTAAAGATCTTGAATAGATTATGTAAAATTATTTAATGTAAAAATTTTTATATATACAAAGTTAAACTTGCATGAATCAATTAAAGCTAAAAATACTTGTTGATATTTTTTATAAAAGTTTAACTTTGAGGAACAGTGCACAGTTTATTTCATTAATTTAATAAAATGAGCCCAGAGATATTCTGAGATGTTAATGAGCCTGTTTCTCTTATCTTTTATTTTTACCTTCAAGTAAGACATTATTCTTTGGAATGTCATTATAAATGCTGATATTTAAAAACATTCAATTCTGAATAAAATACATTAAGATTTATTCTATTAATTTTGTCTTTTCTCACTTAGGAATGATCTATTACTTTTACTCAGAGAGAACAATATCTCATCGTTTTTGAACATATTCTTCATGGTGTTCTATTCACTGAATTTTGGGGTAAAATATAAAGTATCAACTTAAATTTTGAGTGACAATAGGAGTGCAAATGATATCTCAATATTATCAAGAAATATTATATCTGATATAAAATTGTTATCCAACAAGCCTTTTCAGAGAAAACATTTTTTTTCTGTTTCACTAGAAAACTGCCATAGTTACACTAGAAATATTTTTTACTTAAAAGTATCAGTTCCACTAATTTCAATGTCAACAAAGCCTCTGAAGTCATATATATATGACAATATATATACATTCTCAATCTTATATTCTCAAAAATATCCAGGCATTTTAACTCAAACTTAAAAATGTGTAGCAACCTTTTATGCTAAAATTAATGTTGTGCTATTTAAGCTATTTAACTTTTCTATTCAACAGGTTCCTTGAAAAAACAGGTAGTGCACAAAACACTATTTTTGTTTTTAACAATAGAACTGACATTGATAAGCAAGCAGACTATTTTAAAAGTCAGGAATATATATGCCCAAATAACTTTGATATCACCTAGCACATTAGTTTAATTTTACAGAACAGAATACTGAGATCCACAAATATAATATTGACCCAATTTCAGTTACCAAGTAGGGGATCAATAAATACTGATTAATGATTATTTGCTGTTTATTTTGAAACTGTTACCAATTTTCTTCTTAAAAGCAATATGTCAATACTGTGCTAGGAATTACTGGCACCATACACATAACAAGGTAATATTCTCAAGAAGGAGATGGCCTTTACATCAATAACTGAGACTATTTAGCCATTAAATAGACATTTAATGGGTGCTCCCAAGGTACCAGTCATTGAGTGTGCTAAGGATTGAGTGGTAGTGAGCACAGCAATCATGTCATAGTTTCTAGAGTGTACAGTCAATTCAAAGAATGTTGGTTAACAATTAAACATCAAAAAAAAAATGACAGTGAGAGAGAAGAGCAGGAAGCTCAAAAAAAGGGGAAAAAACTTTTAAAACTTTTATATTAAAACAAGAAAGTATATTAATAATAGAGTTAAATAAAAATATATAAACCTGAACACATGACCTTGTAAATAAATATACTTTTCTGGTTCTTTCACTCGAATAACAAGTAGCTTCCAGGTCACTTTAACTCCTGGGGCCTCACTCATGCTGACTCAGGGCTTTAATAGTATTATAAGGGGAAGGACCAGGCTGTGTAGAGAGTAGCTGACCCTTCTTTAAGCCAAAAAAAAATTAAGAAAAGTCTAGAATGTCTTGTCAATAAGCAAAGATATTTCAGAGTAACCTGAATGAATTTATTTAAAAAGAAATGTTTAAAAGGATTTGGACTGGCCCAAATGTGACCATTTGAGCATTGAAAAGAAAAAGACTATTGACCCATTGACCCATGGTAATGCCATAAAGGGGCAAATGGCTGGGCAAAAGGAGTAACAATGACCTCCATTGCAGCCTGGACTTGGTGTCTCTCCTGCTACAGAATTTTTAATGCAAATTCCTGAAAGGAGAGAGGGAAACCATAACCATTTCACTTCTCTGGGCAGCCTGGTTCAGGGTGGTGTACAAGAAGTTTTGGTTTGTTTTTTCTTTTTTAAATATACTTTATAGATTTTTATACAGAGAGGAAGGGAGAAAGATAGAGAGCTAGAAATATCAATGAGAGATAATTTTTTTTTCTTTTTTAAATATACTTTATAGATTTTTATACAGAGAGGAAGGGAGAAAGATAGAGAGCTAGAAATATCGATGAGAGAGAAACATCGATCAGCTGCCTCCTGCACACCCTCTACTGGGGATGTGCCTGCAACCAATGTGCATGACCTTGACTGGAATCGAACCTGGGACCCTTCACAGTCCACGGGCCAATGTTCTATCCATTGAGCCAAACTGGTTAGGGCAGTTGTTGTTGTTGTTTTTGTTTTATTTTATTTTTTAAATACATTTTTGTTTTCAGAGAAGAAGGGAGAAGGAGAAATAGAAATATCAATGATGAGAGAGAATCATTGATCAGCTGCCTGCTCTATGCCCCTCATCAGGTACTGAGCCCAAAATCCAGGCATGTGCTCTGACCAGGAATTGAAGCATGACCTCTTGGTTCATGGTCAAGGCTCAGTCACTGAGCCACACTGGCTAGGCAAGAATTAGTTAAGCACTTTCTAAGATGGTGGCGACAATATGAGGACCATCCAGGTAGGGTGCTATTATCTGGTATATCTATTATGTCATTTGTGCCCAGGTCACTAGCATTTAAATTAAGGCTTTATTTGTATCTCCTTGGGGCGCTACTTTCTCATTCACATATACTAAAGCAGTGGTATGTGAAAAATCAGAGGCTGCTGGGCTCCATCCCCCAAGGGTTCTTCTTCAGTAGCATTTGTACTTCTAACAAGTCCTCAGGATGTCACTGATGCTGCTGGCCTGGGAAACACATGTGGAGGTCCTGGGCTATGGACCAAAGCTGTAGTTCTGGAAGCACTCTTGCTATCTCCCAGCGGACAATCCAGCGCTTCAAGCTGTGTACATTCTTCACACCTGGAAAGGGACTCATTCACATGTGCACACATACCTGGGGCCACTGTGATCCAATTTTCTCTGAGGGAATACAATTTGCCCTAAGGATTAATTGCAGAAGCCACAACCACGACTGACTTACCCATCTGAGAAGCAGAAACCTTAGGCACCCAAGCGGACTGCAGCCAGGGCAGTGAAGATGCTCAGAGAGGAAAACACACTTTTACTCTCCAGATTTTTAATCATCTCTTGGAACAGGTTGATGCAAAAGTCTGTATTTACCACAGCAAGGGAGGCCATCTTGAAATGAAATAATCACATGAAATGAGTTCTGAATATATTTTCTGTGCATATGATGAGTTTTATATTATTTTACTTACTTATTTATTTATTTTAATTTTTTTAAAAAAATTATTATCTGTGTACATATACCGTTGCCCTCCCCCCCAATGCATGCCCTCCTTCCCCAGAGTTTTGTGTCCATTGGTTGTACTTATATGCATGTATACAAGTCCTTCGGTTGATATCTTATCTCCCCCAGATCTCCCTACTCTCCCCGCTGTAATTTGACAGTCTGCTTGTTGCTTTACTGTGTTTATATCTATCTTTTGGTTCTTCAGTTTATAATGTTCTTTAGTATCCATAAATGAGTGAGTCATGTGGTGTTTCTCTTTCATTGACTGGCTTATTTCACTCAGCATGATGTTCTCCAATTCCATCCAGGTTGCTGCAAATGATGAGAATTTCTTCTTTTTTATGGCAGTATAATATTCCATTGTGTAGATGTACCATAGTTTTTGATCCAATCATCTGCTGATGGGCACCTAGGCTGTTTCCAAATCCTAGCTATTGTACATTGTGCTGCTATGAACATAGGGGTGCATATATCCTTTTTGATTGGTGTTTCTAGTTTCTTGGGATATATTCCTAGGAGTGGGATTACTGGGTCAAATGGGAGTTCCATTTTCAGTTTTTTGAGGAAACTCCACACTGTTCTCCACAGTGGTTGCACCAGTCTGCATTCCCACCAGCAGTGCACAAGGGTTCCTTTTTCTCCGCAACCTCTCCAACACTTGTCATTTGTTGATTTGTTGATGTTGGCCATTCGGACAGGTATGAGATGGTACCGCATTGTTGTTTTGATTTGCATCTCTCGGATAATTAGTGACTTTGAGCATGTTTTCATGTGCCTCTTGGCCTTCCTTCTGTCTTCTTTTGAGAAGATTCTATTTAGATCTATTGCCCATTTTTTAATTGGGTCATTTATCTTCCTTTTATTAAGTTGTATAAGCTGTCTGTAGATGTTGGAGATTAAACCTTTATCAGTGATAACATTTGCAAATATGTTCTCCCATACAGTGGGCTTTCTTGTTGTTTTGTTGATGGTTTCTTTTGCTGTAAAAACACTTTTTATTTTGATGCAGTCCCATTTGTTTATTTTCTCTTTAGCTTCCATTGCCCTAGGGGCAGTATCAGTGAAGAAGTTCTTTAGGCATATGTCTGAGATTTTGCTGCCTGTGGATGCCTCTAGTATTTTTATGGTTTCCCATCTTATGTTTAAGTCCTGTATCCATTTTGAGTTTATTTTCGTGTATGGTGTAAGTTGGTGATCTAGTTTCATTCTTTTGCATGTATCTTAATAGCTTAATTTATTTTTCAGCTTTGGGTATAACCATCAAATAACTTAGAACAACAACAACAACAAAAAGTTCTTTTTGTCAAGTATTCTTGTTGTCAACACTAAAACTATCTCTTCTGGTAACAAGATCATGATACCCTCATTTTTTCCCATTAATATTTTCTAACGCAGTGCTTGTGTGTTTCTGCCCGTGGTCTCATATTCATATCTAGGACATATTCCCATTTCCCTTGATGTGGCATTTCTCTCCATTCATCTTTGATAGTTTCATTTTCAAGTCCTAAGCAGACATATTCATGGAGCCTATTCAAAAATCACTGCAGATTTCTAAACTGAAATAAAGAAAAAGTGTTGTTTGTTGTAAAACAATTATTATATTAGACAGTGTATTAAAGGGGCTATATAGTCCTGTAGGTTTAACATAGCATTTTCTTACACATTTTCTCCATCATAGCCTACATACACATTCCTAGAGTAATCATACATCCTAACATTTTATAACTATCTTAATTTCAAATATACATCCTTGGTCCTATAAATGTATTTATCATTTTCTGATTCTTTTTGAAAAGAAAATGTAAATTCAGAATTATGTATGTCATAAGCAGGAACATGAATTTTCAATATAGAGGTCTATCTCTTATTGGAGAACCTACTATATAATAGCAAATTTAAAATCCAGGAAAAGATTATCTTTGAATTATTGATAATGTTATTTCTCTCCTCACAATGGAATTCTTCAGGACTCTGTTTTAGTATGTCTTTGCAGTCTTTCTCCAAATACTCAAACTGATCTGAATACCAAAATAGAGATTGTGCCAAACTATATAAATAAACATGAATACTCCAAATTATTCTGCGATATATATCACACTCAATGGTGTGGCAGGACCCAAGAGACTTGGATTCTTAAGGAACCCAGACCTAATCCCAACTCTGTTTCTAATAGTTGAGTGACCTGGGTCAAGTCTTTAAGTTCTCTGAGCTTTCATCTTACTCAGTGAGATGATTGATTTAAAGCAGGACTTAAAAAAAACATCTGTCCTTCTACCCTTATACCTGTAAGAGGACCACACTGTAATATCAGGTTAGGAGGAGGGACATATGTATGGTTAGAAAAAGAATATTCTAAAATTGTCATTGCATTGACTTTGTTGAAGTCCCAAAAAACCCAATACTTTTTAAAATTAAAATGGCTTTTAAGAAAATAAAATAACTACAAATATTTATAAGTGCTATGAAGGAAACAGATGACAATTTGAGAGAATGTATTCAAGGGAACCCAATTGTATTGAGTTTTAGGAAAGCTTTCTCTAAAAAGAGTTACAATAATCTGAGATTTGAAACAAAAGCAAACTAAAACAGTATGGCATTATTCTGGGCCAGAAGAAAATTTTGTATGCTTTATAACTGAAAAAGCAATCTGTGTGGCTAAATCTCACATAAACTTGGAGAAGATGAACATGATATGAGGACGAGATGGAGGCATAAGGTAATTCACACAGAGCCCTATGTCTACACCATAGTATTTTTCCTATTTTTGTTAGGGGCGATTATTATAACAAAAATTAACCATGCTCTGTTAACTGTGATTGTTCTATTATGAATAGAGAAAACACATTCTAACCTGGCCATAAAAGCCAACATCAGAATGCAGTCCATCTTCCTTTTCTGAAAAGATTAGGCAAAAAAAAAAAGATTTTTTATGGAAAGATTAAGCAATTTGGAGGAACCCACCCTCTAGAC
The DNA here is from genome assembly GCF_964339955.1 of Pipistrellus hanaki. NCBI lineage: Eukaryota > Metazoa > Chordata > Mammalia > Chiroptera > Vespertilionidae > Pipistrellus > Pipistrellus hanaki. The sequence goes on along the minus strand of NC_140505.1, from coordinate 60,581,109 downwards.
CCCCTAGCCCACATTGCCTGTACCCTATAACCAGTATACCTTGCCTACTTTTCCATTTCTGTAATTCTTACTTTCCCATGTAATATTTTTCCATTTATCCAATTATAAGCAGCTGGCTTGTGAGAAGGGACAGAACAGATTTTTGTAGATGACATGCTCTCTTATACTGCCAGCATTATTGGAATGAATGTTCATGTATGATCAACCCTGTCTCTGCTTAATTGGCTCAAGTAGTGACAGGCAACCGAGGCCCATCAATTGTCTGTTACACTTTAAGTGCAAAAAACTGACACGTTTTTAATCAGACTCTTAATTTTGTTGTTAAAAATATATCACTATTAGAGATTCTTACATGTTTTGCCATCTTTCTCCTGGCCCTAGAACTTGGTGTTTACCCCAGATCAGTCCCTTTCCTATATGGACTTGACAATATATTTATTATCATACAGCAAATTGGGTGTATTTTTTTATAGAGAAAGCTCTCAATCAATTTAATCATAATTACTTTTACTGTACTGCCAGAGTAATGAGGGAATCTTTCTCAGGATTTCACCATTAAAACAGAATGGTTGCCCAACTGGCGTGCCTCAGTGGTTGAGTGTCTACCTATGAACCAGGAGGTCATGTTTAATTTCCTGGACAGGGCACATGCCCAGGTTGTGGGATCAATTTCTAATCTAGGATATGCAGTTAAGACTCAACCTTTTAATCCTCCGCAGATCTGTGTGTTTGGGTATTTGATTGGAAGAAGATCACCATAGTGTTACACTTAACTTACAGTTTGATCAGGCTATTTCATGATTTTAACTGATGAATCCTTATAACACAAAAAGTGACCACCCAGAAGTCGATCAACAAAAAATATACTTTTATTTTATTTTTCTAGTACAGTTGACTTTCATTTTTATTTTATGTTAGTTTCAGGTGAATTAGTTAGACAATTATAAAATTTACAAAGTGATCCTCCAATTATTCTAGTACACACCTGGCACCATACATAATTTTTATGTGAATTTTATTAACTATATTCCCTATGCTTTTCTGTACATCCCATGACTATTTTACAATTGTCAGTTTGTACTAATAAACCCTTCACCTTTTCACCCAGCCCCCAAACTCCCTCTCATCTGGCAATGTTCAGATTATTATTTGTGTCTATGAGTCTGTTTCTGGTGTGTTTTTTTTGTTTGTTTGTTTGTTTGTTTTTTGTTTACTTGTTTGTTCTTTAATTCTACATATAAGTGAAATCATATTGTATTTTTTGTACTGACTTATTTCACTTGCATAATACCTTCTCAGGCCATTCATGTTGTTACAAGTAATGAGATTTCTTTTTTTATGTCTAAGTAATATTCAATTGTACATAAGTAACACTTCTTTTTAAAATTGTATTTTATATTTTTATCGATTCTAGAGAGGAAGTGAGAGGGAATCTAATTGTGTTGAGTTTAGAGAGAGAAAAATCAATGATGATCAAGAATCATTGATTTGCTGCTTCCTGCATATCTTACACTAGGAATTAAACCAACAACCTGGGCATGTGCCCTGTCCAGGAAATGAACCATGACCTCCTGGTTCATAGGTAGACACTCAACCACTGAGCCATGCCAGTTGGGCAACCATTCTGTTTTAATGGTGAAATTCTGAGATAGAGTCCCTCATTGCTATGGCAGGAGAATAAGAATAATTATGATTAAATTGATTGAGAGCTTTCTCTATAAAAAGAAATACAGCCGAAACTGGTTTGGCTCAGTGGTGGAGTGTTGGCTTGGGGACTGACGGGTCCCAGGTTCGATTCCGGTCAAGGGCATGTACATTGGTTGCGGGCACATCCCCTGTAGGGGGTGTGCAAGAGGCAGCTGGTCTATGTCTCTCTCATCGACGTTTCTAGCTCTCTATCTCTCTCCCTTCCTCTCTGTAAAAAAATCAATAAAATATATTTTAAAAATAAATAAATAATTAAAAATAAAAATAAAAAGAAATACACTCAATATTGGATGGGCCTTAGACTAGCTGGGAGAATGCATTTCTTCCACAAAACCCCCTTTATCCTACTGTATAACATAGGACAAAAATAAAACAAAGCTCATAACTAGGCTCAAATCATGACTTTAAGGAAATAGACTGAGGAAGCTGAAGCAGGAGGATTGAAGGTTTGGGGCAGTATGTGGGGGCTATATCCCTGGACAAACAGTTTTTGAGATTCAGACAAGGAAAGAATCAGTAAGCTCAAAAATAGATCAGAAGAAAGTCCCTGATTTAAAATGCAAAGAAAAAAGTATTTAAAACTGAGAGAGAGAGAGAGAGAGAGAGAGAGAGAGAGAGAGAGAGAGAGAGAGAGAGGAAGAGAGAGAGAGAGAGACATGCAAGAATGTTGGGACAGATTAAAAAAGCACATCGTTTGAATAATCGGAATATCAGCAGAAGAAAGAGAAACAAAAGAAAAATAAATAATTTCAGTAATCATATATGATAACTTGCTAAAATTAATAAAACATACAGAACCACAGGTAACAAAATGCTCTGGGAACATCATGCAAGAAAAAATACCTACATACCCGATGCTCAACCACTGAGCCACAATGGGTGTGGCTGTAATACTTCGTCTTTATCCCCTCATCTATTGATGGCTACTTGAGTTGCTTCCATACCCTAGCTATTATAAATAATGCTAAAATTAACGTAGGGGTGCATATATCTTTTTGAATTAATGTTCTGGATTTATTTGCATATATATATATGTGTGTGTGTGTGTGTGTGTGTGTGTGTGTGTGTGTGTGTGTGGAAATTGTGGGGTGATGATATAGTCCTAGTTTTTGTTTTGTTTTGTTTTTTTGAAACTTCCATTTCATTTTCTATAACAATTTCACCAATTTATAATCCCACCAACAGTGTACAAGGTTTCACTTTTCTCCACACCCTCATCAACATTTGTTTGTTGATTTATTGATGATAGTCATTCTGACATATATGAGGTATTAACTCATTGTGGTTTTAATTTGCTTTTCTTTGATTATTGGTGACATTGAGTATTTTTCATAGGTTCATATCCTTCTTGGAGAAGTATCCATTGAGGTCCTTTGCCCACTTTTTAACTGTATTATTTTTGGAGTTTGTTTTAGTGTTTAATTGTATCAGTTCTTTATAAATTTTGGATATTAATCCCTTAACAGAAGTATTATTGGTGATTATGTTCTCCCATTGATTATGTTCTCCCATTGAGTGTGCTGTCCTTTCATTTTGCTGGTAGTATCCTTTGCTGTGCAAAAAGGTTTTAGTTCTATGTAGTCTTATTTATTTATTTACTTATTTATTAATTAGAGGCCTGGTGCACAAAATTCATGCACAGTGTGTGTGTGTGTGTGTGTGTGTGTGTGTGTGTGTGTGGGTGGGTGGGAGGGGGGTTCCCTCAGCCCAGCCTACACCATCTCCAATCCAAGATCCCTAGGAGGATGTTTGTCTCACTGGGATCAGGCCTAAACTGGCAATTAGAAATCCCTTTCAAACTTGGACCACTAGTTCCTAACTGCTCACCTGCCATTCTGCCTAATTGCCCCTAACTGCCCCCTCTTCTGGCATGGTTGCCTCCAACTGCTCCCCCTGCAAGCCTGGTCACCCCATCCAGCCTACTATTGAATCATTTGGTTGCCCATAACTAACACTTCTGCTGGCTTGGTCATCTCATACAACCTGCTACCATTCGGTCGTCCCTCACTAACCCCCTGCTGGCCTGGTCACCCCATACAGCCTGCATATATATATATATATATTATTTGTTTGTTTATCTTTCCCAAAATTGTATATCAGAAAATAATTACTAAGAGAATGTCAGAGACATTTCTGCTTATATTTTCTTCTAGGATTTTTTTGTTTTTAAGCCATACATTTAAGTCTTAAATCCATTTCAAGTTTATTCTTGTATATAGTATAAAAAGATGCTTCATTTTTATTATTTTGTATTTATCTGTTAAATTTTTTTCAACACCATTTATTGAATATACTGCCTTTTCCCTATTGTATATTCTTGCTTCCTTTGTAATATACTAATTGGCCTTATAGTCATGGATTATTTCTGTGGTCTTTATTCTGTTCCATTGAACTAAATGTCTGTTTTCATGCCAGTACCATGCTCTTTTGATTACTATGGCCTTATACTATAGTTTGGTATCAGGTAGCATGATATCACCAACTTGGTTCTTCTTTTTCAGAATTGATGTGACTGCACAGGGATTTCTGTGGTTTCATAAAAAAATTAAGATTATTTATTTTTAATTCTGTGGAAAATACTATTGGTATTTTTATAGGAATCGCACTGAATCTATAGATTACTTTGGGTAGTATGGTCATTTTCTATCCATGAGCACAGTATATGCTTCCATTTTTTTTGTATCTCCTTTAATTTATATCTTCTGTGTCTTTTTTTTTCCCCCAAGTAGAGGCCATTTACCACTTCAGTTAAATGTATTCCTAAGTATTATTTTGATGAAATTGTACATGGGATTTTTTTTAACATATCTTTCTTTTCTTTTTTCTTTCTTTATCTTTTTTTTCTTGGTTAATCCTTGCCTAAGGATATTTTTTATATTAATATTTTTAGAGAGAGAGAAGAGACATTAATGTGAGAGAGACACTGTTTATGCAACCTCTGACTTTCAACATATTTGTGAAACCATCAATACGTTATGATCACCCTATATATTTTATTATTTTATCGTGTTTAAAATTATAAAATATAGTTGCTTATAATAAAATCAATTTAAAAGTTCATAGGACAAAAAGTCAAATTACCATCCATTTCCACCTGTTCCCAAATCATCATGCACATTACTTAGGAGTAAATGTAAATATTTTGGTTCATGATTGCACTGTATTTTCAAAACTTTTTTACGCATTTATAAATGTGTATGTGTGGGTAGATTTTTCAATATTTTATTATGAAAAATTTCAAATATGCATACAACTTGAAATTATTGTCACCATAGTATCACTTTTCTCAGTATGATCTCAAACACAAAGTTAGAATGAAAAGAACACTTTATTTGAATTATTTAAGTGCTCTTTCTTTTGGCCATGCTGTGATATCTATTTTTCCCTCTTTATATAGTTATATTATGTGATCTGATGAAGATTTAAGAACCTCTAGATATCTATGTTTACCAGTTATGGGAAGTTATAAAGTAGAATCATAAAAGACACAGAAATGTAAAAACTTTTGTACTCTTTTTCATGCTTTTTAGATATTGACAGTTAACAACAACCAAAGAGCTGCATACTAGTCTTCAAAAAAGTCTCTAAAAGTTCCAAAACCTTTAACCTAATTTATATTATTTCTTTCTTTAATTTAATTGTAATTTCAGTAACATGTATAAGCAATTTTTAAAATATAAATTTATTGAAGCAAAACAATAGAATAGCTTATGAAGTATTATCTTTAAACTTCTTTATTTTATAGCTCCATAGCAACAACAAGATACATATTAGATTAGCTCCTATTGCAAACTGGCTTTTCCAGAAACTGCAACTTGGTCTCCTGGGTCCAAAGTTTCATTACAACATCTTCTCTACCTGTCACTTGCCTTGCTGTCTTAGTTAGATGCTGCAAGTATTTTTATAAGAAAATCATTCTAGCTGATTTTACTTTAAGAAATAAGGGTTGAAGGAATAGAATAAAGTTCTAGTTAAGTAGTTGCTTTTTAAAAATATAGTAGCTCATTACAAAAACACACGCACATAAACAGTCACCAGTGATTCTATAAACTACCCTGTATTTCAAAGAGAGCTTTTTGTTGATGTGTTTTTAGATTCATAGTTCTTAGCATAAGTCTAAAGATTAAATAAAAGTATGTCAACGATGATAAGTACCAAAAATAATGTATATTTGAAAATTCACCAGAAGGGAGAAGAAGCTGTCATAACGTGAGAATCAGAGGTGATGCGCCAGTTAAATAGCTAAGAAAATTGCAGCAAAATAATGTCAATGGTCTAGCAGAGTCCCAAATGTGTTTGAAAATCTCAGGTTTGTTTCTTTTGGTGGATGGATAAATAATAAAATATTTTCCATTTGTTATTCCATCCAATAAATACTGAACATATACTGTATGCTAGTCATTAAGTTAAAAGATATATCTTCAACAAATATGTTAGAGTTTGTTGTCTTGAATTCTCTCTTATTATCTATTGGATATTTTCATTTTGATGACAGACATTAAGATTCAAACCTACTGGATTCTTCTCAAAATTTTCTTCTTCTTCTGCAATCTTTATTTCCTTTAACTACCAAGGATTATGATGGTCACAATAGAATAGATGGTAGTTAAAGAAAATAAAGATTGCAGAAGAAGAAGAAAATTTTGAAAATAATTTAGTAGGTTTGAATTTTAATGTCTGTCATCAAAATGATATTAAGACAGAATTCAAGACAACATCTAATCAATCTTAAGTATATCTAACTACTTTACTCAAATAACTTTTAATATTGTCCATGTCTTCATATTATCTTTAGCTCAGGCCACCAAGTTTCTAGTATTTACTTCTTATCTGAAGCACTTATTATAGTCTCTATCTATGACAATCCCAATACACTATGGCAGTCAGAATGGTATAATAGAATATAAGTATGATGATGTCAAACTTTTAAATTTGTTCAGGTCAAAGTATCTCAAAAACATCTCTAATGACATGGAATACATAATTTTTTTGAGTCCTATCCATTTTAAGACATTCAGTCTCACCCCTGATTTCTACCTACTCGGTATCAGTAACACCACTATCCCCATAATTTTAAGGAACAAAAAATGTTTCCAGAGGATTTTCTAAAGGCAAAATAACTCCTAATTGAGAATCACTCCTCCAGACAATCAGGAAAAGTTCTAACTTTCCAAATATAGCAGATATGACTTTCCTAACCAGGAACTGACCACTTAGACCACCTAATTTATAACAGATATACTTGTCTAATTTAATGTCTTTGAGAATAGGGAAAAGTTGTTGTCTTGATTATTATAGGGTTCCAAACATATAACATGTGTAGAAATCAGCTAAAAAAAAAAAATCTAGTACTGATTTCCCAGCAGCACAATTAATCTCAGTACCCCACACATTGGGCTGAAACTCCTAATGAATTCCCTGCCCTATTAAGGAGATCCTTGTGCCTGGGAGAAACCATGATTTATAGAAATAAAGTGTTGCAACAAGGAATGCTGAGGTTGATGCCAATGAAGTATCAAAATGAGCAAACCGAGACCTAAACATATCAGAAATTGCTCTATATCCTTATAATTATTTTTGAACAATTTGAGGTCCTTCCTGTTTGAGAAGTAGTCTAGTACTATTTCAGTGAGAGAGAAAGAAAGGGGGAAGAGGAGAGAGAGAGAAGAGAGAGAGAGAGAGAGAGAGAGAGAGAGAGAGAGAGAGAGAGAGAGAGAGAGAGAGGGAGAGAGAGAGAGGAGAGAAATGGTGAATGGGAACTTCTTAATAAATAATAGCATATCTGTATAACTTGAGGGGTCTGGAGTATTATCTACATCGCACTATAGTGCAGTATGGCAAACCATGATTTATTCATCATGAAAGATAAAATAATCTTGAAGTATAATCTGCTTTAAATAAGATAACATTATTTAATCATTCTTTTAAAATATTCAACAAACATTGAAAAAATAAAAATGTTTTGACACTTTTCTGCAATTTGGAAATCAACTTTCAAGGAAATAACTTTCATAAAGATGACAAGACTTTCTTTGAGCAAGCATTAAAATAAATTTATTTACTCTGTGGTTAACATGAATAACTATGATGTAGAGCCAACTTTTAGAAATATGAATTATTTAAGCTATAAATTGTGAAATTACACAATAAAATAAATTTAAAAATTAGATACGTTGTACATATATGTACACCTTAAACCATTTCATGTATGATAAAATTTAATGCATACATCATGTAAAATAAGATATAGAATTTCACAAGTAAATTTATGATACTAGTGATTATATGACTGCTTGATTTTAAAGACAGTACTTATAATAGTTTTTGCTGAGGCTAATTTATAGATATAAGGTAGGAGGTGTTAAAACTATAAATCATTTGTGGATTCATGAAGCCATGGCAACTCACTTTTTTTTTTTTCATTTGCAATACCTAATCAAATATTTTTCTAACAAGGAATTTGGTAGTATGAAAATTAGAAACCTTTAAATTGAATACTTTTAAAATTTTTTATATGACTTGGAAATTTTTTGTAAATCTCATTGTGACTAATTTCTGAATGAGAAATGATAATCCTATACAATAAAGAGTTAATATGCAAATAGCCATTGCACCCTTGTGCCCTCATGCCAAGGCCAGGGGCCTTGAGGAGGTACCCCCTGCCCCAGTGCTGGGCGGGGGACCTGAGGCTGCAACCCCTGCCTTGTGGGGCTTGACTGGGGTGTGGCCAGCTGGGTCTGGGTCTCACGCAATTTCAAGGCACACGCAGATGGGCAGGGTCTTGACTCTGGGTCCCATGGTGTACCCCAGACTCTCACAGGAAGGAGATTTTCATATACATTTTACTAATTTTCTTTTATCTTTGATACTTCTATTATAAAGGGCAAATAGCAATATTAAAGTATTTCCTTTAATTAATTCCCTTTTAATGTGCATGAATTTCATGCACCAGGACACTAGTATCCTATCTAATAAAAAAGGAATATACTAATTAACCATCCCACTGTCACGAAGATGGAAGTGCCCACAGCCAATAAGGAGATAATATGCTAATTGACTGCCCTGACCTCAAAGATGGAGGTGCCCACAGCCACAAGATGACAGCCCTCAGCCCCCTAGGCCCACAATGTTGGCCCGAGGCACAGGTAAGCCTTGCATGGTGCCTACCTGAAGCTCATGTAACCAGAAATGGCCAAGGCTTGCATTGCCAGCAGTGGTAGCAGCAGAGGTGTCATGGGGTGTTGCCTTCCTCTGATCACCTGGTTGCTTCCCACCCCTGAAAGCTCCTGGACTGTGAGAAGAGGCTGGCCAGTCTGAGGGGCCCCCTCCACCCCCATCCAGTGAATGAATTTTCATGCACCAGGCCTTTAGCTTATAATAAAACTTTAGTTCTAGTACTGCTTCTTTCAGTTATATTGCACAAAGTTATTTTAGTATTTTAGAAATAACATTTGCTAGATATTGTGCATTTTTATGTATTGGTAGTAGTTGTTGACTGTTCTTTAAACATATTCTGTCTACACAGCCACCTTCTTTCAGCTTCAGGGGCACATTGCTCTTCGGACATTTTTTGTCAATGACACCAGCCTCTTTTGTCTGCAGACTTATCTTGTGCCAATAGTTGCTCTTCAGATACATTCTGTCACCAATGCCGCCTTCCCTCAGCTTCAGAGCATGTTGCTCTTCAGACATTTTCTGTCGATGATGCTGGCAGAATTATATTGTGTCAATAGTTGATCTTTAGACCTATTCTCATCTCCCTGCTGTCAGGGTCTGGGATGCAGGTGAATGAGAATCTTGGCTATTAGGCTGCTGAGAGCTGGCTGACCAATGGCTATTTCTGGCTCATTCTGTGGGGAATGGGACTCCCTCCTCCCTGTTGTCAGAGTCTGGGCTGGTGCCCATGAAGACACAGCATCAAGTCCGCCTGTGCCAGGAGACCCATAGTCAAGTCACAGTCCACTTGCGTGTGTCTCAATATTCCAAAGATCCAGACCTGCCTGCACCTATGCAGAAGGATGCAGCATCAAACTGCACAGAGATGCAGGGTCCCCCATGAAGCTGCCCCCATAGCATGGGGCTGAGGATCCCTAGTGGAAGCCATGTGGAGCATTAGCAGGGACCTGCCCCCCAACCCACCACCCCTCCACCTCTGGCAGGGCTGAGGGAACTCTGGAGGCAAGTGCATGGAGCATCCGCCAGACCTCCTACTTTTCCCTCCCTTCCCCCTCCTGCCCTTTGCCTCCAGACTGTGGGAAATGCAGCTGCAAGGGCATGGAGCAGCCAGCTTCGCCCCTGCTGTGTGCACTGCCATCTTGTGACAGTATTACAGTGTGACAGTTAATTTTCATATTGCCTCTTTATTACAATATAAGATCATAGATCATATCCAGTTCTGAGAACATACTCTGAGGTGGATTTAATTGTCCCCATGTTCTTGTTTTTGTTTTCCTCATTAAAAAGGGAAACTTGAAGAGACTAAATTGTTCCCTACTATTACATACCCTGTAAGAAGTAAATTGTGATGCAAACACTCTTTTTCTTTCTTTAGGCTAGCTTGGCTTTTTCTAGAATAAGTTAATAAATGAAAAAATGAATTAATCGATAAATATTATTTTCTTTATCAAGGAATATACTTCTAAGACACCATTATTTTGTATGACTTGATTATTAAACCTCATATTTTAGTAAGTATGGTAGGTAGAATAGTGCCTTTTTCCTTCAAATATGTATATCTTAATTCTCAGAATCTATAAATGTGTTATGTTATCTACTAGGTCTAGTAATAATTAATGTCGTTTCTAATTCTTTTTTTTTTTAAAATTGAATTTATTTAAACAATACAACAAAATTTAATCAACAATATAGTTGCCGTTGTTTTCTACTACTTGGGCCCAACGCTCAGGAAGCATTTTAATCCCTCTGTTGTAAAATTCTTGTGACTTTGATGCAAAAAATTTGGTCAATGCATTTTTGAGGCATTCTTCATTATTAAATTTTTTTCCAAGAAGAAAGTTTTGCAAAGAACGAAACAAATGGTAATCGGAAGGGGCAATATCAGGAGAATATGCAGGTTGAGGGAGAACTTCCCATTCCAACTGGCGCAGTTTTTCAGCAGTGATTCTTGCAGTATACGGTCGTGCGTTATCGTGGTGAAGAATTACGCCCTTCCGATTAATCAGCGCGCGTTCTTTTTCTCTTAAAGCTTGGGCTAACCTTTCCAATTGGGCACTATACACTGCACTTGTAATGGTTTGGGTAGATGGTAAAAGTTCATAATAAAGAATTCCTTTAAAATTCCACCAAACACACAACATCACTTTTTTCACATGCAAGTCAAGTTTTGGCGTGGGCTGCGGAGCCTCATTTTTGTCCAACCATTGAGGCCGCCTTTTCAAATTAACATACAGCACCCATTCTTCATCTCCGGTAACAATTTGCACTAAAAACGGCAAACGGTTTTGACGAGAGAGGAGCGAACTGCAAATTGTGACTCTTTGATTACTGTTGTTGTCGGTCAACTCATGAGGAACCCATTTTCCAAACTTTTGGACTTTGCCAAGTGCACGCAATTGATTGGAAATTGTTTTTTGTGAACAATTTCAAGTTGTCGCAAGCTCTTGTTGGGTAATATGAGGATTTTGCACCAAAAGAGCTTGAAGAGCTTCTTGATCAAAATTGGACACACGGCCTCGACCACTCTTGTCATCTAACGAAAAATTTCCCTCGCGAAATTTCTCAAACCAACGCTGGCATTTTCTGGCTCTAACTCCATCTTGACCAAGAGCACTACAGATGTTTTTTGCAGCCTCACTTGCTTTTCTTCCTAATTGGAACTCGTAAAGCATGCAGTGCCGAATATGCTCTTCATCCGCCATCTTCTTAGCCCTAGTTTTGCAACAAAAACCAAACCAAACACAAACTTTTTCAAGCAAAACTTGTTAATTGCACTTCACACGTTCTGTAGATACCACGTGTTTGAAGATTATGTCAATACAAGTCAACGCCAAGCAAGATTTTAAACGAATGTTAAAAAACGACATTAATTAATACTAGACCCAATAGAAAGAAGAATTAAGGTTGCAAATGTACGAATTCACTGAGTTTAAGACAGGGACATTATTTTTGATTATCTAGATAGGTCTAATATTCTCAGAAGGTTCCTTAAAATTAGAAGAAGGAATTTTAATGTAAGAAGTGATGCAATGTGAGAAAAAATAACCCACTGTTGCTGGTTTTGAAGGTAGAGGAAAGGGGCCATAAATCAAAGAATGTGTGTGACCTCTAGAAGCTGGGATAGGACAAAAATGAATTCTTCTATAAGTCTTCAGAAGGAATAGAGGCCTGCTGACACCTTGATTTTAGTCCAGTGATATGCCTTGTACTTCTGACCTACAAGACTACAAGATAATAAATGTGTATTGTTTTAAGTCATTAAGCGTGTATAATTTATTACAGCAGCAATAGGTAACTAACACAGTAAGTTTTTGCAGATATCAGTTGTTTTGCTTTGATAAAGTATATGGTTATATATAAAATGATTAAAACTATGTCCTCTTTTTTTTTAGTTTATTGTCTTAAGAGAAGCTGGCACGTATTCTAAGTAGAAGACTATAATGGCTAGAAAACAATTAGATTTCTGACTTTTCTAAGGGGTCTAGCATCCCCACAGATGCTTGGACACCTCAGCCAAATATATTCTTAAAAAATATATAGTCACCTATTGACACAGGCAGTAAGGTAGTGAATACCTGGGGTGGGGAGGGTAGGGGCTGGAAGGAAGGGGATAAAGAGGGGAAAATAGGAGATATATGCAATACTATCAATAGTAAAATATATATAAATAAAAATATATAGTCAATGAAAATATTTATTATTAAATAATAAGTCCTAAAGTTTCAGACATGTCAAAAAAATGGCTTAGAAATAGTTAAAAGCATGACTTTATAGGAACTTAAAATTAATCTATACCAAATAGTTCTTCAACTCATAAATAAGGGTTTAAAAGCATTTTGAGGGACTGGATACTATGTACTTTCATAAAAATACTAGAGGCCTGGTTCATGAAATCATGCATGGCGGGCAGGGGGGGGCAGTTTGTCCCTCAGCCCAGCCTAAACTCTCTCCAATCTGGGACCCCTCGAGGGATGTCCAACTGCTGGTTTAGGCCTAATCCTAGGGATTGGGCCTAAACTGGCAGTCAGACATCCCTTTCACAATCTGGAACCACTGGCTTCTAACTGCTCTCCTGCCTGCCTGATCGCCCCTAACAGCCCCCTGCCAGCCTGATCACCCTTAACTGCCTCTGCCTGCTGGCCTGATTGTCCCTAACTTCCCCCATCCTGCTGGCCTGGTCACCCCCAACTGTTCCCTTCTGCCAGACTTCTTAACCCTAACTAACCCCCTGTGACCCTGGTCACCCCTCACTGACCCTCTCCCCTGCCAACCTGGTCACCCCCAACAGCCTCCCCTGCTGGCCTGGTCACCCCACACAGCCTGCTGTTTGGTCATCCTTTTGGTTGTTTCTGTTGTGAAGACCCCTGGCTTTTTATATATGAGGATTAGAAAGAGAGTACTAGGTTATATAAAAAATGGTTGATAATATCCTATGGAGCAATAAAACTGATATTTTGAGATTCCTTTTGACTAGACGGAAATGATTTCAATTTCCCCTTGTCTAGATCTTCAAGTTGACATGACTTTCTGTGCCCTTAATTAATAGTAAATAGTGACATCAAACATAGGTTTACCCCCAAAATGAAATAATCATCAAGTTTGCCTTTAATAGGAACCATGCAGGACACTGGAAAATCATAATGTGTTCCCCTGACCTGTATCCAAATTTTATATAATTTTATTTATTTATTTATTTATTTATTTATTTATTTATTTATTATTTTTAATCTTCACTATTGAAAGTATTCCATATGTCCCCAGTTTTTCATCTTCTAGACCTTCCCCTTCCCCAGGCCTTCAGCACCCTATTGTCTGTATCCCTGGGTTGTGCATGTATACATACAAGTTCTTTGGTTAATCTCTTCTCACCCACCTACCCATCCAACCCTGCCTTCCCTTTGAGATTCCACACTTTGTCCTATTCTTCTGGATCTATTTTGTTCATCAGTTTATTTTGTTCATTAGATTCCACATATGAGAGAGATCATGCGATACTTGTCTTTCTCTGACTGGCTTATTTTGCTTAGCATAATAATCTCCCAATCCCCCATGCTATCTCAAAGGGTAAGGCTCCTTTTTTACTGCTCCATAGTATTGCATGGTGTAAATGTCCCACCACTTTTTATCCACTCATCTGCTGATGGGCACTTGGGCTGATTACAGTTCTTAGCTATTGTAAATTGTGTTGCTATAAACATAGATGCGCATACATTCTTTCTAGTTGGTGTTTTGGTTTATTGTTTTTGTTAACAATTCCCCCATTCTGATCATAATATTTTAGAATTTTTCTTGGTAAAGCAATTTACATCAATAAAATGGTTAAGCCCCTCTTGAATGTAGAGCATGAACAACTGCTGAGGTCAGCGACTTCTAACATTTCTTCAATAAGAAACATAGTGTTGTACATTTTAAAAAAAACTATTATTTGTTCTTCCTATTGGTAAAAATTCAACTCTAAGAATTTCTCCTCAGAGATGTCTATTTTGTTGAATTCTTATGTTTTCTTCCTCAAATTTCTTTTTTTAAAATATGTTGTTATTGATTTTAGAAAGGAGGGGAGAGAGAATGAGAGATAGAAATATCAATAATGAGAGATAACCATTAATTTGCTGCTTCCTGTATGCCCCACACTGGGGATCAAGCCTGCAATCCGGGCATGTGCCCTGAATGGAACCATGATGTCCTGGTTCATAGGTCAACCCTCAACCACTGAGCTACACATGCCAGGGTTCTTCCTCAAATTCCTTAAAGTCCCTAGTTCCCCAGAAAATTATTATTATTATTTATTAGACTTAGGCATGTATATAATTGTCAGACAACTTTCCCTGAAAGTGTCTATATGAATCTACTCTACATTATAAGTCTGCAATTTGTTCCTTAATGGTGAGCTTATCATATGTAATTATATGTGATTAAATACTTCTCAAATATACTACATGGAGTAATCTTTATTGCCCAAATGATGGTCTGCATTTTTCTTATTTTTCCTATCAAAATAACTACATTGTCATAAAAATCCAAAGATTCATTAAACTTATTTGATTTAGAATTCTGAATTTTAGTGAGAATTAGATTCATTAAAAATGTTTTATTTCCATTTATAAAATGATAGTCTACTAATTGAGAGTTCAAGGAGGACTAATAAGAAAGATGGCACTTCTCACATAAACATGAGAAATGAAACATCAAAAAATAATAACAGTACTATTTCAAAACAAATAACTACAATTAAATATCTCTCATTGGGTCATTAATAAATGATTCCTATTCGTTTGGGTCTGTGTTTGCCAATTAGCTATCATATAGCTGCCTGATTCTGGAACAGAATACTTGAAATTCTAACATCTGTGTCAGGTACACTTTTATGGCGGTGTAGGTGATTTCCATTTAGGAGATGTCTGACACTTGTGCTAATAAGTAAACATTTTGAGATGCCATTAGTTAAAATACCTGGTGTCATCTTTTCTATGAGACTCTGAGAGTGAGTTTCTTTGTTGACAAAGCAAAGTCTAGCTGTAAGAAAGAAGTTAGTAAAATGAGGTATGACAACCATTACTAAAAGTGAGACAAGTTGGATGAGTCTAGCTAGGGGTCTACTGCAAGGAAGAAAAGAGAAGACAGGAAATTAGGACCAGCTCAGCTGTCTGAACACAAGCTGCTAAAAATGTTTTCATAAAATTAAAAATAGAATTGCCTTTGGATTTGGTGATCCCACTTCTGGCAATATATCTTAAGAATCCCAAAACACCAGTCAGACAGAACTATACACTCCTATGTGCATAGCAGTGTGATTTACAATAGCTAAGGTCTGGAAACAGCTCAAGTCCCCATCAGTAGATGAGTGGTGTTTGACGCAAAGGAATAATGCACAGCCATAAAAAGAAAAGAAATCTTATCTTTTGCAACAGCATGGATGGAACTGGAGAGCATTATGCTAAGTGAAATAAGCCAGTCAGAGAAAGACAAAAATCATGTGATCTCACTTATATGTGGAATCAAATGAACATAATAAACTGCTGAACAAAACAGAACCAGAGGCATGGATACATAGAGCAGAATGACAGATGCTATGGAAGAGGAGACAGGGGTGAATTGGATAAAAGAATTTGAAGAGATTAGCCAAAACACATATATTCATAGCCCATGGATACAGAAAACAGTGTGGTGAAGGCTGGGGTGAGGGGCTGAGTAGAGGTGGGCAAATAGGGGAAATGGCAGACATCTGTAATAGTCAACAATAAAAAAAAAAGTTAAAAATAAAAAGTCCAGAAGTTGTACCCCAGCACCCTCATATCATGTTTGGAACTTCTGATATATTGAATTTGAAACTTCTGATATATTGAATTTCCCTAATCAAGACTTTTTATGGACCTCTTTATCCATTTCTTTGATCAAATAGATTTTCCTCAAGGGTTGATGTTTATTGTCACTCTCCATAAGACCCAATTTTATAAACTAAAAAAGAAATGTAGTTGGCTACTTTGAATTTCTAGATATTAATAATTATCATCAATGATCTCTACTCTTTTGCTTCCCGAAGTGCACATTCCTGCCACTCTTTCTTGATTGATCACTTTTGCTAGTCACCAGAACACTCCAAATTCCTATGAAAACACTTTTTTTGGTCCCCTGTGTAAACTTATTCATAGATTTTAACTTTCTCATCGTTACCACAAAATGGTTTTGCAATTCCTTAAACTCCTTTATTTTAATAAATTTTACATCTTCTCCATTTATTTACATGCCTGCACACAAACCATCTGGTTTACCTTTCCAATTAAAAAAAATGGCTCTTATAAAATCAGTACACATCTGATGTCCTCACAATTGAAATCAAAAAGTATGCGGACTTGAAATTTTGTTGTAATTCTATAGGTTTTCCATGAGAATACATAGCACGCCATTGTTTTACATCATTGGTGCACACATAAAATGCTTTCCTCATCTTCTCCCCACCTGGCACCAAGCACATATAAGCTCTTGTTTAGAAGGAGTACATAGAATAAACAGCATATTAAATTTAGAAATTCTTATCCATTAAGAATCCAAATTATTTCTAGTAACAAGTTAAACAATTATTTTATTTGACACAGACATATAAGTGTGTTTCCATGGCCAGTCATCTCTTTCTTGGAAATGTGTCACTTTTTTCTTCTATCTGCCTTTATTGATTGGCTTCATATAGGATCATCATCATTCAAGGCTTTAATTATTGCAACAATTTTTAATGCCTTTGGCTTTGATTCATCTATACTATAATATATTTTAAACACTACACATTTTATAACGTCTTAAAATAACTAGAATCATATGATCCTTTGTTAAAATATCTATAAAAATCCATACTATTTTACATTTTATTAGTTATTTATGGAATAAATATTTGATGCTTATTATGGTCTATTCCCTACTTTAGGCCACATGAAAACAGTAGTATATAAAACATAAAATGTCTCTAATATCATGGAGCTTAAATTATAATTTCAAAAGTATATAAACTAATGTGATGGAGAGTGATAATGTGAAAACTATAGCAGTTTTCAGAAAAAAAAAACAAAGATAATCTGTTCTGCCCTGGAGAGTGAGGAGGAAGCTGGAAAGAGAAGAGAGAGGAAAGGAAATGACTGTTTGGTGCCTGGAGACCATGGACAAGGCTTTATATTTCATTCTATGTGCAATATGATACTTTTGGAATTAGGATTGGAATTAGGATTATATATGTCCCTATTCTCCCATTACACCCCACACCCACTCATGTCCCACCCCCCTGTTGTCTGTGTTTATTGATTAGGCTCATATGCATGCACACAGTCCCTCTGTTGGTCTCTCTCCCTTACTTCCATTGACCCCCTGCAGGTTGCCTAGGACCAAACCAGAGAGGGTCAGACCTGCATTGCCACCATCTGACCATCATCCAGATATCATTGCTGACATGTACACATAAGGAACTATTTGACATTGAAACTGAACCTCAGAACTGTTGGACATTGAAATCGGGATTCAAATGTTTTATGTTATCATATGTTTATTTCTAATCTACAGTTGCAAGATTTTTTCAAAGAAAAGAAATGGGGAAAAATAGTTATAAAGAACCATTGAACAGACTGTCAAACTACAGTGGGAAGGTAGGGGAGGTTGGGGCGGCGGGACTGTATGAGATCAACCAAAGGACTTGTAAGCATGAATGTAAACATAACCAGTGAATACAAGACACAGGGCGAGGAGGGCAGATGAAGGCATATGCAGGGGGGTAGGAGAGGCTGGGGGGAGGTCAAGGGGGGAAAAAGTAGCACAAATATCTACTACTATTTGTACTGCTTTAAACAATAAAAAATAAAATAAAATAAATCAGGGGTTGGAGATATACTCTAAAGCATTGATGACCTCACTTGTCACCATTGCTTCATCCAGTGTGTCTGCTTCATCCTTCTGTCTTTGGAAAGCAAAAGCTCACAAGTTTCATATTTCAGTATCAGAAAAGGACTCTTTCTTCTTCCTCCACACCTCTCTGCCTCTCTCTCACTCTCTTTTCCTTTTCATCTTTCTATCTCTGTCTTTATGTTGCTACTAAAATTTGTAGGAAAGAGTACTTGGATTAATTGTCCAACAATACCTAAAAATGAAGAAGTAGATAAACAAACAATAGTTACATTTTTTAATAATATATATATATATATATATTTTTTTACATATATATATGTGTGTGTGTTATAAACAATTATGATTTTATGTTTATCTCTAAACAATAGTATCAATTGGGTATGAAACCAATTGTCATACAAATTAAAGAGTTAAACTAACAATTAAACAATGTCATACTCAAGGTCATCCACTAGCTACTGGAGGGAGCTCAGTTCTGTTTTAGAGACAATCATCTTTATATTTATATATGCAATGCAATCCATCAGATTAAAGCAAATAGTTTACCTCAGCATTCAATATCCTCTAATCATTCTCAAATTATGTTTTTATGAACTTTCCAATAATTTTTTAATGTTAACTCAGAAGCTCTTAAAGGGAACTTATATTCTATATCTCCATCAAGACCAAATTTATTAAGTCTTATTTACTTTAGGGATCACTTAAAGTACAAGTCTCCTTTATAATCAGTTATTATCCACAGATGATTTAATATTTTCACTAACCTGAGAAAACTTGCTAGTGCTGAGTTGCATACAAAGTTCCAGTTCTATTCTCTGAATCCACCCTTAGTAGTTAAAAATTTCCAATATTATTCACACTGTTCTCACACGTTCTCCTCACTCCTTTGTTTAATTGATACATGTCTATTTCTTGATGATACTATTTTCCCAGTGATACACAAAAGCAAAAAATATCTTCCTCTCTGACACTACATAATTTTAGGAAAAGAGGCATGAGAACTGCTATCTTTTTCTGAAATACTAATCCCTGGTTCAGTATTAATCTAAACTTCTAATGTCATTATTCTTGGCAAATTCAAGATATAAGTTAATGATATATTTGTATTTATCCTCCTCTCTCAAGCACCCTGTCTAAATGACTATCTGCTAGCTATTGTACTGGGTTCTCAGATTGGCTTTTCTCCACTTTCAATCCATTCATTCTGCACAGATGAACTTGAGTGGTCCTTTTATATTTGAAACAGATAATAAAATGCCCTTCTTGAAACTTTACAGGGTATATGATTTTACTTAGAACAATAGGTAATTTCATGCCTTATTTTTATCAAGCTTGAAAAGACCAGGCAATTTCAAACTTCCAAACTCATCCAGTGCCTTTTACATTATTCTCCATTCTTTTGATTTGTTCTTGTCTTAAAAGCCTCTTATATCCTCTGGATCATCACAGGTTTCTTTCCTGCTTCAAGCTCTTTACAAGACATTTGCTCTCTCACTTTCTGTGAGTACAGAATATAGTTCATTTCTATTCTCAAATATATTTATAGTGATATAGATTCATTCTTACCTTTCTACTTAAATGTCAACAACTAAGAAAGAACTTCTCTCATCACCCTATCTAACACATTCTGCTTTATAGTGTTTTTAGTAAACCCTGCTAATATATTGTTTTATTCTGTTGTAAACTGACATAAGAAAAGAGGCACTAAGTTACATTTTTTCATAAATATCTATATATTTTCATAGTTAGAGGGAATGAGGGATATATATATCTTCCTAACTTTATAGGTAATGATGAAAACAAGCCACAAATCAAATTCCGCCATACACTCAAAGTCCATTAGGAAATAAAAAAGTGAGCAAACAAAAAATCCAAAACATCTTAACATCTACTTGCAAAATTCTGTGCCTTTTTAGATACTTCATCCGTTCATTCCATAAAAGGTTTAGAATCAAATTAAACACTATATAGATCAGTGGTAAATGCAGTACTTTTTAAAATTTAAATACAAGTGTCAATTCAAATATAGACAACTGGGTTCATAAGATTCTAATGCACTGTCCGGTAAGGATAGATGTGTCTATATTACGCTTTTAATTAAAACACTTATTTCAAATATTACTCCATTAACAATGATTTATTTTTAACATTGCTTTTTTTTTATTGGTAAAGTACTTCCTGTTGATAAAAAATTCATGTAGCTGAGTGAAAAGATTGTTATTGCTTTTTTTATGGAGTATTTCTAATATACTACTTAATAATTTAAGTAGAATGTAATCCTAATCAGGACACAGTACAACTGAGTGTATATTATATACATATGTATGTGCATACTGAAACCACTAATATTAATATGACATAGCAATATAGCTATGCATAATAGAGATGTTGCATATAGCTATATACATATATGTACATATACATAGTATATATATTATTAAGACTGACAACTAATAACATTTATGCTTGTTGTAAGAAATTGATAAGAATAATATTATATTATTATATACAATTAGTAATATCAGGTATTGCTTCTAGAAATTCTTCCAGATTAACTTATCTGTAACTTATCTACTCAGCTAGGTGAACATTTCTTTGTAAGCACCACTTTAACAATCAAAAATCCTTCAAGACCCTCTTTTTGCAGTTTAACAAATTCTAAACTACAAGGTAACATACTTTGCCCTAAACCAACAATTTATTAACTTGACGAACTGTCTTAAAACTTTTTATCTCAGCACCCAATTTTTTCCAATATATCCTCAACCTACTTCTCTCTTCCAAGACACT
The DNA here is from genome assembly GCF_964339955.1 of Pipistrellus hanaki. Classification (NCBI taxonomy): domain Eukaryota; kingdom Metazoa; phylum Chordata; class Mammalia; order Chiroptera; family Vespertilionidae; genus Pipistrellus; species Pipistrellus hanaki. Next base: position 60,560,055 of record NC_140505.1, on the reverse strand, counting down.
TTTAAGATTCTGTCAGAGTTGTTCTCCCTATAATTGTACTATAGTTAATTGTAACAAAAAGAGTTTTTCTTTATTAATAGATGATCTGGTAACTGTTACTTATACACTGAAGTTTTTAAAAACAAAACTTAAAAATAAAAGTTAAAAACTTGTTAACTCTTGACACACATTATAATGAAAGTCTCATTAAAGCAAGAAATAGATCCATCTTGCTCATCATTAGATTTTCTATTGCAGATCAATACCTGATGCAGAATCAAAACTTTATTAATATTTGAGAATGAATGAAGATGAAAATAATTTGTCCCTTTGTTCTGCCTTTGAGATTTACTCTTTTAATCTAGATTTTATTCTCCTACAAGTCTCATTTCAAATTTTACTTGACTCAAAAGTCTTTCTGGCTTTTCCATTCTGAACTGCCCTTATTGTTTTGTTACATGCTGTGTCATTAATTTGCCACATGACATTTTTTCAGGGGGTTACTTACTATCCTTGGCTGAACAGAATTTCTTTAAACAATTATGTGTATTATGAGATTATTGAGAAAACTGTTATTTTTATACTTTTTTTTTGTAGCCAAAGGTGATCCCACCTTTACTCAGTGTTTCACATTTTTTAATCAAGGGATCTTAATTTTATTTGTTTAATGTTATGTTATTAAAATTTCATCTTTTCCTGCTTGTGACTTCCTTCATTGTGACTTTTGACATAAGAAGAGTTGAGCCCTATTTATCTGAATTAAATAAGAAGTTCTCCAACTTAAATCGGTTCAATTGATGATTGTGCTGATTTACATTGGTGGGGGAGTGATACTTATTCAGTAGAAACTGTCAGGTGTTTTTTTTTTCTTTTTCTTTTCCTAGACTGGCAACAGGGAGAGTAAAACTCTTACATGTTGATGGCCAGTTCCCAGTCAACTATGTGATCACTGTGTTGCCAGCATTTTTTTGGGGGGAGGGGGAAGCTGTGTTTTGTATTTTTCACATTCCATCATGTCTTCAAAAATGTACATCTGTGTCTTCTGCTTCTGGTAAGAAAAAAAAGAGGAAGGCGATAACTCTTGAGATGAAACTCAAGTTGATCATTGCCCAAGTGCTGGCTAATGTAAGTGTTCTGATCACATTTAAGATTGGCTAGACAATGATTAATGGTAGTTTAGGGTATTAAACTCATTTCTGCATTTAAATGCATTATATTGTCAACTATTGTGGGTTCATATGGATGCAACCCCAATAAAGAGCATCTGTGTATGTTAAATATATCTAACTTGTGCATCTTACTCTCATCCAGTGGAGTTTTAAACCAGATACAGTATTTAGGTAATGATAAAGTACCTATGCTCCAAAATGCTATAGATGCTATTGACTTGACATCTATGTTACGGATGGTTACTAGTGTCTGAAAAGGTATTCTAAGTTCCAAATAGGCAAAGGAAAATACTAGCTGCTTGTCAGCACAGTGTTAGAACTGATGTGTTATTGCTTATTTTACAACTCTATAGAGGCAGAGGTTAACTAGTAGATTTCTGGCCAGCAGAGATGGAAGTATATTTTTATCAATTGGGACCAATAACAATAAAGTTTGTGTTTTATGGCCCTGTTAGACATTAACTAGTGTTGTAAATAATACAAAAGTCTTTTCCTAATAGTTTCTTGTTAAATTGCCTAAAGTGTCAATTCTTCACCCTGGACAGTGTTGCTCAGTAGTCAGAGCATTGGCCTTGTAATGAAGAGTTGCAGGTTCGATTTCCAGTCAAAGGCACATACCTGGCTTGCAGTTTTGATCCCTAGATCTAGTTAGGCATTGTGAGAAGCAACCAATCCAAGTCACATCCACTTTTCCCTCTCTCTTTTCCTCTCCCTCCTCTTCTTTCTCTCACACCCTTTTGAAAAATCAATGGGGAAAAATCCTCCAGTGAAAATTAACCAGCTAACTAACTAACTAAATAAATAAATAAATAATCAAATATCTTTTGAACCAGTTTTAATATCTTATTGGTTACCCCATTAATTAACAAGTAAAATAAAATCATTGACATATCTTTATTATTGTATATACATTTGCATGAAAGTCACCATATTACCTTATTTAAAATTATACTTTAAGAATGCATACTTTTAATATAATCATTGCTGATATTAGTGTTTTATCTAACTTTATAGTCATGCTATAAGCAAGACAATGGCTTTTTTTAGTAGGAATGTAGACTGAGCAGTAAGTTGGTTTAACAAAGATACTAACAGGTATTTCACGTACAAATTATATAAGGAAAAGGAAACCCTGCTATTTTTTAAACTGCCAACAGTGTGTATGAGAATTTTCTCTAAGAAGATCCATACAGTTCATCTTAGGAAGTGAGGAGCTCATTATTTGGGAAATTTTTAAAATATTTTTATAAACAAAAATATATGAAGTTCTTTTGCTAAGAGTATTTCAGGTGATTTTCCATGGGTTTGTAAATTTTGATGTGCAGAAATTTGCCTTGATGCTATTTGATTCTTGGTTTCTAATTTCAGAAATTTTGATTGAATATTTATGTTTGAAACAATTTCACCAGTGCTAATGTAGTACCTTGTGCTGGTTATTCTCTGTGGCCTTTTTGACTCATTTGTTCCATCCTTTTCTCTGTTGCTCTGAGCCCTAGGAGACTGAGTGCTACACAGACTGCATAACCTAGAATTCCCTTCCCTCTGGCCTCTGCTTGGCTTCTACCAATGAAGGCCTCTAGCAGGATGTCAGATGAAGAAAAATAATCAGTTTAGGTTATGAAGGCCCTTACAACTCTGCTTTCCTGTGGTTCTGAAAGAGGCTGCATCCCTCTAGAACTGTAGCCTCTGACAAGTGACTAAATTCACATGGGATTTGGTGTTGAAATTATTTTCCAGCTGTTATTAGTCCCTGAATGATTTGAAATGTCCTATGAAACAACTTACTTCCATCTACATCACTATAAATAGTAACTTCATTAAGGCGTTTGAAAATATTGGGTCGGCAGCTAAGTAATTGCGGATTTTTTAAAGAAAATCAAGGCAATTTTTTCATGGAACTAAATAACTTTATTCTGTAATGTATTGCCCATTTTGATCAATGACCTTTTGCCATCTTTCAGGCAGCATCATAATCCCACGTTCAAAAAACTTCTGGTTTTTATTAGCAAAAAACTGAATCAGGTACGATTTGACATCATCATCATTATTGAAATTTTTACCATTCAAGGAGTTTTGTAAAGATCGAAACAAAAAGTAATCAGATGGTGCAAGGTCAGGACTATATGGTGGATGTGGCAAAACATCCCAACCAAGCTCCATTAATTTTTGCGGAGTGACCAAAGATGTGTGTGGCCTTGCATTGTCATGATGGAATACAACACCTTTTCGATTTGTCAATTCGGGCCTCTTTTCTTCAACTGCATTGTTTAATTTCGTTAGTTGTTCAATGTAGACATCAGAATTGATCGTTCGGTTGGGTGGTAAGAGTTCAAAGTAGACAATTCCTTTGTAATCCCACCAAACTGATAACAAAACCTTCTTTTGATGAATATCAGCTTTTGATGTTGTTTGAGTTGGTTCACCTGGCCTGCTCCACGACCTTTTCCGCTTGATATTGTTGTAAACAACCCATTTTTCATCGCCAGTTATCAGTCGTTTTAAAAATGGATCATTTTCATTACGTTTCTTTAGCAAATCGCAGCTGCTAATGCGTTGCGTTAACTGTGATTCTTTAATTTCCTGAGGAACCCATGTATCGAGTTTTAAAACATAGCCAAGTTGTTTTAAGTGATTTTCAATGCATGTATGTGATACATGAAGCTTCTCTGCAATCTCACGTGTTGTACTGTGACAGTCCGAATTGATTATTGCTTTGATTAGGGCGTCATCAACTTCAACTGGACGACCAGAGCGCTTTTCATCTTTGAGTGAAAAATCACCAGAACGAAATTTGGCAAACCAATTTTGACACTGCCGTTCTTTTAAGGCTTCGTCACCATAAACAGCACATAACTTTTTATGAGCTTGCGATGCGTTTTTCCCTTTGAGGAAATAAAAAAGCAAAATATGACGAAAATGTTCCTTTTGATTTTCCATTTTTTAACGAATGCCAAACGAAAACTACAAAACAGATCAAAAAACTTTTTTTACTGATTAACAGCTGAATAGCCAACTATCAAATAACAAAATGTGTTTTACATTTGTACTACGTCTGCAAACCTAAAAATTCAACTGAAGCCATATATGTGTGAAACCCGCAATTACTTAGTTGCCGACCCAATACATACTGAATGTGCTGTGATTTGGGGGAATCATGATTGATGTAAAAACCTGAGAGGCATGTTGTCCTTGCATTCTACTTCCTAGACATACTATTCTAAGGTGCCTGTGCATACTTCAGTCAATTTCTGCTTGTATACATATGCTAAAATGGATAGCTGAATAAATTTTTAATCCTTACCTGAGGATATGCTTATTGATTTTTAGAGAGAAAAGAAGAAGAAGAAGAAGAAGAAGAAGAAGAAGAAGAAGAAGAAGAAGAAGAAGAAGAAGAAGAAGAAGAAGAAGAAGAAGAAGAAGAAGAAGAAGAAGAAGAAGAAGGAGAAGAAGAAGAAGAAGGAGGAGGAGGAGGAGGAGAGGAGGAGGAGGGGGAGGAAGAGGAGGAAGAGGGGAAGGAAGAGGTGTAAGAGAGGGAGGAGGAGGGGGAGGAGGGAGAAGGGGAGGGGGAGGAGGAAGGGGAGGAGGAGAGGGAGGAGGAAGGGAAGGAAAAGGGGAGGGGGAAGAGAAGAGGAGGGGGAGGAAGAGGAGGAGGAGGAGGAGGAGGAGGGAGAGGGGAAGGAGGGGGAGGAGGAGGAGGAGGAGAGGAAGAAGTAAGGAGAAACATCCATTGTTTGTTTCCTGTATGTATCCCGACTGTAGAGACAAACCCACAACCTAGGCATCTGTCCTGACCTGGAATTGAATCTGAGGACTCTTGTATGGGATGATGCTCCAAGCAACTGACCCATCTGGCCAGGTCAGAAGATAATTTTAATGAAGGTGGCTCCAGAGTAATAAAATTATTTTAGAGATTACTAGTTTTGAGACACACACACACACACACACACACACACACAATTTTACATCAAACCCTAAAGGCTTTAGGTACCTCAAATTAAACAGAAGTCTTGTTTAGATATAACATTTAATCCAGTAGAAAAAAATACTGTCAGAGTAATGTTTAATTCCATCAGACATATTACATATGTTTAAATAAATATATTAAAATAAACATTTAAATGCATACATAATGGACACTTAAACTCTCTATGAAAAGGATGTCATGGTACACTTGACAACTCTGAGATTTCTTTTTTATAAGAATTTTATGTGCCAATTCCTCAAAGCTGCAATTATTACTAAATTAATATAATATATTTCTCAAGTTATCTTTTTTAGGGTGATAAAATGATACAGGATTTTGTTGTATAGATATCCTCTGAAGTATCAAATCAATGTTTAATCATAATAATATAATAAACATCAAGAGAACAATGCCTTTGGTTTCCACCTTTCCATAAAATTGCTATATAATTAGACTTTCCTTTTTTGCATTAAAAAACAAAACACACAACATATTAGTAGTTTGTTTGTTTTTTGGTATTAATCTATTTTTTTCTCTCCCAATTGACTAAGGTATTACATATGTGTCCTTATCCTCCCATTGCCCCCTTGCCCCCACACTCATGCCTTCACCACCTGTTGTCTGTGTCCTTTGGTTAGGCTTCTATGCATGTCCTTTGGTTGATCTCCCCACCTTACCCTCATCCTTCCTTGACTTCCCTCTGAGGTTTGATGGTCTGATTGATGCTTCTCTGTCTCCGGATCTGTTTTTGTTCATCAGTTTATGTTGTTCATTATATACACTAATAAAAGAGAAACATACAAATTAGCCATCACTCTGCTACACCCACCAGCCAATCAGGAGTGAGTATACAAATTAACCCAACTAAGATGGTAGCTGCCACAGAGCTGGAGCAAGATAAGGCATGGGTTGCCCTCAGCAATGGAGGAAGCCAAGCTTCCTGCCTGCCCTGGCTGGCCCTGGCCTCTGCTCAAGTATACAAAGTTTCAATTATAGAAGATAAATAAATCCCAGATACCTGTTTCCAGCCATACCTGGCCTCCACTCAAGGAGGTGCTGAAATTAAAAAAGGAAAAGAAAAAAATTCCTTTATCCAGGCTGGCCACATCTTCATGGGGTGAGGGTCCCTGCTGGGGGGCTTGGTCAGCCTGCAAACAGCATCAGCCCTCACCCAGGCTGGCCACACTCCCATGGCCCAATTTCTGTAAACGGGTAGTCAAACATCCCTTGAGGAGTCCCAGATTGGAGAGGGTGTAGGCTGGGCTGAGGGACACCCTCCCCCGTGCATGAATTTTGTGCACTGGGCCTCTAGTATTCCATAAATGAGTAAGATCATGTGATATTTATCTTTCTCTGACCAGTTTATTTTGCTTAGCATAATTAGTAGTTTTTTGTTCCCATCTACTCACTTGTATTTTTAGAGTTATCCTGGGTATAATCTTGGCACTCACAGCACTCATATACTCCAATCCTCCTTTTTTCATAATTTCCAATAAATTCATTAGTAACAATTGAAATAAGTTAGACTCTGTTATGATCCAATCCTGTTAATATAAATGCAAAGTTACTTTAAAATATTACTAAAGTGTGAATTAAGACTGGTATTATCTTGCATATTATAAAACAGTCTCAAATGTGAAAGGATGATATTGGAGATCTAGGTAGCAAATTAGATTGATGTGCTGTCCTCGACATAATGGCATTTTCATTTCAGAGCCCTACCAAGTCCAAAACAAAACCATTTTTTATAGTTGCTCACAATCCCAAGAGAAATGAGTTCAGGTGGTCTCAACTTAGTTTTTCATGTACAAAGGGACACATCAAAAAGCTGTCATAGACTGATAGTAATTTATCACTTTCATTTTAAAAAAGCCATGGGATTACAAGCATAAAGCAAAAACTGCAAAAAGATGTTTTTCCTGAAGCATTTTTTTTTGCTTCAGCCAGATGTACCTATTTTATTGGAAGAATCATATTATAAGACAAAAATTACATTTTATCATGACATATTCATTGAAATAATCTTTAAATATTCAGTTAATATTTAAAATAGCATTTATTTTATTTGTAACCATTGCTTATAATAAATATAGCAGCTAAAAGATGTTATCATACTTCTTCAAGACTATTATAAATCAGATGGGCATACAAAACTTGCATTTTTATTATTCAGATGGTAAATAATAGACTCTTTAAATATATAATACTCACAGATTTGTATGTTGTGTAGTTTTTTGAAAATATAATTTCAGAGTATTTTTTAAGGAACTCAAACAGCAGCGAAAGCAATTATAGTGTATATAAGTAATTAAATAAAATCCTATTGACTTTGATGCCTTCAGAAGTGCAATAATGAGCCATTACAATGTGGATAAATTACTTTAAATGTTTCTGTGAATATTTAACTTTTTACTTACTCTCAAATATCTTGTGAAATATTAATCACATGGAAATCTGAAATGCCAACAGTGTAACAGTTAAGAGAGGTATATCAGTGCTTGAGTCAGTACAGAGATGTGGGCTACCAGAACAGGACACAGTGTAACTTATTCAAACATTATTTGGGTCTTTTCTTGACTAAACTATAATTATTAAGTTGCACAAAAAGTAAGATGTATTTTTGATAATATAAAATCTGAAACATAAAGTTCTTATGTATACTAAAATGTATTTTCATTTTGAATATAAGAAATAGAGAATATAATCAGGTGTCCTTTAAAAAATTAGAAGAAAGATGAATGACGTCAAAGATTATTAAGAAGTAACAGCTATTCTATTCCACGAAAATGTCATATGAAAGATAAAACAAAAATTGATTCTTAGCTGATGCTGAAATAGAGAAGAAATTTTAGTAGAAATTTATTATAATTATCTAGTTGATAATAGTAAATTCTTTGGATCACACAAAAGATGTTTTCTTATTATGAAAGATGTATATTAGAGCCAGGTTACAAAGACTGATATTTTATCATATCTTACTTTTACAAAGTTTCAAGGAATCATGGTTGAATGGCTAAACTCATGTAAAATAAAATGTTAGCATTAATACATTATTTAACAAATGTACATTAAAAAGAATCCACTATTTCTTTATTCACCATGGACTTTTAAAAAATCTTTCATTAAATTTTATCACATTTTGTTGTTATTGTTATTCTTTATAGAAAACTAGCTTTCACACATTGTAACTGAGAAAAAACGTCATTATTTTCTTAAGAGAATGGGCAAGAAATGACCTTTATCAAGAAAAAGAAGCAATGAACAGATCTAGTATTTTGTGTAAAAATTCAATTAAAAATCTCCCCCACTTCAATTAGAATCCACAAAAAATAGTGGAAAATGCAAAGAAAATGAAATAAAATTTTAACTTATTTTCATTTTCTCCAAGTGAGATAAACAAAAGTCCTCTTCATTAAAATGATACAGAATTAACATGATTAAATTTCCTTCCAAAAATATCTGTGATTGTACCACCAACTTTCACCATACACAAAAATAAACTCAAAGTGGATAAAGGACTTAAACTTAAGATAAGAAAGCATAAAAATCTTAGAAGAAGCCACAGGCAGCAAAATAGCAGACATATGTCCTAGCAATATCTTTACTGATACAACACCTAGGGCAATGGAAACTAAAGAGAAAATAAACAAATGGGACTACATCAAAATAAAAAGCTTCTGCACAGCAAAAGAAACCATCCAAAAGACAATAAGAAAGCCCACTGCATGGGAGAAGATATTTGCCTATGTTATCTCCAATAAGGGTTTAACCTCCAAAATTTACAGGGAACTCATACAACTTAACAAAAGGAAGATAAATGATGCAATTAAAAAAAATGGGCAATGGACCAATATAGATACTTTTCAAAAGAGGACATAAGGCAGGCCAAGAGAAATATGAAAACATGCTCAAAGTCACCAATCATCTGAGAGATGCAAATCAAAATGACAATGAGGTATCATCTCATACCTCAGAATGGCTATCATCAACAAATAACAGCGCTGGGGAGGATGTGGATAAAAAGGAACCCTCTTGCACTGCTGGTGAGAATGCAGACTAGTGTAGCCACTGCGGAAGGCAGTATGGCGTTTCCTCAAAAAATTAACAATGGAACTTCCATTTGACCCAGTAATCCCAATTCTAAGAATATATCTCAAGAAAACAAAAACACCCATCAGAAAGTGTATATGCACCTTATGTTCATAGCAGCACAATTTACAATAGCAAATATTTGGAAAGAGCCTAAGTGCCCATCAGTAGATGAGTGGATTAGAAAACAGTGGTACATCTACACAATGAAATACTATGCTGCTGTAAAAAAGACGGAATTCTTACTATTTGCAACAGCATGGATGGACCTGGAGAGCATTATGCTAAGTGAAATAAGCCAGTCAGAGAAAGATAAACATTACATGATCTCACTAATTTGTAGAATATAATGAACATCAGAAACTGATTAAGAAAATAGAGACAAAGAAGCATTGAACAGACTGTCAAACTTCAGTGGGAAAGCAGGGGAGATTTCAGGGGGGGAGGTTGAGAGGTCAACCAAAGGACTTGTATGCATGCATATAAGCATAACCAATGGACACAGACACTAGTGGGTTGAGGGCATGTGCCATGGGTAGGATGAGGTGGGGGAGGCCAGAAAGAAGTCAATAGGGGAAAAAGGAGACATATGTTCTACTATTTGTAATGCTTTAAACAAACAAACAAACAAACAAACAAACAAAAAGTAAAAAAAGAAGAATCTCTTCATGAACCCCAGATAACTACATGCGGTTATTGCTCACTGAACAAGCTAACATTTTTTTTTCATTGCTTTCATTTTATTATTTTTCATAAATATTTATTGAGTTGACATTCATTAATAAAATTGTATAGGTTTCAAGTGTACAGCTCTATGATATATCATGTGTATATTGCATTGCATGTTGAGCAACCAAAGTAAAATCTTCTGTCACCATAAATTTGACCCTCTTTACCATTTACTACCTTCTGAAAACAGTAGGTCCTCGGGTGACTTCGGAGATCCATTTCTACTTTGCTTCCTTTTGAGTATTTCTCCATAGGTCAGAACCAACCTTTATAAGCACCTAAGTCACTCACATGGAGCACATACACAATAAAGTGAAACAGTAAAAAAATTTAAAAGAAAGATAATGTTTCATGACCTTTACTTGTGGTAAATAAATAATAAAAAACATAAAACACATATGTACATATGTCAAAATGATGGAATTTTTTTATAAATAAACTATTGGCCCAGAGCATGAAATTCATGCACGGGGGTGAGTGTCCCTCAGCCCGGCCTGCACCCTCTCCAATCTGGGATACCCTCTCACAATCCAGGACCACTGGTTCCTAATCACTCACCTGCCTGCCTGCCAGATTGCCCCTAACCACTCCGCCTGCCAGTCCAATCGCTTCCAACTGCCCCCTCTTCCAGCCTGATCATCTCTAACTGCCCAACCCACTGACCTGCTTGTCCCCAACTGCTCCCTGCTACCAACCTTCTCACCCCTTACTTCCCCCCTTTCTGGCCTGATCACCCCTAACGGCCTCTGCCTGAGCCACCCCACCATGGCTTTGTCCAGAAGGACATCCAGAATGTCTCCCGGAAGGTCTCCTGGTCTAATTTTTATTAGTATAGATGGGAGATGGCAACATAAGCACTAAACGACGTATGCCGAGTCTGACGTAACCCAAGGACTGCCTGTACTTCCCTTTCATTTTGATAACCATCATAATGTTGTCTTTCTAAATGTTTTGTTTGTCTGGTTTGTTTATTTGTTGTTTTCAAATCTATATCCCACATGCGAGTCAAATAAAAGAAACCTTTAAAAGTAACCTGCTAATCTTATCAATTTAATAAAGCTTTTCTTTGTCTTAGGTTAGTAAAAATGTGTTCTTTTACCAATAGCATCATTTATCTCTTATACTGCTTTTTGCACTTTTTGTTGTGAGTTTATAAGAGAAAGTTCATAGACAAGAATATGAGAATCGATACAATAAATTTGATCTATTCCAAGGGCAAACAATTCCCACAGATTTTGTTGCACTGGCATCTTTATTGGACAAACTTTCCCTTCAGTCAACTATCTTTCAAAATGACAAAAATGTACCAACATTACAATGTTTCCTTGCATTGGCCCCTATGGCCCATGGCCAAGAAGACCCCAGACACCATGAACTAAAGGGACTGCAGCAGAAAACAGAAGCTAAGCCAACCTGATGCTGGACTGGACCCAGATCCAACATGGAAAGGAAACTCTGGACAATGATTATGAGTTTATCCCTAGAAAAGCTCCAGCTTCATGTCTTTTATGACGACTAAGGGAAATGGGACTTAGGAAACTCAGAGATTTAATCCCATGTTGATAAAAATAATTCATTTCCCCATGCAAGTCTCAGAAAATTCCTTTTTTTCACAATATTGCAAGAACTCCACCTCCACTAGCAGCTGGGGGAGACAAGGTCCTTTCCCTTTGTATGTGTGGCCTCTATTAAAAAACCTTTTCTGATGCTGAACATGACTATAATTCAAATCTTGACCTACTATTTTGTTGTCTAACTTAAGCTCCAATTGAAGATCTTGGAGTACTCATGGACCTTGAATGGTCCAATTATTCTGATGACATATTTTTTTAAATGCATTTTTATTGTTGAAAGCGTTATAGATTTCCCCTTTTCTCTCCCATTGACCCCTCTCCACTCTGCTCCCACCTCCTACCCAGGCCTTCACAGCACTATTGACTACTGTTTCCATGAGTTATAACAGATTTATTAGTGTTTAAATATATTAACGTTTAGATTTTCTCATACATACGTTTACCCAACTTGCATATTTTTGTTTTTTTCAAGAAGACAAAAATGACTCAAACAATCATTGACAACATGGTGGAAAAAAGATACTACGTAATGTGCTCCTCATTGAAATACTCACCCTCCAAGATATAAAACACAAGAAAATATGTTGATTTGATTAATACTCCAGGACAATAAAAGGAAGATAGTAATCCCTAGCTTTCCATGACACTGAACCCAACTAGTATTTCATGTTCAATGTCATTGCACCTAATCACTCGCCTGCCTGCCTGATTGCCCCTTACCCCTCTGCCTGCCTGCCTGCCTGATTAGCCCTAACAACTCTCCTGCCAGCCTGATTGATGCCTAACTGCTCCCCTGCTGGCATGATTGACACTTAACTGTTCCCCTGATGGCCTGATTGCCCCCAACTGTCCTCCCCTGTCGGTCTCGTTGCCCCCTAGTTTCCCTTTCCTGCAGGCCTGGTCACCCCCAACTGCCCTCCCCTGCCAACCCTTTTGACAATGTGGGAGTGGCCATCTTGTGATGATGTGGGGGTGGCCATCTTGTGGTGACCATCTTGTGAAGATGTGGGGGCAGCCATCTTGTGATGACATGGGGCGTGAGGGTCAATTTGCATATTATCTCTTTATTATGTAGGTTATCATTCCCATACAGGGTGATCTCTTTTCATTTTGTTGATAGTTTCTTTAGCTGTGCAAAAGCTTTTTATTTTGATGTAGTCCCATTTGTTTTTCTCCCTTGTTTTCCTTGCCCAAGGAGAAGTATTGGCAAACATTGTCATGAGAAACATCCAAGATTTTGCTGCCTATGGTTTCTTCTAGGATTTTAATAGTTTCACAACTGACATTTAAGTGTTTTATCTATTTTGAGTTTATTCTTATATATGGTGCAAGTTGGTGCTATAATTTCTTTCTTTCTTCTTCTTCTTCTTCTTCTTCTTCTTCTTCTTCTTCTTCTTCTTCTTCTTCTTTTTTTTTTTTTTCATGTACTTGTCCAATTTTCCCAACACCATTTATTGAAGGGACAGTTTTTTCTCCATTGTATGGTCTTGCCTCCTTTGTCAAATATTAATTGGACCTGGTGGATTGGGTCATTTTCTGGATTCCCTCTCCTGCTACACTGATCTCTATACCTATTTGTTTGCCAGTTCCAGAATGTGTTGATTACAATGTCTTTGTAGTATAATTCAATATCCAGTATTTGGATCCCTCCTTCTTTGTTCTTATTTATCAATATTGCTGTGACTATTAGGAGCCATTTTGGGTTCCATATACATTTTTAGAATATTTTTTTCTTTATCTGTGAAATATACCATTGACATTTTAATAGTGATTGCATTGAATCCATAGATTGCTTTGGGTAGTATGAACATTTTAATGATGTTAATTCTTCTAATCCATGAACATGGTATATTCTTGAATTTGTTTGTATATTCCTCTATTTATTTTTTTAGTATTCTATTCTTTTCTTAGTCCAGGTCTTTTACCTCCTTGGTTAAGTTTATTCTATGGTAACTTGATATAATTGAAATCTTGAACTTGTAGATACTTCTTTTGCATCCTAATAGATACTTCTGCATCTATTAATTATGATAATATAATTTTCTTATCTTTCAATATGTTTCTTTGATGTATCATGTTTATTGATTTGTGAATACTGTATGAGCCTTGCATTTCTGGGATAAATTATATTTGGTAATGCTGGATAATATTTTTAATATACTTATGTATCTGATTTGCTAATATTTTAAAGATTCTACCATCTTTGTTCATCAGAAATTTTGACTTATAGTTTTCTTTCTATATAGTGTCTTTATCTAGTTTGGGAATTAGGATAATTCTATCTTTATAAAAAGAGCTTTGAAGTTTTCCTTCCTCTTGAAAAATTTTTTTTGGAATAGTGTGAGGATAGGTGTTCTTCTTTGAGTGCTTATTAAAACTCCCCTGTGAAGTTATCTAGTCCAGGGCTTTGGTTTGCTGGGAATTTTTTATTATTGCTTCAAATTCATTACTTGTTATTAGCTTACTCATATTTTCTGATTTAGTTTTGGAAGATTCTATTTTCTAGAAATTTGTTCATTTTACCCAGATTTTCCAATTTGTTGGTATATAATTTTAATATTTTCTTATATTTGTATTTTTGTATTTCTCTGGTGTCAGTTGTTACTTCTCTGCTTCTGTTTCTGATTTTATTTTTTTGGGTTATCTCTCTTCGTTTTTTGATGAGTCTGGTTAGTGTTTCATCAATTTTGTGTATTTTTTCAAAGAACCACCTCTTGGACTCATTGACCTTTTGTATTTTTTTTTTTTTTTTTGTCTCTGTCATTTATTTCTACTCCGATCTTTATTATTTTCTTTCTTCTACGTGCTCTTGGCTTTTCTTGTTGTTTTACTTCTAATTACTTATGTTGCAGTTTTAGTTTATTAAAGTTTTCTTGTTTCTTAAGGTAGACCTGTAATGTTATGAAATTCCCACTTAGGATTGCTTTTGCTGAGTCCCAGAGATTTGGGGGTTTTGAGTATTCACTTTCATTTGTCTCCAGGAAGTTTCTGATTTCTTCCTTGATCTCATTCTAAACCCATTCATCATTGAATTACATGCTACTTAACCTCTATGTGTTTTATTGTAGTTGATTTATAATTTCATCCCATTGTCATCTAAAAAACGCTTGATATAATTCAAATCTTGAACTTGTAGATACTTCTTTTACATCCTAATGGATGGTCTATCTTTGAGAATGTCCTATGTGCACTTAAATGTACTTTCTACAGTTTTGAGGTGACATGTTCTATAAATGTCAATTAAATTCATCTGATCCATTGTGTTATTTGGATTACTATTTCCTTGTTGAATTTTTGTCTTGACGCTCTATCAAGTGAAGTAAGTGAGGTGTTGAAGTCCCCAAATATATCTGTGTTGCTGTCAATCTCTTCCTTAAAATATTCCAGTTGTTTTTGTTGAGAACTCAGTTGACTGGCTTATGAGGGTTCCCTTGTAGGTAACTGACTATCTTTCTCTCTTTCTGCCCTAAAGATTTTTTCTTTGTCCTTAACATTTGCCACTTTAATTTATGATGAGTTTTGGTGTGGTTCTCTTTGTGTTCATTTTGATGGGGCTCTCTGTGCTTCCTGAAGTTTTGTGACTATTTTCTTCACCGGGTTAAGTAAATTTTCTCTCATTATCATAGCTCACATTCTTCTTCCTCTAGCACCTGGTTATTATGGTCCATGTTGTCCCACGATCCTATTAAACTTTCCTCACACTTTTTTTCTTCTTCTTTTGGCTACTCTACCTGAATCCCCTCCTCCCCCCATCTTGTCTTCTAAATCACTATTTCAATTCTGTCCTTCATCAAGACTGTTTTATTTCCTTCTAGTGTATTCTTGATGTCAGAAACATTATTCATCATTTCTGACTGGTTCTTATTCATGTTTTTATGTCTTTTTTTATGCTGATACAGCTTCTACTAAGTCCCTTGTAGTTTTTATTTGTTTCTTGTAGTTACAATTAAGTTTATTGAGCATTCTTAGAATCATTACTCTGAACTCTATGTCTTATGAATTGCTTACCTCCATCTCCTGTAGGTATTTTTTTCTGGAGATCCTTCCTTTTCTTGCATTTGGCTGTTGTTTCTTTGTCTCTTCATTTTGGTTGCCTCATTTTGTTTGTTTCTATGTATTAGGTATACCTGCTATGATTCCAAGACCTTATACGATGTCCTTTTGTAGTAAATGTCCTGTGAGACCCAGGGGTACAATCTCCTTGAGGTCCTGGGCTGAACGCTCTAGGACTGACACTTTTGTGCATTATTTGGGCTCTCCTATTGTATTTGGGTTTTGCTTATTTATGTCCCTGTCATCAGTGGGATCTTGTTTTAGGATGGTTATGATGTTTGACCCTGACCATGTCATGGGAGCTGTTGTACATGTGCACTCTTGAGGTAGTTTGTTTTTTTCCTTATTTAAAATAGTCTTCTCTTCAGACAGTCTTCAGCTGATATTTTAGGGGAATATTCCCCAATTTAGTTCAATTTATTAGATTCTAGGGGAAGGTGGAAGAAAGATCAACCTACCCTGTCATCATCTTCCAAACCTCCTGCCTTAAATATTTATTTATGCTCTGATACTTTTGAAGAATATAGTCATTATATAATAGGATTTTGCACACAAAAAAATAAAGGCAAAGGTAAATGTTTTAGATAGTCGTTTTGAAAATCAGAAGCTTTAATTAAGATTTTGGTCCTTTCACACACTACAAATTTAAATTACTCAAAGAAGTGCAAAGAAGAAATTATGAAATGCAGGTAACTGGCACCACAATTAGAAAACAAACAAGTACTGAAAGAAATCTTGCTATATATTGCATGAAAATAATCTTTAGCACTTTCTGATCAGCCACTTGCCTCCCCCCCCCAAAAAAAAAAAACTAGGATAATTCTACACTGAATTTTTCTACCACAGGAATAACAATTATAAAATAATACTCAATCATTATTGGAGTGAAGGTTTGGCTTCATGGCTGAAGAATCTCTGCTTTGTATATCTCATTTATCATTATCGTTATTCTGTAAAGATGGGATTTGAACAAGTGGTCTCAGGGTACATTTGAACACACTCCAATAAACCTAATGTAATATTCTCTGCAATAAATTGTAAATATGTCTCTGTCATTCTTTGCTTACTTTAGATTGAAGTTTTTGCTTGCTGGGGGCTACTAATGTAATGCTAACAAAAATATTGATTCATTACAAATGTGTGGATTTCAAATCTATCTCTCCCATGAAAGAAGCACCAATTTATAGTGATTGAGAAATGCAAAGCCATGCTTCAGCATTACTCAGAAATACTGAAACAGAGTTTTTGGATTGGAATCCAGATTCTTTGTCTGCCGGGATCAAAGAAAGAATCCAGGAACAGAGGTTAGTATAACAAAGGTGGAGATTTATTGAAGAACAAGTACAGACTCCCACTTGGAGAGAGGGAAAGTTTCCCATAGAATGAACTCCCACATGGGGAGGGTAAAAAGGGTCCCACAGAGTTTCTTTTCCCTATGGCTTTAAAGGCTGCAGATCCTGATCCCTTGATATCCTTGTTTGGTCACTATTCCCTTAGACTGGTTACTATAGTAACTCCTAGGCTCAAAGGTTGTCCATATGAGGTTCTCCCCCCTCATCCTTCCTTATTGTCTCCTATTCCCTTTGGGCTTTTGTCCTCTCCTTCTGGATGAAGGGGTTCCTTCCCTTTATTTTGTAAATATAGACCTTTTGCTGTTCCCAGCTCCCTCATTCTATGGAAACATACCTTCTGCTGCTTTGCAGCCCTGTGCTTCCTCCATGGCCCCCTAATTTCCAAAATTTCTAATATTTCCTAAACCTGTCCTATTTTACTTCCAAAATTCCATTTCAATACTATGCTCAAAATTATACTCAACCTTCAGGAAAGTTAGAAATAAACATACAACTTGAAAACTAAAATTTGAAAAGCATTTAATAAATCTTGGTTTTCCATGGCCTAATATTTGGTATTAGTTTTAATGTTAAAGAAATTAACTTTTGTGATTTATCTACTACTTATTATTCAGCAATGGATCAACCCTCCATCAGAACACCACTGGCATTGCAAATAGGCCTTCCAAATACTGCAAGGAACTTTTACAAAATACTCTTATCAGGACATGCAATTGAACCTTTTTTAACACAGTTTTTACAACTCTTCCATGATTAATTTCTAGAAACCTAATATCCTGGAGATAAATCAAAGAAATACAGCTTTCAAACTCCTATTAGAATACATTGCAAAATGTATTCTAATAGGAGTTTCATTTTTAGCAAAAATGAAAAAGGTTGATTGTTGAAATTGCAACTATTTACTTAATTGACATAAAGCTATCCTTATATCAGTGGGAGCATGACTGGCTACAGACTTTAACCTGAGAATTCTTTATTTATTTATTTATTTATTTATTTATATTATTGATTTTTTACAGAGAGGAGGGGAGAGAGATAGAGAACTAGAAATGTCAATGAGAAACATCGACTAGCTGCCTCTTGCACACCCCCTATAGGAGATATGCCCGCAACCAAGGTACATGCCCTTGACCGGAATCGAACCCGGGACCTTTCAGTCCGCAGACTGACACTCTACCACTGAGCCAAACCTGTTTCGGCTAACCTGAGAATTCTTAAAAATTATCCAGAAGCTGACACCTGCACTTTCATGTAGATAATTTAATAAAGCTAAAGTTTCTCCAAAGAGCCAGAGAACATGTTCTTAAAAAAGCTGAATGTCATGCTAATGCTTCATTTTTATAACTATTTTATTTATTCTTTGCAGGTTGAAGATTTTGATTTCAACAGACACTAATTAGTTCTTAACTAAGATGCCCACAAGGCCCTTTTTCTTAAAATTGCTTGTCAGATTCATAGTTTCTCCTTGTTATAAGTCTAATATCTACAATTAACTTGTAATTTTGTCAACACCTAAAATTCAGTCAACTTTTTGGTCTGTGTATATATCTTTGTATGAGTGTCATTCTACTACATTGTGAAACAAATAGCTTCAGGTTTAATGTTCTCAACTAGTAAACAATTTTAAATGCAAACGTTACAAAAAGACTGCTAAACATATAAAAATTCCTCTTACAGTCCACAGAGAAAACAAATTTGGGGCTTCTCTATAGGAGTTTTGTTTGTAACCAAACTTTTATAAGTATAAAGCTTGGGGAGACACTATGAAAGATATTGCATATATATTAAAGCTTTTTCACTTTTACACACTTAATAAAAAGGCTCATTACATGAGTTTTCTGACTCATATCTTTAATAGATGTTCTGTTACCGTCTGATCTTACTGCTATTTTGAATTACATTGAAAATGTACACTATAATTTAGCTACCTTTAATGGTATGTTTGCTAAAGACAGGTAGTTAGATGGTCCTCAACAACTGGGATTTCACTGGTAGAAACAAAGCCTACAGGTTACTGCATGCAAACTGGGCAAAGACTTGTCTTTGTAGACTGTTGCCAGCTTTCCTGAAAGTCTTATATTCAAATGGACCCAGGGTCCATTTTTGTATATTGATTTCTTCTATGAAAAAAATAAAGAGATTATTAATGAATTAATTCCACAAGAAAAATATCTAGCCCTTGATCTGCAACTCTAAAACTTAACACCATACACACACACACACACACACACACACACACACACACACACACACACAAATTCAGGGCTATCTTTTACTTCTTTTACTCTCTTCATTTCACACTTAACCAGGGGCCCAAGAAATGGGGAAATTCTTTATTCTGTGATAGAGATCAGGATTTAAAAGCCAGACAATATCATTAAGTCCAGATAACTAATTTCCTGAGAAATTCATTACATTATACAAACAGTTGACCAAAAGTGAACATCCCTAGTCACAATGTGTCTTCTTAGGAAGGAGCAAGTGCTATGTTAGGAAAATAGTGCTGTAGTACATATGTACCTAAATGTTCCTGTGATCTCTAATAATATAAAAAAATCCAGAAAAACAAATACTTAAATTAGGTCATTTGGCTGATATCCTTTATCTGGTTCTGCATTCACTTCACATTGGGATAGAATCTTTTCTATTGATATCATTTGGAAATTCTTGGATCTCAGTTTACAGGTGAATAAAAATCGAGTCTGTTTAGATTAGATAATAACATAAGACAGGGACTGAGAATTGAGCCCATTGACGTTTCATACCTGTTCATACTCAGATTTGAGAACAACTGTATCAAAACAACTGCTTGCTCAAAAATTTTCTTGCCTAGGAGGTAAGGCTATAAGTCATTAATAACTGCACAAGAAATAATTGGAAACTATTTTTATTCATGCAAACAATTTGCTCATCTGGGAAATCAGGTGCCTAATCATGATGGTAGTTTGCACTTCTGTATAAACAGTTCACTAATAGTTTATAAAAACAGCTCAAGATAATTTGCCTTAGAGTCCTTACCTCAGAAACCTAAAATATTGTGTCATTTACTAAACCATAAAAAATGTTTTCCTCTCTTAAATGTATTACAATTTTATTTTTCAATTATTCCTTAATAATGCTAAAGAAAGGGAAAATATTCATGAAAACTATAATGGAGTCAGAGCCGACATAAAGATATTATATGGGCCTATTGACTAAAACTATGTGCATCATGATGCCATTAATGGAACTAAAGTAACACAGGAGAACATAAAGATGTTGGGGGAAGATTCTTTTACTTTTGGAATTCTTTGTTTTGATATATGTACATGGCATGTAATTGGTTACATGACTGAGGTTGCTCAGTGGATTGGATGGAGATAAGTTATGAGTTATTGGTAAAAAAGATGATTATAATTGTGAAGAAAATAATGAGAGAAGAGAGAGAAGAGTGTAACTTTCTGGGAACAGCAGACTGATGAATATGGAATATAGGATAACATAATAAAAATAAGCATGGCAGTGGAATAATTAGAGCAATGAAGGCATAGCAATTTTAATGCCAATCAGGCTTTCATGCCAGAAAAACACACTTAGAATTCATTAGAGAGAAAGAAATGGTACCTTTGTAATTTAAGCATAGAATTGAGTTTTGGAAAAACTAAGTGTGAATGTTTTCAGGAGAGAAAAAAATGGTCACAGAAACAGAGGCTGGGATTTGGGATGTGGAGTATGTTATTTAGTACAGGGAAGCAATAAAAATGTCTACTCTGGAGCAGTAGTGTGTTGAAAACAAAGAGCTGATTTATGCCAGTTTATTCAATATTGGATTACAATTAAAACCTAATGTACAATTTCTTGAATCTATATGGCCTATTTTCTATTTCAATTTTCTTAGTTCTTTTTTCTTAAATGTTTCTCCACTACTTTTAATTGATTTATATTTCTCTTCACATTTAAAGCTTTCTTATAGAGATGAAATGGGTCATAGATTACTATCTGCAATATTCTAAACAATACAATCTTATAAAAACATTAAAATGTATATAATGTTAATATTTAGCTAATGAAATTATGCCCTTAGCAGTAAAGTATGTAATAAGACAATTAATTTAAATATATCCTTATTTTTTTCTTTGACTTTAGTGTTCATGCCCTTTTCTTAGTCATCCTCTAAGTGGAGAAGGGGTTAATAAATAGTGGGAAGTTATAAGAATGCTAGACCAGAAATTCAAACACATAAAAATGAACTATTTAGTTTTTGATTTTCCAAACAATAGACAAGAAACTTGAAAGTCAGACTCCTTGTAGAAATGAAGGATTTTCAAATTGCTGTATCTATCCTGATCAACTGGCATACTGAAGTTTACTGTATGCCCAGGGAAGGAATAAAGAAGACATGATCATAAAGATATGAAAATTACAAATCACAATTCTTTCACCTTAGTTTTTGTAGAAAAGTTTGAATGACCCAGGCAAGAAATGCCTAGCTGTAGAGTAGAAAATGGTAAACACTATTTGTAAACTTTTGGGGGAAATTCCCAAAAATTTTATGTTCAATAGTGTGCAGGAAAATTGTTGAGTGACTTGGGCAGGAGAAAACAATTCAGATAGTGTTTGTTCTTCATCACCAGCATGTGGTAGGCAGGGAATCTAGATTTTGAAATATGCCTTAAAGGAACAGGGAGGTAGAGGAGAAGTTTGTGGTTATAGTGAAGTAACCGCTGAATATGGGAATATCGAGGACAGAGACAAGTGCCTAGCACCCAAGATGTTAGCTTTGGATCAAAGCATATTTTTCCTGCCAAGAATGAGATATACCATTATGAATCACAAAGAGATTCCAGAGGATATGAATTTGTATGCCTAATTTCTCTTGCTCTTCACCAACACATACGTATATGATTCACATCCACAGAACAGCCAGCCAGTCACGCTCTTGGTTAGGAGCAGCACCTGGTGTGGCCAGAACTCTAAAATATAATAATTTATTCTAACACAAAATGAGCTATAAAAGATATTGGAGAAAATATTAGGTTGAACTAAAGTTACTGATTAGGTCTAAATATAATTTTGTCTTTTATGTTTTACTACCTTATGTGGTGGAATTCATAAGGAAGAACACATTAACAAACAGAAACTTATTTTTTTAAATATATTTTATTGATTTTTTTACAGAGAGGAAGGGAGAGAGATAGAGAGCTAGAAACGTTGATGAGAGAGAAACATCGACCAGCTGCCTCCTGCATACCCCCAACAAGGGATGTGCCCACAACCAATGTACATGCCCTTGACCGGAATCGACCTGGGACCTTTCTGTCCACAGATCGACATTCTACCACTGAGCCAAACCGGTTTTTGCCAGAAACTTATTTTTTAAGGAAATATTTCTTTGTAATCTTAGTGAATTGTTAATCCTGCTACATAGTTTTTCTCTTCTGCTCTCATTATAATTCATGCACTTGGTGAAAGAGTAGAGATTGGGTACTTTCACTGTTAGGATGAATCATTGTTTCAGGTTGGTAATTTGGAAGAAACAACTGAGCAAAAAAACTATTTTGGCTTTACCCAGTTTCAAGTAGAATTCAATGTTGTAGTTGTGATTTAAATTCATGTTTTTTGGTATATTAATAATCTTTCTGAAAAGTAGACTTATAATGGTACTGTTCTCATAGAATTGTCTACTCCAGAAATCTGGACTTTAAAGCTAACGATGTAGGTATGCATCAGTGAAGAGAAAAGACTACAGAAAAAAAAAAACAAAAAAAAAAACCAAAAAAACTTATGTGAATTCACTTCATTTTTCCGTGTATCATCAGACTGAAAATCAAGGGGCCTCCTATACAAACAAGTCAGTCAAAGAAGGAGCCACACAGGTGTATACCTGCCCATACAGAGACAGATTGTTACTGAGTCAGCTGAAGCCATAATTGGAGATGGAGGTGGAGATTGAGCAGATACAACAGGGACCACAGTGTTCTGAGCCATAAAAATGTTAAAAAAATAAAAATAAATAAATACTGGTAAGCAATTGTCTTACTCTGAAAAATTCAAACTGAATGTAATCAGCTGTGCAAAAGACCATGAAAATAGAGCCACAGAAAGGAGATTGAACCTCCTCCCACTGAGTGTATGATCAGACAGTGGAGAAAACAGGAAGAACAACTCCTTAAGATGCCAAAGAAGAAGAAGGCCTTAAGAGGAAAACAAGCAAAATGTTTAAAATATTGATTTCTTAATTTTTGGTTGGAAAAGTGAGGGGTGGTTTATACATTGGGGCATCTATACATGGGAAACTATGGAAAATTGTTATTTTCTTTCTACTTCAAAAATAGTAATTTATCTAGAGAAGTTTTAGCTCACCTGGGTTCTAATAAATGTTCGTTATTGGTAAGGAAGAAAATGTTCACATTTTATTCAACATGTCATGAGATATTTAGAGATAAAGTCAAACTGCTTTCTGTGCAAATCTTCACCACTACAAATTTATTCTATTTTACCCCTATCATCAGCATGAAATCTGAGGGAACTCGATGATCTGAAGCTATATTTGGTACCTAGGCATTTGTACTCATTTTTAAATATTAATAATGTATTTTGTCTCTTTTAAAAAGATAAATTTATCAGAGGGGGGAAACAAAAAAGAAAGAAAGAATGAAAGAAAAAAAGGAAAAAATACCCTATTAGCACTTTAGATGTATGCTTTTGTATGAAAGTAATAAACAGAACACATAAATTGCCCACCATTATTTATGTAATACATGGGCATGCATTTTAAAAGTATTTTTTACTAGAGGCCCAGTGCACGAAATTTGTGCATGGGGCTGGGGTGGAGGGGGTGTCCCTGAACTCAGCCTGCACCTTTTCCAATCTGGAACCCCTGGAGGGATGTCCAACAACCCATTTAGACCCAATCCCACCGGGCAGTCATCCCTCTCACAATGCAGGACTGCTGGCTCCCAACTGCTCGCCTGCCTGCCTTCTGCCTCCCAGCCTGATCACCCCCTAACCACTCCCATGCCAGCCTGATTGATGTCTAACTGCTCCCCTGCCAGCCTGTTTGCCCCCAACTTCCTTCCTCTGCCTGCCTGGTCACCCTTAACTGTCCTCCCATGCAGGGTTGATTGCCTGGTGCCTCCCAACTGCCCTCTTCTGCTGCCCATCTTGTGGTAGCCATCTTGTGTCCACATGGGGGCAGCCATCTTGTGTGTTGAATTTATGATCAATCTGCATATTACTCTTTTATTAAAGATAAAGGCCTGGTGCATGGGTGGGGGCCAGCTCGTTTGCCCTGAAGGGTGACCTGGATCAGGGTGAGGGTTCCCTTGGGGCATGGGGCAGCCTGAGTGAGGGACCTATGGTGGTTTGCAGGCTGGCCACACTCCCTGGTGACCCAAGTGGAGGTCCTGGTATCTGGAATTTATTTATCTTCTACAATTGAAACTTTGTAGCCTGGAGCAGAGCAAAGCCTCCTGTTTACTCTGTGGCCACAGCTGTTTCTGTTTGGATTTGTTTACCTTCTATAATTGAAACTTTGTAGCCTTGAGTGGAGGTGTGAGCAGGCAAGGGCAGGCAGAAAGCTTGGCTTCTGCCTTTGCCTGGGAAACCCAAGCCTCCCTCCTGCTCTCTGTGGCCACAGCCATTTGGTTGGGTTTATTTGCATACTTGTTCTGATGGGATGGTGGGCATGGCTTGTGGGCGTGGCTGGTGGTGTAGCAGAGTGATGGTTAATTTACATATTACTCTTGTATTAGGTAGGATTGTTGCCATATTAGGTTTTTCTAATAGACAACAAACACTCTGTTAAACTATCTTTACATACTTAATACAATTTTGTGATTATTATTTTTTTACAAATTATTATTATTATTTTTTATATTTTATTGATTTTTTACAGAGAGGAAGGGAGAGAGAGAGAGAGAGCTAGAAATGTCAATGAGAGAGAAACATCTACCAGCCGCCTCCTGCACACCCCCTACCGGAGATGTGCCTGCAACCAATGTACATGCCCTTGACCGGAATCGAACCCGGGACCTCTCAGTCCACAGACCGATGCTCTATCCACTGAGCCAAACCGGTTTCGGCTTTTTTACAAATTATTTTAAGTCAAAGTTTTGTACATATATAGAGAAAGGAGAAAATATAGAATTTTTTTTTTCTTAAAGTATCATTTGTAATGATTAAAAATAAGGCTTTCATAATTACTCTAACCTTTGTATTATAGTAGCTCTTTCTGAGAGGTTGCCCCTAACCACTACTGCCTGCCATGGTCCTTTATAAGAGTGAAAAATTAAAATGTTGCCAAGAAATCTTGCCCTGAAGCCATCTCCCTTTATTTGCATGCTTATCTTTAAATGTCAATTGCCAGAAACCCCAAAGATAGGCCCAAGTGTATTTATGGATGTTTTATTTGCCAAGGAAATTGTGTCTGAAGAAAAAGATGGAAGAGAAATAGTTGAATAAATTATTTGTCAATGCTAATGAAGGAAATCTGTAAATAATGATACAATTGACATAAATACCACCAGATCCCTCTGGCATTTGCTGACTTTTTGTAAGAATTAGATAGTGAAGGGCACAGTCTCAAGAGTCACAAAGACTGGGTCTCTGCCTTGGGTCAAGTCACATCATTAAATATGTTTTTAGTGTTAAATAAGGGGTTAACACTAGTCATTTATGAAAAGGTTCAGCTTAGAGATGACATGGTCCCATGTATTTTTGTTTTGCTGTTTACTAATGCAACTCTTGCCCACTTTCTAAAAATGTTCAAGTCATAGTGAGTGAGACTTTATATACCTTATGCTATGCCAACATGAAGTTTCAAACCTGGGATATGAGATGCTGATGCTTTTTACTGTGTTATCCTTTAGGGTCTTCCTTGTGTGAAATAAAATTGCTGTTATGGGCAATCTTTTAATGCCTATTTTATACATTTTATTTTTGTAAATGTAAATTTGATTTTGAGTTTGTGTATTACATTTTCTAGAAGGTGCTAAAGACACATTGTTAAGATATTAAAGCATCTTAGAGATGCTAGCTGTTAATTAAGTAGTCACAGATGTTATTTCAATTCAAGCTCATTTTTTTTCTGTTATGTAAAAGTTAATGTCACTGTCGGTGACATTGGCACAAAATATTGATTGAAACAGTGCATACATTTTTTTCTGCAGTGACAAGATTTTGAGATTTGTGAATAAGCAAGAAATTATTAGGTACATTTTATTCCAGATAGGGATCAAGAAGGTCAGCCATTTATAAGGATGCAGTATCAACTTTTGAAAAAACCAATATTTATCTAGCTTTAATTGTAAGTTTATTAAAACGTATTTATTTGGATACAGCATTTTGTAAAGTGCCAAGCTAGAATAAATGCCATAAATTATGATATACTTTCTGTTGTGGCAAAATAATGACATTCTCGTCCATGAGAAACATATGATGTTGATCTGATTGTTTCAGAGTCACAATCTTTCTGCATATACATACATGTTGAAAATATTAACAAGGATTATTTCTTTCATACTAATTATACTGTATCCATATCAATATATAAATATATCTATCTATCTATCTATCTATCTATCTATCTATCTATATATATATTTGTTGTACATGTATAACATATTTAGTTACAATATTTAAACTTTAGCCTTTGGCAATCTTAGAAGTTTAGGTAAAAGCTAGTCAGAACTTAGTCTAGGAAACTTGAAAAACTTGTCAAATTACTTTTAAAATATCAGGCTAAAAGCAAAGGAAAAATTAAGGGGAGAAAGTAGTAAATGGAAAAAAAGATTTTGTATTTACCCTGAATGGTATTTTTCCTTTACTGATTTCAAATTCTAATGTATAAAATCATAACGTATAGTTTGTAATAAGGAAAGTAAAAGCTGGTTTTTACTGAGTTTCTTCTATTTACAAAATCAGCTGTGTTAATTAGAACGTGAAATGACTCACAATACTTTGAGTAAACAGAAAAAAAAGCAAAATAGTAAATAGAGATTTAAAGATTATTAGCAAAATACTTAAATAGATATTTCTACAAAGTGGACATACAGATGGCTAAGAGACATGAAAAAACTAGAGGCCCAATCACGAAATTTGTGCATGGGGTAGGGTGGGGGTGGGCAGTTGTCTCCTAGCCCAGTCTGTACCCTCTCCAACCTGGGACCCTTCAAGAGATGTTCAACTGCCCATTTAGGCCCAAGCCCACAATTGGGCCTAAATAGGCAGTCAGACATCCCTCTCACAATCCAGGACTTCTGGCTCCCAAGCACTTGCCTGCCAAATTGCCCCTAACCACTATTGCCTGCCAACCTGATCGATGCCTAACTCTTCCCCTGCCAGCCTGATTGCCCCTAACTGTCTACCCCAGCAGGCCTGGTAACCCCCATTGCCCTCCCCTGCTGGCCTGGTTGTCACTAATGGCCCTCCCCTGCAGAACTTCTACCCTCCCAACTCTCCTTCCCTATAGGCCTAGTCCCCCCTGAACTGCCCTTTCCTGCAGGCCTGGTCCTTCCAACTTCTCTCCCCTGCCAGTCTAGTCACCCCTAACTGCTTTCCCCTGCTGACTTGGTCACCCCCAATGCCCTCTCCTGCAGGCCTGGTCCCCACAACTGCCCTCCCCTGCTGGCCTGGTCACCCCCAACTGCCCTAGTCTGCTGGCCCAGTCACACCCAACTTTCCTCCCCTTCAGAGATGGTCCTCCCCAACTGCCCTCCCCTGCAGAGGTGGTCCTCCCTGACTGCTCTCCCCTGTAGGCCTGGTTCCCCCAACTGCCATCCCCTGCAGGCCTGGTCCCCCCCCACTAACTTCTTTCCCCTGCAGGCATGGTCTCCCCCAACTTCTCGCCTCTGCTGGCCTGTTGACTCCTAACTGTCCTCTCCTGCAAGGGTGGTTCCCCCCCAACTGCTCTTCCCTGCAGGCCTGGTCCCACCAAGTGCCATCCCCTGCAGGCTTGGTTCTCCCCAACTTCTCTCCCCTGTATGCCTGTCTCCCCCAACTGCCCTCCCCTCCCTGCTGGCCTGGTCACCCCTAACTGTCCTCCCCTGCTGGCCAGATCACCCACAACTGTCCTCCCCTGCTGGCCTGATCACCCACAACTGCCCTCCCCTCCCTGCTGGCCAGATCATCCACAACTGCCCTCCCCTGCTGGCTATCTTGTGGCAGCCATCTTTGACCACATGGGGGTGGCCATCTTGTGTGTTTGAGTAATGGTTAATTTGCATATTATTCTTTTATTAGACAGTATGTTCAAAGTCACTGATCATCAGAGAGATGCAAATTAAAATGGCAATGCTGTAACATCTCACACCTGTCAGAATGGCTACCATCAACAAATGACAAGAACTGTTGAGGATGTGGAGAAAAAGGAATCCCAGTACCCTGCTGGTGGACATGCAGACTGATGTAGCCACTGTGAGACACAGTATGGAGTTCTTACAAAATATTAAATATGGAACTACCATTTGACTTAGTGGCCCACTGCTAGAAGTATATCCTAAGAAACACCAATCATAAACAATGTATACACCCCTATGTTTATAGCATGCAATATATAATAGCAAAGATCTGGAAACAGCCCAAGTGCCCATCAGTAGATGAGTGGATTAAAAAAAAAAAATCTGTGGTACATTTACACCATGGAATGCTGTGCTGCAGTAAAAAAAAAAAAAAAAAAAAAAAAAAAAAAAAGGCTCTCTTATCTGTCCAGGCAGAATGGAGTGTCCCAGAGAGTATGATGCTAATTGAAATAAGCCAGACAGAGAAAGTGAAATAATATATGATCTCACTCATATGTGAAATCTAATAAACAAAGTATACTGATGAGCAAAATAGATCCAGAGATATAGAAGCATGGGGCAAACTGTGGAATCTCAGAGGGAAGCCAGAGGTGGATGGGAAGAGAATCAACCAACAAACTTGTATGCATATGTGCATAACCTTTGGACACAGAAAAATAGAGTGGTGAAGGCCTGGGAAGGAGAGCAAGGGCAGGCTAGAAGATGTCAACGGGGGCATATGTAATACATTCAACAACAAAATTTTTTTTTAAATATTGCTAATAAGAAAATATAATTATTACTAATAAGAATAAAGGATCCAGTGAAGCTATTATGACACAACAGAGACCTCTAATACTTCCTCTCAAACCTTGATCCTTAGATGTTACACCTAATGGAACGCTGGGGACTGCAACACAAAACACCCCTAAACTGGTGCCTCAAACATCTTTACATGGGCAGATATGAAGGATCAGTCTCCAGATCTTCTTGTAGTACATGCAGGGTCTGGCCAAAAAGCCTAAAAAATGAAACAAGATCTAAATATACCATCACAATCTGATCAGGCAAATCCAAAAAGTTCTAATATAGATAACCCTTTGGAAAAATCAAAGCAAGCATCTAAAACACTATTCAAAACTAACTTCATTAATAAGTAGAGGAGAATTGGAAAATAAGAAGGTTGTTTGGTGCTCAAGAAACTCTATAGATAGAACCCATGTGCAGAGAAGGTGTGGGTCATTATATATCCTGGCAAAGGAACTACTTATGGGACATGATATTGGAATTCCAAAAGACGAAAAAAACAGTAGCTGAAAGGAATGAGAAAATATTTTACTCTAATGGCATTGTTTCAAGGTGGTTAAGTATTTAAAACTGTGTCATGTTCATGATATTTGAATAAATTTTGCATTCTATTTGAATGGTTATGATGTATTTTACTCTAATGACTGATTCCCTTTCAGCAACTTTGATTGTAAGGATTTCTTGACCAGTGTAGATTAAGAGCAGTCAATTTAAAGGGGAAGAGGAACCATGGCTAGGTAGCTCAGTTGCTTAGGAGTGTTAATGGGGCATATGTAATTCTCTTGGAAACCTTATATTTTACATGATGTGGCATTTCTCTTTTTATCAAAACATTGTAAAAGAATAGCATAATATTGAAAAATGACTTTTACTTTACAATTTTTATTTCTTAGTATATAAGAACATATTTGTTCAACATACACATATATTTATGTGTTTGTGTATCTAAATATATATATATATATATATATATAATCTCCAGTATACACACACACACACATAGGGGGAGGAGGGTTCTCTCAGCCTAGCCTGCCACCTCTCACAGTCTGGGAGCCCTCAGGGGATGTCCTACTGACTACTTAGGCCTGATTATATCCAGGTGGTGGGTTTGATCCCTGATCAGGGCACATACAAGAATCAACTAAATAATGCACAAATAAGCAGGGGAAAAACAAGCAAACAAAACAAAACAAAATAAACCTCTCTCTCTCTCTCTTACATCAACAAATTTTAAAAAAATAATTGTGAAGGGTGTTGGCAGTGAATCAGTTAGATATGAATCATAAATATTCATAGTTTGGCATTGAGAAAAATGAAAACCCTCAAACAAGTCAGAAGATAAAATTATGGCATATTTCAATATAAATATTTATTATAACAGTCCATCATTTTAATTGCACAATATTTCTCAAATGTTCAATTGTACAGAGTAATTTATATTTGATTGAAATATAAACTTATAGTAAAAAGATAAATTTCTAAAATATTCCTGATAATATGTTCTTTGATTAGGATGACAGCCTTAACTTGTTAGTTAATATGAAATTAAAGTACAAAAATTAATTAGATCACCTCACACCTGTCAGAATGACTGCAATCTACAAATCAACAAATGACAAGTGCTGGTGAGGATGTGGGGAAAAGAGAACCCTAGTACACTGCTGGTGGGAATGCAGTCTGATGCAACCATTATGGAAAACAGTACGGGATTTCCTCAAAAAATTAAATATGTAACTGCCCTTTGACCCAGTGATCCTACTTCTAGGAATATATCTTAAAAAAAAAACTTGAAACACCAATCATAAAGGATATATGCACCCCTATCAGTACTTGGAATACTATGCAACAGGATCTCTTATCCTTTGAGACAGCATGATAGGACCTGGTGAGTATTATGCTAAGCAAAATAAGCCAGTCAGAGAAAGGCAAGTATCGCATGGTCTCAATCGTATGTGGAATCTAATGAATGAAATAAACTGATGAACAAAATAGATCCAGATATTTAGAAGCATGGAACAGACTGTGGAATCTCAAGGAAAGGCAGGGGAGGATGGGTAGGAAGAAATCAACCAAAGAACTTGCATGCATATATGGGCACAGACAATAATGTGGTGAAGGCCTGGGGCTGGTATGGACCGGAAGGGGTCAATGGAAATAAAAGGGGTCATAAATAATACTTTCAACAATAAAGATTGTTTTTAAAAAGTTT
Organism: Pipistrellus hanaki; assembly: GCF_964339955.1. NCBI lineage: Eukaryota > Metazoa > Chordata > Mammalia > Chiroptera > Vespertilionidae > Pipistrellus > Pipistrellus hanaki. The sequence goes on along the minus strand of NC_140505.1, from coordinate 60,528,872 downwards.
ATTGGAGGTCAACTGATTACTAGTAAAGAAAGTAACTTATATGGTAGTTAGAATTACTTAGTGAGAATTGTGGCTACATCAAGGTACCTGGGAGCAGCATGGAAGACTTTATCATCACTTTGCTGTCAAAGGGTCACACATGAGACCAACAATACAAACCTAGATAGCTACATCAAATGCCTATTTCAAATATTTACCATCATTTAATAAAGAATTTTATGGCCTTTTAACATACCATATTTTCCGGCGTATAAGACGACCCCCTAATTTTACAGTTAAAACATAGGTTTAGGCCTATATTTGCTGTATAAGACTACCCCCCACTTCCGAGGCAACACCAGTTCTTTTTTTTTTTTAATAGACCGCCTCTCTGACTCTGGCCAATCTGGGCAGGCTTTTTTTTCATTTCAAAAGTCGTCTTATATGCCAGAAAATACGGTAATATATCATAATCTCCTCCATTTTTTCTTCATCAAATAATCGTTTTTTTAATCTTAAGACAGTTCAAGGAGGTATAGAAAATTGTCAAAAAGCCAAAATCAATTCCTTGATAACTGCTGGTGAACTCATGCATCTTTCCTCTCTTCCCCACACACCCCCGTAAGTCAAGTCACCTCCCATCCTATCCTCTGAGCCGCAGGGGTCCTCAAACTTTTTAAAGTGGGGGCCAGATTACGGTCCCTCAGAGAGCTGGAGGGCCGGACTATATGAACTACTAATCCCTACTGTAACACCTTGGCTGCGCTCACTGCCCAAAAAACCTGGCGGGCAGGATCAGACTCCCCTGGGGGCTGCATGTGGCCCGCGGGCCGTAGTTTGAAGACCCCTGAAAAGTGAAATTTATCTTAATCTGTCAGCTAGGAAAAAATGTGTGCTTTACTAGGAATCTTGAAGTTTGTCCTCCACAGCTACAGCTGTTTAAATACCAAAATCTGACTCAGTCTACATAGAGAAATGTGGGGGTCTTCCAAAGGCAATAGAATTAAAATTATACTCAAGTACTACAATTTAATATTTAAAATAATTTTTCTAATATTGCCTCGTTCAGAATTAAATAAATAATCTGATTCTAGAACAGCTACAAACAACTCCAGACCTTTCCTGTCTAAATAGCAAGGCCAGATTATGCTTCTTCTTTCCTAAAAACATGACTTCCAAAGCCCACAGAAACAGGGAAATCAAAGCCTACCACTCCCATTTTTTTCAGTTTTCTTCTCACTAAAAGATAAACCTCTCATATAATTTTTTATGCATTAAAACCTACCCTGTTCCCATTTGGTAGCTATTATATAACTGACCATTACCTGTTGAAAAGAGTAAGCAATGAGGTTATGTCTCTTAGCTTTATTTATTACTTAATTGGGTGCAATAGGTGAACATTTTAATGAAGGACTTGCTGGTTAATTTTAAAGGTGTTGGAACATTAAAAGATGAGGGCAGAGCTTCAACTTCACTAATCAGTACACATGTAAGACCTTCAAATATATTTATACAGACGGCAGGGGCGACTTTATCAGGGACTGCACAAAAGCAAATTAACCTTGCAGTTTAAGTTAACACATCAGTGGTCTCCAATGTGTTAAAATGTGACAGCACATTTAAGTGTTTTCTTTAATTACCATACCACCAAATGTTAATATTACAAATCAATGTGCTGGAACCTTTGAATCACTTCTGTGGGCATCAAGGCCTCTGAGGAACAGGTTTAGAAAACACTGCAGTGCAGTGTGCTGTACCATACAACATCAGGCTTCAAGGAAGCCCACCACAATTGTAGCTGAATTATTTCGGTTAGGCAGGAGACAATAAAGGCCAGCTTGGGCAGAGATATATGATGAAAGAGCCAAATATGGACAACTAAAGTTAACATATGTGAATATTCATAAGGCATTTCTCTGACATTTTCCAAGATTTTCAGTCTTTATAAAATAGAATTTTGATCTGAATGTGTTGGGGAAACACGTTAAAGATAAAATGAGGTGCCCAGAAAACTTTGAATACCAGTAACTCTGCCACACTGGGTCACGGAGGCTAGACATTTGAGATTTGAGAATATGTTCTTCACCTGATCAGATGGGCTTAATGACCTTTATTCTGAAAGGTCATTGGTAAGGCAGAGGTTGTTCTACTCCCATGCAATAATTTTTATAATTATAACCAGCGGTGGTGGTGGTGGGGAGAACACGTGGGCTTCTTTTTACTTTTCATGTTGTAATATAGCTTGACAAGTTTTCATTTTTTTTTTTCTAGTTTGTAGTATTTCTGTTAGCAGGTAAAGAAAGTCATCTCAGAATTCCAAAAGGAAAAAAAAAAGTATAATTCCAGGTCTTCACTGTCAATCACATAGGGTACGAAGGAAAGCAGGTCACTTTGGCGGAGGATTGTAGATGAAATTATACTTCTATATTGTTCTTCTAAAATAAGAAAAAAAAAGTATCCAATTTTGCTTCAACCAGTTAAAAAATGGGAAATCTCACAAGCAGCAATTACTGGTTAAGGATAATTATTAATTATTTTCTTAAGTAGAGATATAAAGGTATTTGCCACATGCAAAAGAATGAAACTAGACCACTATCTTAGACCATACTCCAAAATTAATTCAAAATGGATTAATATTTGAATATAAGACCTGAAACCACAAAACATATAGAAAACAACATAAGTGGTAAGCTTCTTGACATGAGTCTTAGTAATCTTTTTGTGGATTTAACTCCAACAGTAAGGGAAACAAATGGGATTGCATCAAACTAAAATGTTTCTGTAGAGCAAAGGAAACAATCCACAAAATGAAAAGGCGATGCTAAAAGAGACTTGCAAACCATGCATAAATAAGAGGCTCATATTCAAAATATACATAAAGTTCGTACATCTCAAAAGAAAAGAAACAAACAACCTGATTTCAAAATTGGGCAGAGGATCTGAATAGACATTTTTCTGAGGAAGTTATACAGATGGTAAAAATTCACATGAAAAGATGTTTACATACTATCTATTAGAAAAATGCAGGTCAAAATCACCATTCAATGTTACCTCACACCTAGTTGAATAACAATCATCAGAAAGACAAGAAACAATGACTGTTAGAGAGTTTACAGGAAAAAGGAAACCCATATAGACTGCCAGTGGTAAAGCAAATTAGTATAGCCACTGTAAAAACAGTTTGCTATTCCATTCTTGGTATTTCAAGAATATGAAGAGATCAAATATGTGCAGATCTTTGTTCACTGCAACATTACTTATAATAGCCATGATATGCAAACAACCTATTGTCCATCAATGGATAAACAGATAAAGAAGTGGCACACATACACAGACACACACACACACACACACACACACACAATGGAATACTACTCAGTCATAAAAAGGTGAAGTCCTGCCATTTGGTCAATATGGATGAAACTTGAGGTTATAATGGTGTGAAATGTTATGTAGAAAAATAAAAATACCACATGATTTCACTCATATATAGAATATATAAAAAAAATTAAAATAAATAAAAACTAAACTAAACAAACTGATAGAGGCAAAGAACAAATTTGGAGGTAGCCACATGGGAAGAGAGGTGAAGAGAGAGCAATACCAGTAAAATGGATCAACTGTATCATTAGGAATGGAAACTAATTTCTTTTGTGGTGAACATTATGCATATGTATAGACATCTATATACATAAAAGCCTAAGCGACAGAAACAACCAACTGAACAACTGAACAGACTGTGTGGGGCAACCAGGTCAGCAGGGGGATTAGTGAGGGATGACCAAATGACTGAGCAGCAGGCCTGTGGGGTAACCAGTCCAGCAGGGGTGTTAGTGAGGGACAACCAAATAACTGAGTAGCAGGCTGTGTGAGTCTGTGTGACCAGGCTGGCATGGGAGGCAGTTAGGGGTGACCAGGCCAATGAGGGAGCAGTTAGGGGTGACCAGGCTGGCAGAGGGGGGGTGTGAAGGGGGACCAGGCTAAAGGGGGGACATTTGGGAGCAACCAGAGGAGGGCAGTAAGAGGGGGCAGTAAGGGGCAACTAGACCAGCCGGGGGGGTGGTGAGAGATAGAGGTGACTAGGCCAGCAGGGGAGTAGTTAGGGAAGACCAGTCCAATGGGGGTTGGGGGAGGAGTGGTAGTTGGGGGAAACCAGGCCATCATGGGGGAAAGTTAGTAGTGATCAAGCAGGCAGGCAGGTGAGCAGTTAGGAGCCAGTGGTCCTGGATTGTGAGAGGGATGTCTGGCTGCAGGTTTAGGCCTGATCCCTGTGATTGGGCCTAAACCTGCAGTTGGATATCCCACAAGGGGTTCCTGATTAGAGAAGGTGCATGTTGGGTTGAGGGAACCTCACCCCTGTGCATGAATTTTGTGCACCAGGCCTCTTGTCAAATTGTAATATTGCACACCAGAAATGTATATAATGTTATACATCAATGTTACCAAATAATAATAATAAAAAAATAGTGAATAGACTGCAATTCCATCTTGGACTATTGGTCTATTTAATACCAATTGCATTTGTTTCTCAATCTCAAATTTTTATGGTGCATCAGAAAAAAAGGAGAGATGGAAAAGGAGGGAAAAAAGTGTTTTAAGTCTCAAGTATATTTGGCTCTCATGGAAAAATCTGATAATTACAAGTGAATGATGAATTTTAGTTTGAAGCAATAGGAAATAAAATAGGGATAAAGTGGCCTTTTATGTTGGATTGATACAATGATACCAAATCACTGTAAAAATAAAAAACCTAACTAGGCAAATAATTAAACGGGTTTTTTCCTATTTTATTGTTGAAATATTTAATGAATTAGATAAGCCAAAATATCATTTATAATATCACTTATATTTTTAAAGTGTTCTGTGCTTCAATAAAAATCAATGTTTGAAATACATGTGTGACATAATGAGGATAGTGACCTGCAGGCATATCAGTATTACTTGGCCAGTTCTATTTTCACTGCATTACATCAGTCAACTGTCAAAAGAAGACTAAAGAAGAAACATCAAAAATGTCCTTGATTTCAAGTGTTTGAAATCTAACTATATATAAAGTATAACAAGATTTAAAATATCTTATATGACTTAACTGTATCTTTTGGAGTGGCTAAAGAAAAAAAACTGACCAGTGATTTGGCTGTATTCCTGCATTGGGTATATATATGTTTATTAGGATTATATCCTTTTGTTGAATTGATCCCTTTAGTATTATGAAGTGGACTTTCTTATATCTTGTATGGCCTTCACTTTGAGGTCTAGTTTTTCAGATATAAGTATTGCTACCCCAGCTTTTTTAAAATTTTTATTTTCCTGAAAGATAATTTTCATCCCTTCACTTTCAGTCTGTGTGAGTCCCTTGTTCTGAGATGGATCTCTTGTAGACAGCATATATATGGTTCATGTTTTTTTATTTTTTGTTTGTTTGTTTTGTTTTGTTTTGTTTTCCATTCAGCCACTCAATGGCTTTTGATTGGAGCAGTTAGTCTGTTTATATTTAATGTTATTATTGATAGGTACTTGTTTATAGCCATTTTTATATTTTATTTTTTGCCTGTGTTCCTTCTTACCTTTTTATGTCTTCTTTTTATACCAGTCCCTTTATCATTTCTTGAATTGCTGGCTTGGTAGTGATAAACTCCCTGAGCCACTTTTGTCTATGAATCTCCTTATTTCCCCTTCAATTTTGAATGATAGCCTTGCTGTATAAAGTATTCTTGTATTTAGTGCTCGGCTTTGCATCACTTTGTAAATTTCCTTCCATTCTTTTCTGGCCTGATGTGTTTCTGTTGAGAACTCATTTGATAATCTAATGAGAGATCCCTTTTATGTAACTGACTGTCTCTCTTGCACCCTTTAAGATTCTCTCTTTCTCCTGAACATTTGCCATCATAATTATGATGTGTCTTGGTGTAGGTCTCTTCAGGTTTGTCTTGTTTAAGACTCTGTGCTGTATTTTCTGACATTATTTCTTCAAATAGGTTTTCTAACCCTTGTTTCTCTTCCTGTTGTCCTGGCCCCCCTATTATTCATATGTTGCTTCATTTCATGTTGTCCCACAGATCTCTTAGGCTCGCAGCCTGTCTTTTAATTTTTTTTTTTTTTCTCCAATTGCAGTTTAGTTTGGGTGTATTTTGCTTCCCTGTCTTTTAATTTGCTAATTCTGTCCTCTGATTCTCCTAATTTACTGTTGAAACTTTCCATGATGTTTTTTATATCAGTTATATCACTCTTTATTTATTCTTGATTCTTACTTAAGTTGTTGATTTTTTTTTTCATTCATCTGATTTATCAACTGTATGACCCTTATCTGAATTCTTTTTCTGACATGTTGCATGCCTCTCTTTCACTTAGCTGCTTTTCTGCCAATTCCTCCTTTCTTTCCTTTGGGGTTTTTCTACCCATTTTTTATCACACTGATGGATCTAGATGTTGAGTCATGCAGGGGCTGCTCCTTGGGTAGCAGTGGTGCCTTGAGTTGCAGTTGTTCCCCAGGTGGTTGTAGCAGTGGCTGCTTCTTAGTTGGCAACGGCTCCTCAGGTGGGTGCTGTTCACAGCAGTGGTGATTCCTCTGGCTGGTGGGGGGAGGCTGCTCCTTGGATGGGGGTGTGCTGCTCATGTGACTGCTGCTCCTTGGATGGGGGCTCGCTATGCACAGCTGCTGCTCCTCGGATGGGGGTGGGCTACTCATATGGCTGCTGCTACTCAGACAGAGGCAGACTGCTCATGTGGCTGCTGCTCCTTGGATAGGGGTTGACTGCTTAGCTGCTGCTATTTGGATGGGGCAGACTTCTTGTGATGCTGCTGCTCCCTAGGCAGGGTCAGGTTGCTCACAGGGCTGCTGCTCCTCATATGGGGGTGGGCTGCTCACACAGCTGCTGCTCTTCGTATGGGGTTGGGGTGCACATGTGGCTGCTACTTGACTAATGGGAGCGGGCCACTCACCTGGCGGCTGCTCATCAGTCGGGTTCAGGCTGCGTGTGGCTGCTGCTCCTTGGACTAGGGCATGCTGTGCAGAGCTGCTGCTCTTTGGACATTGGTGCTCTGCTCATGTGGCTGCTGCTCCTTGGAACGTGGCAGGCTGCTTAGGCAGCTGCTGCTCCTCAAATGGGAGCAGGCTAATTGTGCGGCTGCTGCTCCTCGGATGGGGGTGGGCTGCTCTTCAGATGGGTGCAAGTGTGGGCTGTATGCAGCTGTTGCTCCTTGGACAGAGGCCGGCTGCCTAGGGCTGCCATTCCTCAGTCATAGGTGGGCTGCTCGTGTAGCTGTTGCTTCTTGTATGGGGGTAGGCAGATTGCATGGTTGCTGCTCCTCAGATTGGGGGGGGGGGGGGGAGAGTGATCTGCTGACACAGCTGCTGCTCCTTGGACAGGAGCGGCTGCTCATATATCTGCAGCTGGATGGTCGCAGTGCCCTGGGAAAAGCATTGGGCCAGTCAGAGGGGAGTGCGCTTCAGAACTCACAGGAACCTCTGCCTGGGGTGGCTGCAGTCTCAGTAATTATGGGACTACAGGCAAGGTCCCTGGCAGGGGTGGCTGTAAAGTCGCAGGTGTTATATGAGGGCACCCTGGGTGGAGGTAAGGCTGGGTTCCCAGTTACAGAAGCTCTCCCCTTCAAAAAGGCAAGGCCTCTGAGGAAGAGCCAGCCTCCCAGTACTGTTTGCAATGGTATCTTAGGCTTCCTAGTTAGGTGAGCCTGATTAGCTTTTCCTCCAAAGGTTCTTGGGATCTAACTGTTCATCACATACACATACACACACACACACACCACACATCACATGACTACACAGCCCTCCTTTTCTCCCTCACTCACTCATGCTCTCTTGCTTAGTGCAGCCTTCTTCCTGCCTCTGTAGTTGGGTCTGGAGTGTGGTTGACTCATTTGCAGATGGAGTTTCCTCTCTGGATGTCTGGTCATGTGATTTACTCTCTAGCACCTTGGCTAGATAGGATAAAATTCACCACAAGAAGACATAAAACAAAGGGAACAAAACACAAATGTGCTCATGATACTGATAACCCCAACATAAATGACCACAAGACAAAAGAGAATTAGGGGAGAGAAAAATGAGCTCAAATGATATCAAAGAGTGAAAAAAATGATAAGAGAGAAAAGAAAAAGGAAGAAAAAGGGGGGGAGGGGAGAAATATATATATATATATATATATATATAGACAATACCACAGAACAAACAGATAAACCAAGAAAATGCAAACACCAAACACCCAGAAAAGAGGGCCGGGGCAGAATCTGTGGATCCTGATCTTATATACATAAAGGTTAAGAACTGGATGAATATGGGGAGGACCTCAGTTCAGAATAGAGGAAGTAGAAAAGAGATGAGTGGATAAGAAGAAAGATAATGAGAAACAATAAACAAGTTTACAAAAAAATTGATTTAAAAATAGTATAAAAATAACAAATAAAATAAAATAGAATGATGAAAAAATGATGTGAAAAGAAATAGAAAATAAAGAACCAAATGAAAATAAAGAAAAAAGAGATAACAAAATAATAATAAAATAAAATAATTAAATTAAACTAAATTAAAATTAAAAAGTGAAGTGTGTTCCTTTGGCTGGATTAAGATCCCAGTCTTCTGTTCTGTCTGTGGTTTCTCAGTTTGCTGTTGCTGGGATGAAGGCCTCTCTTTAGGCCAGTTCCTGTGGACTCTCAGGGCCTATTCAGATTTTTTTTTAATCCTTTGTACCATTCAGGGTGTATTCTGGGTGTGGTTGTATTAATTGTCTAGAGATTGGAGTGAGGGGCTATCTCTTCAGTTCTTGAGGGTCAGGTATGACTCAATGCCAGACTCATGCCAATTTTCCTAGATCCTGTCCTTTCCCACCCTCTCCCCAGACTCCATAAGACCACACCTTCTCCTGACCCTCAGCCACGTGAAAATATCCATATCTGAAAGGTTCTATGAACTAGATTCAGTGAAGAAATGCAAAGGCCACAGAGAGGGAAAAGACTGTGCGCCCCTTTCCGGCTTGTATGGAGCAGTCTAGTCAGCCCTTCAGGTTTCCCCCTCTGAGATAAGTCTTTCGTGACTGAGGACCCAGATCTAGAATCCCCTTCCACCAGCAGTCCTGCAGACCTCCTTTCTACAGTCAGACGCTGTGCCTGTCCCAAGGTACATGACTCAGTGCCGAGCAGTTTCTCTCTGACCCTCTGGGCATGGAGGTCTGGCAGATCTCTCCAGCCCCCATCCTTGATTTTACCTTTCTCCAGGGGTCCTCTGTCCTTCCTGGCTGAAAACTGTCTCACCAGCTGAGTCTCCTTAGCCAATTCGGAGTCGATGTTACTCATTTCAACTGATCATTCTATCTGTTCTGGGACAAGGTTCGGGACATGTCCGTCTATCTTGACTTCATTTTTCACTTTTACTTTCTAGCACTTACAAAGTTCCTGGCACACTTTGCAGGTAGGTACTAAGCATATTATTCTATTTAATCTTTTCTTATTATTTTGTGCAGAATTTAATATCTCAGAGTAGTATTCCACTGTATATATGTACCACATCTTCTTTATATAATCATTTGTTGAGGGATGCTTTAGTTGTTTCCATGTCTTGGCCACCATGAGTAATGCTGCAGTGAACATAGATGTGCATATATCCTTCCAAATAAACTTTTCAAATTTTTCAGGTAGATACCCAGAAGAGGTGTTCCTTGGTCATGTGGAAACTCTTTTCTTCATATTTTGAGGAACTGCCATACTATTTTCCATAGTTTCCGTATGACTTTACACTCCCACTTGAGATAGCCCCTGTATTAAGATTTGTAGCTATTATAAAAAAAAATAATAATAACCACCAAGTTAGTGGCATCAAGTAACACAAATCTGTTATCTTCTAGTTCTAGAGGTCAGAAGTTCAAAACAGAGTCACTGGGCGAAAATCTGGGTGTGGGCAGGGTTGCATTCCTTCTGGGGTCTTTTGGGAAGAATACTCTTCTAGCTGCTAGAGGCTGCTCACACTCCTTGACTTGTGTCCCTTCTATCTTCAGAGCCATTGGTTTTCTCACTCCAACCTCTGTTTTAATTTCCACATCTCTTCCTCCAACTCTCCTTCCTCCCTTTTTCACTTGTAAAATGCTTGTAATTGCATTGGAGTCATTCAGATAATTCTAGATTATCTCTCCATCTCAAGATCTTTAAAATCCCATTTAAATCTGAAACCTATTCACAGGTCCCAGGGGTTGGGACAGTGCTCAAAGAAGAGAACTCTGGCCGATTAACATGCAAAACTCAGGAACCAAATGTATTTGAATAGTGCAGCTTTACTCATTTTCCAAATTTAAGAACAAACAGATTCAGATAGTTAAATGTAGCTATATTTTCCTCTGGTGGAATACTTATGTGTGATTTTCTCTGAGTTATTCATATCCTCAAATAGCTTTCTCTTGCTATGGCAATTGAATGATATTTTGGATGAAGATAAAATTCTCCCTGTTTTCTGAATACATAATATCACCGCTTTCCATTTTGTTTTATGCATGTTAATCTGATGTCTTCTGATGTTCTTTTCTTTATAGGTTTTTTTTTTTTTTTTTGTATTGAATTATTATAATACTTTCTTCCTACATAGAATTTAGAAAATTTCCCCAATCCTTTTATCCTTTTTACCTTTAAATTAATTGAGTCCTTTTAACTTGCAGATTTCTCAGTCTAGATAGATTTCCAATGTAATGTGTTTAATGAGTATGTCCTCTAAATATGCCTTATATTTTTCTTTATCACTTCCATCTTTCTACATTTTCTGTCAGTTCTTTGAAATATTTTTTGCATTAGGTTACTGATGTTGAATTCAACAGTGCATCTTAAGGTTCAGAAGGGAGTGATCAATAGCCATCTTTGGCACAGATATAGAGACAATTTGTTTTTTACCATTGTCCCCTGAAATAACATCCATCAGTCCTGAGTGAGCCACAGTAAGCCAACTAAGGAAAATTGTAAAAAACCTAAGTAATTCCAACAGGTAACAATTAGAACAAATAAATATAAACATAGTAAAAAAACAAAACAAAAACAAAAACAACTTGCATTATAATATCAACAATAATAATCAAGATATCACTTAGGAAGGCACAAATCTCTGATGGTCAAGCCTTTATCATAATCAATGACTTTGCTGTTTTAACTGTTTGCTGAGCACACTGAGTAGAACCATAGAGCAATTATGTTGACATAAAAATCCCCAGAACCCAGTTCTTTCATACATTCAGCTTCCTGAGGACCCCTAACTTCCTTTCTTCAGAAAAGAAAAAATAGATTGAAGGTGCAAACAGAGAAAGTAAAACACACCAGAATCATCTGTGTTATCCTGATAAGTAAGTCAGAATTCACTAAGCATTTAAGACATGCCAGGCCAAGGCAAGATCCTTGATAAAATTAGTTTTCCTGTGGGAAACTCAACAGACTCTGAAGCTAGTCTTTTATATATACTTCCTGCCTCTTCGAATGCAAGCTGAGATTGGGAAAGTTCTATTTATCAATCTGAATATTTGTACATTGGGAAAAGAAACAGTACCTAACTATAGGGGAATGCTAAGCATTATAAAAGGATTACTGGCATTAACAAGTTATTTTATTCTGAAAAGAAGCTGAAGCTGGTTTGGCTCAGTGGTAGAGCATTGGTCTGTGGACTGAAAGGTCCCAGGTTCAATTCCGGTCATGGGCATGTACCTTGGTTGTGGGCACATCCCCGGTAGGGGGTGTGTAAGAGGCAACTGGTCGATGTTTCTCTCTCATTGATTTTTCTAGCTCTCTATCTCTCTCCCTTCCTCTCTGTAAAAAAATCAATAAAATATATTTAAAATAAAGAAGAAAAAAAAGAAAATATATGGTAATTATTATCACTTTTGTTGATGCTGTTGCTATTATTATTGTTCTAATAAGAAAGCTTAGGCTCTCACAGAGATTAAGTACCTGATACAAATTTAAATAGTTATAATATGGTCCTACATGGTTTGGCTCAGTAGAGCATCTGCCTATGAAGCACAAAGGCCCAAGTTCAATTCTGCTTAAGGGCATGTACCTTGGTTGCAGGCTCCTCCCTAGCCAGGGGCCCTGGTCAGGGCTCCTGCAGGAGGCAAACAATCCATGTGTTTCTCTCACATTAATGTTTCTCTCTGTCTTTCACTCTCTTTCCCATTCTCTCCAAAAATAAATGGAAAAATATCCCCAGGTGAGGATTAACAAAAACAAACAAATATCAATAAATAAAGGTGATTAAAAGTTTTTTTTTAAAAGTAGTCATATTATGTAAAGCATATGTTTGAAACCAGATTATTGGAATCTAAAATCCTTGTTAATGAAATGAAGTTGTAAAATGATCTCCTGTTTATTTGATTGCCATTCATTAATAGTTAGGATTTATTTACATATTTGGTCAAATTACTTTTTGGCATAGGAATTAACTAACACATTTTCCAGAAAGAAACTTGAAGGAAACAAATACATTTAATGTATTTTGTGACTTTAAGAATATACTATGTGTTTAAAAAACAAATAGAACCAAGTAATCTCAGAGAGACTTTTATAACAAGAATTAGTTTTAGTTCCTCCTCTGTCATCACCTACAAGCCTTTCAACCTCCAAACACTTGCTTCATCTATATTGACTAACCTTCAATTGAAGTTGTGACACTCTCCATAGTGTTTCTTGTGAAATCAATTGGCACTTTCTTTGACTTTGCCTCTGAATATGCTGCCCAATCAATAAAACATATTTTTCAAAGAAGTTGAACAACTAAGGCCACTGCACCAAATACTTTGAAACTGACTTGTTTTAGAAAGTATGGAATTGGTTGATTTCCATACCTTCTTTGATTTCACAACTTGAATTTTTCTAGATGCTCTGCTGTTATCCATTCCTAACACATATATTCTTAATGAAGAGAATTACAGATTATACTACTACTATTGCTTATACATTTACTTTTTAGGTCAAATTTCCACTATAGAAAAACATCAGATACTAGTGCTATTTACTGATACATAAGTAGACATATAAAAGTAATTCCAAACATATTAAAGATAAAGCAAATGCAAATACACATATTTCTTTGGAAAGCTATTTGACTTTATATTACATTTATAAATGTTTACCAATTAAAATAAAATAGCTGGGGATGAAAATAATGAAAGAACTAAAATATTATTGTAGCATGAAATAAGTGTATAAATAAACTTGCTGTATGGATATAGGGTAAATCTGTTTTCCTCACCCATATATTTGTTAAATCATATAAAACACCTGATGTATGGAACATTTACTACTAAGTACTCTAATATTATTAAAAACTATAAGTAATACAATTTACAACAAAGATTTTCAATAGTAAACAAAAATATTTTTTTACAAAATAAAAATGGCCAAAATTTGTAAAATCTGAGAATGAACTTTAACAAAATAATGCTCAGAGTTTATGTTCAAAAATAAAAAGACACAAAAACATAAAAATAAGTAAACAAAATAAGTAAGTAAATAACATGACATTTTGTTAGTGGCGTTTGCATTCATGCAGTACATTTGTTATGATGGGTCTATGCAGTTGCTCCCAATTTCTCACAAGTATCCTTAAATTCAATAAATATTGTTCCAATAGAAAAAAAATATTTCATGTCCATAATAAAACAGAAGCAGACACTTAGGTAGAGAGAATAGACTAAAGGATTCCAGAGAAGAGGGAGGTTGGGCATTGGGTAAAAAATGTGAAGGGGTTGAGAAATACAGATTGGTAGGTACAAAATAGTCATGGGGATATAAAGTACAGCATTGGAAATATAGTCAATAATCCTATATAATAAAGCCTAATATGCTAAGTTTCCAGTCAGCCAATTGTCATTCAACCAATCATAATATGCTAATGATATGCTAAGGCTGCTCAACTGCTTGCTATGACATTCACTGGCCACCAGGAGCAGACACTCTGACTGGGAGGTTAGCTTGCTACTGGAGTCTGGCTCATCCAGACACGCCCTGAAGCCCTCCTATGATCCCTCCCTGGCTGGCCAACCTCCTGCATCTCTCCCCTGCCCTGATCGTGCACCAGTGGGGTCCCTAGGCCTGGCCTGCATCCTCTTGCAATCCAGGACCCCTTGTAGGATGTGGGAGAGCTGGTTTGGCCTGATCCCTTGTGTCAGGGTTTGGTTTGGCCTGATCCCTTGTGTCAGGTGCATAAATTCATGCATTGGGCCTCTAGTATTATAATAATTATGTATGGTGCCAGTTGTTTACTGGAAATATAAAGGGGAAAACATTATAAGATTGTCTACCCACTATGCTGTACAATTGAAATAATAACATTGAATGAGAACAGTAATTGAAAAAAGATAAAGTTAAAAATTAATAGTAATTACTATTTTTAAATTTAGAGGTTATGTTTCATAAAATTAAAAGTTTAGATTTTTGTTTTACTTCTACCATTCAGGTTTAATTGAAAACATATTCTTAGACATGTTTTTCAGATATACATTCAGTAATAAGCAATAAATTTATAAACTGAAAGTGTAAGATAATGAGTTAGAAATTCTATGGGACTGTCAAATAGGATACCTACAACAATTGATGATGTAAAAAAATCAAAAGTTTTTATAGGTTAGTAACAGAGAAAACAGTTTAAAAAACCTGATGTTATAAAATCCAAAATAAATTATGTCAATCTTTTCTAAGAATATTTTATTTTCCTTTTAAGAGTTAACTATGTATCTGTTATTGAAGCCATGCTTATATCATTCTTTATTCCAGTGTCTTTTCAGATGAATATGAAATATCTTTAAAAATAAATAACCACCCCAGAAATCTTATTACTTTTATTTGAGTATGACTTTAATAGAAAAATAGCATTATAGCCTAAGCATAACATTAAAAATTATAATTTTATGTCACTCAGTTCAGTAATCTCCAAGTCTTTTCTAAGGATGGGCATATCAGAATATTTATTGTTATTAAGATTAATATATCAACAAAATTGAATTCATGTTTTGCTCTTTGGTAAAACAAAGTTTCCTCCATTTAATGGCTAAAAACATGCTTGTTTCTATCAAAATACTATATTTAACAGAGAAAAATCTGCAAATGTACATGAATCCATATACTTTAAAAATAAATTGCAAACTGATATTATGATATAATCCTTAATCCTGATTAACTTATATATAAACTGTGAACAAGGTAGATGTTTAAGGTAATGAAGGTGTCATTTAAAAATTTTTTAAATATATTTTTATTGCTTTTAGAAGGAATGAAGAGAGAGAGAGAGAGATAGAAACATAATTTTTGAGAGAATTCCCAACCTGCATGCCCCACACTGGGGATCTAGCCCACAACCCAGACATGTGCCCTTGACCCAAATTGAACTCAGGACCCTTCAGCCTGTAGGTTGATGCTTTATTCACTGAGCCAAACTGGCTAGGGTAAAGGTGTCATTTTTGTTCACATACTCTGTCCCCATACATTAATATTTTGCATCATCAAATAGTGGTGAAGGTAGTGAAGAAGGCTGCACCGCATACACAAAGGTCATTTCTGGGAATTCTGTTTGGCCTCCTTGTGGTACCACAGAATGTTTATTCTTGAGATTGCCCTTCTTTTTGTGTATTTTGACTTTGTTTCCATAACTCACTTTTTTTTTTTTTTTTAATTCTCACCTGAGGACATTTTTTCCCCATTGATTTTTAGAGAGAGTGGAAGAGAGAGGGAAAGATAGAAACATCCATGTGAGAGGATCACATAGATGGCTTGCCTCCTGCATGAGCCCTGACCAGGGTCTGGACTGAGGTACGTGCCCTTGACCGAAATTCAACCTGGGACCTTCTATTCAATGAGTGAAACCAGCTAGTTCTCATTAACTTACATTATTTATCATAGTTACTTTTCTTTAAAATGTCTTAAATATTATTTTATGAATATTTTTTGGTTTACTAGAATCCTAACATATTTAAACTATGGTAGTATTTTTAGGATAATTATTAATAGTGTTATGGTTATAAAATAACAGATATTGGGTGTACTATTCCAAAACCATTTTACTCATTAGCCCTCACATTTTTAGAAGAAAAATTTTCAGAATGTATTTTTAAGTTATTTTGTTATACATTGAGTTGTAGTAGAAATGCTTATTAGACATATTAGGATATATGAGTAATAATTGTGACTCTACTTTCAATATTTATAGCAATTTTTCCTTTTTATTTTTTATTACAGAGCTATAGATAATTCTATGGTCAGCTTCTAATGGAGCTTATTATATAAGAATTATGGAATATTTAATTCATATGATTATTTCTAAAATTATTAAAGTCATAAATTTAATTAATCAAAAGTTTTGTTAGGTTTTATTTATGCATTTATTGCACAAATATTTAGGTTTGGTATTTTAAAACCAACAAAATTATCCTGAGAGTGCAGGAAAAAGCATTTTTATATACATTAGTACACTAAAAATTATTCTGTTGATATTATAATATTTTTTATAATTTTGCATGTCAAGTCTATTATTTTCAGTTATTTCTCTTTTTTTTTCCACACAGAATGATTCTTTGTATCTTTTATACTCAAATTGTTGAACTTCACATTTGAATCCTCTCTAGACTGTCATCTTAGTTGTGGGAAAACAGTTATTAAATTGAGCTTTTAAAGACTGTCTAATGTATTTTAAAATGTTGCATTTTTTTTAGAGCAATGGAGGAAAGGAAGTGGAACAAATTACCCAGTTAGCTAAAGATTTCAAGTTCATTTTAGGTTCAATCACTTAAGTCAATTGCATTTGAAATTTTTAGATGTAATTCTTTCTGTAAATTTAGATCCCAGGTGGTATTAAATGCAGTATTATAGATCTAAAGCTTTTTGTTATGGAAGACTTGCAGCATTAATAGACTGACACTGTTTGGGTAACCTCCATCACTCATAAGCCTTTTAAAATACATTTATCATTTCAGAGTCTAATAAACTAACAGAATTCAATTTTCATGTCACTTGAGTCTTTGAATCTCTTACCAGAATTCTGACATCCATTAGCCATTGTCTGAATTAGGTGACTGCTGTAGGAAAGAATAAGTCATAACAAATTATCTCCTTACAAAGATAATATACACAACAGCTGGAGTTTTTCTTTGTCTTATTCTCATTCTGACTGACATAAGCTGATAGTTTTTCCCACTTTCTGAATAATGTTTTTGTCAGGTTCAAAAAGCCATGTGCTTTCCTAAAAGCTTGCTTATGATGCAAATATATTTATCAATAGGTTTCCATGACTTTAGTTGTTTTCATTTTTGTTTTAGCCCATAACAATTGATTCGACCATTTATTTTAATATCTATACTAGGGGCCAGGTGCACAAAATTTGTGCACAGGTGGGGGGTATATCCCTTAGCCCAGCCAGCATTGTCTTCAATATGGGACCCCTCAAGGGATGTCCAACTGCTCATTTAGGCCTGATCTCAGTGGCCTAAGTGGACAGTTGGACATCTCTCTTGCAATCCAGGACTGCTGGCTCCCAACCACTCACCTGTCTGCCTGCCTGATTGTCCCCTTACCACTTCCCTTTCAGCCTGATCAATGCCTAACTGCTTCTCTGCTAGCCTAATTGCTCCTAACTTCCCTCCCCTGTCAGCCTGGTTACCACTAACTGCCCTCCCCTGCCAGCCTGGTCGCCCCTAATGGTCCTCCCCTGCAAGGCTGGTCACCCCCAACTGCCCTCCCATGCTGGCCTGGTTACCCCTAACTTTCCTCACTTTCCAGCCTGGTCACCCCTAACTGCCCTTCCCTGATGGCCTGGTCAACCCCAATTGCCCTTCTCTGCTGGCCCAATTGTCCATAACTGTTCTCCCCTGCTGGCCTAATGGCCCACAATTGCCCTTCCCTGCTGGCCCTATTGTGGTGGCCATGTTGTGTCCACATGGGTGTGGCCATATTTGACCACATGGGGGCAGCCATCTTGTGTGTTGGAATGATGGTCAATTTGCATATTACCTCTTTATTATATAGGATATGATATTTCTGTGCCTTTGCTCCTGCTTCACTTATCTTACTTTTAGAAAATGTCAACCCAAAAATGATTTAGTACAGAATTATAGTTACATGACTTCTAATGATTTTATATTAGACTTTATATGACACTCCATATAAAATGTTTTCAAATTTTCAAAAAATGTGTAAACACTTGAATAAAACTGAGCTAAATAATATTTTAACAATACAAACTGGAAAAACTTAAGCTACATATTCATTATTGTATCTCTTATTTTTGAATGTAGAACAATTTCTTAAAAAATTTGAAAGTTTAATATATATGTATTTAGTTACATCATTATACACATATTTTATCTTCCAGTTAGGACTCACAAAAAGGGAGCATAATTTTAACATTGTTTATCCTGTTGAATATCTCTTAATATATATTTTCTTTCTAAGATATGAAGTCAAGCAGAAACATCATGTGTGACCTATTTAAAAATTATTGTGTTCACAATTTGTAAAAATACCAAATTATACATTAAGTACTGTTGCTCCTTCTCTCTCCCACTTGCCTTTCCCTTTCAATGATGCTCATGATACAATGATCCATGCCTGGAGGGACTGTCTCACACACTTCGCTGAGAAATATAATCAAGCCACAGAGGACTTAGTCTGTCATCCCAGCTCTTCTCTGTACTTGATCCCTCTATGCACAGTTCAGCCTCAGGAAGAAGCATGACATAAGCAGAAACAAAAGGAAATTGTAAAGATTATCAACTATGGGAATTAGCTCGTATTATTTTTTATTTAAAAAATTTATATCAATTATTAAGAATGAGAAAAGATTTAAAAAATTTTTGAGATTTTATCCTTAAATGCATAATGGTTAAGAAGGTAACCAAGGTGGAAAACAGTTACACTGAATAACAAATCAGAATTTGAGAAATTGAACACCAACCTATTGCCTTTTAAGTACCTCTGCCAATGATTACCTCTCCTCTTCTCTTTGGATATTAATTTTCGATGTATGCTATTCATATATAATTTAACCCAAGCCTAATTACACATATTTTCTTAATTATTTTATTACTATTACCCTTTATATTATGCTTTCTTCTCTATGAAATATTTTTGCCACTTAAAAGCCACAAAAGTACATATATGTAGGTGGGGGAGTTTGATCTTGGATATATATAGAGTTTGGCAAAGGTTTATAATTGTATTGTGACATTCTTTTGAGTTGATAAAGCTGTTGTAATAATCATAACCCTTGTTTCTTTTTTCATAAAAAAACTCTCAACCTACATTTTTGCCAATCCTTATATATATTTAAATCATTCACATTTAAAATAATTTAATTATATATAAATGATGTGTGTCTGTGTGTGTGTATCTGTGTGTGTGTGTGTGTGTGTGTGTGTGTGTATGGCATTATGGCAGAAGAAAGCTCCAAAAGCAGGTGAACTACACTAACTTTCCTTGGTCACATTGATAAGAAAATGCACAGATTCACCTAATTGCAACCTAATTATTATATAGTCAGAAGCTGATAATCATATTTCTAAATCTCAAACTTATTTTAGCTTTTTATTACTTTAATGTCTGCATTTACTTATTTGGAATGTTAAACACTGCGTCAGACTTTAAGGACAGTGAACAAAGTGAATCCCTGACTTTAGGATGTATCCAATAAAGTTACACATTCTGTTTAATCTGCTGCAGAAGCCAAGTTCAGTTCTTGTGTCTCAGACATACTTGAGTCCTGTGCTTGGTTCCTTGGAATAAATGTATAGATATCCCACATAGAAAGATAGAAAGATAAATCATTTTAGCTTTTTTTGTTTTTCACTTTCATCCCCCTCCTTTTGTCTTCTCTTTCTTTTATATTCTTGCAGAATATTGTAACACGCACACAAACACACACACTATCATGCTATTGCACCTCACAACTAATTTAACAGCTCCTCAACATAAAGGTAATTCTTCTTTTGGAAGAGACCTAATTATCATATTTGTATAACAAATGATTGCTATAACTTATACAATATTTGTACAATAATAAGTTTCTTGGTAAATCATATATTCCTCCTTTATTGTTTCAGTTGTAATAGGACATTTTTCAATCTCTGTAATTTGCAATATACTTAATACTGCATCTTCCTAGTTCAGCCTGCACATTCTTTCCCTCTTAAATCCATAGTTACATATGAGAATCTAGAATAAATTGTCTCTACAAATTATTAGCTATGTGCCCTTTTTCAAGTTTTTAGAATCTATTATTCAATTTCTTCCTCCATATATAAGGAATCTAGTATTTATCTTGTAGAACAGTCGTGGAAATTAAATTAATCAATTATGTAAAACATTTAGACATTTTCCTGGTATAGAGTAAGCTATTATAGTAGGTACTAGGGGCCTAGTGTATACATTTGTGCAAGGGTGGGGTCTGGCTGCCCCGGCCCCAATTGGATAAGATCCGGGCTGGGCCTGTCAGGAGGAGAAGATGGAGGGAGGTTGGTCGTCCCGCCTGCCCCAATTGGGGCCTCATCAGGGCCAGGCTTGCTGGGGGAATAGGCTGCAGGCAGTTGGCCAGTAGGCCCCTCCCCCAATTGGAGTTGGGTGGCCAATTGGGTGAAAGTCTTGACTTGGGGAGGGGCTATGGGTGTGGGCTGTCCTGCCCCACCCCTGAATGGGATGGGTGGTGCCGATTGGGGCCAGAAGCCTGGGGGAGGGGCCATGGGTGGTTGGCTGGCCAGCCCTGCCCCTGATGGGGTGGGGGCGCTGATCTTGGGTGAGGCTGGATGGGGAGAGGGGCTTTGAAACCAGCCCCACACCAGTCTGACAGTTTGCTGGCCACAGTGGGTATCCTGTCCTTATGGTCGTTATGGCCATTAGGTTCCTGGATTCATATATATTAAAAATGTGATTCCTCCCCTCACTGTTACTACTTACTCTCCGGAGTAAACACATACATGCTGTTGTGTGAAGTTGATTCTAAGGCATGAAAACGTTAGCTATAACTTATACATTCTTTAACATTCACATAGCACCTGTCTTATCTCTGCTAAAGTAAGTATTACAACCCAATATTTCAGACTCTGGAATGTTGATTCAGAAAACATGATTGAAAATCCTCTCTTTGCTACCTTATAATTTTCCCAAGCATCAATTTCCTCTAACGTTAAGTAAATATAAAGTTAATAAAGGCATACTGATAAAGCACCAAGTGCATTGTGAAAACATATAAAAGTTAACTGCTTTATTATAATAATCAATCTTCTCTTGTTCACACCATGATTTCTACTCTCTCTTATCCAATAGATTCCAGTCAAAATAGAATTTAATAAAAAATACATGTATATGTACAAACACTTATAGTAAATAAATACATATGTAAACAGACACTGTAGTCCAATAAACAGGTGCATAAGAGCTATCAAAATAGTATAATAATAAATGTTGTAATCAAACTATTAAAAATACTGATGAGAACATAGAGGACAAAATAAAAGTGTTTTTTTTTTTTTCTGAGAAGTAAAAGTTTAGAGAAGTTTCCTGTCAGAGATAATTTTATTCAAGATTTTAAATAATAACTTGTAATGCTATGTAAGTTAGAAAAAAATCTCTTTTAGTTAGAGGGAGCAGTAAGAGATAAGGCATCTAGTTAATGGGGTGCGTGAGATTGAGGATCCGCATTTTCTCAGGAGGGATTCAGATATGAGGTATGAATGGGGAAGTGTGGTGTGAGACGAAGTTAAAATTCCAGTGGCTCATATATTATTGAAGGACTGGCAGGTATAGATTTTAATTTCTATGCAATAGAGTATTATCAAGAGACAGGTTTATCATTTCTTACACAACCAAATTTATTATGGTTTTAATCCAATTTTTCAGTGTCATATCTTTTAAAAATATGATTAACCCTTCAATTCTGATGCTCACTAGCGCAGTTCACAAGGTTTCTCTGTGTCAGCACTAATACCGATTTGGACCAAATATTCTTCATTCTGGGGGCTGTCTTATGCATTTTCACATGCTTAGCAGCAGCTTCTTCCCAGAAATGCCAGAGCATCCGTCTACCCCAGTTGTGACAAGCAAAAACAGCCCCAGACATTTTCAAATGTTCTGTGTAGAAGACAAAATTGTCCCCAATTGAGAACCACTGTGCTAGAGAAAAACACTAGGATGAAACTTGGGAGGCTATCATATAGAAACTGCTTTTATCACTGGAAAGTTCAATAGAAATATGTACATAACTTTGTTCACCTCTTCTTTCAATTGCTCATACTAAAAGATACACTTACATGTTAACTGTACCTGAGTGGGAAAATGTGATAAAGGCAATGAGAATGACCTGCTCAAAAGGGTTAATCTTGTTATATGGAATTTTTCTGTTGTGCCAGCAACTTGATGACTGTGTATTCAAAGGAAACAGACCTAACATTTTGATGACTTTATGGCTGAACAACTATATTAAGAAAGAGGAAGAAGAACTGTCTCCTGGAAAAGATGGAGAGGAGAGTAAGGAGTGACACAAGAAGAGCCTAGACAGAGGAACCTAAAAATATTAGGTTGGACATAGCAGGGAGGAAGAAGCCAGTGAAAATCCCCTGGAGGTGCCATGCTCAAGATATTTTAACAATGGAAATGTTTAATAATGCTTGTTGTGTTGTGAGCTTAATTGTTCTCCTCTCAACTTACCCAGATTGTTTTTAAGAGTCTGCCAGTTGTTGAAGGAATTTAATTGTATGACTAGGTATATTTGGCTTACAATTGGACATACACATAGAATGTGCAATAAATGAAAGCTAAAAGATTTCAGTGAAAGCAGGTCTAGGATAGAGAAGTTTGAGAAATACTGGGAAGTCCTTGAACTACCACAGGATGTGGATGGGATGGAAGCCCGTCGAATCTAGAGTGAGCTTTTCTGGAAGACTCCAGGTAACATGCATGTAAATTATACATGCCAAAACGGATCACACAGTGTCTTGTTATTCTCTGATATGTCATAAAACAAATTGAGTCACAATAATGAACTAAATGATTATTTGTTCTTAGCTACCTGGGAAACCTGTGGGTAAAGCCTACCTCCTGAACACCTCAAAGGTCTTCCTTCCTTTCTTCCTTCCTTCCTTCCTTCCTTCCTTCCTTCCTTCCTTCCTTCCTTCCTTCCTTCCTTTCCTTCCTTCCTCCTTCCCTCTCTCCCTTCCTCCCTCCTTTCTTCCTTTCTTCCATTCCATCTTACTTTTATTTATTTATTTTAAAATTTTTTTTTTTAATTTTTTACAGAGAGGAAGAAAGCAGGATAGAGAGTTAGCAACCCAGGTACATGCCCTTGACCGGAATCGAACCCAGGACCTTTCAGTCTGCAGGCCAACGCTCTATCCATTGAGCCAAACCAGTTTCAGCCCATCTTACTTTTATATTGTCCAACATAAATACCAACATATTACAGTGTATCTTAAAAAACAAAATACTTTGTAGGAAATAATATTTTGAATCCTCACCTGAGAACGTGCTTAGAGAGAAGAGGAGAAAGAGTGGGGGGGGATAAGAAGAAGAAAGAAAGAGAGAAAGAGAAACATTGATGTGAGAGAGACACATCAATTGGTTGCCTTTCTTTTGATCCCCATAACAGGGAACGTGCCCTGACCGGGAATCAAACCACCACCATTTCAGTGTACAGGACAACACTCAACCAACTGAGCAACTTTGGCCAGGCTGTAGAAGATAATTTTTAACAGTACACTATGTTTGGTTTCATAATATAGACTCTATCAGACTCTATATTCTTAAATAAAATGTTCATGTATTTTAATTAAATCAAATTAAATGAATATTTATAAAAGATCATTGGATGACAAAGATGGGATAAATCAAATATTAGTTAAGTTTTACCAAATAAAATGGAATGTGTATTTTTACTTTACAGGTTTAGGATTTTTAAAAATTCAAGGATAAGTGTCAAGATGACATGAAGTTTTTTGACTGCTAGCATGTATCTGTCCATCTGTTTCCCAGATCAAAGAAGACACAACCATCAGTCAGAATGCACAGAATATTCTTGATTATTTTGGCCCTTGTCTATGTGTATTGTTACAGAACTTTTGGAAAACAATAATTTATTCTCTTTGTACATAGCTTGTCACTTCAAACAAACAGAAATATGTACATGATTTCTGGGCAATATTCAAATTTTCTAACCTGTATTACCCAGTGTCTCTCTATCCTGGAGTTGGTTTGTATTAAAACGTTTCTAGTTATTTACCTTTTAAATGTTATTGTTCTTTTCAGCACTCAGTATATTTCTAGTTTGATTTTTAATTTACCATTAATTCTCTGTTCTCAAATGTTTTCCTGATAAAGTCTCCTAATGCCCTCGAGAGAGTATATTATAAGGTTAGATTGCGAGATGTCTGGGTCTTCTGTCAATGCTGGTTGGAGGAGAGCTTCTCATATTCCTTAAGAGAGGAAACTGATATCACATTGCACATCAATAACATTTTTTTTTCCTCTTTAAGAGATTGGCTAACAGCCAGTGAAACACTCAGTGGAGTTTTCCATTGATGGTCCTGTGGCTTGCAGATGAGTGTATTTTCTATATTTGAAGCAATAGGATCCTATTGTGAAGAGGGGTAAATCTCCCGTAGGCTAATACATATAAATATGTGTGTGTTTTTTTTCAGTATTGAAGTGATGATGTCATGGTTTTTATATCTTAGGCAAGAAGGAAGAATTCTGTGCAAGTTGGGATTGCTGTTGATTATATGATTCCATATTATTTATTAAAGGAGGTTATTTTCAAAAGATATGTTATTATAGCTATTTGATTAAATTTTATAATTTAGATCATGTATTAAGTAATATCATACATTTGGAGAGGGTGGGTTATCTGGAATGATGCTTCAATGTTTCTATTTGGCATTTCCTCAAGCTCTTTGCTTTTGAACATGCCTTTTTTACTACCTGTATTGTTCTTGTGCTATCAACAATACACAAACTTGTTCCTTAAGGCCCACTACAAATTATACTTTTAGAATTCAATTAAAAGTATAAAAATGACAAATATATTGTGTTCATGAAAAAATAATCTCTCTATATTTAAAAGGCTAAATGACCAGCTGACTGGCTGATTGGCCAGTTGCTATAATGTGCATGGACCACCGGGGGCAGACACTAAACACAGGAGTTCCAAGTGATGGCAACTCTCACATTCCCGGACCCCTCCGGGGATGTTGAACTTTTGGTTTCCGCCCAATCTCCATAGGCCAGGCCAAGGGACCCTCCCTACAGGAGGGACCCCAGCTCACTCTGCAGACACAGTTTTAGCCCTGACGCTGCCCCAGGTGAGACCGGCCGGGGAGGGACAGAGGAAGGTTGACTCCGAGGCATGCCTGGGACATCTCCCCCAGTCCTGCACTGCCAGCCACCTTCTAGTTAATTTCCTTTCAAAGTGCACACATCTGTGCACCAGGCCTGTAGTGTTTAATAATTAAATAAGTAGAAATTTGAGAAAAAAGACAATTTATATAAAAGTGTTTCATACTGAATTATAAACAATTGGATAGAAAGAAGGCAAGGTGCTGTTTCCTAATACAAGGTTAACCACTGAAGCTTAATTTTTTTGTATTTATAGTTGGGAGAAAATTCATAAGCATTCATGTTATCTCTAAAGAAGAAACATACATGTGAGAATCAGGATCACTTAAGACACTAAACTTACTGTTCATAAAGTAACAGCCTGATATTATGAAAACGTGAATGTTCTGGTGTGATCCATTCACAGAATGTTGTAGCAGGGAGGGGCCTGGTGATAGAATTTAAACCTTCACTATCATCCCAGAAAGAAAATGAGTCAATATGTAGAAGGAATAAAAGAGGAAACAAAAGAGGGAATGTGTACATTTTTTATACACATTTGTTAATTTAGGCAGAAATGTTGGAGACATTTGGGGCCCACAGATCTTCTTTACCTGACATCAGCCAGTATGACTTAAAAAAAAAAAAAAAGCAGAGCACATTCTTGCATACCATATGGCATACTTGTTCTCCTAATTAGTCAACATTGCTGTATGGGGAATACATGGAATGGAAAAAGCTGGAGACTCACGACCCTGGTGTCTTGTATGAATCACTTGTTGGATCCACAAGGCTGTCAGAACTTGTACAGGAGGATTGGGCTGGTCCAGAGACAGCACAGGAAGACGAGGAGCATCACAGATTGAGCTTCCCACTCAATTAAAGCAGATTCTTTACGCTCTGGAGCAACTATGAAGTCAGAGTAAATCTGTCACTTGCTTAACCAATTTAAAGAAGGTATCTCAATTCCTTTTAAATACAACAATAAACAATATAAATGGAAGATTTATTTTAAAGAAAATCCCTCCACTGAACAATAAGCTTTTATGGGGAGACGGGGTTGTGGGAGGAGGAGGGATTTAGAGAAAATAAATAAATAAATAAAGAACCATGGATATGAACAATCAGATGCTAATTATGTTTTTTTCTTAAAAGCAAATAAAGTAATAATGATTATTTTGTCTAAAGAAAGCAGGAGTCTCTAGAACCTTCATTTATGTGACTTTTTGACTTTTAAAATATGAAGAACACATCAGCTGGCCCATAGCTTCTGGCTAATGTCAATTCAGAAAGATTCCCCACCTCTGTTGTGAGAGTGAATAAAAATCATCACACTATGCAGATACATAAAAAGAAGGTGAGCTTCTTTGAATTTATTTCCTGGAAGGCCATTAGAGATAATCTGTCCCACTTCTTCTTTTTCATGTGAATAAAAAGCTCAGAGCAGTTACAAAAGAAACAAACACAACCAGGTATTATAATTTCATACTTTAGTTCTCTTTCTTAGGAAAAGACTCTTTCCAACCACTAACCAGTCCCATCTTTATCCTCACTGGGAAAGTTTTATTCCTGAAGGAAGGCAGGGCTGAAATGCAGTATTTTCTCATGGGCATGTTACAGTAAGGACCCTTCGTGACTTTAAGTTGTTTCAGTAAGTTCTGAAAAACATTTAAGAAAACGAAACCATGTATATGTAATGCATTTTTAATGTTAGTACTTTCAATTATATTAAGAGGATGTGGTGTATTAGCTGGGCACTTTATCACATTTACTCAACTGATAGTGTGAATATATAGTTCTAATAACCAAAACTGAGCATAAAAATCATCCAAAGGAATATGGAGAAGTGGTTTGTAAATGCAATGCTCTGAGAGTGGAGACTAGCATGGTGGTGGTGGGTAGTGATTATAGCTCAGATTCCACCACTGTCTCTATTGCAGCCTCCTCTCGACGGTTAAGTGCTCCTTTCCTCTGTCTAGACACATTTAAGAAGGAGCTTCAATTGCTCCAAGGTCACTTTCAGACGTCTGCATATTGAAAGCATTTTGCTCATGACAATCTGATTTTGGAATTTATGTTTATTATTATTGTCAAAATTAACTTTTATACCTCATGGTAGATAATTGACAGAAAAAATGCAATCCTCCTTCTTTGTGCGTTTGCAGTATTTTTTCTTCTCCATGACCTTTTGCATTATTATAGCAGATTAATTATACATTTTACAGCAGTGTCTAATTTTGATTAGTAAATAGATAAAAGCGAAGGTTCAAAATAATGGAACCCCTTTTTATAAATCTCTGTGTATGAAACACAAATGATATCTGAGTTTTTATACCTCTCTCTTATAAGGCATTCACTTTAAGTAAGAATGTGGAAAACTTTATAATACTCTCATTCAGCATACCTCTGATTGAACACTTTAATAGATTAAGAACACTTTTTTCAAAACTGTGTATTTTTAAATGCAATTTTTAATGCCTATTTTATACTGGTGCTTAGATTAGTCACAGTAGGAAACTAGTTTATACTCTTGGTAAATTCTACATCAGAATCTCAAAATAGTACATATGCAATATGAGAATATGATATGCCTATTCAAGATGAGAAATTTACTCTATTCTAATATCTTAAGTAACAATCTACATAATTACATTAAAATCAAGAATTTCAATAAAACTACAAAGACTACACAAAAATATTAGTAGGCCACAAAGGAAATAATTCACATGTGGTTTATCAGGTTAGTAATTAAAACTAATTAACATTAGATTTTTCTGACATTCAAATCTCAAAATAAGTTATTGATTATATATTTTTTAAAATTTTTACTTAATTAAAATACTTAGTAAAATAAAAAAATACATAGTATGCAGGAGCCTTCATGTTTGCATTGCTTTTAGTCCCTTCATTTAATGAAATTATATGTGATTATACTCCATCACAATACCAGGAATATGTTCCAAGACCCTGAATGGATATCTGAAACCACAAATAGTACCAAACCCATATATACTATGAGTTTTTTTGTTTGTTTTTTTCATACATATATACATACCTTTACAGCTTCTCTTCACTTATCCAAATTTCATTTAGGGGGCATTTTTGAATAAAATAAGAATTACTTGAACACAAGCACTGTGACAGTTGATCTAATAATTGAGATAGCTACTTAGTGACTGAACAGGCAGGCAGTGTGTACAGTGTGGATACACTGGACATAGGGAAGCCTCATGTCCTAATGGGACAGAGCTACACGGCCTGATATTTCATTTCATTACTCAAACTGCACGCAATTTCAGGGTCATGAATTGTTTGTTTCTGATTTTTCCATTTAATATTTTGACTGTGGGTAACTGAAATGACACAAAGTGAAACCATAGATATGGGGGGACAGCTGTAAAGTCCTGTACAAATTCTGCTTTCAAAGTAGCAACACTATACTGAAGTAAGAATCCCTTTTTACTGTAGATCCTAATCAGTTATCTGTGTGTTTAAGACAAAAGATTTTCCCCACATAATCTTTTCAAAATGATTTAACACTGAACATAATTGTTAGATATAAAACAAGTTGACCTGCAAATAGCTGAAATTATTTTAATATTTTCAGAGTGATAGATGGAGTAGTGAGCTGAGAGCTTAGAGACCTATGTTCCACTCCTACTATTGTACAATCACTTGCTATTTGTGTCATATTGGATAAATTGCTTCACCTATATAACTAGCTCTCATTTTTTTTTTCATGAATAGATGGAATTGAACTAAGTGATTACCAGTGTGCTTTTACATATATTCATTTAAGATTGAAATTATCTCACTATGACAAGTTTTCAAATATGCAAGCAATGCATTTAGCTATGGATGACCACATTATAAACTGTTTGCTATGTTGAACTTTAATAACAATTATTTGTGTAGAATTTTGTGTGAAACATATGAATTATGATTTGAATAAGGGCTAATTTTTTTAAAAAGAGAATTAGTAAACTCATCACAGTCTTTAAAAAATAATTCTTTTTGTATGACCCAAAATTGGGTGTTTTTTCTATCACATGTTTATTAAACAAATGATTATTGTGTATGCCACTGATTTTAAAAAATATTTTCTTTATACCTTTGAAACTCTATTTCTTTTCTTATTTTTGTATATGTATATTTATTTTTAAAATATTAAGGACATTGTACCTATATTTTATATTTCTCATAACTTTTCCTAGTTTGACAACTTAAAAACATATTTTCCTAATATATAAAAAGACAGGGGCCGTGGCAACCAAAATAACCAGATGGATGACCAAACAGTGGGCTGTGTGGAGTGACAAGCCAGCAGGGAGGAGCAGTGGGGGGTGACCAGGCCAGTGGGGAGTAATTGGGGGTGATCAGGCTGGCAGAGTGGGGCAGTTGGGGGTGATCATGATGGCAAGGGGGGCAGTAAGGGGTGACCAGGTTGTCAGAGGGGGACAGTTGTGGGTAACCAGACCAGCAGAGGGGGGTAGTTGGGGGCAACCATGCCGGCAGAGGGGGGCAGTTAAGGGTGACCAGGTTAGCAAGGGGGGCAGTAAGGGGCAACCAGGCTGGCAGAGGGGGGCAGTTGTGGACGACTAGGAAGGCAAGCAGGTGAATAGTTAGGACCCAGCAGTCCAAGATTATGAGAGGGTGTAGGCTGGGCTGAGGCAACCGGCTCCCCCTGTGCACGCATTTTGTGCACTGGGCCTCTAGTATTGTATAATTTTCATTTCTTCCATGTCGTTTTATTTTTGCTTTCCTTTATAAAGAAACAGTTAAAAACCCTATGAATTGATTCCTATGTGGGATATAAAATTGAAAGCAAAAAATAACTAGACAAGAAAAACAAACAAAACTCGTTGACACAAAAAACAGTAAGGTGGTTATCAGAGAGAAGAGGGGTGGAGGGTAGTAAAGGGTAAAGGGGGGCAAATATGCGGTGATGAAAGATGTTTTGATTCTGGGTGGTGAGCACATAATGCAATCTGAAGATCACGTGTTACAGAGCTGTACACTTGAAACCTGTGTAATCTTATTAACCAATGTCACCCAATAAATTTAATTAAAAAATTGGGTGGGGATTTTCCCCCTAAACAATAAGTAGATCCTTCTATATCTTTCGTTAGTTGATTCATACTTTTATGTTACTCTTAGTAATTATTTTTATTATATGTTGAATACCTGAATATATCTGAATCAAGATTTGAGCTATATGACTTAATCTTTAACCTTTTTTAACATTTATTTTTTGTTGGCAGTATTGTAGATGTCCCCCTCTTTCCCGTTTCTGCCCCCCTTCACCCAGCCCTTGCCCTACCCAGGTGTTCTCTATTGTCTGTGTCCAATGGCTATGCATAGATGCATATAAGTTTTCTGGATAATATCCTCCTGTCTTCCAAGCCCCCTGCCCTCTGAGATCAGTCAGTCTGTTCCATGAATCCATGCCTCTGGATCAATTTTGTACCTCAGGTTATTTTGCTCATTAGATTTTACACATAAGCAAGGCATGTGATGTAAGTCTTTCTCTGGCTGGCTTATTTCACTTAGTGCAATGATCTTCAGGTTGGTCCATGCTGTAGCAAAAGGTAAGAGATCCTTCCTTTCTTTTTTACAGCCCCACGGTATTCCATTGTGTAATTGTAATTACTGCTTTCTTATCCACTGATGGGCACTTGGGATGATTCCACATTTAGGCTATCTGCACTAATAAAAGAGAAACATGCGAATCACATCACTCCACTATGCCCAACAGCCAATCAGAGTGAGTATGCAAATTTAACCGAAAACATGGCGGCAGCCCCGCCCCACAGCCTCTCCCAGCCTGTGGGAGTCCGAGAAGTCAGGCTCCAGCGCCTGAGGCTGGCTGCAGCCACCGTGATCCCAGGCCACAGCCAGCCTCCAAAGCCTCACATCTGCCTGCCCCATGTCCCCGGGGCCAGTGCCTGAGGCTTGGTGCCCCCAGGAGATCCCATGATCCCAGGCTACGGCCAGCCAGGGAAGCCGCCTGCCCCATGTCCTGAGGCAGACAGAGAAACAGGGCCCCAGCTCCTGAGGCTGGATGAGACCTGGGAGACAAAGAAGCTGCCTGCCCTGTGATCCCAGGCCACAGCCAGGTGGAGAAGTTGCCCACACTGCATCCGAGGGAAGATGAAGAAGCTGTGGTCCAGGCGCCAGGGCCTGTGGCTGGTTACAGTCTGGTAGATGGAGAATCTGTCCACCCTGTGGTCCCAGGCACCAGCACTCGTAGCTGCAGCCCAGGCAAAGCCACCTGCTCACCATCCCCTGAGTCTGCAGCCAGCCTGGGCACCTATGGCTGACCAGGGGGAGGGAAGCCCAGATTCCTGTGTCTGTGGTCTGCTGGAGGAGGGAATCCTGGGTCCCAGATGCGGGGCTGAGGCAGAGGTGATTAGGGGCAATCAAGCCAGCAGGGGAGCAGATAGAGATGATCAGGGCTGGCAGGCAGAAGCAGTTAGGGGCAATCAGGCAGGCAGGGGAGTGGTTAGGAGCCAGCAGTTCTGGATTGTGAGAGGGATGCCCAACTGCAGTTAGTTATTCCACGATGAGTCCCAGATTGGAGAGGGTGCAGGCCAGGCTGAGGGACACCCTCCTGGACATCCCCTTCCCTCTCCCCCCATGCACGAATTTTGTACACGGGGCCTGTAGTTGTAAATAATACTGTCATGAATATAGGGGTGCATATATTCTTTATGATTGGTGTTTTTAGTATCTATTGTTAGAAGTGGAATTGCTGGTTTAAATGGCAATTCTATTTTTTTTTTTTTTTAAGAAACTTCATACTGTTTTCATACTGTCTGCATCACTCTGCATTCCCACCAGCAATATACTAGGGTTTCCTTTTCTGCACATCTTCACCATCACGTGTTATTTATTGACTTATTGATGATTGCCATTCTGGCAGGTGTGAGGTGAGATATCACTGTACTAGTAGTTTTAATTTGCATCCCTCTCATTATTAGTGACATTGAGCATTTTTTAATTTTTAACATTTTCTTATTCTACAACCCTGTTTTAATTGTAACTCAATGGCATTTTGTGATATTTTAAAGCAAATCTACCCAAACATCATTGCACTTACTTATTAAAGGTTATCTTTGCAATTCCACACTGCAATTTGGAATATCTTTATATTTTTCGTCTTAAAAACCTTTAGTTTATCTTTATTTTTAATAGTTTACTCTTGAAAACTTAAGCCGATATGAGATGTATGTTAGTACCTATGATTTTTATAATCACAGAGTCATGTTTTAGTCATATTTCACTTTTAAAAAAGAAAGAGAATAAGAAATATATTAATATCGTATAAAAGTTAAGAGTCTATGATATAGTCATTTTAGAGTCTGGCAGCTATAATACTTAGTAAACTATTTGATGATGCTGATGATTTTTTTTATATTATACAAAACTTGTACAAACAATTAAATATTGTCAGTGGAATTTTAGCATATTCTTCACTGATAAAAATGCTATAAAATATTTTTCATAATTTATACTTTTGGAATTATTATATCAATTTCCTCTCTAACAACTTTAGCCATATCTCCCATGCAACATTATTCAATTACTTTCACCAATGTTAAAAATTTTCCTGAAGAAATTAATGTTGAAGTGACCCTATATGTAAATGTAAAAGCCTTTTAATACTAAACTTTTTCTCAAATCAATACAACTATACATATAATATTTTATTATATAATCATAATCATGAAAACATATAATTTTGGATAGATTCTCAAAAATGATATTTAAAATATATAACAAATAACTTTTCAGAATAGCATTCCATGTAATCATCTTACACAGTTTAACTAAAAATTTAGTTAGCCCTTGCTAAGGATTTTCATATAAAGCACTAATTTTAAGATAAAAGGATAAATTATATCTGCTAGTTTATACTTTATAGAATGCATATATATATATATATATATAT
This sequence comes from Pipistrellus hanaki, assembly GCF_964339955.1. Classification (NCBI taxonomy): domain Eukaryota; kingdom Metazoa; phylum Chordata; class Mammalia; order Chiroptera; family Vespertilionidae; genus Pipistrellus; species Pipistrellus hanaki. Next base: position 60,495,622 of record NC_140505.1, on the reverse strand, counting down.
ATATATATATATATATTGCCCAATGCACAAAATTTATACAAGGGGCTTGGCCCTCGCAGCACCCCGGGCTGTCTCATGGTCCCCCCCCCCCCCAGTTGTTCTAGAAGATCATTCTGCTGTCCAGTCTAATTATTATATTAGCTCTTTATTACATAGGCTATTAGAGGCCTGATGAATGAAATTTGTGCATGGGAGGGGGTCCCTCAGCCCAGCCTGTGTCCTCTTGCAATCCGGGACCTCTTGCTCTTAACCACCCACCTGCGTGCTCCTAACCACCTGCCTGCTCTCTCAACTGCCTGCCAGCTCGCTCCTTACTGCTTGGCTCAGCGCTCATTAGCTCTGCTGCTGAGGTGGGAGAGGCTACTGCCACTGCCCTTGCTCTCACTGCCCCTGAGCTCAGCTTCTGGCTGAGCAGCACTCCTGCTCTAGGAGTGCACTGCCCACCAGGGGAAAGTTCCTGCATGAGTGTTTGCCCCTGGTGGTCAGTGCATGTCATAGCGACTGGTCATTCTGGTCCTTCCACCATGAAGGTCACTGAACTTTTATATAAAGAGACTAATGGACTGATGCATGAATTTCGTGCAAGAGTAGGCCTTCACAGCTCCAGCTGCCTTGGCCCTGGTGATCCCAGATTCATCCAGGTCATCCAGAAGGTTATCTAGACCAGCGTTTTTCAACCGCTGTTCCGCGGCACACTGGTGTGCCTCGAGATGTTGCCTGGTGTGCCGTAGGTGCAGACAAGACAAGAATTTTATAATTTTTCACTATTTTGTTTACTTAATATTTCATAATAAAGTAATTATAAAATACTTTCTTTGTGTTTATTTGATTCCTATTCAAGAGAATTACTTTATATATAGTCAATATAGGCACAGAGTTAAATTTTTTAACATTTTCTAATGGTGGTGTGCCTCGTGATTTTTTTCATGAAACAAGTGTGCCTTTGCCCAAAAAAGGTTGAAAAACACTGATCTAGACAGTAGTTCCACTTTTCGGCTGGTCAGTTGATTTGGATATTACATTTTTATTATTATAGATGATGAGGGATGTATTTATCTTAACAAATATAGTTATAGGTAAAATATATTAGTGTAATCTACATTAAAGAAAACTCTAAGAAGATATATTCACCATAAGCACACCATGCTGACTTTAAAAGTGTTTGAAAATAAATAATACTTATCATCTTTTTATGAAATACATATATTTTTATACTGGCCACAATTCCCTAAATCATACACCCTCTAAAGGAAGAACAATACCACTTTAAGAGTTACTTAGTCTCTCTGAGGTAGAAATAATCTATAGTTCAAAACCATAAATGATTAGTTGTTTAAAGAGCATGCCCAATGTGCTCCAAAGAAGTCCTACCCGCTATGAAATGTCTGGACTTCTCTGAAATAAAATATAGTGGTTAGTCCAAGAATAGAGAAGCTCAAGTTTCTTTTAAAGATTCTTAAGCTTGCTCCTCAAGAGGGTGGATTTTAAAGGGATGTATTCCTTCTCTACTCTCAGCATGACCTCAGAGACAGTTAAACTGCTTTAAAGTTTTAACTTTGCTAAAGAGGCTTAGAAGTCTAAAGCTGTCCAACAGGAGGCCTGGAAGTGAGAGAGACAGTGGAATATTTTCAGGGTTGGGCCAACTTTGAAGTACAACATGAATGGTAATAAAAGTGTAATAACACCTAATATCAAAGCATCTATCTATAAAACAGGAAACATTTATATAAACTTAAAAGATTTTAATTATTTAAGGCAAGTTGTACATTTCATTACAATCTTTTTGTAACCACCAAACCAAGTAATCAGCTACAATCATTTTTCCACTAGTATTTGAATAAATGTAGTATTTTTATGAAGAGAGACAATATTGGTTATTTAAGATATAGCTTATACCATTCTTTAAAATGGTATTGGGATATGGCTAAAGTTTAGAATATTTTAAGATGTTGTGGTTTTATAATAAAGTTACTAGCTTAACATATATGCAGGTAAGGTAATATTGACCCCCTGAGAACCAGCATTTTTCTTTCCACAGTGTCTGGGGGTGTCTTTGAAGTGGCATTAACAATAGTCTTAATTCAGTTGTCATTTGTAGTCACTTGAAGTATTTCCTGCAGAGTTTAACACTGTGAAAATAGAGATGAGAAATTTAATAATGGACAATATGATTTTAAGTTAATAAGATAAAAAAAAATACATAGATCCTTTTAGAAAAGCAAGATAGTTAATTAATTGAACATATTCATTTTTTACCTATTTAAAAAATTAAAGCCCTAGAGGGCCTAGAGGCAGGCGCTCTAAGGACCAAGCCCATGTCCCCTGTTCTTGAGCATGAACTTTTCCTGAGCACTAGGGATCCCCGTAAAACTTACAAGCAGGGGAGCAGCACGCCTCCTCCAGGGCATGCCCCCTGGACATGTTCCCAAGTCCCCCTTCGCTCACTTCTTTCCCAGAAGGTTTGCAGGAGACATGGCAGCCTACCTGGGCTCTCTCCTGTTGCTTCTTCTATCCTAAGTCTTTTTTTGTTTGTTTGTTTTTGTTTCACTATCCCCAGCTTAAATAAACAAATAAACAAACAAACAAACAATTTACCTGGATTTTCAGTCAGCAGATACACTAAAGCTAAACCACAATTGCTATCTATGTCTTCTAATTTGATCTCTTACTTTTAACTTTGGGAATTATATGATTTCAACACATTTTTCTCTTACCTTTTTTACGATTACATAAAATTAAACTGCTCACCTGCCTGTCTCCCTGATTGCCACTAGTGGCAATCAGGGAGACAGGCAGGTGAGCAGTTGGGAACCAGCAGTCCTGGATTGTGAGAGGGATGTCTGACTGTCCATTTAGGCCCAATCCTACTGGGATAGGGCCTAAATGCGCATTCGGACATCCCTCGAGTGGTCCCAGATTGGAGAGGGTGCAAGCTGGGCTGAGGGATCACCACCTCACCCCTGTCCCCACCCCAGGCATGAATTTCGTGCACTGGGCCTCAAGTAATTATACATAATCCTATATAATAAATAGGTAATATTCAAATTGACTGTCACACACATGTACAAGATGGCCTCCCCCATATGGTCAAAAGATGGCAGCCCCCGTTTAGTCACAAGATGGATGCTTCTATGTGGTCATAAGATGGCTGACCCCATGTCACCACAAGATGACTGCCACAAGATGGCCAGCAAGGGAGGGCAGTTGAGGGTGAACAGGCCAGAAGCGAAGGGCAGTTGGAGGGGAACAGGCCTGTAGGAGAAGGCCTGCAGGGATGGGCTGTTAGGGATGACCATGCCAGCAGGAGAGTAGTTAGGGGGCAGAAGTGGTTAGGAACAATCAGGCAGACAGGCAGGCGAGCAGTTGGAAGCCAGCAGTCCCAGATTGTGATAGAGATGTTCAAATGCTAGTTTAGGCCCATCCCACAGTCAGACATCCCCCGAGGGGTTCCAGATTGGAGAGGGTGCAGGCTGAGCTGAGGAATGTCCCCAACCCCCATTGTACAAATTTTATGCATTGGGTCTCTAGTTCAGACTATATTTTGATATAATATTTTTTATATAATATATTGGCATTTCAAAACACTTGAATAATATTTTATTTAACCTCCTGTCATGTTTCTCTATATAAAAAAAAAAAGCACAGTCTTATAATAGTACCACTTGTAAAGCACAGAGTCTGCATGTTTAAAATACTAAATTGTACCCTATCTTAATAGTTATTCTGATATGATTATGATAGGAAGGTTTGTTTATAGAATCAAATTTAGAAGTGTTTCATAAAATGTGTCATCTGAAATCCTACCATATATGTGATAAGCACAAAAATAGTCTGTCAGGATTGTTGATTTTAATTAAAAGATATGACTGTACACTTAATTTGGGGAGTTATATGAGAAATCAAACTCTCTAGTAAATATACTTACTAGTATGTAAAAGACAGGCTAAATAGGTATGGTTTGTATTCCCAACATCTTCCAATTATACCATATTCATTTCCATCTTTAAGCTTTTATATATACATGTCATGCATGTCAATTAAGCTGCCAGATTCTATGGAGTTAACTATACACTTGAATACAGAAAAATTGTCATTTGTGTTACCAGAACCAGTGATTATTTCTCTAGCAGATTTTGTTATTTGTTATTTGATAACTGTAATCATAGGGTAATAAACTTGTCTATCTTGTTGCCTCCTCACCTCGGTGACCGCACTAGTAGCTAGTGAATAGCTAACAATATAAGTTTGGATGAATAAACTTAACTGATATTAACTTTTGATATTTTTCAACAGAAACATGTATGTATATAAAACAATAAAATCCTAAAGGATACATATAATTCATCTTAAATAGTAGATTACTAAAAGCAAATTTCTCAATACATATAAAACATATACATTTTTTAAAAATTCTCCTAATAGTGCATTGGCAAATTCTTTTTGTTCTCTTGTCTTCTAAGACATTGATTGCAGGCTTTGTCCCTTATACATAAGTAGGTTTACCATTGTGAGTATGCAAAACTGAGTTTATTTTTGTATTTTATTTATTAATTATAGTATTATTTGTTGTTATCTTTATACTGGCAGTCCCTGGGTTACGTCAGACTCAACTTATGTCCTTTCTGTGGTTACAGTGCCATCTCCCATTTACAGTATTTTTTTTAAGTTCTGTTTTTTTGACTTATGTACATAATGTGCTTTATGTTATTTATTATTTACTATAGGCTCAGTGCATAAAATTTTATGCACTGGACAGGGTGTCCCTCAGCCTGGCCTGCCCCCCTCACAGTCTGGGAGCCATCAGGGGCAGGAGGCAACCTGGTGATCAGGGGAAGGTGATGCACCTCATACTTCTGCTGATGCTATTTCCAGCAGCACAAGCCTCAGCTGGCCCTGGTTACCAGAGCCTTGGGGGGCCCTGGGCACCTGGGCAGCTGCCATCTGAGGCTTGCCTAGGCCTCAGGCTGGCCCTGGGTGGTTGGGGGGCTGGGGTGACTGGGGGAGTCCAGAAGCAGGCGTACAGAAAAGCCAGGGCCACCTTGGGGAAAGCCTGGCCTTGCTACATGTCTGCTGCCCTGGTGGGGCTAAGGAAACTGGGTGCTGCCATCTTGTGGCTGTGGGTTCCACCATCTTTAAAGGTGTGGCAGTCAATTATCACATTCCCGCCTTATTGGCTGAGGGCACTGCCATGGTGTGAAGATAAATTAGCAAAGTCCCTCTTTGTTAGACAAGATTTCCCACAAGTAAAGGTCAGGAATTGTTATCATTTAAATTTTTTTTTTTTACTGTTTCACTTCATTATTGCTATGTATGTGCTTCATGTGAGTTACATATGAGCATATGTAGGTCGGTTCCAACTTACAACCGAAAATCAAGTTATATAGCACACTGTAGGAATGGATCTCTGACATAACCTGAGGACTGCATGTATATAAAACCCTAATATGCAAATAGACCACATGGTGGAACAACTGAACAACCAAACAGCTGGTCGCTATGGAATGTGCTGACCAGGAGAGGGCATGTGTGAAATATGGCAGGTGTAGGTCAGGGAGGGATGGTGGAACAGGTGAGCAACCAAGGTGGTGTGCCGGTTGCTGTCGTCAGAGTGAGCCTCTGGTGGTTACAGAAAATTATTTACTTCCATGCACGGTGGTCCTGTTTGGTGCTTGCACCTGCTGCTAGCACTGGCCCTACTCAAACCCACAACCAGCACTGGAGCTGCTGCTTGCATCTGTGCTGGCACCTGGAACTGGTCCCAATTGCTAGGCACCATCAGTGGGTGTGAGAGGTGGCTGCAGGCCCTGATTATCCCTGAGGGCTTTTCACCTCACCAAGCTCCTGAAGGACAATCTGGGCAGCAGCCACCACTCTCACCCACTTCTGGCACTGGCCCTAATCGCTCTATGCCATCAGTCAGTGTGTGGGAGCAGCAATAGCAGGAGCTGGGCTACCAACAGAGAGTGGACCAGAGACCATGGTGGGAGAGGCCAGACAGGGTGTGGAGGATGGGCCAAGACCCACCCTTATGTCCACTGCAGCCTCAAGGCCCACAGTTCCTTTCAAGGTGCAAAAATTTGTGCACTGGGCCCCTAGTTATTGATAACCTACTTTTAAAAATATATATATATTTTATTGATTTTTAACAGAGAGGAAGAGAGAGAGATAGAGAGCTAGAAACATTGATGAGAAAGAAACATTGGCCAGCTGCCTCTTGCACACCCCCTACCGGGGATGTGCCCACAACCAATGTACATGCCCTTGACTGGAATCGAACCTGGGACCTTTCAGTCCCCAGACTGACGCTCTACCACTGAATCAAACCGGCTTCTGCTGATAACCTACTTTTGCCCACTCTTTTATTTATTTTTTCTTTTATGCAGCTAAACTTTGTCTTTTTAGAAGGTAAACAAGACAGAACACAGAATACTGTTTGATAGATAAAAATTGCATGTTTGAAATTTTCAACAGGTATCTATATCTACGAAGATACTTGAACTAGCCAATACCTCAGAAATCGAACTGCCTTCTCATCTGGTATATTATATGTCCACATTTAACTGCCTGTGTAACTTACGGCAAAACCTTAGAGAAGCAAACATGTCCTTGCATATACTATGCTTTTCTGATACACACATACCATCAATAATAATAATTATCTCAGAATAATTTTACTAAATGAATAAGAAGTTATGCTCCTACCCTGTTTATTTTTATTGGGAAAATTTTATAACTGAAAATGTTTGTAGCAAAGTTTTTCCATCTCAAAACTTCAAAGCAATTGTAATAAGCTCTCTACCTGCATTCTTGGCTTTTCAAATTCCAAAATAATTATCATCTCAATATAAATAAGAATAATGGCACAAATAAATAGTATTAATATGTTTAAAATACATTATTTAAATCCATTCATTTAAGCACTATCATTTGAATATTTCAAACAGGAAGATAGTTTTCTGTTACCTATTGTTAACCAATATACTTGTGTTTGCAAAAAATAATCCTATCTAATAAAGAGGGAATATATAAATTGACCTTCACACTGTCACAAAGATGCTGGCACACATAGCCACTAGATGGTGGGGCCCAGTACCCCTCAGCCCACTAGAGTCCCACAGTCCTTTCAGTCCAGCTAGCAGGCAGCAAGTGTGAAGTGCAGCCGGACCTGCCCTTAGCACCCCAGCTGCCCAGGGCCAGCCTGAGGTAAAGGCAGCCTCGGATGGTGTCTTCCCAGACACCTAGCGCCACACAAAGCTCAGGTAAACAGGGCCGGCTGAGGCTTGTGCTGTAGGCAGTGGCAGCAGCAGAGATATGATGGGGGTGTTGTCTTCCCCTGATCACTGGGTCATCTCCTGCCCCTGAAGGCTCCCAAACTGTAAGAGAAGACAGGCTGGGCAGAGGGACCCGCCCTCCAGTGCATGAATGTTTTATATATATAAAAGTCTATGCAACCTTCTGACTGTTCAACCATTCAACTGATAGCAATGATGCACAGTGACCACAAGGGGACCGACACTCAATGCACAGTCATGGAAACATGAAACAGACTGATGAATCTCAGAGGGAAGGGGGGAAGAGTGGGAAGATATTAACCAAATATCTTATATGCATACTATTTGTGCACCGGTGGGATCCCTTGGCCTGACCTGGTGGGATCGGACTCAAATCAGCAGTTCAACATCCTCTGAGGGATCTCAGATTGCAAGAGGGTATAGGCCAGGCTAAGGGACCCCACCAGTGCACAAATCTGTGCACTGGACTTCTAATAATATAAATAATTATTTGTAAAGCTAAGGTAAAGATTGATTATTAGGCAAAAATACTTACTCCTTATGAATTTAGTAGTATTTTTACTAATAATAAAGATCTATCAAGGCAAAGTAAAATGGAATATAATTAGTCACTATATTACATTGTGAAAAAACAAAACAAAAACTATTATTGTTGATACCGGTTTCACTCAGTGGATAGAGTGTTGGTCTGCGGACTGAAAGATCCCAGGTTCAATTTCGGTCAAGGGCATGTACATTGGTTGTGGGCACATCCCCAGCAGGGGTTGTGCAGGAGGCAGCTGGTCGATGTTTCTCTCTCATCAACGTTTCTAGCTCTCTATCCCTCTCCCTTTCTCTCTGTGGAAAATCAATAAAAAATATTAAAAAAAAAACAAACAACCTATTATTTACAGCCCAATTAAATAGAAAATATACATGAAATTAAAATGCAGCTTAATATCTTTTACTTCATTCTGCAACATGATTTAAGTATCACATTTCATTTTGAAGCAACTTGTTAAATAAAAATTTTTGCCAAGTACATTTACAACTTGCTAATTAATTCAATGTTTTGCCGTTTAAATCCCTCTTTAAAAACTCAGGAGTTTGAGGTCATGCTCTCTCCTATGAGCCTATGCCATTCCTTTTCTCCTTTTCTTCCACAATTGGCATGTATCCCCCAACCTCTAAGGAAGGCCTATGTCATCCAGGGTGTGCTTGGCTTCCTCTATCACCTAGGGCAACTCAAGCCTCCTGCTCTTTCCAGCTCCATGTCTGCCCCCATTTTTGTTCGGATTTATTTATCTTCTATAATTGAAACTTTATAGCCTTGAATGGAGGCCTGGGCAGGCTAGAGTGTGTGGAAAGCTTGGCTTCCTCCATTGCCAGGGAAACCCAAGCCTCCTGCTTGATCCATCACCACAGACATCTTGGTTGGGTTAATATGCATACTCATTCCTGATTGGCTGGTAGACATGGCTTGTGGGTGTAGCAGAGTGATGGTTAATTTGCATATTGCTCTTCTATTAGATCTGAGGATAAGAATAACCAAAACCTTTATTTAATTCAGAGTAGCATATTAGATTTTAAAATAGATAAAAATTTACTATTTTCAGATGGATATTTTATTAGTATACTAGTAGCCTGGTATACTAGTAGCCTGTGTGTAATAAGTAGTAATCACATTTCATTTGGTTATTATTATCCTCTGATCTGGGGTATTAATATAACTCTTAATTACAAAACTTCTTAAGTATTAATTATTTTATTCATAATTAAAGAATAATTATCTGCTTTAAATTTTTTTTCTTTTGTTTTAAAATATAATAAAGATTGACAATGAACGGACCTTATTATCTATCTATATATATATAAAAGCCAAAACGACTGAACGACCAAATGACTGAATGACCAATTTCTATGACACACACTCACCACTAAGGGGCAGGACACTCAATGCAGGAGCTCCCACAACCAACTTTCCATGGATGATCAACCTCCCATAGTCCCTCCCCCTGTCTGGCCATGGTCCCTTCTCCCCGCCAAGGGACCTCACCCATGAACGAATTTGTGTACCAGGCTATAGTATACTAATAAAGTTTCCATTTGAAAATAGTAAATTTTTATCTATTTTAAAATCTAATATCTTACTCTGAATTAAATGAAGGTTTTGGTTATTTATTATCCTCAGATCTGAGGTATTAATATAACTCAAAGAAATATATATATTTTTAAATATAGTTTATTGATTTTCACAAAGAGGAAGAGAGAGGGATAGAGAGTTAGAAACATAGACCAGCTGCCTCTTGCACAACCCCCACTGGGGATGTGCCCACAACCAAGGCACATGCCCCAGACCGGAATCAAACCCGGGACCCTTCAGTTCCCAGGCCGATGCTCTATCCACTGAGCAAAACCGGCTTTGGCTCAAATAAATATCTTAATTGTTTTATATTATCTTATTCTTAATTAGATAAGATGACAGCATTATATGTGAATCAATAATATAATATATAATTTTTTTCTTTAACATATTTTCATAGATTGAGTTAGCATATGTGAATTAATTTATCTCCTCTAACATATCTTTGACTGTTATTTACCTGTCTAAAACTGACAAATTTTGACAATGGTGTTTACCCTGTGATACAGCTAACTGGATAAAGGGCAGAGTAAAATGATAACCCAACCTCACAAAATTTAACTAGATAGAAATACAGTGGTTCTAGAATTTAAGTTCTATTATTCATGCACTACGTATTTTAGAGGAGGATTGGCAAATCTATATTTAAATAGACATCTGCTTAGATTAAAATATTATGTTAAAAACCTTTTCTTCCTTGGAGGTAGCTTTTGATTTTTTTTTTTTGACTTGACATATATCTTGGACTTAATTTTTATTTTTTCTTATGCAGATCTGAAATATATCTAACTTATTGTTATAAGGCTAATATCTATAAATATGTAATGATATAATAAGTAAAGCACATATCAAAGTAATGGAATATTTTATATTGCCTTTTCAAATAAATTTTCAGTACAAAATTTACTAGATAGAATAGAAAAACTGTGCCAATTAGGATTGTCTAATATTTTAGGTGAACTTACATCTTACAGAAAATCTGAAGTACATATATTATACATTTTTTCAGTACACACTTACTATCAATAGAACTTACACATTATGCAAAATTTTTTCTCAGTTCAACTGATCATCTTGAAATACATTTCTATGTTAAAAAATTGTTTTTAACTACTATTGCATTTATATTTCAAGTTGTTGAAAATGCTTTTAGTAATGTTGCTTATAATATATTACTGTTAAGCATTTAATAGGATTTTCCTGTATGCCATCCCATTTGGGTCTATGTCTGTTTGAAATAACCAAAACCAGATTCTCAGTCATGTTACCAGTGAATGTTCTGGAAATCCAAAGCATAGATGAATTCATTTGCGGAAACCAGGTAGTTCCAGAATTGATATGATGAGAGGGGAAGGAAGTAGAGATAGTGAAAGACAAAGGTGGAAAAAGGAAGGATAGTTGACTATAAAACCTAGTTCAGGCAAGATGCTGCCAGGTGCTCTATAGCCACTCTACATTGGTCAGACATGGTGGCAGAGTGCCTGCACATGCTGCCTTGGCACAACTGATTGCAATTTGCCCAATGCTGTACTTTCACCTTTCCCTTGATTCAAAGTTTGAAGTATTTTACTAGTCACTTTAGGTCATGTTCAAGTTTAAAGCCTGTATCTTCAAGGGGAAAGAAAATATAGCAGTCCTGTAAGCTTTCCAAAGTGGGATGTGGGGGCCTACAAAACTGCACATTCCTCTAAATTAAAATACCTGTTTTTGCTCAGAGGTGTTTCATAAAGATACATATCTATAAGTCCAAACATTTTTCTCTTCCTTCCTTTAATATTTGTTTTGTGGTGCTAAATGATTTAATGCTATCTCGCTATGCTAGAGAGAACTAGAAAGTAAGACATTACCATGAAAAACAGTAAATTAATAATTTAATAACTAAACACAACTATATTATTGTATTTCTTTCTGATTTTTTTCATTCGTGAAGTAAATATGTGTACTGAATAAATATGTGTTACATGTGTTGAGACTGTAATAAGTATTGGGAATGCATTAATAAAAAGAGATTAAACTGATGCTTTCTTTCTCAAAACATACATTACAGAGAAAGGTTTGCTAATAAAGCTAATCAAAGCTGGTTTTTTAAGAGCTATGCATCTAGATGATGTTATGGGGAAATGAATGTGAGCAGCACAGCCAAAGCTCCCGGAGTCACTACTGCTTCCCAGGAGACCCACCATTCAGTCTGAGAGCTGAGCAATTAACCAAAAAAGGAGAAAGTGGGAACATGTAGTTCAGAGAGTGGAGAAACAGGACTTTTACATTACAAATTACAAAAGTTTGGCAACATCAGAATAACTATATATAAAAACCTAAGTGACCGAACAACCAAATGACTGAATGATGGTTAACTGGTTGCTATGATACTCACTGACTACCAGGGGGTAGACCCTCAATGCAGGAGGTGCCCCCTGGTGTCAGTGTGCTTCCACAGTGGGAGAGCTGTTAAATTGATCTACAGGCACCAGACGCAGGGCTCATGGCTGGCTGCAGCCCAGAGATGGCAGCAGAGCAGCAGTGAGCTTACCAAGCAGTGGTGCCAGGCACAGTGGGTCGAGATGAGTAAGACTGCAGGCAAGAACAGCAGGCAAGAACAGCAGGGGCCAGTTTCCCCGATTCCCACAAACTGTGCTGAGGGATCCCAATGGTGCACAAATCCGTGCACCAGGCCTCTAGTAAGATATAAAGAACTTAAAGTTATTTAGAATGTTTACAGTGTAGAATGTGAAGGATGGTAGCCCAATAAAGAGCCTACAGGTATAAGCAAGAGCTAAATAATATACAACTAAAACATCTAAATGATAGGCTAAATTAGGATACTGAAACTTTATTCTGACAAAAGTAATGATTTACTGAATTTATGTATGTATGTATGTATTTATTTATTTATTATTTATTTATCCTCACCTGAGAATATGTTGATTGATTTTTAGAGAGGAAGGGGAGAGAGAGAGAGACAGATGTGCGAGAGAAACATTGATGGGTTGCCTCCTATACATGCCCAACCAGTGATGGAACCTGAAATCAAGGCATGTGCCCTGACCTGAAATTGAACTTGAAACCTGCTGCCATGTTTTTTTGTTTTTTTTTTCTCCTTGGTGAAATTTTAAAGTTTCTCCTATCTGTGAATGCTAGGTCTATATTTACTGAGAATATCAACTCTGTTTCTCATACATTAAGTTGTGGTTTATCAGTTATAGTGACTTTTTCATGATTGTCAGTTTGACGGTTATGGAAATGAATCAATCAGTCATATTATTGCCAGTCTTAAAATGGTGGTAGAACTTTTCTCATTTTCTTTTTTTAAAATTTAATTGTATTGTTTAAAGTTTTACACATAGTAATATATATATATATATATATATATATATATATATATATATATGTGTGTGTGTGTGTGTGTGTGTGTGTGTGTGTATATATATATATATATATATATATATATATATATATATATATCCCTTTTTTCCCTCATTGACCTTCCCCCAGCCTCCATTATTCTACTTGATATAAACTTAGTTACACTTGCAAAATGCTTTATGAGAGATGAATATTGTGCTATTTTTTCATTATACTAACAAAAGTCAGTAATGGAATAGATGAGATGTACTGCTTAGCAACACTCTTCCATATATACTCTGTGTTGCTTAGCAGCAAACATTCAATAAAGTGCTACATTGAATTGGTATAATTCCTGTCTTCCCTTAGAAGAGAAATATACTGCTACCCAGATCCAGCTTCCTTAATAGCTACACTGCACATGTGTCAAACACAAGGCCCGCGGGCCAAATCCAGCCCGCCAGACCTTGCAATGTGGCCCGCACCGCACTGTCATCACTGCACTCCGCTGTCAGTTTATGACATTGTCAGTTTATGACTGTTCAGTAAACCATTCGGCCCGCGATTTAGGCTGGATTTTAGATTTTGGCCCCTTCTCTGATTGAGTTCGACACCCCTAAGCAACACTATGGAATCTAGACAGACAACAAATAAATCTCAGTTTTGTGTGTGTTTTTGGGGACGGGCTCCTGTTTTCAGAATGTTGCCTCCCCAGATAATATTCTTTAACATGCCAGGAGCCTGAGGGTGAGTTTGTGAATATACAGATTAGTTTATCTCAAAGCAACTCATATTTTTATTGATCTTACCACACATCAGGAACTGGCAATATACAGTGTCTAAAATCCAGATCCAAAGTTTTTACCATAAGTTTTAGTGTTCCTATGTCTTCTATGTTAAATCACATAATTTTTTCTAAAAGCATTTTTTTTTTAGAATGATGAACTATCAAATGATAATATGTTATTTGGCAAAATAAAGAGTATCAAGCCATCAACTGATTTTAGTTCACTAGTAATTGCTTTTATTGGTTATCTAAATGGTAGTATGTTGGCCTTATTTGCACAGGAAAAGTTGCCAAAAAGATAACATTAGGGATATTACTTTTCATAATACAGCATTGGAATTTAATTATATCTATTTAAATAAGAACTCATTATAAAGAGAACATTGACTATAAAAGGGAGTAAATGTTTTCTAAATGAGAATAGGATGGTCAACTCCATTTGTCCTTTTTATTTCTCTTTAAAACTTATCTCAAATGATAATAGATAATTTAAAACTGATAAAGTAGGCCAAAATCACAAAGTATACTTAATAAATAAGAAAAGATTTTCAAAGAAGAAAATAAGTCCCACTTATATGAGGTATCAAGAGCAGTCAAACTCATAGAAACAGAAAGTAGAATGATGGTTGTCAGGGGTGGGAGGAGTGGAAAATAGGGAGTCACGATTCCAGTTTTGGAGTATGGGAAAGGTTCTATATGAGGGTGGTGGCAAGGGTTGTACAACCAGTTGGATGTACTTAATGACACTGAGCTGTACATTTGAAAATGGTTAAAATGGCACATTTTGTTATGTATATTTTACCATAATACAAAAATTTGAAAGGATTAAATCACATCCAAAAATTTTATATATTGCCGAAACCGGTTTGGCTCAGTGGTAGAGCGTCGGTCTGCGGACTGAGAGGTCCCAGGTTCAATTCCGGTCAAGGGCATGTATGTTGGTTGTGGGCACATCCCCGGTGGGGGCTGTGCAGGAGGCGGCTGGTGGATGTTTCTCTCTCATTGACATTTCTAGCTCTCTATCTCTCTCCCTTCCTCTCTGTAAAAAATCAATAAAATATTTTTAAAAAATTATATATTATTAAACCACATTAAAACATATGGAAATTATTATTCTGAAAAATATTAGGAAATATTTAGAATTAATAGTAATCTAAAATCACATTTTAAGTAAATAATCTTATGAATTACAAGCTTTCCTATATTCATTTTTTTCAGGTGAAGCAACAGAGACAAAGCTATGTGACCCCCAAATCACAGGGTAAAAAAGTGACAGAGTTTAGAGACTAACTATAGAAATTATTCTTCATCACTGTGCTACAATGCTCCCATGGAGATCATTTCTCTCTATTAAGAACTGACTATGGGTCAGGTACTTTTAAAAGCACTTTACATGTATTATCTTATTTATTTACCAGAGGACTAGGCTTCTAACAACACCTGTTATACAAATATATTAACCCTTTAATCATCATTCCAGTTTATGAAAATTAAATAATACTACCCTGTTTCCCCGAAAATAAGACAGTGTCTTATATTAATTTTTGCTCCCAAAGATGCGCTAGGTCTTATTTTCAGGGGATGTCTTATTTTTCCATGAAGAAGAATACGGTACACATTTATTGTTAAATGAAAATAAAGGAAATTTATTACCTGTATGTGGTATGGTAGTTCGGTAGTTGTCAACACAAACCAGACAAACTGTGAATCCTACAGTATTAAAAATTTACTCATTTATTCAATGACAATCATGTCATCATTTTCTGGAACATCATCATAACAATCCAATTCCTGAATTTCTTGGTGAATTTCTTGTGACTCCATTTCTTTCAGAATCAATGGACCAAATCTCTCATGTTTAGCCTGGGGGGGGGGGCTTATTTTTGGGGGGATGCCTTATATTTCACTCAGAAGGAAACCTGTAAGTAGGTCTTATTTTCGGAGGGTGTCTTATTTTTGGGGAAACATGGTAGGCATGTTAAAATATTAGCTCAGTTTCCAACATAAAGTATAAACCAAATATATAATGTTACTGATGCTATCTTTATCTGTACCAAACATTCTTTTGGTCACATTCTTTTTAAAAAATATATATTTTATTGATTTTTCACAGAGAGGAAGAGAGAGGGATAGAGAGTTAGAAACATCGATGAGAGAGAAACATTGATCAGCTGCCTCATGCACATCCCCTACTGAGGATGTTCCTGTAACCAAGGTACATGCCCTTGACCAGAATCGAACCCGGGACCTTCCAGTTCGCAGGCTGATGCTCTATCCACTGAGCCAAACCAGTTTCAGCTGTTGGTCACATTCCAACATTATTGTCAATAATTCAGGGAAATGTAATATTTAAATCCTATGAATATTAATTTCTTTTAATAAGTCTTTTTTTTATTATTCTTAGTTTATCTTTCATTCTTCTTATTCTTCAAGGTTTTGTTCTCAATGATACCTGAGGTAAGTATTAACTACCCCCAATAATTTTATCATTAATATAATAACTGTCTAATTCACTGATACATTTTTATGCATCAAGATAAATTAGTGGGTATAATTCTTTAAGAAGGAATTTTAGAAGTCTGTTCATATCACATTATAGGCAATGTATGTTACATTTTAAGTTGAATTGAAATACCAATAAGGAGCGTGGTTGCCCTCTTTCTATTTGTATGATATTATATTATAAGGACAAGAGTTTTGTCCTATGTAGGACACAACTAAGTTTAAGTCAAGTCTAGCAAAAATGGCATATTTGGAAGTGTTCTAACAGGGTGAATTATGATTTAGATGTCTAATTTAGATATGACAGAGAATAACTTTCATTTTTTCAAACTAGCCTTCTAGTTTGAAAGTAGAAAGTATTAGGCCCATTTTCTTCCATAACATTCTCTTTTAAATTTTTAAATTATTTATTGTTTAAAATATTACATAAGTCTACCATAATATTCTTAAGAGAACGAAGCTAAAAAGGAAACAAAATAGCAGTTTAAATAAGTGCCAGTAATTAAACTATGATTTACACATTAAAAATTACGCATTGATTGATTCCAAGAGAAAGGTAGGTAAAAGGAAGAGTGAAAAAAGTAAAGGGGGATATAGTCAGTAATCTGTATCATAAAAGGCTGTGATGCCATAACAGTGTCACGACCTCAGGCCTTCTTTAGCGGCATCACAACCAAAGGAGCAGCACCTCTTGCGGCAGGTTGGCGGGGGAGGGGCGGGGTGCCAGCAGCATCCACGGAGCATGCGAGGAGTCACAGCCGGGTGGACATGGCCCTGATGGCAGGCTAGGTGTAGGGACCCTGCACGTGCACAATTTAATTGTGCGCTGAGCCTCTCCTAGTGTAATAATTGATGAATGGTTACTTAGACTTAATGTGGTGAGTATACAGTAAGATATACAAATATCAAAAAATAGATCGTGTTTTTGCACTGCATAAATACAGTATGGTTTGATAAAAATCAGTTTTCTATTTAGTATCTTTGAAATATAGTAAAATTTCAGTTGTTCTTGTTTATGTTTTAATATTGATATATGCATACTTAAGTAAAGCTTCTATAATATAGTTTTGAGTTTTAACAAACCCATGGGCTACTTTGCTACATATGTTACCCCAGTTTCACCTGAACATGGATCTATGCTCTTATGTCTATATTTTATGGCTATATGCTCTGTTATGTTATACCAGAGGCCCGATACATGAAATTCATGCAAGCATAGGCACTTGTGGCTCTGGCTGCCTTGTGCCCCTCACCTATTGGTCATTCCAGAAGGTTTGGGGGTGTACTAGTATCTAGATTACTAGCTGTCAGTCATGCTTTGGCTCTCATGCTTATGGAAGCTTTTCATAATCACCATTGCACTGCTTCCCTCTCTAATCCACCACTATCTATCACAATAAACTGTTCGTTTGCTTCAGAACATATGTCAATACTTTAAATGGTTTTATTCCTTTGTATATCTATTTCCCCCACTTTAATGTAAACTCCACACCCAAGCAAATGTAAACTCCAAAAACCCAATTCGTTTTTCACCACTGCATACTGATCTAGAAGAATACCTGTGGGACTCATAAATATAGAGTCTATAATAAATGCATAAATGAATACCTTAGAAAAATAAAATAATAGAGCATAGTAACCATTGACTATGCAACTTCATTTCTACTTGTGTTTCATTGTTCAATGTGACTCTCTGAGGTAATATAAACTTTTTAGGTACTAAAATAAAATAAAAAAGAACTTTCTTCTTTTTTAAAAAAAATATATTTTATTGATTTTTTACAGAGAGGAAGAGAGAGGGATAGAGAGTCAGAAACATTGATGAGAGAGACATCGATCAGCTGCCTCTTGCACCACCTCCACTGGGGATGTGCCCGCAACCAAGGTACATGCCCTTGACTGGAATCGAACCCGGGACCTTTCAGTCCTCAGGCCGAAGCTCTATCCACTGAGCCAAACTGGTCTCGGCAAAACAAAACAAAACAAAAAAAAACCTTTCTTTTAATTAATTTCTCATATATAAAAATATTTAAAACAAAGCACTGTGAAAGATGTAAATCATAACATCCACTCAAGAAAATCCCCTTAATGAGACCTAAAAGAGTCACATATCCTTATAAATTCAGGATTGGATGAAATCAAATGGTGTTGGTTTCTATTTAGTTAAGTATAACTGCAAAAGCACGTGAAATGAAAACCAAAAGGGGGATTGTGGTACTGTGCTATATAATACTGATTTTAAGATGAAATGACTCGTCATGCAAACATTTTAACAGATAATTTGGCAAGTCTCCATTTACTCATGAATTCTGGAAATAGGGTAAATTGATATATCACTCACTGTTCTCTATTGAATCCCAGAAACTGCAATTAAAGGCGGCATTCTTAAATCCAGATGCCAAGCCTTGTTCATGAGTAGGCCTTGTGAGGAGTCAGAGTAGGCAGCTGAATATGGCGTATAATTTGAAAGCACCGAACATTATTTTTACTTAAAATATCTTCCTCATTACCTTTCTCTGTGTAGAACATTTAATCTTTAAAAAACTGTCGGGGCTTAACTTTAGTTTTACATAATACTTAGAAGTCTGACTTTTCTTTTACAAATGCTCTGTGAGAATTCATCTGGAGATTCAAGGAGGACTTTCCCCTTATCCTCACCTGAAGAATTTATTTCCCATTTCCAGGAAGTTTTTCCTATCATGAAATTAAGATGTGATACATAAAGAAGGGAAGAGGCTGCTCTGTAGGTGGTCAAATTAGCCAAATCATACCTTGGAATAAATGATCTCTCATGTTTCAGACAGGCAAATGTCACATGCCTTTATAGGGGGTTATTGACCAAAATTAGAGGACAGAATAAAGATTGTGAGTAGAAGGAGAATCCACACAGTAAAAAATCTTATAATATTACTAGAGGCCCGGTGCATGAATTCATGCATAGGTAGGGTCCCTTGGCCTAGCCAGTGATTGAGGTGTATCATGGGGGCCGGCCAGCCAGGTGGAGGAACCATAGGAGGTTGGCCAGCCAGGGGGAGGGGCCGTGAGAGGTTGGTTGTGGGAACACACTTGCCACCAGGGAGCAGCTCCTGCATTAAGTTTCTGCCCTCTGGTGGTCAGTGCGCATCATAACGACTAGACGTTTGGTCATAATGGTCACTTAAGCTTTTATATAATATAGAGAGATATTTAAAAGAATATTCATTCTACCTTTTCATCTTACTAAGATCTGAGGATCTCAGAGATTGTAATTTGCTCTTAGGAAAACAGTTTTAGTTGAGAAATTACACCCACATTTCCTGACAACTGTCTCTTTTCTACTATGTACAACCACTTTCTATTCAAATCAGAGGAAAAAATATTGTTGGACTTTAATTAATCTTTTTTGTTTTTATGTGTTCTTATTTTATTGTTGTTATAATAAAATTCATTTCGAATGAATTACCCATCAAAATGAAGTACATATTTAATTTGTGAAACAAATAAACAAAATAATAAAACCTCATCCAGTACTAAAACATTGTTTGGCTCACGTTCCAGTTTACCTTGAATAATAAATATAAAATATTCAGTCATCAATACTTCCAATTCCCTTTTTGCCTTTTACTTTACATTTAGCTATTGATACTCTTTAACATATTTTAGCATATCATATGCTTTCCTTATATGATATATATATATATATATATATATATATATATATATATATATATTTGTCCATTTCCTGCACCCTCTACTGGAATTAAATTTTATGAGGACATGGGTTTTTACTGATTTTGTTCATTGCTATGTTCCAGGTACCTCCAACAATTTGGCACATATTCGGTATTCAGTAATATATTCTGAATAAATAGATGGATGAGATTTGAGATAAAAGAAGCACAAACTTCAGTAAACTAAAATATTAACAGTAGCACTCTTACCACTAATACATATCATTTTTAATGCCAAACATAATAAATGATCAGGAAAAATGCAGATGATTTAAATAGTTAGTGACAAATGGGTCAAAGAAATCCCACAGAGCATGATAATTATAGAGAAGAGAAACTCATATTTTAGTGGGCTGTTACTTTATAGTCCAGATACCCTTCTTAAGTGTATACTATCGCAGAGCTTCAGAGTTACATGACAAGTGACTACAAGCTTTCTGGGATTTATTTGTTCATATTCTCTTTCTACTTTTTTCAAAGTTTTCTAATGGATAAAAGATAAAAAAACAGACTCAGTAGTATCTAGATATTATTTAATTAGCTATCTTGAACAAAGTTTTTGTTCAAAATGTAGAATAAGTAGAAGAAGCAGAAGCAGAAGCAGAAGCAGAAGCAGAAGCAGAAGCAGAAGCAGAAGAAGAAGAAGAAGAAGAAGAAGAAGAAGAAGAAGAAGAAAAAGAATCATCCAGAGAATGATTAAAGGCAAATAAATAAAATAAATATAATATGAGACTATCTGGTAAAAATCGAAGATTTCTTGATTGTATTTCAGTTTTAATAGTCTCTAATATTTAATTATAAGATGAAAATTTGTCAATAACTCAGTTTTGACACAAACATAATTTAAAAACTTTGTTCTCCATATCTCTTGATAAAATGAGAAAATAATTTGAGGTTTTGATATAGTGCGTGATCACTGGTATCAAAATCAATATTTTTAACCTATTTATAATGAGAAAGTTCACTGCTTATTATAAAAGTAAATAACCATGTCTACTTTCTAAACTTATGAGAGAGAGAGAGAGCTCTTTCAGCAATACAGTGCATCAGTATCTGTTTTGATTTTGGTTAACTGCTTAACATTTCAGCTTGTCTTCAATCAACACAAAGCTTGTCTAATTCGTTGACTCTGTGATTTAAGATTTTCATGGCATATAAAGAATGTAATTTAAAATGTAATTATATTGAACATGGGTTAACAATCTTATATGTTAAAAAAAAGTTTAGTCAGTTCAGTCTATTATATAAATTAGCCCTTAATCATGAGCTAGGCATTTAACACTAAAATGTTGATTACAAGAAGGCCCACATCTCCAACACCCTCAATCTTGTGGTACATAATCATCAGAACATGACTATAAAAAGAATTCTGATTAAGAAAGAAGCAGTTACAGATAGATCATAACATAGACAATTCTATAGAAAATAGAAAATAAAATGTCAAATAGTTGCAGCAGGTGAAAAATAAATGTAAGGGCCTTAACCAGTTTGGCTCAGTGGATAGAGAGACAGCCTGGGGACTGAAAAGTCACAGGTACCATTCCTGTCAAGGGCATGTATCTTGGTTGCAGGTACATTCCCAGTAGGAGGTGTGCAGGAGGCAGCTGATCATGTTTCTCTCTCATCAATGTTTCTAGCTCTCTATCCCTTTCCCTTCCTCTCTGTAAAAAATCAATAAAATATATCTAAAAAAATAAAAAGAAATGTAAGGTGAGTAGAAGATTGAGGTCATTCATTGTAGGGGTAAATGGTTTCTATAACTAAATAAACCTATATTATTATACAATGAATTTTATAGGAAAACTTAATCATCATTAATTTAAGAAGTATGTTTACATTTATTCTTTAGGTTTGAATAGAAGTTTATAATTTAGCATGTTTTCGGTTAGAAAGTTCAGTAGAGAAAACAAAGTATTTTGGCTCAATAAATAATAGAGAAAATAAGGTAAATAATAAAAAAAAATTATTTCTTCTTCCTCTCTTCTTCCTCCTTCCCTCACCATTTATCCTTCAAACATTCAAACAATATTTATTGTAAACAAATTATATAAAATTCTACCTGGTACAAACACTATAAATACAAATGAGACAAAATATCTAGCCTCAAAAGACTTTCAGTGGGGAATATAGAAATATTATATAATGATACTTTAAAACTCATATGATTAGTATAATACAGAGTAATCAAACACCTCCTCTTCTCTCTTCCTCCACATGCCAATGTTTCTCTCTCTTCACAACACTCATATTCAGTTGGGTACAATAAAAATTCATAGATGACTATAGAAGAGCACAGATAAATAAGTTTTAATACATTGATCTCAAATCAGAGTACCTCACACTTATGGATGATAAAGAGGCAATTAACTATGGGATTTTAAAACATGTGCTTTTCAGACAGAAAGAATAATTTCTAAACCAAGCACAAACTACCAGATTGGCAATGATAATCCCTTTACTCTTCTTCACTAGACTGGAGAGTTTATGAAGGGAAGGACTGGTCCATCAAGCTCATTTAGTTTTTCTAGTATGTAGCACATTGCCTAGTACATAGTAGCTACTTTAGTAGATAAATATCTTTACAAATGAAGAATTTCCAAAGTTTAAAAGTCCTTTTAAATCCTTGTTAGAAAGCTACTGTTATCCATTTTTAAACTTGTTTTATATTTTACCATAGGGTAGATATGTCCCTTAGTATAAGTTTCAGTAATACCTCATAATTGTCTAATATGTTATTTACTACAATTACTAACTACTAAGTACCATAACTTTATTATTATATATTTTTTACTTTTTGTCTTCCCTTCTAGACATAATGAAAAAATACATCTACTTAGTTTATTACATTGTCGCTGCTAAATATAATACTTTCAGAAACTATATTAATAACTCGAAATGTTAGTTAAATTATTTAAGGAATTACTGTGCTTCAGCATACCATGGCTAATGTAAACCACATGGCTTTTGTTATATAGCTATACTATATTATAGATTTTACATGATTTTTATGAACTTTTAATTTTTCAAAATTAAAAATTTATCAAGATCACCAATCAGCATTGAAGTTAGCACAACTAATTCTTTACTTCTATCAAATTATAGATACTTTAAATATTTTATTAAATCTATGATTTAAAAGTTATTATTTGCTATTATAAAAAATACACTAATCTTATTTTATTTAGGCAAGGAATCATATAATTAAATATAAAAAAAAATAACTCTTAGTTTTCAATAATGCTTTAAACTTATTCTTTTTGACTATAGGTACCATGTATTTTAACAGCTAAAAATATGAAGAGCAAGGTAACCTTTGAGAAAAGAAAAGAGAAATATCATCTTTATTGACAAATAGAGGCCTGGTGCATGAAATGTGTGCACTGGAGGGGGGTGTCCCTCAGCCCAGCCTGCACCTCTCTATTCTGGGACCCCTTGGGGGATGTCCGGCTGTCGGTTTAGGCCTGATCCCCATAGGATTGGGCTAAAACCAGCAGTAGAGCATTGGCTCATAATCCGGGACTGCAGGCTCCATACCACTTGCCTTCTTGCCTGCCTGATTGCCCCTAACTGCTTCTGCTTGCCAGCTTGATCACACCTAACCACTCCCCTGCCAGCGTGATTGATGCCTAACTGCTCCCCTGATGGCCTGATTGCCCCCAACTGCCCTCCCTTTCTGGCCTGGTCGCCCCTAACTGCTCTCCCCTGCCAGCCATCTTGATTTGGCCCTCTTGTGCAAGTGGCGTGACAGTCAATTTGCATACTACCTATTTATTATATAGGATGACAGATATTTATTGGTATATTTAGAAAACTGATGACAAAGGTGTCTTGTCAGTGAATAATTGTTGAGTTTCCATAAGTGTGTTGGAGTTGCATGTGAGAGAAGCATGTCTATTTTCCTTCTTGCTTCTCATTCACTTATTTTAACACATGATCTCCATGAAAGCCCAGCTCACTCATGAGTCCTCTTCATTTTACACAGCTCCTCATTTCAGCACCCACATATTATTATCTCCCCTGACTTATGATCCAAGTTACTTAGTTCAAATCCCATATCCAATGCCCATATTTTACTTATTTTCTTACTTATTGTCATTTAAAAAAAAGTAGTCTGATAACCTAAGTCATAGGAGGATGATAGAGTATTTTTTATCCTTTGCATTTGTATATTCATTTTAAAAATGGACATATCAATGTGATATTGTTAGTGTGCCAATAATCAGGCAAATATACAGATTTTTTGTAAGTAGCTTTAAGGTATATTAGGCAGAGAAGAATTTTCACTGACTTTCAAGTTCTGAGCTATAGTTGCCTATATTATTTTTATACTTTAAAAAAAATTTATCAGAAAAAAATATATATGATTCAGGCCTGGTCATCATGGCTCAGTGCTTGAGCATTGACCAAGAAAGAGGTCATGGTTCTAGTCCAAGTTTGGCCATGTGCCCCGGTTGGCAACTTGATCCCCAATGTGGGCCTTGCTGGAGGCAGATGATAGGTGATTCTCATCATTAATGTTTCTCTCTTTCTATCTCTTTCTTCCTCTATGAAATCAATAAAAATATATTTTTAAATATTATGTATGAGTCCCACTTATTAGTCATTTTGACCAAAGGGTATAGATTTTAATTTTTTTTAAAAAAACACATTTCCTGAAATAGTCTTAAAAAAAAAAGTAATGATGCTTGTATTTAAACTGATTCACTAGGCATGCTATATTTATCATCAAGAGTATAATGATAGGACCAAACTTGTCAGAACATTGCTGTGATGGTGTGAGGCTGGCATTGTGCTACAGGGGAGGCTTTTTAGAAGGACAATCACATTCTTAGTACTTATGGGCCATCATCCCCACTTCCTTTGGAACACAGTTTAAGCCTCTGGGCAAAAGAGTTAAATAATGTCAATGTTTGAAAGAAAACTACAAAACTCCCCCTGCTGGCAAAAAGTTCTGAGCAAATTATTTGTGGTACACAAATCTTTCTGCAGGCAACAGAGAAGAAAAAAAAAATGATAGGAATCAATCAGTTGCCCAAGGAAATATAATAACCAGAAACCAATCAGCAAGTTAACTGCTCTGGGACGATGAGTGGCTTTCTAATGGCTGATAGGTAATGATACATGGTCAGAGCAACAGGCATCTAGGTAAGTAACCTTCATTTTTCCAAAGGTAATACACACCATCCATTATACTGTCATGATTCCATAGCTGGAGGCTTAGAGAGCTCTTAACTTGTAAATAGATTGTGGATAATGGTTAACTCCAAATGACTTCATTCTTGAGGCAGATTACAGATAGCAATTTTTTAGGAAAGTTTGATGACAGGACTAGCTAGTTGTAATTTTCCACTGTTGCAACATTTTGACCCTAAAAAAAATGTTGAAGTGATGCTGTTTGACCTCTTTTTTATAGTCAGATTTTTATTGTTGTTGTTAGAGTAGCAGCATCTTATCAAATGTCTAAGGATTCTGGACCCAACTAAATGATTTTCAACATTAACTTGCAAAGATAGTTTTAACATGGAGTATAGTTAACAGGTAAGGCATAAATTGTAGCTGCTATCTTGGTGATATCTTAACAGAAACAAAATTTTAAATCATAGGTATTGGCACATTTAATATGAGATTTTGGGGGAGGAATTTCTCAAAGCCAAAATTATTTTGTTCCTTCCTGATCCTATAAAGATAAATTAATAGATCTATATCAGTATTTTTGCAAGATATTATTTCTGCATAAATGGTCCTATATTCAAGAGTTTTGGAAACACTTCTTAATGTATATCTGTTAGTGTCCCCAAATGTACATCAGTATATTGAATATCTGGAGTTTATAAAAATATTTATATTGGACACAGATTTCCCAAACATAGGCCCATGGAATTATTTTCATGTAAGTTCTTATAATAAAGATTATTTGAGAATAATCACATAGATAAAAAAGACATTGACTTGTCCGTGATTATATGTAAACCAACGTATTTTTCTAAGGAAGAAAGTCACAATAAGATAATTTATATTTTAAAAAAATATGTACAGGTAGTTAATATTAGATGTAAAATTATGACATGTCACCATATGTGAAATTATTTTAGGTGTTCACAATGGCTATTCTTACATTTACCTTTTGTTCACAAATATTGTACAGTACATATAGTTTATGAATAGAAAAATGTGATGATCATAAGGCAATCTTTCTCCATCTGAAATATTAAAGAGATGTGAGTTACCGGGGAGCAGAAAGAGGGTTATAGATTGATAGTGCAATCAAAAGCTCACAGGTGAGAAAGACCATGGCAATTTCAGGGAAGTAAGATGGTTCAGCTCAGGAGATATAAGCTACTATGCCTACTACTCTAATGTGTACTTTGTAAGTGGGATGAAGATTTAAAGAGAGGCAGTGGTCAGAATGTAAACTGTTTTGCATGCAAAGACAAGATTTTGGAAGTTGCCTGTACTCTGTGAAGAGGAATCTCCTGTTTTGCAGGGAGAATAACTGAGGAAAAAATAAAAACGTTCATGGCCTGCATTTTGTCTCCTGCAAATTAAAAGAGCTTTGTTGAGTTGCATGAATAATATCTATATATAAATATATATAAAAGGCTAATATGCTAAGTGCCCCTCCCTCCATCTAACTGGTCCTTATGATCCACACTGACCACCAGGGGCAGATTCTCAATGCAGGAGCTGCTGAGCTGCAGTGACTTGGCAGCAGCGGTTCTTGGGTGATGCATCCCAAAACTAGAGAGGAGGCAGCCCAATTCCTCACAGGGCCACACAGCTCCACATTCAGCTGTGGGTTATATTGTTGCTAGGGCACTGTCGCCCCAAATCTGGTTTACTGAACACTTGTGTTTGCATTCCACACCCAGTAAGACAGCAACTTTGCAGAGTGCCCGGGTCATTAGTATGTTATTATAATTTGGATGATCTATTTCTTTTAATAAAAGAATGCTATTGAGAAATTGGCATTGTTCTTTAACAATGAAAATTAATATTAATGTCTAGAAATGTTTTTAAGTGAACAACACAGAAAAAGCTTAATTGTTCATTCCTCTCGTTTGTGATTTGCTTTAGAATTAACTGTCAGGTTTACATGCATATCTGTTTGCATAGTCACTTTACAGAGAAAGCAACTGGAGTTTAGACATTACTTTTCATTCTCACACTGTGTAGAGATTCACACTGATACTTTTCTTATTTTTTTTATTGACTTCAGAGAGGAAGGGAAAAAGAGAGAGAGAGAGAGAGAGAGAGAGAGAGAGAGAGAGAGAGAGAGAGAGAGAGAGAGAAACATCCATGATTAGAGAGAACTATTGATTGGCTGCCTCCTGCACAACCCACACTAGGGGTTGAGCCTGCAACCTGGGCATATGGCCTGACCAGGAATCGAACTGTGACCTCCTGGTACATAGGTCGATGTCAACCACTGAGCCACACCAGCTAGCTTCACACTGATACCTTTCAATGCAGCATTTATTGAGCACCTACTGAGCATCAGAACATTGGGGATAGAGTAGTGAATACAATAGCCCTTCACCTCTTTCCAAATTCAGGATTTCTTATTTTTATTTTGTATTTTGTATTAGAGGCTCTCAGTCCACTTGGGCTAGCCTGAAGCATCCTTCCACCTGTGATCCCTGTGGGATCAGGGCTAAACCAGCACTCAGGCACCCCTCTCACAATCCAGGACCACTGGCTACTAACTGCTCACCTGCCTGCCTGCCTGATTGCCCTGAACGGCCTCTGCCTTGGCCCCCACCACTGTGGCTTTGTCCAGAAGGAAGTCAGACACCTAGAAGATGTCCAGTCAACCGGTCTAATTAGCATATTAACCTTACATTATTATAGATATTCAGAATAGAAAAATTTATACTATCTAGTGTATGAAAATAAAACCTGGAGGAATAATTCTAGGCACCAATTCAGAGATAAGTTAGAAGGCTGTTGCAGAAAGCAAAATAAGAAATAGAAGGGTCCAGCTAAAACAGAGGAAAGAGGGTAGAGAAGATTGATTAGAAAAATATTTAGAAAATAAAATCAAGTTTTATCTGACAGAACCCTGAGTCAGAGGAGGGGCTGTCCTTTCTGTGGCTTTTGTCAATCATTTTTTGTTTTGTTTCTTAATATGTTTTTATTGAATTTTAGAAAGGAAGGGAGAGGGGTAGAGAGAAATATCGATAAGGGAGAGAAACATTGACCAGCTGCCACCTTCATGCTCCTACTCAGGATTGAGCCTGCAATCAGGGCACATGCTCTGGCTGGAAATTGGTTCCTGGTACATGGAGCCAACTGAGCCACACCAAAAGGGTACTTTTGTCAATTTTGTAAGAAATATTTCAGACAAATGTCAGACAATAGTGTTGAAGCAAAGTAAGTGAGTTTATTAAGAATACACTTGTCATAAAGCTCAAGAGGGAACTCAACTAATCAAAGCACCTGCCCTATAGTTTATAAAGTTCCCTGCCATATATCTTGGGTAGCATACTAGATTTCAAAGACCCTTTCTACATTGTTGTGGCTTATCTTGGAATGTTTTTACATACTATATCTGCTCATCTTGTATGGTAAGTCCTAAGGTGGTTGATTTCTTTGTTTAGTTGGTAAAATAAAATCCCCACTTCTTTCTCCCTTTCTCCCTTCCTGCCTTAACATCCCCCACACTAGTTCTCTCCCCTAACAGTTATATAATCTTCCTATTAGATACCTCCAAATACATTTCCAACTAATAATTAATTTAATATATTCTAATCTGTACTTGTAATCTTCATATCTAAGTTGTTATCTCTGAAATATAGCACTTAAAAACTGTATAACCTGGGTTGGCTCTCTTTGGTTCTCAAAATCAATTTTCTTATCTATAAAAATGCAATAATAATACATACACTAGATTATTTATATGAAGATTAAATGAGACAAAGATATTACCATTATGTCCTTACACTAATGAAAGCTAGATATTTGAAACTTCATAATTTGTTCATCTATTTATTCATTAACTTTTAAGTAAGTATATGTTTTATAATTATTATTTATAGGCATTATTGTAGGTACTAAAGATGAAGAAATAAATTAAACAAGGCCTCAACTCTCCTATAACTTTAATCTAATTGAAGGAAAGCAAGTATTAAAAAATATACAATGAGTTTAATGGTGTAAAAGCTATAAAAATAAGTAGATCTAACTCTATGAATCCAGATTGGTAGTTGCAGGAAGCCAGTACTGTCCTTGTACTAAGGAATGCAAAAGGCTGATGGACCTTGGGAGTTAGCAGGGTTAATGGTGGCTCAAGGCAATTCCCTAACCTGATAATCCTTTTACTGTTTACCAAACTTTATCTTTGATATACCTGTAATGATTGCTAAAGGACACATGTGTATTCAAGTAAATAAATAGCAAAACAGGCCAGAAGTCGGTGTTTCTCTTCAGGAAAGAGGCTCCATCTGGCTCCCAATGCCTTCTAAATTCATATTTCTCCTATAGCATTTTCATTTGTGCTTCAGCCCTTCCTTCAGATCCTGAACCTAACTCTGTAGGTTGCAGCATTGTGGCACAAAAAACAGAGACTGGAGAAGTAAAAACAGAAGCCTGAGTGAAAAATGAAGTGAAAAAGGAAAAGTAGAAATTTACCAGAAAGGTGGGAAGTTCACTGCACATAAAGCCCATACAAACTTCAGATTTGTGGCCATAAGTGGATGGGGACATATTTAATCAGCCAGGTTATAATGGGGAAGAATTCAAGTAAAAGGCAAAAACATCATTGTAAATTATTAGCTTGCATGCTCAAGAATAAAGGAATTAAGGTGTCAAAAAGTACTCTGTTAAATCAGGCTGAAAGGAAACGAGTGCCCTTGTCATCTTTAACTACGTGGGCTACTGTTTGAACCCACTTCATATTGGGGATCAAAAGTCTATAAAATCTAAGGCCCTGGATCCTCTGCCTCTAGTGTGGGAAGGCTCATCAACTAGAGACAATGGATCTTACAAGTCTTTTTACAAAACAACTTTTAATATTTTGTTTGGAAATTGCCATATAACACCTTGTGACTGGCAGATTTTAACTGAAACAACTTTAGATGCCAGTCAGTGCTGTGGAGAGCAGAATATGATGAAATCTGTAAATAACAGGCTAAAATCTGGGCCACATTCTGGTTGGAAGTCCCAGGCAATGTAAAATATCTGAAAGATCCATGAAAAGAACTCTGCTTGTCTCCATGTTATGTGTGCTTATAAATATTATATATGAGTGTCTGTTTTATCTGACTTTTTGTTTGGTTTAATAATTAAGTATGCCTTTAATTTTTCTTAATAGAAAAGATACAGTAGATGGCCAGGCCATTACTAAATTTCCCAAGAGCAAACAGAATGTGAGGGTGGGGAGAAAAAATATGAGCGGTACACATGGCTGATAGAATAGGTCCAAGAAAGATTCCCTTAGACCTGTGGTCTGCAAACTGCGTCTCACAAGCCACATGCGGCTCTTTGGCCTCTTGAATGTGGATCTTCCACAAAATATCATGGCCTGGGTGAATCTATTTTGAAGAAGTGGTGTTAGAAGAAGTTTAAGTTAAAAAAAATTGGCTCTCAAAAGAAATTTCAATGTTGTACTGTTGATATTTGGCTCTGTTGACTAATGAGTTTGCCAACCACTGCCCTAGAAAAAGGGAGAAAAATAAAAAAGGCTCCATTTCATTAATTACTAGGTCTCTTAGTGATTCTGAAAAAATGTGCTCAATTGAATATTACACAGCTGTAAAAAAAAAAAAAAAAAAAAAAAAAAAAGGAACTTTTACCATTTACAACAGCATGGATGAAGCTTGAGAGCATTATGCTAAGCAATATAAGCCAGTCTGAGAAAGTTAAATATCACATGATATCACTCATATGTGGAATCTAATGAACAATATAAACTGATGAACAAAAACAGATCCAGAGACAGAGAAGCAAACAGACTGTCAAATCATAGAGGGAAGAAGGTAGGTAGATGGGAAAAGATAAACCAATGAACTCGTATGCATATATGCATAATCTATGAACACACACAACAGGGTGCTAAAGCCCTAGGCTGGGGGAGATCAATGGGGAAAAAAGGGACATGTGTAATACTTTCAACAATAAGGATTTTTAAAAATGAGAAAAAAATAAAAAAGACATATATCTCTCAAAGGGTCAGAAAAAGAATTCATAATTATAAGTTATCAAAGGAAAATGCTCTAAGAAGTGTGAGCAGATGCCTAGAGTAAGGAAGAAGTCTATCTACTGTTTGGTCAGGTTGAGGAAAATGTGAAGTTCATCTTGTTCAAGAAAAAAATAAGCAGGAGAGTCGGGACCGGTTTGGCTCAATGGATAGAGTGTCGGCTTGGGGACTGAAGGGTCCCGGGTTTGATTCCGGTCAAGGGCATGTGCCTCGGTTGCGGGCATATCCCCAGTGGGGAGTGTGCAAGAGGCAGCTGATCAATGACTCTCATCGATGTTTCTAACTCTCTATCTCTCTCCCTTCCTCTCTGTACAAATCAAAAAATAAGCAGGAGAGAATAATGGGAAACAGTTAATTTGTAAAGGATTTTAGGGAGATAACTGAGGTGATATATGAGCAGTCGCAAATAGGTGAGTTTCCTGGAGACTAAAGTTTTTAGACAGGCAGAAAATAAAATAAAATGCCTTTGCTAATGGAGGGGAGAAGGCCTCATCTCCCCTGGTTGCTAGTGGCTGTAGATTTCTTGTGATATCCTGAAAAAGGGAGTTGTCTGAGGCTCACCCAGGAGAATGAGATATGGTACAAAAGCTTTATTTCTGTGGAATTATACCCCTGGATTTCCAAAGTCCCATTTCCCTTTGTCCAGTCACAGAAGAGGTATAGTTGGGGCATCAGTAGAACTAAAATAAGAACCAGTGTCCAGAGTTTCACCATGTCTGCACTGTCCAATCAGGATGAGGCCAATTTAATTTTAGTTTTCCTGCTGCATCCCACTAGTCCATTGCATGTAATTGTCCACAGGCCCAGCTGGCTATGGAGAAAACATGGGTAAATAGAAGAAAACAAAAAACAAGCCAAGAGCACAAGAGCAACAAGAGAGTGAACTCCTTTGTTTAGGAGATTATGCATTCCCAAATTTTCTTATCCTTACAGTGGCCATGCCGAATCTGGCCAATGATTTATATTCCCAGGTGTGACTGATATTGGGTCGGCAACTAAGTAATTGCGGATTTTTTAAAGAAAATCAAAGACAATTTTTTCATGGAACTAAATAACTTTATTCTGTAATGTATTGCCCATTTTGATCAATGACCTTTTGCCATCTTTCAGGCAGCATCATAATCCCACGTTCAAAAAACTTCTGGTTTTTATTAGCAAAAAACTGAATCAGGTACGATTTGACATCATCATCATTATTGAAATTTTTACCATTCAAGGAGTTTTGTAAAGATCGAAACAAAAAGTAATCAGATGGTGCAAGGTCAGGACTATATGGTGGATGTGGCAAAACATCCCAACCAAGCTCCATTAATTTTTGCCGAGTGACCAAAGATGTGTGTGGCCTTGCATTGTCATGATGGAATACAACACCTTTTCGATTTGTCAATTCGGGCCGCTTTTCTTCAACTGCATTGTTTAATTTCGTTAGTTGTTCAATGTAGACATCAGAATTGATCTTTCGGTTGGGTGGTAAGAGTTCAAAGTAGACAATTCCTTTGTAATCCCACCAAACTGATAACAAAACCTTCTTTTGATGAATATCAGCTTTTGATGTTGTTTGAGTTGGTTCACCTGGCCTGCTCCACGATCTTTTCCGCTTGATATTGTTGTAAACAACCCATTTTTCATCGCCAGTTATCAGTCGTTTTAAAAATGGATCATTTTCATTACGTTTCTTTAGCAAATCGCAGCTGCTAATGCGTTGCGTTAACTGTGATTCTTTCAGTTCGTGAGGAACCCATGTATCGAGTTTTAAAACATAGCCAAGTTGTTTTAAGTGATTTTCAATGCATGTATGTGATACATGAAGCTTCTCTGCAATCTCACGTGTTGTACTGTGACAGTCTGAATTGATTATTGCTTTGATTAGGGCGTCATCAACTTCGACTGGACGACCAGAGCGTTTTTCATCTTTGAGTGAAAAATCACCAGAACGAAATTTGGCAAACCAATTTTGACACTGCCGTTCTTTTAAGGCTTCGTCACCATAAACAGCACATAACTTTTTATGAGCTTGCGATGCGTTTTCCCTTTGCGGAAATAAAAAAGCAAAATATGACGAAAATGTTCCTTTTGATTTTCCATTTTTCAACGAACGCCAAACGAAAACTACAAAACAGATCAAAAAACTTTTTTTACTGATTAACAGCTGAATAGCCAACTATCAGATAACAAAATGTGTTTTACATTTGTACTACGTCTGCGAACCTAAAAATTCAACTGAAGCCATATATGTGTGAAACCCGCAATTACTTAGCTGCCGACCCAATAGTAAAGTACCTTCCCTGTTACTCCGGCTTTACTAGGCATTGTCTATCTTCCTTTGTTGGATCCCTTCACTAGTGTTTTACAGAAAAGTGAAAAGTTGCAGCTTCCTCATGAAGCTGCCCAAATGACATGCCTATAATGTCTGGCCCTCCCTTTGCTCCTTTCTTATTATTAATAACTATTTAACTACAACAATATCACTTTTTTAAATGTTTCATTTTTTACTTCTATTTTCAATATTGTCCTAAAACAGGGGGAAAAGTTAAGTCATTCCTCTAGTCTTCTGTTTTAAATCTTGAGACTAGAAGACATAAGTACTTGGCCTCTACTCTTCAGTTCTTCATCTTCTCTAAGATAGCTCCATAATGAAATATATAAAAACATAAGTCTATTGGAGAGGAAAGGCCAAAGGACTACACACATTTCTTATAGCAAAAAAATGTTCTCACATACATTTTATCCACTGTGTTGCCTTACACAAAACATAATGTAAACCATTAAAATTTATCTTTAACTACTATTAATGTTTAATCTAGTCTCTTTAATTTATATTCAGTGCAAATACTTATGCAAAAATATTAGGAAGTAATTCCATACTACTCTACATTTTTATTCCTTTAATACATGTTCAATGACTGACAATTATATTTGTAATAGAGATTGTATCCTTAGCCACATACTTATGGTAGGCTACAAACTCCAAATGCAAACTTGGGTAAGTCTGTCTAAATTTAAAATGTAAATTAAATTACAAAAAAATTATTTTTAAATGCATTTCTTTATTGATTTCAGAGAAGGAGAGAGAGATAGAAACATCAATGATGAGAGAGAATCATTGATTAGTGCCTCCCACACATCCCCCACTAGGGATTGAGCCCCCAACCAGGCATGTGCCCTTGGCCTGAATCAAACCTAGGACCCTTCAGTCCACAGGCCGACACTCTATCCACTGAGGCAAGCCAGCTAGGGCTGAATTATGAAAATTTTGAGATAACACAATATCATTGCTATTATATTCTTGCATTCCAAGGAACTGGTAACAAAGTGCTGTTAAGTGGAGATCTTCTAGGTCCTCTCTTAATGACTAGATAAGCTTCATTAACATATTATTTACATGTTAATAAGTATGAGGTACTTAAATATTCTCTCAGACATGTTAACTATTTCTCATGCAATTTTATTTTCTTATTATTCTATTTTTTTTTAAATAAAAAACAAAGGATGAAAAAGTAAACTCTGGTCATAAAAATCCCCCAAATCCCAATATAGTTAGTTTGTTTTATTATTACTCTCCCTCCTTCATAAACCAACACACATAGTCAAGTGAATTTTCAGAAAATGGCTTCTACACTAGCTGGATTTGTAAAGCTTCCACAAAAAGTAACTGTATAGCCGAAACCGGTTTGGCTCAGTGGTAGAGTGTCGGTCTGTGGACTGAAGGGTCCCGGGTTGGATTCCAGTCAAGGGCATGTACGTTGGCTGCGGGCACATCCCCGCTAGGGGATGTGCAGGAGGAGGCTGGTCAATGTTTCTCTCTCATCGATGTTTCTGGCTCTCTATCTCTCTCCCTTCCTCTCTGTAAAAAAATCAATAAAATATATATTTTTTTTAAAAAGTAACTGTATAAATTGAGTTTATATGACAATACTTTAGAATTATTGCTCAGGTAGGATAGTAATAATTTTAGGAGAAAAGCAACCTTAATGTATATCTCTTCTTGTAGTTCTGTGTTATTTAAATTATTAGGACAAATATACACATTTATATTTTAATAAAGTAAAAATTTTAAATTTAAGCAAAAGTTTGGAGTAGGATGAAAATAATATGAATAGCAATTTTTGAGAAGTCCTTAGTTCTAAAAGTACCTGTTTTTTAAAAAGAAACTAGATTAAGTATTATAGAAAGCATAAAAAATAATATAACCCACTGCAGACCCACTGTAAATTGTTTTCTTTAAAATTGCTACATGTATGTGAGCAGTAAAAACATTCTGATGTCACAAAATTCCTTATTTTAAAAATATCTTTAGTGACACTATAATAGAAATACATAGGAATAATTTCCCATGAGATGGAATTTACTCTTTAACAAAAACAAAGAGCTATAAAATGCATTAACATTACCTAATAAATTATTAATTTCAGAAATGCTTTTTTTCTACATTTCGTAATTTGTTAATTTTAGTTGACATTTTCAAGTAACTAAATGCTTTCACAGTTTATTAGAAACTTTTTTTAAATTTAAATACAATCTATTTTCAAATTATAATGCAGCAACAGTGTCCTCTGCTATGTCAATATTGAGTTGGAATGGCTAACCCAAGCATAGTTTTCTTTTCTTTTATGTATTTATTTTTAGAGCAGTGAAAATACTCTATTTTCTGATATCTATAATAATAAAAGGCTAATATGCTAATTAGACCAGATGTCTTCTGGACATCCTTCCTGATGAAGCCAGAGCGGGAGGAAAGACACCCTGGATCCCTGGTGTCTGTGGGCAACCCAAGGGAAGCCAGTCTGGATCTCAGGTACCTGAGGGCTGCCCAGGGGAAGCCAGCTCAGGTTCTGGGTGCCTGCCAGTGGTCGGAGGAGGAAAGCCTGGATTCTGGGTGCTTGAGGGGACCCAGTGTAGGCAGCCAGGGGAAGAAAGACCTACTCTTGCACTAATTTTTATGCATCGGGCCTCTAGTCCTATATAATAAAAGGGTAATATGCAAATCAACCAAACAACAGAAAGACCAGTCACTATCACACCCACTGACCACCAGGAGCCGCCCCAGGAGCTGCCCCAGCCCACAGGCCCCAATTGCCCAATAGAGGTCTGCTGGCCAATCTCTGGGTCCCTCTCCCTAGCTCTGATTGCTTGATGGCGAATGGAGAACTGGGGGGTGGGTGGTGGATGTGTATGGCACCAGGCCAAGGCCCCTGATCTGCCAGTCACCTCACACACAGAGGGCAACAAGCAATGGAGGGGTGGCAGGTGAGCTGGCAGGATAGGCCAACCTAGTTGGTCCCTCCCAAGTCCAGAAGGCTTCAGCTATAGACAGTTGCTTCTCACTCCTCCCCACCTACTCTCTGAAGAGGAGGAAGGAAAACCATCAGCAAAGTAGCAGGCAATGGGTAAGTGGATTGTTGAGAAACCTGTCTCCTGGTGCTACTGAATTCTAACCCTGTTCAGAATTCTGTGTTCTTTGCTTAAAGCACATGATCTTACCCTCCTCAGTGGTGATGCGACCTGAAATCTAATGGGACCTTTCTGTGGGATGGGCTGTTGCATCCCAGGACCCTGCAAGTGGAATCCTCTAGCAAATAAATGCAGTGAACATTCAGGTATGACTAAAATGACCCTGATAGCACCACCCGCCCCCTGAACTCTCTTGGGGGGCATTGGGCCCACATCTCTTACCTGAAAAAAATTCCACACAAAAGCACAATGGGTCTTGCAAGAATGGGTCTCTACGAGGGAGGGGAGGAGGGGGATCACAGCCTCCTACACAGGCTCAAAGTATATCCTGGGTCTGGGTCGGGCTCATCTCTGATGCAAGATGGTAAAAGGGGAACTGAAGGTGGGTGTGGATGGGGGGTCAGGGCCAACTGCCAGCATCTGGGGAAAATGACCCTGATCGCAGGCCTGGCCTAGGGACTATACTAGTGCAAGAATTCCATGTTATAATGATGGATATATATCATCATACATTCCCCCAAAGCCATAGAATGTACAACACAAAAAGTAGATCCTAAAATGAACTCTAGACTTTGCATTATTAACATGTGCCAATGTTTGTTCATCCTGGGTAAAAAATGTATCCTCCCGATGAGTGAAGTTGATAATGGGGAAGGCTATGCTGTGTGCGGACAGAGGTCATTTAGGAAATATC
Organism: Pipistrellus hanaki; assembly: GCF_964339955.1. Lineage (NCBI taxonomy): Eukaryota > Metazoa > Chordata > Mammalia > Chiroptera > Vespertilionidae > Pipistrellus > Pipistrellus hanaki. Next base: position 60,458,528 of record NC_140505.1, on the reverse strand, counting down.
TGTACTTCTCTCTCAATTTGCTGTAAACATAAAACTGCTCTGAACAAATAAAGCTATGTGTGTTTTTTAAAGTAAGCTCTGAGAAAATTGGAAGTTATAGAATTAAATTTCAGAATGAATTAGTAAAGGAAATATATTTGTTTTACAATACAAATATTTTTTCTCTTTGTCTACCCCAATTATTAAAGTTAATAATCTGCAAATGTTCTTGAAGACTATCATCAGTATTTGTCTTTACATTGCCATCTACAAAACAGAAAATCAGCTATTTGATGACACTTGCTTCCAGGATCTGCCGCCTTCCTTATTGTTAGGAACAATATTATTACCAGGAAGAACTACTGTCAGATTAACTTCTGGGACTTTAACTAAAGAGCACTGGGTCATGCAAAGTCAGAATATACCTTTGATTATTCTTTAATATGGAGTCATGCTCTATGCCAACACACAGAAAATATTCCTCTTATATTTGCAGTTATAGTATGTTATATGAGTTTCAAAACAATACTGTTTTTTAGTTGTTTTTTTTTTACATATACACAATGGAATACTACTCAGAGAGTTTTCTTTATGTGAAGATTTGCTTATTCCCACCATGTCTAGGTTAAAAATTCCCAGTTGTTATGCATTGTCACCAGTGTAGGGCACCAAATAGAGACACTGTGTAGTATAAGGAAGAAGTGGTCAATATATCATTAGTCCTCTGAAATTATGTGGAGCCATCCCTAAACACATTAAATGTATGTGGGTGGATGGATTTTTTGTAAGGTTATTTTCAATGATGGTGGATATATGTTTGTAAATTTCTTTAAAATGCATAATAAACAATTAGAAAAAAAGATTGCATGAGATGAGCACTTATTTTATAACCAGTAAGTGATAAGTATTTTTGAATACCTTGAATTGTCCTGAGGTTTTAAATGTTCATGTGTTCTTTAGTACCATTGATTTTCCCCCCAGAGAACTTAAAAATAACAGCACAAAGCACATTATATTAAAACAACAATCATATTTAAAAAAGGCAGAATAGCCGAAATGGGTTTGGCTCAGTGGATAGAGCGTTGGCCTGTGGACTGAAAGGTCCCAGGTTCGATTACAGTCAAGGGCATGTACCTTGGTTGAGGGCACATCCCCAGTGGTGGGTGTGCAGGAGGCAGCTGATTGATGTTTCTCTCTCATTGATGTTTCTAGCTGTCTATTCCTCTCTCTTCCTCTCTGTAAAAAATCAATAAAAAATATATTTTAAAAAAGGCAGAATAATAATTTTTAGAGTAATTATAGGAATTTATTATATTGAAACTTAGACAGAAAATGATTTTATAGACATCCTTTGGATTTAGAAGTTCATGAGACATAAACTGACTATTGCATCTGATAACAAAAGTAAAAGTAGCTACATTAATAAATCTTTCTATGCTTCATTTGCTCATATGATAAAATGGATGTAACAATAATTTCTAATAATTATAAACCAAAATTTGTGTAAAGCCTGTAACATGCTTATTAGTATCCCTCAAAGAATATGCACCTGTGCATATAATGTCTATTGCTATTTATTTTTAGTCTTTGCTCCAACACATACTTTCATCATTAGTAACCTGTAAAGTACAATAGTACCCTATGTGGCATAATTAATTTAATCTTGTAGAGCCTCAAAATAATCATTCTACCACCCTATCTCCAAACTTATTCTATATTTCTTTGTCCAAGTACTTAAGGACTTTTACTATTAAAAAAAACAAAAAACTTTTTTTTTTCTTCCCTCTAAATATTTCCCTTCCCCAAACATACATTCCTGTCAAACTATGTGACTTCATATTTCTTAGATAATTATTCCTCTGTGCCTTTATCCATCTCACTGTTTCCTCATTGTGAATTACCTTATCTCTAGTGCTGTTCTCTCCTATAAAAATTTCTCATCTAAAAATCACCAAAATACTTCATATAATTTTTACTGACCCTTATCTTTCTTCTCCATTATATTGTATTATGTCTAAAGTACTTATATAACACATAACAAATTGCTTTGTGTTGCAATTGTGTAAACTTTTCATCTATTTTTCTAAAATATAACTGTTATGAAGCCCCAATACTCTTATATATCCTTGTAACTTTAACCGCTAATATTAAAAAAAAAAAAAAATTCCTAAAGAGTAATTCTGTGATATTGAGCTTACCTGAAGTGTGTTCTACTCACAAAAATAAATCAGTTCCCAAATAAAAATCCAATAATTTGATCTTTTATTTATTTATTTTTGGCTATTAAACCTAATGCTTAAGTGTAGAATATCTTTAGCATTGTGTAATAGTATTATAGTCACAGCTTTATGTAACATACCTTCTGACAATTTAGAAAGTGATGTGAATGCAAGAACAAAAACCTTGAAACAAGATTTTAAAATTATTTTTTGGTGATGGAAGGAGACTTGGCTTGGGATAATGAATCCATGATATGATATATAGATGATGTATTGTAGATTTGTACACCCGAATCCTATGTAATTTTATTAACTCAGTAGAGGACTAGTGCATGAATTCATGCATGGTTCCAGCTAGCCTGGCCTGATCAGCCACAGCAATTGGCTGGCTGGCCCCAACCCCTGGTAGAGGGGACAATTTGCATATTAGCCTTTTATTATATAGGATAGGGGTGTCGAACTCAATCAGAGAAGGGGCCAAAATCTAAAATCCAGCCTAAATCGCGGGCCGAATGGTTTACTGAACAGTCATAAACTGACAATGTCATAAACTGACAGCGGAGTGCAGTGATGATGGCGTGGTGCGGGCCACATTGCAAGGCCTGGCGGGCTGGATTTGGCCCATGGGCCTTGTGTTTGACACATGTGATATAGGATATCATCCCAATAAATTCAATAAAATAAGTACAAATATTATTATTTTTATATAAAAAGATTAAGGTATAACTTTGTTGAGAAATATGTATATAGACACACACACATGTATTTAGAATAGCAAAACACATTTATTGAAGGAATTCTATAAATAATCTTGCAGAGAGATTTTACAAGGCTTTATATGGGAAGAATATAAGCTAACCTTGAAATTAGCAGAAAGTTTGGTTAAGAGTACCTAAAAAAAGACTTGCTAATAGTGAGCCAATGTCACTAAAATGTTTCAAGGAAAACGGGCCATTTTATAATCAATATATTATTTAACCTATAATTTGGACAAAATTCAAAAAGGAGCATGAAAATATTTTCAGACTGATGACTTTTCAAAGAAGAATTGGCAGCAATGCCCTGCACCAACTGGAGTCTATGCAGGTTCGTCTTGGCCAGCAAACCCAGAAGAGGACTGTGATAATCTAATCCTGAGATAACAAAAGTGTGAATGATCATTTCATAGTCATCTTCCAATAGACAAGATTATAATTTAATAGGGGTGGTTCCCTTTCTGAAGAAAAAGTACCTTCCCTTGGAAATTGAGTATCTTAAAACAAATAAATCCAAAATATATGGAAAACAATAATAGTATCTTACAAGTATTTATTATTACTGGTAATTAAAAGAGCACTCTAAAAGAGGAAAACATAAAATCTTATCTAATAAAAGAGAAACATGCAAATTAACCATCACGCCACTCCACCCATAGCCAATCAGAGAGAGTATGCAAATTAACCCAACAAAGATGGGGGTTAATTTGAATATGCAGGCTTGGAGCAGCAGAGAGGGGCATGATGCCTGCTATGAGGGGAAGGGGATGTGGAGGAAACTACTGGAGCCAAGCTCAGCACAGAAGCGAGGACAAGGACTTGCTGGCTTCAGGTGGTCAGGGAACTGGGACGTGCTGACTCCAGGGAGGCTGCGAGTGAAGCCAGGAGAAGAAAGGTCTATTTTTGCATGAATATCATGCAACGGGCCTCTAGTATAATATAAAAGACAAAAGGGGAACACATCACAGCTTCAATTATTTCTGTATCTATTCTTCCACAGTCCATAGTGAACATATATCATGAATTATACTCAAATTAACCTTGGCTGGTTAAATTATAGAGACCAGGCAAATACATACAGGTACTGACCAGTAATTTTACTATATGATTGGATTCCAGCTCCACTAAAAATACTTTAACACGTATAACTGAATCCTAAATGGCAAGCTGGATTCTAGTTCTTGTCCCATGAAGTTTGAAGAATAAAGCTCACTGACAAAGGATTTTAAGCAAAAGTGTGGAAATTGATTGCATGTATATACAAGCTCCTGCTTGGGGAGAGGTTTCTACATGGGCAACCAGTGAAGTCTCTTTGTCTAAGGGTTTATGAATGCTGGCAGCTTCTTTGTCTATATTGTGCTACTTTCTAATTGGATCCGTTTTCATTTTATGCCCCCTGTGTTTTTTCCTAATTGGCAGATTTCCACTTTCCCTGTATAGTCTCAATTTGGAAGCTCTCCTGGTGCCCCCCCCCCTCCTCTTATAAGATAAACATTCTGCAGTTTGGAGCTGGCTATGTCCATTATGTATACATTCCTTTCCCACAGACTCTAACCTAAATGCCTTTCCTGTCTCTAAGTCCTGATCATAAACAACATCTATCTATATAAAAGCCTAAGCAACCGTCTCAACCAAACAGATGACTGAATAGACTGCTTGGGGCAACTAGGCCAGCAGGGGGTTAGTGAAGGATGTCCAAATGACCAAGCAGCAGGCTGCGTGGGGCGACCAGGCCCACAGGGGTGGCAGTGAAGGGTGACCAGGCTGGCGGGGGTGGGCAGTTGGGGGTGACCAGGCTAACAGGGGCAACCGTAAGGAGTGATCAGGCAGACAGGCAGGTGAACAGTTAGGAGCCAGTGGTCCCAGATTATCATGCAATGGGCCTCTAGTATAGAGAGATGTCTGACTGCCAGTTTAGGCCTGATCTGCAGTCTGGTGGAGGGCCAGTTAGGGGCAACCAGGCTGGTGGGGGGGAAGTTGGGATTAACAGGTTGGCAGGGGGGCTGTACGGGGTCTCAGATTGGGCCAGGATTGGGCCTAAACCTATAGTTGGACATCCCCTGAAGCGTCCTAAATTGGAGAGGGTGAAGGCTGGGCTGAGGGAACCCCTCCTTTGCAAGAATTTCATGTACCAGGCCTCTAGTAGTAACATAATGAATTAACAGTTAAAATAAAATAACACTTATAATAAAATTTAAAAAAAAACATTTTAAAATGTCAACCTTATAACACAGACTGATTAAAAGATAGAAATGTTTTTTTCCAATACAAGGAATTGAACAATGATTATACATGTGATGCCAATTAGATAAATTCTAATCTGTGATATGGATAATTAATGTGGTTTAATGTGTTATACTCTATGAGCACCACCAAATGTCAAGTTAGATTAAAAATAAAAAAATCAATGTCAACCTCAAAATAATTATTTTGTATTATTGTTAGCAATGTTGTTACTTAAATATAAAAATAATTTTATATTAAAACACTTCAAACCCTAAATTTCTGTCCAGTTGTGACTATAAAATTATTTTAACTTCTCAATTCATTCAAACCTATTCTCTCTCTCATTCTCAATTGCCTCTCTCTCCATTCAGACACACACAAAACATGTAAAATCTGCTATAACTAAAAACTACTTAGTAACTTTGACATTTAAACTATTAAGTTCATCTCGGGTTCCATGACTTCATTCTAAACGAGACTGAGCTGATAGGTGTTTACCAGTGGCTAACATTCCAATCCGTATGCTAGTCTGCAGGCAGATGTGCTTCTAGGGCCACATGGAAGGAATAGAAATATTTATTCTCAGATCTTTGATCCAAATAATGCTACAGATCTGTTAGTATCCCACAAAGTCCCAAATAAAGTATTTATAAATGTTTGATAAACTTATGGAAATGGCCTATTCCTTGAAATGAAGCAGTCAAAATATGAACTACATTATATTAAGAAGTGGATTTGTTATAAAGTTTGCTAAAATACCCACATAAATGATTGTATAGAACATCCAAATGTTTAAACAACAAAATTAAAGTGACATTTAGTTATCCATTCCATCTTTAACAAGAAGAAATACAGCTTATTTTCTTCAACCATATCTAACAATAATTTCTATCCACTAAACAATAAAAAAATTATAAGACTATAAAAATGGATTGAAATCTTAATAGGTGCTTGAAACCTCTAGTAAATGTATCAGTAATTTTAATAACTTACAAAATAACTATTCTATGCTTTCCTCTGTAAATTTTATGTGATAAAACTTGAGGAACAAAACATGTAATATTATTATGCTCATACTGAATAACAGTAAAAAACAAAGAAAAATAAGTGTAAAACTAACTCTTTCTAAAGAAGGAGGAGGAAGAGGAGGAGAAAGAGAGAAAAAAAGACCAACTAAATTCAAGTACTTAAGCTCAGGAAGAACCAAAGAAAATTTTCAGAGTAAAATGGTTAGTGCTCTCCCCTGCCTCCCTCCCCCACAACACCATCACCACCACCATTGCTCCCCTCACCTGGATTACTGTAATGAAGTTATTGAAAATTTTCTCAAGGGAAAAATGAATTTCTTATCTAAACCTTAGATAGAAACCTAAGAAGTATAAATGGATTATATTTTGAAAGCAAGATCAGGAAACTATGAAGAAACAAAGAAACAATCCAAAAAGCTATTAGCAAATATTTGTTCTTGGGGGGGATGTGGCGGTGTGTGTGGGGGGGAAGAGTCTTCTCATTATTTATATTTTCAAAACAACCAAGATTTTCTGACCCTCAGGACAGTCTCTGATACAGACAAACCAGGTTCCTCCTTGTCTTCTCTTTGATGGTGGATTTTTGAACCTAGATAAAGACCTTCCCATTTATCTTCAGGAAGAGCACAATCTTTTAGTTTGAGGAATCTTGCTTTTGAAAAATCAGAAAGTAACAGAAACACAATAAATTGTCATCAGTGATCTAACTGCCTTCTGCACCTAAGCAGGGGACCTGCTGATTTGTAAGAGCTTTTCTGGGAATGGCTACCAACCTCAAGGCTATCATCAATCCACTTACCTACCCTCAGGCCAGAGGAGAATAATGGTTTCCACTTTTCCATCTTCATCATATCATGTAAGTACATTATTTTTAGGAAATCCAAACCAAAATTGTGTTGACTACAATTTCCGGAAATGGGACTCTGGTTTAGGGTGTATATAAAAACAGAAAAAAATTCAGGAGAGCATAGGTCATCTTTGTATCAAAATGTAGTATCCAGAAATGTTTAATAATTATTTAGTTAGCAATCACAAAAAAATATAGTCATAAAAGCTGAAACAAAATGTAGGTAGGTGAGGAATAGAGAATTATCTAGAGAATTTTTCATTTTTATTGTTGTCCAGCAGTATATATGGTCAATATCTGGAGAGGAAGAGACTGAGGCAGTGAAGAGCACCAAACTTGAATTTACGCAGTGATCAAAATTACTCATGGGATACTGAAGAACACTTTCAACTATTTGATTATCTATATGTCCATCTATATATAAATATTATATACATTAATAATAGTAGGAATTAATCAAGGTGATTAGCCAAGTATATAGAAATATGAGATTTACTATAGATATTAAACTTTATTCAATTGGGAAGTCTCTAAAAGACTATTGGCCCTGCATACCATGTTGGAGTTTAAGTCATCACTGTCTAAGCTAGCCTGGTAGTCATGATGTTAAATGGTAGAGATCATGGAACACTAGAACCCACAACAATATGGAAACTTCAAAGAAATAATGGGACCTCCCATGAAAACTTTGAACTCATATCTGTCTGTTGGAATTATGGAGCTGCTTCATATTAGCTCATGAGCACCAAATGTTAAATTTTAAGAATTTGTAAAGAAAGTTAGCATCACACTGGTGGGTTGAAATAGGCCATGGTGAAAATTATTTACCATAGAAACTGGCAAGTTCTATTAATTAGGGATTTTATTTTCTGGAAAGCTAACTTCTTAATATTTGCCAATTCAACACTGCTTCTACTTCTGACCAGCTTCAACCTTAGTGGTGCAGCTGACCCAGGTTGCATCCTGCACCACTGAGAAGCATTACTGCTTAGCCTAGGTCTCAGCACAGCTGTATGAGAAAAATCCAAGGCAGCTAGATCTACAGCTGGAGTGATGCTATTGTCAAGGAAATAAGCCAGCAACAACTTGTGATCTGACAAAATGAATACCTTTCACTGACCTTCAGTGCATAGCAATAGCTAATGCTTTACTTTTTTCCTCCAAATCTTGTTCAACTTTTCCATATCATATACCCTACTTCAGAAGTATTCATGGAAAGAAATTCTGGAAAATATAGTTCCAACTTACCTAAGTTGTCAAATCACAAAGCCACCGTACAGCCAGGCACAATATATTTTCACTTGTCTGCAGTAGCTATAGTTCTTTTCTATTTTGAATCTAAAATATGTCAGCTCGCGGTACAATTTTGCAGAATGTGCTAATCATCTACCATGCTGACAACGCTGCATCGATAGCACATGAAAAATTTGTGGCATTTAGACTTCTAATTAGGGAGTCTCAGAATAAACCTTCTTGGTGACTTGGGCCCCGCTTACAAATAACACTGGTGAATTGGGTTTCATTCCCATTGGTAATAAAATAAGCCACATACTTGCAAGGGTACATTGTGGGAGGAGTACACTTCGACTTTCCCAAAACATACTTTCAGTTTGGCCTTGTGATTTGCTTTAGTAAATGAGATTAAAGCATATATATGAAATAAGTGTTGCTGTTTGGATATAATACTTTTGTGCTTCTATTGCATGTCTGCTATTGCAACCTGAAAGAAATACTCCAGGCAACCACTGTCTGAAGGCTAGATCCAAGGCCAGTTGAGTTCATGAAAATTTCAGATAACCTGCAGATTTGTGACTTGAAGGAAAATCATACTAGCTGACCTGAAGAGCTATGGAGAAAAGGTTAAAAGAGGATAATGCTTGATGCTTAATGTTGGATATCAATGAAATTTTCAGACGGTTTGTTAATGAGTGCTATTGTGGCAACATTTAACTAACATAGCTACTTTGTAAGGAGGCTTTCTTTTTTGACACAGAACATATATTAATTGAAAAATGTATAAGTTAAATACATATTTGATAAACTATGTCAGCTTGAATCTAGACCCCAAAAAATCAATTTAAAATGTGAAGGGTGAGATTGGCACTTAGCTATAGATTATTTTAAGAATTTATGGTTAACTTGCTGAGTCAGTCCTAAAATTCAAACTCAAGTCTACTACCAGTGAACTCTGGAAGTATAAAGAACCAAAGAGCTATCTTCCCAGAAAAGGATGACAGAACAGGACATGCTCTTGATGGTAAAGACACAGAACCTGCATCACCATCATATTTTGATCCTGAAATTAGTGGAAATAGCATAATAATGAACTTTTCTCAAATCTTATAAGGTGATGTATTATTTCTTAGGGCTGCCATAACAAATGACTACACACTAGGTGTCTTAATATAATATAATCATTATTTATTCTTTAGTAATTATAGAGACTAAGGGTCTGAAATCGAGGTGTCATTAGGGCAATGCTCTCACTAAAGGCTTTAGGGCCGTGGTCGGAAAACTGTGATTTGCGAGCCACACACAGCTCTTTGGCCCCTTGAGTGTGGCTCTTCCACAAAATACCATGGCCTGGACAAGTCTATTTTGAAGAAGTGGCATTATGAGAAATTTAAGTTTAAAAAATTGGCTCTCAAAAGAAATTTCAATCATTGTACTGTTGATAGTTGGCTCTGTTGACTAATGAGTTTGCAGACCACTGCTTTAGGGAAAAATAATTCCTTTCCTCTCTCTAGCTTCTGATGGCTCCTGGCAACCCTTGGCATTCATTAGCTTGTGGCTACCTTCTACTCTCCGCTCTATCTTCACATTGCTCTCTCCGCTTCTTATAAGAACTTCAATCATTATACTTAAGGCACACCCTAATCCCATATGATTTTATCATAATGTAATACTTCTGAAAATATCCCATTTCCAAACCAGGTCAAATTTTGAGTAATAGGTAGGCATGAATTTTGGAGGACACTGTTTAATCCACTATAGTCTGCCTTATAGTCTACTAAAATTCACATCCATCCCATACACAAAATACATTCACTTCATCTCAACATTCCCTAATGTCTTACACCATTATGGCATTAACTTTAAATCTAAAATATTTTCTAAATAGTATCAATTTTAAATATTCAAATCTCAAAAACTAATTTATATATAAGTGATACTCTAGATATAATCCATCCTGGAGCAAAATTTCTCTCCACCTCTGGACATATAAAACTAAAAGAAAATTATATGCATTCAAAATATAATAGTGGGACAGGCATAGCATAAGCCTTTCCATTACAAAACAAAGAAAGTGGAAGGAATAAAAAGAGCACTATTCCAAAGTCAGTTCACAACTAAGCAAGGCAAGCTCCATTAGATTTTAGTCTTTGGAATAGTTTTCTGTGGCTTTATGTCCTGTCCTCTGGGCCCTTGGCAGCAGTGATAACCCTCCTCTACAGAGCAAACTCCATCAAAACTTAATGTCTTAAGTGACAATTATTATCACTAAAGATTCTGAGGTTGACTTGGCACAGCTGGTGGTACTTGCTGGGATTCCTCAGACTCTTACAATCAATTTGCACTCATGTCCCCTTAATCCTCTGTTGGTCTGGACAATCCAGATGGTTTGCTGAAAAGATTTGTAACTGACCTACCATTGGTTGGAGCTGTTTGCTGGAACTTGCGACATGGCCTCTCCAGGTGCCTGAGCTCTCAAAGCATAGCATCTGTGTTCAGAGAGGGAACATTCTAAGAACAAGAATTAAATAAAATAGAAACATAACCAAAATGACTACATATTACTTCTATGTTTGATTATTCATAACAGTTACAAGCCTGTTCAAGTTCAAGAAGATTAAACCAAAATCCATATCTTTTTAAAAAAATATATTTTATTGATTTTTTACAGAGAGGAAGGGAGAGAGATAGAGAGCCAGAAACGTCGATGAGAGAGAAACATCGACCAGCCGCCTCCTGCACACCCCCCACCGGGGATGTGCCCGCAACCAACGTACATGCCCCTGACCGGAATCGAACCTGGGACCTTTCAGTCCGCAGACCAACTCTCTACCACTGAGCCAAACCGGCTTCGGGCCAAAATCCATATCTTGACAGGGGACTGGCAAAGTCAGATTTTGGAACAGTATATATAATGGGAGCTATTTTTTATATTATTTTAGAGACCCAAGTTAATTAAATACATTTTATATGTTCCATGTTATTATAAGAAATAATTTTAGACCGGTTTGGCTCAATGGATAGAGCATCGGCTTTGGGACTAAAGGGACCTGGGTTCGATTCCGGTCAAGGGCATGTACCTTGGTTGCAGGCATATCCCCAGTAGGGGGTGTGCAAGAGGCAGCTGATCGATGACTCTCTCTCATTGATGTTTCTAGCTTTCTATCTCTCTCCCTTCCTCTCTGTACAAAAATCAATAAAATATATTTTTTTTAAAAAGAAATAATTTTGTTAAGATTCTAATACTTAATAAAATGGGAATATTAATAAAGACTTTACAGATAAATTGAACCAATAGGATAGCTAAATACAGGAGTCTCCTCGTAACCACAGAGGATATGTATGAGGACTACCAGTAGTTGCTTAAAATTGCAGATAGTACAAATCCTTATATATGTTATGTTTGTTCCAATCATACTTTTCTTTTCACTTAAAGGAAGCATCTTACAGCTTCTATTTGGTATATCTGAATTGCCAACATCACTATTCTTTCACTTTGGGGCCAAGTAAAATAGCTTTTATTTTAAGTAAAATAGGTTTAATAAACAGAATCACTGCATTATTGTGATCTGATAACCAAAATGACAATGAGTGGATAACAAGTGGGTAGTGTATATAGTATGGATATTTTGGACAAGTGGGTGATTCATGTTCAGGTAGCATGGAGCAACATGGTATGAGATTTCATCATGCCATTCAGAACATGTGCAATCTAAAACATATACATTGTTTATTAAATTTTCCATTTACTGTATTTTTCAGACCATAAGACGCACCGGACCATAAGATGCACCAGTTTTTAGAGAAGGGAAATGAAGAAAAAAAGATTCTGAAACAAATAGTGTCCTAAAATATTTTATGTGCATTAAAACCCAACATCACAGTCATAAACACATGTAATCAACCCTATAAAGTAAACAGCAGCATTTAGAACCATTTAGAACCATTATTAACAAATACAGTCAGCAAAAGACAAAATGTACTGTAAAACACAATAACGAGAGACTTCAGTAATAAATTAGAATAAAGTTGAAGATTTATGGTAAAGGTTCTGCTGAGATCTACAGTACGCCTACCCAGTAGTCAAGCACGGCAACAGAGGGCGGAGAGGAATGATTGGGGGAATAGACGCGGCATTCTTCTGGGCACGGAGTACGGGCCAGCAAGGGGTACAGGCGATGACTACGGTTTGGATTACGCAGTTACCGTACACCGCACCTGGGCTGACATGGAGATATGGCTGCAGCGAGGGCATGGAGGCTGACTACCATACATGGGAACTCCTCTACCACTCGGGGTTTACAGAGTGGGGCAGACACCCTGGGCACGGAGGAATGGACAGTGGCTGCAGCAAGCACACAGAGCCGGGCAAGTAAAAAAACTTTTTTTTTTAAAGTATATGTGTAGGCTATATTTGGACCATAAGACGCAGGGACTTTTTCCCCCCACTTCTGGGGGGAAAAAAGTGCGTCTTATGGTCCGAAAAATACGGTAATAATTTTGGACCATGATTGAACATGGGTAACAAACTTCAGATAAAGGAAAACTGCTGTAGATAGATAGATATATGATAGATAAAGAAATTTATTATGAGGTATTGAATCATGTGTTTATGAGGATGAGAAGAACTACATTTTGCGAGTGGGAGGTCCAAGAAAGCTTATGATGTAATTCCAGTTCCAGTCCAAAGACCTAAGAACCAGAGGAGCTTGTGTTGTAAATGCACATCCAAGAGCAGAAGATGGATGTCCCAACTCCCTCAGGCAGGCAGGAAGTAATATATAGGAGGAAATTTTCTTTACCTATCTTGTTCTATTTGGACTGTCAATAGATTAGATGATGCCCATCCACATTGGAGAGGACAATCTACTTCACTGAGTCCAAATAGTCAAATGCTAATTTTACCTGGAAACAACCTCACTATATGTGTTACATACTGTTGAGTCAGCTCCATCTCTTAAGGATGTCCACAAAATCCTGTCCTCAACAGCCCTGCTCAGCTCCTGTAAACTAATGTGTATGCCTATCTATGGCTTTTTTATTGAGTAAACCCAGCTCATATTTGATCTCCCACTTTTGTTGCTACCTTCTGTTTTTCCAAGAATTATTCTCATTTCCAAAGAACCCTGCTTTCACATGATGTACCCAAACTGTAGAATACCTGCAGATTTATTATTTTTTGCTTCCAGTGATTTTTCAGGCTTAATTTGATCTAGGACTCTCTTGTTTGTTTTTCTGGTGACCCAAGGTACAGTTTTTCTCCAATACTGCCCTCTGCCAGCCTGGTCACCCATTAATGCCACCTTTACAGGCCTGGCCACCCCCAAGTGCCTCCCTCTGCCAACTTGGTTGCCCATAACCCCTCCCCCCCCCCCGCCAGCCCAGTTGCCCCTCACTGCCTTCCTGCCAGTTTAATTGTCCCCAAATACCCCCACCAGCCTGATCATCTCTTACTGCCCCCCTGCAAGCCTGGTTGCCCCCAACTGACCTCTCTTGCAAGCCTGGTCACCCCTAAGTGCTCTCCCCCACAGGTCTGGTCCACCATAAATGCTCTCCCTTGCAAGCCTGGGTCCCCCTCCCCCAACTGTCCTTCCCTGTAGGCCCAGTAGCCCCCAACTTCCCTCCTCTGCCAGCCTGGTCACTACTAACTGCCTTCCCCTGCAGGCTTGATAGCCCCCAACTTCCCTCACTTGCAGGCCTGGTCCTTCCCAACTGCCCTCCCTCGTGGTGGCCATCTTGTGTTATTACTCTTCTATTAGCCATCTTCATATTACTCTTTTATTAGATAGCATAGAGGCCTGGTGCACGGGTGGGGGTCAGCTGGTTTGCCCTGAAGAGTGTCCCGGATCAGGATAGGGGTTCTTTTGGGGCATGGGGTGGCCTGGGTAAGAGACCTGTGGTGGTTTGTAGGCTGGCCATGCCCCTGGGTTACCTATGTGGATGCCCTGGTATCAGGGATTTATTTATCTTCTATAATTGAAACTTTCTAGCCTTGAGTGGAGGCCAAGGCTGGCCAGGGTGTGCAGAAACCTTGGCTTTCTCCATTGTAGGGGAAACTCAAGCCTTCGGCTCACTTCGAGACCATAGCCACCTTGGTTAAACTAATTTGCATACTCACTCCTGATTGGCTGGTGGGTGTGGTTTATGGGTATGGTGGAATACGGTCAATTTGCATATTACTATTTTATTAGATAGGATGGTAAACCAATAATGTTTTATTAATTATAACAAATGTACCACACAAATAAAATACATTAATAGGAGAAATTATGTGCAGGAGGAAATCTCTGTACTTTCTGTGTAATGTTTTTGTCTACTAAAACTGCCCTAAAATATAAAGTCTATTAATTACAAATAAAAACAATTAGTTTACATGTGCACCAAAGACATAAAATAGTAAATTTTATAATACAAACTCTGTTAAGCCAGAATTCAAGATTCCTGACACTCTGTATTGTCATTTGAGTTTATCAGTCTGTGGGAGGCAGTGAGGGATGATCAGGCCAGCAGAGGGCAGGGCAGTTAGGGATGTCCAGGTTGGCAGGCAGGTAAGTGATTAGGAGCCAGTGGTCCAGGATTGTGAGAGGGACATCCCCCAAGAGGTCCCAGATTGGAGAGGGTGCAGGCTGCACTGAGGAGCCCCTATACCCCCATGCACAAATTTTGTGCACCAGGCCTCTAGTTAAAGTATAAAACTAATCAATACTTTCTTTTATTCCAGATGAGCAAATTAGCTATATCTACTTCTACATAATACTGTTGTTGCATATATGAATTCACTCTTTTTAGCACTATTGAAGATTATAATTTCTGCTCTATGTAGTTGATAATTACTACATATTTATTATATTTCATTATTTCTTCTCATTCTTTCTATTTAGAGTTGTTTTGATAATGTATATTTTGTATTAATTTAAGAAATATTTGATATTTTTTTCTCTATTTCTGCTTATATGAATTTATTATTTAGTCATAAGCAATATTTTTGCTAATTATAGGTCATTTGTAGTTTCCTTTCAGCATTATTAAAGGTTTATTACACTATCTATTGACTTCCAGTATGATCTTATACTTTACTCCCTGTCCTTAACTTCTATTACATCTATTTATCATTTTTGTTTCTGCTTACTGGATAATTGTTCTAATCTGTTTTCCAGTTCACCAACTTATATTTTCACAGTGTCAAATGGGTTATTAAATGTGTCCTGTGTTATTATTTTTCTTTAATTTAATTGTTTTATTTTCTAAATGGCACTGGACTCTGTTCATATCCTTAATATTATTTAATTGTTTTCATAGTTAGTAAATTAAGTTTGTATGCTTATGTACAAATAAATTATGTATTAGTGTTTTAATGTAATACAGTATATATCTCTGTTCTCTCTTTCCTCTAATTTTATCTCTAATTATAGTTTATTTTTGTTTCTGTTAGGATATTATTTACTATATTTACAGATTATTTTTGAAGTGTTATTTATGAGATACCACTGAGAACAGGGATAAAGAAACTGTCTTCAAGAGAGTATATGGATATGCTTGTGGAAGATGTGAATCAATACATATTTAGCGTATAATTTATATCTTGAGATTTATGAAACCCTAGTGATGCAAGTTTGCACTTTAAATCATTGTGAATGCCAAAGGTATTTGATGCTTTTCAGAAACAGTTTTCCTTCTTCCTGTCCTATATAGCAGCAAAGAATATAAGTGTTGATGGGAAGGTTGTTACTACTGATCCAGTTGTCCCAAGAAAATATATTTTTAAGGGGTCCAAACTTAATATGAGAAAGATCTCCATTAGGCTACTCAATTTAGTAGTCTCTAAATTATGATTTCTAGATTTCCTACTTTAGTAAGACATAAAAAACTGTAGTGGATTTCTTTAATATAAACAAATGCTCCCAGAAAAAAATATTATCTTCTATCTTTCTCTTAACTCTAAGTAAGCTTTCTTCTTCTTAATTTTAACCTTATAATTCCTTTACATTTTATAAAATTACTAGAGGCCAGTGCATGAATTTGTGCACAGGTGGGGGTTCTTCTGGGTGGCCTGCAGGGATCAGGCCAAAACCCATAGTGCAACTCTGCCAGCAGCTCCTACCTGCCATTCCTGCTCATCCCAGCCCCACTAAGCCTTCTGAAAGTTCTCGCCCAATCAGTGCCAATTGGGAGAGGCTCGCACTGTAGCAGCAGTGCTCGCCAGCCATGAGTTCTGCATCTGGCACCCTCCCAAGGGGCATGACCTGCAGGATCGGGCTGAAACCTGCTCTCCAACATCCCCCGAAGGGTCCAGATTGTGAGAGGGTGCAGGTTCGGCTGAGGGACCCCATTGGTGCATGATCGGGCCAGGGAGGGACCTTGGGAGGGCTCCAGGTCATGCCGCTCAGTTAGGATCAGCCAGACCCCAACAGCAAAGTTAACCTACTAGTTGGATCATCTGTCCCCTGTTGGTCAGTACATATGATAGCAACTGATCAAATGATCAACTGTCTGCCCCTTGGTGGTCAGTGCACGTCATAATGAGCAGTTGAGCAGCCTTAGTATATCATTAGCATATGCACTTTGGTTGCTTATTCAGTTGTTCTGCTGTTCAACCTATTTGCATATTACCTTTTATTATATGGGAATAATGCTTTTAAAAATATATATTTTATTGGTTTCAGAGCAGAAGGGAGAGGGAGAGAGAGAAATAGAAACATCATTGATGAAAATCATTGATTGGCTGCCTCTTGCATGCCCCCCATGGAGGATCAATCCTGCAACCTAGGCATGTGCCTTTGACGGGAATCAAACCCGGGACTTTTCAGTCTGCAGGCCAATGCTCTATCCACTGAGCCAAACCAGCCAGGATAAAATTATAATGATTTTAATATGATTTTCAGATAATTTGTTTAAATACTTACTTGTTTTTAGTGGGATATTTGGTCTAAGTATTATAGTACATCTCATTTCTGGAAATGTAAAGGAAGAAGGTAGTTGCAAATAAAACGACTTTTTATTCCCAATACCTGGAACACGAGCTGAAGTGAGGTAAATACATAAACTAATTCCTGGGCAAGTGGCTAATTATTCAGCCAGATGTTAAGGAATTTTTCTGTAGATGCCTAATTTCAAAGATGTTTTAGAAGGAAGAAAATAAATAGAATGGAAATAAAAAGAAAAAAAAGTTTAAATTATCCAGAAATTAATGCTGTGTATGGACTGTATATGTTCATCAAGAAATTAAAGTTACAGAATAGGTTCTTAAAAATCTTCTGCAGAAGGTGATTATTTTAAAGTTACTGAGCTCCTGAAAGGAATGAGAATTGTGACAAGAATTCCAACTACAAATGAGCTAAATAACATAGGCTATTCTCATATCCTTGCCTGTGCTTAAACAAGTATTCACAATTTTCTAGAAGCAATCTAACATTAGGTTCCCCATGCTTGAGAGTGGTTAAATTTGTCTTTCATATAATATGCAATTGTTTTATAATTTTATTTGCTTTTAATATAATTTATTTTATACTATTATAATCTAGATATTTATTATACCTAATGAAGAGGGAATATGCTAATTGACCTTCATACCCTCACAAAGGTGGAGGTGGCCACAGCCAATAAGGAGGAAATATGCTTATTGATTGCCACGCCCTCAAAGATGGTGGTGCCCACAGACATGAGATGGTGGTACCTAGTCCCTTCAGCCCTGCTGGGGCGGCAGGCATGCAACACAGCCAGGTCTGCCCTTAGGCAGGCCCAGCCATTCCACATGCCTGACTCTAGAGTCCCACAGTCCCCTCAGCCCCACAGCCGCCCAGGGCCAGGCAAGCCTCAGATGACAGCTGCCCAGCTGCCCAGGGTCACCCAAGGCTTATGCTGCCAGCAGTGGCAGCAGCAGAGGTGTGATGGGGGCATTGCTTTCCTCTGATCGCCGGGTTGCCTCCTGTCTCTGAGGGCTCCTGGACCATAAGAGGGGGCAGGTGGGCTGAGGAATCTCCTCCAGTGCATGAATTTTCATGCACCAGGCCTTTAGTATTATATAGAATTGCTTCTGAAAAGTAAACAATTACTTACTTTTACTTACAAAGTTACTGTGCTGGCTGGGGTGATTGATCTTATTTGTCAGTGGAGAAATTGGACTGCCATTCCACAATAGAGGTAAGAAAGATTATATCTGGAATGAAGAGATGCCTTAGTGTCTCTCAGTGCTACCATAACCTGATATTAAGGTCAGTTGAAAATTGCAACAACCCAATCCAGCAGGACTACTAGTGATCAAGATCCCTGAAGAATAAAGATTTGGGTCACCACACCTGGAATGAACCAGAACAAGATAACATGCTTGTTCAAGGCAAAGGGACTATAGAATAGGTAATGGAAGAAGGCAGTTACAATTACCAGTTACAGCAACATGACCAGCTATAGCAATGAGGACTATGATTGGCATGAGTATTCCTCCTTACTGTGTGTGTGTGTGTGTGTGTGTGTGTGTGTGTGTGTGTGTGTAAATTGACTGGATCACAGGATGCCTAAATATTTGACTAAACATTATTTTTGGTGAATCTGTGGCAGTGTTACTAGAAGAGATAAAGGATCTGAGTCAGTAGACCAGTAAATCACATCACCCTCCCTAATCTTTTTGGTCACCATCCAATTCATTAAGGGCTTGTATAGAACCAAAAGGTGGAAAAAGGAAGGTTTCACTCTTTTCTGCCTGAATGCTTGAGCTGGTGCGTATATTCGCACAACTTTAGTGCTTCTATTTTTCAGACTTTCAGTTTCAAATTGAAGTCAGCACCATCAGCTTTCTAGCTCTCAAGTCTTTGAACTATACCTTTAGATGTCCTTGGTCTCCAGCTTGGGGACTTATTCATAATCATGAGTTAATACCTTACAATAAACCAATATCTATCTATCTATCTATCTATCTATCTATCTATCTATCTATCTATCATCTATCATCTATCTATCTATCATCTATCTATCTATCTATCATCTATCATCTATCTATCTATATATCTATCTATCTATCATTTATCTATCTATCATCTATCTATCTATCTATCTATCTATCTATCATCTATCATCTATCTATCTATCTATCTATCTATCTATCTATCTATCATTTATCTATCTATCATCTATTTATCTATCTATCTATCTATCTATCTATCTATCTATCATCTATCTATCTGTCTATCTACCTATCTATCATTTATATATTTTTCATTTGGTTGTGTTTTATTGTGTCTTCTGTGAGTTTGTTTGTTTTTTCAAACTATAAGGGAAAGTTTATTTAGAAAGTCACAGGGGTAGAAGTGAGCTGTAGAAGAAATGGGCCCAGGAAACAAGTGATAGAGCCAAATGAAGAGGCCTTGGAACTTAGAAGACACAGAGAGAGGCAAGTAAATTGTGCCTGAGGGAGAGGGAGTGAGGAAAGTTATGCTCCACAGAGAGAGCCCCCTTGTCTGTTTTGAGAATGCTGATTTACCCATTAAGGAATGTAAGTGTAAGAAGCACAGCTTTAGTTGATTTCCTCAGGATAATTACAAATAAGTGGCAGAGCCACCGCATGACACTAAATATTCTTCTTATTCCTCTGTTATATTCAGAATAGTAGAAATGAAAAAGAGTGAGTTATGGCTCAAGTCAGTTTATTTCTTAAGATGGCTGAATTCGATATAAGAAGGAAAAAAAAAATAATGAGACAGAACACTTGAAATAAACTCCTGTTACATCATATCTGAATATTTTCTTAGAAGTACCTGAAGTTTTTTGAGAAGTTCTTTCTCTTGGCATATAGAATTATATTTTTCTTGGTAAATCTTTTCTCTGAAAATGCATTCTGCTGTACAAATAAGTTATACAATACTCAAGGACAAGGTAACTGGCTTGTTTATATCACTCTCCATCATTGCCCACAGTGAGGTTCATAAATGCTTCTAATTCCATTTAGGCAATTGTATAAAAAGTAAAGTTATTTGAAAAAGATTATTTGTTCTTTATGGGTTTGTGCATGTGTGTGTTCAAATATAAAGCCTTCATACTTCATTAATGAAAGACTTTGCATTTACATTAAATTCTTAAAATTATAATTAATCGAACTTTGGACATAAACTCAGCAAATGTAATTTTTCAGTCATTACTATTTTTAAATCCTCATTTAGTAATAATCAGAACAAAATACCATGTCCATGTATTTTAAAGACTTATTTTCCTTAAAAACGGTAATAAATAAAGAGCTTCACAGACAAGAAAAAGTGAAAGGAGTTCATCAACACCAAACCAGGATTACATGAAATGCTGAAGGGTATTCTTTAAGAAGAGGAAGAAGAAGAAAAAGGTAAAGGTAAAAATTATGAACAACAAAAAGACATCAAACACATACCTACCAACAAGTGAATCTAAAAATCAAGTGAATAAAAAATCTGAAGAACAAAATGGACTGGTGAATATAACAGAATCAGGGACATAGAAAGGGATTGGACTAACAGTTCTCAGGGGGAAGGGGATCTGAGGGGTGCGGGAAGAGATTGGACAAAAATCTTACATCTATGGATGAAGACAGTGGCAGGGGGTAAGGGCATGGGGTGGAATTGGGAATCAGGTGGAGGGGAGCTATGGGGAAAAGGAGGGAAAGAGGAACACCTGTAATAATCTGAACAATAAAGATTTATTATTAAATAAATAAATAAATAAGTGAAAATAAATAAATAAATGTCTTATATCTGTATTAATATAGCATTTCCTTGAAATAGGAAATAATCCCCCATACTCTTTGCCTTTTATTTAGTCATCTTAGTTCATAGCAAAGCTATAAGTATAAATATAAATTTATAATTTATAAAATACTTGTTTCTACTTATTTATTGAGTCAAACAGGGAGTTGGGTGAAGTTTCATTGAAGAATGTAGAAAAACAATGCTCATTTCAGCAATGTATAGTTTGCCTCAGATAACATAACACACAGAATGCGATATGTAACAGATGGTTGTATAAAAGCAAAATAGTATTTCCCTTTTGGTGCTTTTATATTTATGTGCCTACTTATTGGGGAAGAAAAAAGCTAATCTGCTATATTTTTTTAAAAAAATGGAGATTTAAGAGAAAATTTCTAAAGATGGGATCGCTATTTTGCATGCTATATTAAAGGTACTAAAAAAACTGTAAAAATAAAAATTCTTCAGTTCACATAGTCCGCAGGGTATAGCAGTAAAAGAACTGGCAATAGCATCTGTAAAACTTTGTTTGCAAAACCATGCTTGAAAAGCATACATTAAGGTCTTTCCACTAAAGCTTAGTATATAATAAATTAACTGACCTAACTTTCTGTTTAACAGTGAAAAGTATCATGTCAAATTAACAGAGTGTGTGTGTGTGTGTGTGTGCGCGTGTGTGTAAAAGAGGCTTAATAAATCTAAAACAAATAAACTCAAATACACAAATAATATCACTGATTTACTATATTGCATGTAAATATAAAGCACTTACATTTATTTTTATTATGTGATGTTTATTACAGTTTTACCCTAATTTCTTAGATGAGAAAATTGACGTTTTAAAAATAATTACATTACAAAGAGATATCACCTCACACTTATTAGAGTGGCTATTGTTATCAGACAAGCAATAACAGATGTTGGAGATGTTATGGAAAAAAAAAAACGGAACCCTCAGGTAGACTTGTGCAACCACTATGAAAACAATCTTGCAATTCCTGAAAACATTGAGAATATAGCTACAATATGACCCAGTAATCCTTCTTCTGGGTACAAACCTAAAAACCTCAAAATCATGTATTTGCAGAGATATATGAGCTTCTATGTTCATTGAAGCATTATTCACAGTGTTCAAGATATGGAAGCAACCGGTGTCCTGTGATAGAGGACTGGATAAGAAGATGTGGTACATATACACAATGGGATACCACTCAGCCATAAGGAAGGATAAAATAGTGCCATTTGCAGCAACATGGATGGACCTTGAGAACATTATGCGAAGTGAACTAAGTCAGAAAAAAATAAGAATCATATGATTTAACTCATATGTGGGATATAAAACTGAAAATCATGCAGTGTGGTGCTTGCCAGAAGGAAGAGGCTGGGGGGAGTAGGGGGTCCTAATATATCATGACAGGAGGTTTGACTTAGAGTGGTGGGCACATGCTTGCCATATCTTGTAACATTGAAATTTATATGTTCATGTGGACTAATGTCACCACAATAAACTTAATTTAAAAAATAAAATAGCTGAAACTGGTTTGGCTCAGAGGATAGAGCGTCAGCCTGCAGACTGAAAGGTCCCAGGTTCGATTCCAGTCAAGGGCATGTACCTTGGTTGAGGGCACATCACCAGTAGCGGGTGTGCAAGAGGCAGCTAATCAATGATTCTCTCTCATCGATGTTTCTAACTCTCTATCCTTCTCTCTTTCTCTGTGTAAAAAATCAATAAAATATATATTTTTTTAAATAAATAATATAATTTATCTAAGTTTAGGGGGCAGGAAGGTGGTGGTCTTGGGATTATGCTTCACCACACACGTTTCAAAATTATGCCACAAGATGATAATTCAGAAAGCAACTTTGCCTTTATATATATTGGGATCTTGGGATCTTATTATTTTTGTGATAATTTAGAGTGAATTATTCCAGCAAGGGTAGAGGTAGGTTTGTTTACATTATTAATAAAGTATGAGCTTCAGGATTTCTTTACTCCATTACACAAAATTTCTTAAACTTGGGACACTTTTCAGATGACTTACCAGACTTTATTGTACTTCAGAACCCCATTTGTATATTCTTCATGTCATCAGATGGAGATATAAT
The DNA here is from genome assembly GCF_964339955.1 of Pipistrellus hanaki. Lineage (NCBI taxonomy): Eukaryota > Metazoa > Chordata > Mammalia > Chiroptera > Vespertilionidae > Pipistrellus > Pipistrellus hanaki. The sequence goes on along the minus strand of NC_140505.1, from coordinate 60,435,434 downwards.
CATCTATAGTATTTTACTTTGGCCATGTATTTTAGAAGAATCTATGACCTCCATGAAAAAAAAAAATGAGCCATGTGGTGATGAGTATGGATCATCTCTCTCAGAATAGTACACTTTACATCCCTTTTCAAGTGGTTCTCAGACCTTGGCTCTAGAGACCTTACCTTCAGTGTAAGAGACTTGAAAGCAGGGATCATGCGTTATTCATCATTTCACTGCGAATGCCTAGACACAGTGCTTGCCAGTTGGTACCTCAATAAGCTGAAATATCTTTCTTATTACAGGTGTATTTATTTTAAGCCAAATTATAAAAGGTTAATATTTCAGGGTTCTATAACTAGAAAGATTCTTCAGAAACAGTAAATATTTCCAGCACTGATCATTTAATAAAAGTTTGGGTCTTCTCAAATATTGGTTAGTGGATCAATATGGGTGGACTTTGAACAAGATACCAGGCAATACTCTATTTGTCTCTGACTCAAAACTAAAATTCAAATAGATGCTGACTAGGAATAAGAAAAGTGATACCTATAAGTAGACTACAACCTGGATATGTGATTGACAGGCCAAATTACATGATGCCATATTTTTCTCTATAAACCTTGTTCTGATCTGTATATATGCATGTGGCTTTCATGCGAGGGGTTTTACTGCATCCATACAGCAGTACATTGTGTGTGTTTTCCCCATTTCTTTGTTTCCTTATGCAATAGATTCAGTATAAACAAACATGCACAAACACACCCACACCTATAACATATATGTGCATACATGAGTACACTAATTTTTAACTTTTGGCACTAGGCCTTTTATTTATTGGGGTCTTTGTGTCTTTGTTACAATTTTATGATATTTAAGCAATATTAGAGTGGTATTACAATGGCATTAAAATCTGATTAAGTTTGTGAATTCAATTCAAAGTATAGCAGTTTTCATTTTGTCATTTTTATGTTGTTGTTAATCCTCACCCAAGGCTATTTTTCCATTGAATTTTTTTTAAGAGAGAGAGAGAATGGGAGGGAGGAAAGAAGACTGAGAGAGAGAGAAACATAGATGTGACAAACACATTGATTGGATGCCTCCTGCACTCTTCCTGACCAGGAAGAGGATGGAGCCTGCAACCAAGTTACATGCCCTTGACCAGAATCAAACCTGGTACCCTTCATTCTGCAGGCTGACACTTTTTCCTCTAAGCCAAACAGGTTAAGGCAATGCAGCAATTTCTGAATAGGAAACTTATTAAATATATTACTTTTATAAACCTGGGCTCCTAAACTTTTTAAAAAGAAAATTCAGAGAAGAACTCAGTCAACCGTGCCCAAACTGACAAGCCTGCAATGGCAGGGAGAATCAGAAGAATTAGAGCCCTAGCAGGAAATGTAGTACCGCATATACACACACAAAATGGTTCTTATATTTTAAGGATCTAAAATGTGTTGAATTACTTTGGCAAGATTGACTGAAACAACAGTGTCTGAAGCCAAAATAATATCATTAAGTGTATTAAAACATAAAGCAGCATGTGGTAAAGCAATGGTAATTCTTATAGTGCTATTTAAAAACTGGGTCTATTGGATCCAATGTAGTAAATGCCAGCTGATCATGATATTGCTCCCTGCTACCAATAGGTAAAGTCTAAAAGGTGTTGAAAGACTCAGACATATAGAGGACAAACTAATGGCTGCCAGAGGGGTGGGGAGTTGGGGGACTGGGTCAAAAGTGAAGCAATTGAGAAGTGCAGATTGGTAGTTACAAAATATTCACAGGGATGTAAAGGACAGTATGAGAAATACAGTTAATACTATCCTTATAGCTATGTATGGTGCCAGGTGGGCACTGGAAATATCAGGCGGAACACTTTGTAAAGTATATGATTGTCTAACCACAATGCTATACACCTAAAACCAATACAAAATAATATTGAATATAAATTGTAATTAAAATTTTTAAATTAAGTAATAAATAAAACGTGCTGAAAGAATACAAATGCATCCATGCACTAAAGCTGACCAACATCTTTAGATCTACAAATGAGCAGACCAAACTGTGTGCTTTCTCATTCCTGTGACTTTGCACAAGATGTTCTCTCTAGAGTGAATCATTCCCTTATCCTCACTTCTCTTATTCTTTCCTCTCCCCCATGATAAAACCTCAGTGTCAACATCTTGGGGAAAGTCTTTTATGGTCCCCTTGGTGAGCTAAACACTTCTCCATCTTCTCCACTAGATGAAATGCTCCAGAGACATGGTCGGCAAACGGATCACGAGCTACATGCAGCTCTTTGGCCCCTTGAGTGTGGCTCTTCCACAAAATGCCACAGCCTGGGTGAGTCTATTTTGAAGAAGTGGCATTAGAAGAAGTTTAAATTAAAAATTTTTGGCTCTCAAAAGAAATTTCAATTGTTGTACTGTTGATATTTGGTTCTGTTGACTAATAAGTTTGCCAACCACTGCTCCAGAGTATAGTAGGTTATTTCTTTCTTCCACTAACCTGAAATCAGGTGGCGAAGAGAGAAGCATCTCTTTTGCAGCAGCATGGATGGACCTGGAGAACATTATGCTAAGTGAAATAAGCCAGTCAGAGAAAGATAAATATCACATGATCTCACTCATTTGTAGAATATAATGAACAACATAAACTGATGAACAGAAATAGATCCAGAAACAGGGAAATACCAACCAGATGGTCAAACTTCAGAGGGAAGGGAGGGGAGGGTGAGGGAAGGAGGTAGAGATCAGCCAAATGACTTGTATGCATGAATATAAGCATAACCAATGGACACAGACACTAGGAGGCGTGAGGGTATGTGCTGGGGGGGTGGGGGTGGCTGGGGAGACGTTAATGGGAGGAAAAGAAGATACATGTAATACTATATGTAATACTTTAAATAACAAAGAATAAAACAAACTAAAAAAAGAGAGAAGCATCTCTCTTCACCTATATGGTATTCATTTTTCCTTCTCTGTTTATATCTCATCCTTTTCCATATGTAATTCATCCTTAGGAAGTTATAATACCTCTTCTTGTGGCTTTGCTGTCACAGCATGGGGAATACATAACAAATGCCTGTTCAATATACAAATGAATTATGTCTTTTATTTCCTTATTTGCCATAAAGAGAAGAAAAATTAACTTATAAGGTAGTGATGAAAATTGTAGAGTATTTTAAAGTAATGTCCTAGGAATCAACTATTCCTTAACAAAATAAACATAATTTATTCATGTTTTATGAATATAGATTATCTGTTGAGTCCATTTGTTTTTAGCTCCTTCTCTTATTAGCTATTTTTAAAAATTTTCTTACAAATTTGATTTTAAGAATTCTGTAGATGTTTTTTTGTTTGTTGTTCGTTTGTTTTTACCTTTTTAAAACTATTGGCAGTAAACCCATTGCTAAATTAATTTACTAAAAATTAAAAATTGGATCATACGGATTTGTTAGCGTTACATAGACACAATAACATAGCAAAGTTAAACAGTCTTAAAAAGTGGCCAGAAAATTAATGTCTAAAATCAGACTTTTGCTCAAATCTCATTTTTGAAATTTATTAACTTGTGACTTTGGATAGAATCATATGTAATTGTCCATTTATAAAGAGGAGATAATTGTAATTCCCCCCACTTTGAGTTGTTGGAGAAATTAAATGAAATAATAATTATTAAAAATTTTATAGTTTCTGGAACATAATAGATGTTCAATAATATTGGCTACTTTTCACTTTAATAGAGAACTAACATAAGTGACAAGAAAGGAAACTAAATAAAAAAAAAAAATCAATCAACCCTAACCATCCAGGCTCTCTAGTTGAGGATCCCAGGAAATACACAGTTATTAGGTTTATGGATTGTACGACAGATGAAAGCCTATGTGAAAATTGGAGCCTGAGATAGAAGGGTCCCACTAACGACCTTGGTGAGAAAAAACAATCAGCAGAATCACTGATCCATAAAGCATGCTGCAAGGTAGCCTAAAGGAGATCTTTGAAAAGATAAAATCAGCACAGAATAAAGAGGAGCGGAATTACAGAAACAACTGGGAGGAAATCATTTTCAAAAGTTGTGAATTGTTGTGTCTGTGTGTTTATTTATTTATTATTTTCAAAGACATCTTTATGAAAGTTCTTTAAATGTATTCTGCAATTATTCTTTTACAGTGTAAAGGACAGGAAACAAATGGAATTGAGGCTATCTGCAACAGGAATTCTACCTATGCAGCATTGTTAAATAAATAACAGAGAAACATTATTCTACTTCATATTAGCAAATTTTATATCAATGAATATATAAATAGCAATATGCTTTCTTTGTTATGGGTTATTTAAATATTAACAGTTACAAAATGATATCTTAGAAATAGTCAATTAAAAATTTATTTTCTAATGGAAAATGTGCTAATTTTTAATTGATATCAGTTGTCTACGGATTTGTCAAAATTAAATTAATTTTAAAATAGCAGCAAAGTAATAGTGGACCCAAGAATACGTGTAGCTGCATATTGCATAAAAGAAAGATATTAAATCAATGTTGTGCCTATAATACAATTCTAATCCCATTACCAATAACTAAATTTTCAATAAGTAAGGTTGCATCAGTGTTGAAATTTCTGTCCAGGAATGGTTTTTATTTTAATGTTATGTGTATGTTTCAATGAACAGAGCCTCAAATCATTCTTCATTCAGATATCTAAATCTTTTAATTTAGTAGAGAAGCAAGATGATCTAGAATCTGGTTGTTTCCGTGAATTCTGAAAGAAAGGTCCAGTTGAATTGTTGGTTCATATTTTTTGTTTATTGTGAAGCTAGAAGAGCTGGTAATCAAAGTCTGTGTTACCACATGGTGACTGCTTTCTTCAGGCAGAGAGAAAAGGCTATGAGCCTGTCCCCAACTCTTCCATTGCTCATCTCAGAGCTACTTCACATTTTTTAAGTTACCTGCCTGATTATGTAGATATTTGATTCTGTGCTCCTAATATGTAGTATTCTACCTCTTTCAACCCCATAATCATTGTGTGTGTGTAGATCACACACACACACACACACACACACACACACACGCGCGCGCGCACACACACACACGCACATACGCACACACATAAATATATATACCAGAGGCTCAGTGTACAGATTTGTGCACCTATAGGGTCCATCAGCCTGCACCCTCTCACAAGCTCACAATCTGGGACTCCTTGGGGGATGTCAGACTGCCGGTTTTGGCCCAATTCCAGGATCAAACAGAAATTGGCAGTCTGACATCCCCCAAGGGATGTAATAGTGTGGGAAGTGGCAGGCGACCAGGGAGGAACCCAAGTCCAGGCTGGGCGCTGCGCCACGCCCACTCATCCCAGCCCCAATGTGCCAGCTGCAGTGCCGCTCTGTAGTGCTGTTGTGAAGGCAGGAGAGGCACCTGACACCGAAGCTGTGCTCATCGCCATGATCCCGGTGTCTGGCACCCTTCGCTCAGCTGAGCAGCACTCCAGCTATGAGAGTGCACTGACCACCTAGGGTGCAGCTTCTTAATTGAGCGTCTGCTCCCTGGTGGTCACTGCACATCATAGCTATGGGTCAAGTGGTGACTAAAGCTTTTATATATAGAGATATTAGTACATATATATTAAACCTAGAGAAAGACAGGAGAGAAAATACAACAGACTTAACACTTACCCCCAAAATATATATAATTAGAATGGAATAGTGAGAAGGATATTAAATTTTTATCTGTACTTTTCTGTATTATTTGAATTGCTAAATTATGTATGTATTACTTCTGAATTCAAAAACAACTCTCATAACAAAGATACCATTAAAGACAAAAAAAAAAAAGGCAAATTATCACTGGAATTAAGAAGGGTAATTATACAGTCTACCAGAATCTAAAGAATTCAACATAAACAGGCCTAGTTTTGTTAAACCTCAGTTATATAGTCATATTAAAAACTCATACAATTAGCACATAGAAAAATGGAAAATTTCTCAAGAATGAAGAATCTAAATCACTTTTTTAAAAGTAATTTATAATCTATTGGGAAAATATGAACAAAACCAAATTGGGAAAAAATAAGCAAACAAATAAGCACAGAGTTCAAATAATAAAATAATGAGTATAATTATCTAAATAAGTGTAATATATATTTAGTGCTGAAAAGTACTTTTTTCAAGTATATATTTTTAAATGTATAAGTCTATTAATTCAATTTATGTTTACAACATATTTAGGGGCTAGAAAGATAGGTATCATCATTCTTATATTTCAGATTTTTTTAAAAAAAATATCTTCAGAAAGTAATTTATCTCCATGTTTTTATACCAAGATGGAAGTAGATATAAAATTATCTGATTTCTTGCTAGACCACTGGCCCTTTACTATAATGTTCTGTCTTAGAAAGTATTTTAAAAGGTCATATACCAGATTGTTCAATTTTATCTTCATAAAATGGAGCTGGATCCTTACAAACTTGATATTTAAATATAATTTTGGATAGAGATCTCCTAAGTTACCTTTAGGACATATCAACCTCATTAGAAACTTCTGAGGTTGATAAAAATCTCAGATCTCAATTGATAAAATATAGATTTTTAGCTCTGATCTCATATCTGAATAAATAAGTCTGGGATTGGCATTAAAATGTGGGCATTTTACAATAAACTTTGCAAGATTAAGAAACCTCTGTTGTTTACTTAAAGGGAAGAACCTCTAGCTTGATAAAAGGAAATGAGAAAAGAGAGAGTTCATATACGTTGCAAATATAAGGAAAATAATCAAGATCTGAATAGGTTTTGTTTTAAAGGAACAATGTGCAGAAAACCTTGGCAATGTGTGGAGCATATAGGAGTTTAATCTGGACATTTAAAAAGGTGGGTTTTGCAGTTGTTGTCAGTGGGGCTCCATCTGGCAATAATTTTGCTGTCCTGAGCATAGCTTCTCTTTTAACTCAAGGTCAGCATCAGTGTAATCTTAAAACATCAATGGAAGTGAATTTGATTCTGTAGGAGCCCGAGGCTTATTGCTTGTATTTTCTCTGGTTCTGTGTCTGTATCTGTTCCCAAATGCCCATTCAAATAATCATTCACATCAGATATTAATAACAGAATTTGCAAGGTTAGGCACAAAGTTCCGAACAAAAGTGCCTGGGAAAAAGACATTCCAAATTCATTCTGTAAACTTTGAAATAAAGCAAACCTCTTTAATCAGTGCTGAATATTTATGTCACGTTGTTTTAGATGGAATAATTTTGCTAGGTGAAGGTCAGTTGATGGAGGGGAGTGGTCAAAGGCTAGCTGGACAGGAAATAAATTATTTAATAATTTTCACAAAATATGATATAGATTTGAACCATTTTCAAATGGTAATGGAATGAAAAGGTATTTGTAGGAAAATTTAGGAAGGAAGATTTGAAAATATTTGATGATGGAATAAATATGGAGGGAGATAATTAGATAAATGTGAAGAATGTCATTGAGTTTAGTCCTAACAAAATTATATTTTTAAATGATGTCTAGTAAACTGATTGTTAAAAAAAAATATTGATGAGATTACTTTTTAAGTGTGGAAGAGTTTAAGGTGAAAGGAATGCTAGATGGTGATTAAAATGATTTCAGGCCCTAGCTCGTTGGCTCAGAGGATAGAGTGCAGGCCTGCAGATTGATATAACTCAGTTTCAGGCTCCTCCCAGGCCCAGGCCCTGGACCATGGTCGTGCAGGAGGCAACCAATGGATGTGCTTCTCTCAGTTTTTCTCTCTCTCTTCCACTCTCCTTAAACATCAATGAGAAAAATATTCTCAGGTGAGGATTAAAAATATATAAATAATAAATAAAATTATTTCTATACTTGAATGTTAAAAATTGACTATAAACTTAAGAAACAATTATGCACAAACTTTTAAATAATACTTGTCCTTGAAATTTTGACATTCTCTCATTGAGACGCGGAGTGTATAGCCATTTCCTTGATTCTGGGCTGTTTTGTGGCTGTTATGACCAACAGAGTAGAGCAGAAGGATACTGGGTGACTGCCAAGGCCACCTGGTTCTCTCATGATGCTGACTGTCCATAAACCCCTCTTATAATGTCCATCTAAAACACAGCCATCACGATGTGAGAAGTGTAAGCCAGTGAAGAAGCCATATGTTGACTGTCTGTTTTCTAGTGCCCGCTGGGCTCATCCTACTGTCACTCCACCTCAGGCTGAGTGACAAAGACATCGTGGAAATAGACCTTCCAGCCTAATTTTTCCACCCTTCAGGCATTTGAGTCTTTCTAGCTGTAGTTTCCTTTCTGAATTTCTGGTACACAGAACCTGTGCACTGAATAAAAACTGTGCTGCTTTACACAATAAGACTGGGACACTGTTATATAGTAACCGTCACCAGAGCAGTCCCAATCAATCAGATCTTCCCAGCTGAGGTTCAGCCATTATGGCACAGACAGAAGCCATACCTGCTGTGCCCTCTTAGAATTTCTACCCCAAAGAACCCATGAACATTATGAAACTTTTTTACACTACTAAATTGGGCTAGTTTGTTATCTGGCAGTAACTACTAAAACATATAGCCTTTTGAAAATGAGATAAAATTGGTGGATGTCTTCCCGGCATTGCATGATACACAAAATATTGCTGGTAACTATAAATAGTTTTAAGAATCCCTTTTTTATTACATTAATAATAACTGTTAACATTAAATAATGCTTATGGGAAAACATCTTTAAGAACAGTTTAAATGAAGAAACTGATCTGTCTCTCATAACAAATATGGAAGTACTCTAGTTAACTCTATAAGATAGATATTGTTGTTTTTAGTTCAATATTATATAAAAAAGAACCTGAAGCTCAAAAGGAGCAATTTTTCCAATCTTGCGTGATTATTTAGCTGTGGAGGAAGTATATAAACTCACACAGTCTAGCTTAAGAGTCTGTGCTCTTATCTTTTATGCTATCATGCTTCTCAACTCACCCTAGAGAAGACAAGTACCTCAACTAAGATTAAACACTTCATTACAGATTGTGTTTAAACCAAATTTAAGCTTCTTAACTCAAATGCCATGCTTCTTCATTCAGTCTGCCTCAACAAATAATGAATTACTAAGTCTTCCACTTTTCTATGTGAACTGAACAGTAATTAAGTTCATTAAGGTGTTTTTCTAAATAAATAAATAAATAAATAAATAAATAAATAAATAAAGCCAAAAACCTACACAAGGAGTATTTACATTGACCACAGCAGGATGCCAATCAGGGGTTATGAAATAAGAGTAAGTCAAGGACATTAAACTTGTTTCAAGGCCTGGTGATCTGACCTAAAATTATGCAGCCTTTTCTTGCTCTATTAAATTTGAATTATGCCCTTGTGAGATCTCCTCATTTTGGAAAAAGCTAAAGTATATCTGGAAGTAGAATATTAAAACATCAGGGGATATTTACAAACTTAGACAAATGTCTTAGTATTGAATTTGCCTCAGTGGTTTTTATTATAGATGCTTTAACAAGAGGGAAGTGCTTATCATGAAAAAAGATTTTTTTAAGGCTCATATTCCTTTATCTGGGGAATGTTAGAAAGGAAATAGTTATGTCAGCTAAATTCAGACTCTGTTAACAGAATAGCTATTCATATCGCTCATTCTCTTACCCTCTTTCTTTGTGCTGCATTTCCACACTGCAATTCCCACAATTCTCTTGGGCAGGTGCTATCTCTTCTTTATCAGCATACTGTGTTTGAGCTAATAGTGGTTTCTATAGAAGGCAATGTATATAATATTTGATGGAGCCTATCCCCACCACCACCAAGAATCTTTATTATCATGTTGATTCTATTATTTATAATCCTTTTTAAAATTTATGTTTATTGTTGAAAGTATTACAGATGTCCATTTTGTTTGTTTGTTTGTTTCCCCCTTTTCCCCCATTCAGTTCCCCTACCCTGCTCCCTCCCTGGACTACTGTCTGTCCATGGGCTATGTATATATTCATGAAATTTCATTGGTTATTCTCTTACCCCTTTCCTTCTGAAATAATGTCAGTCTGTTGCATGCTTCGATGTCTCTTGATCTTTTTAGTTTATCAGTTTATTTTGATCATTAAATTTCACATATAAGTGAGATCATGCAATACTTTTCCTTCTCTGACTGGCTTAATTCCCTTAGCACAATACTCTTCAGGTCCCTCCATACTGTCTCAAAAGGTAAGAGATCCTTCTTTTTCTTTTTAATTTAACATTATTTTTATTTTTAAGTTTATCATTATTGTTGAAAGTATTACAGATGCCTCCCCCCCCTTTTTTTTCCTCTCATTGACTGCCTCCACCTTGTACCCACATTCCCATGCCTTCACCACTCTATTGTCTGTGTTTATAGGCTATGCATATATGCATATAAGTTCCCATGTTAATCACTACCCATCCACTCCACCCATCCACTTGAGATCCCTTTTTTTTTTTTTTTTTACAGTTGCATAGTATTCCATTGTGCAAATGTATCACAGTTTTTAATCCATTCTACTGATGGGCACTTGGGCTATTTTAAATAATGCTGCTATGAAGAGAGAAAACCCAGGAGTCGACCCACGCCATTATGCTCAAATAATATTTGACAATGGAGGCAAGAGCATGCAATGGGTTAATGACAGTTTTTTCAATAAATGCTGTTGGGATAATTTGACAGGTACATGCAAAAAAAAAAAAAAATTAAAGTAGATCACCAACTTACACCACAAAAATAAACTCAAAATGGATAAATGGATAAAGTAAGTCATTAAACCAAAAATTCTAAAAGAAAACATAGACAGCAAAATCTCAGATATGTCTCTTAGCAACATGTTCACCCATACATCCTCTAGGACAGGAAAAACAAAAGAAAAAATAAACAAATAGGACTACATCAAAATAAAAAGCTTCTGCACAGCAAAAAAAGCCAGCATCAAAATGAAAACGGATGAGATTGCTGGCATTAAAGGAAAAGATCATTTTTTGTTTATTTGTTTGTTTTGTTTTCCATTTTTGTTTTCCCAACAACTAGCAGCATGATGGCATAACTATTTGTTGAAAGAAATAATAAATATCTTGCCTTTCAGAGTATTTACTACATAGCATTTATGTAGTAAATGGCATCCTATTCTTTCCAAAATTAATAAATAGCTTATTTTTTTTTAAATTCTTATACCTGACATTCTTCCATAAAATCTTTATTACTTTCATGCGTTCTCCTAAGGATCAGTCATTTACTCACTGATTTTAGTGTTGTTTAGTTACACAGTCTTGAAGCCTTTTAGCTTGGCGATATGATTTGAATTACCAAAATGACAAAGTCAGTTGTATGAGACAGGTTTGCTAAATCCTACTCTTCTAGAATCTCTATAAGATAGCATTTTGGGTTGCAATTGTAACAACATTATTTCAATCTACCAATAAATACACATTTTAAAATTCTAATACAGTGTTGATTTTTCACAACGAAAATCTTTCTTCAGTGAAAAATAACGGCTTTACAATCCTTGTTGATAAAGCAAGTATTGGCAACTTAGCAGTTTTAATGAAGGAATTGCAGCACTGAGTCTGTTGCAAAGTTTTGATAAAAGTGCTGCTCTTTGTATGGGAATAATTATCACTGTAGAGTAGGCATAAAAAACACCCACGATAGTCAAACCCACAGGGGAAAAAAATCACAAATTAGAAAAATTTGTTGAAACATGATATATATATGCATAAAATAATGTAATCTAGTCCCAATAATGCTTATATTCTAATATAATTATGATTTAATCAACATATAGGGCTCAAATTCTTTTTATATTCTGAGTTAGTGCAGTGAGACAGCAGTGACACCCATTAATACCGATATTCCATGAATTCAAATATCAGTCTTTGAGATTGTCAAGTCTCACCCTCCAACACTTTGCTATCTCCCTTCAGTCCCTTGATTAAATGACATCCTATTTCCAAAAACCCTTTTTACAGAGTTGGATTTGGGGAGAACTCCATGAAGATTATATAATGATACATTTGGGCAACAGCTATGAAAAATACACAGTTCTTAACTGATAAGTGTAATTCCTGTGTTCACTTTTCTAATATGCTCTATTCTCTTTAGCTTTATAATTAATATATCTTAAATAGCACAGTTCATTGATATTTTGTAACATATGGTAATGAAAATCTGTGTTAGGGTGGGTGTGTATGTGTACTACAATAGTCTTTTGATTATACATAAACCAAACTAGTGAAATAAAGTAAATAAATTTTATTTTATTTATTTTAGAATATTTATTAAGTAACAGTTTTATAAATGTTGATAGACATGTCAGAATTAAAAGTCTTTATTTCAAGAAAGAGTATAAGGAAAACTATATTTTATTGTGCTTAATCTGGGGAGCATGACCAGAAAGAATTTATCAGAGACTAAATGCTGAGATGTAGGAAGAATGTAGAAACTTGCTCTACATAATTTTGGAGATAGTGTCTTAATCTCAGGCTCCATTATTTTTTCCTTAATCACCAGATTCTGCTTTTATTTAGTCCAAAGTGACTATTTTATGTCTTTCCCAAAACACTTCCTTACGCAAGGAATTGCACCAGCATTTTCTCTTCTCGGCAAACCATATTACTTCTTGTTTCAGAAAAAATAAAGGTCTTCCATCAAAACCTCCCTCTTTTTATTTATTTATTTATTTATTTATTTTTCACTTTTAGCTTGTTTGAAGGAAAGAATATCACTGTCTGTGCTTTTGATTATGCCTGCTTGCATCTATTTGGCAAAGGTGCTCTCTCAATTATAAGTTTCTTTATATTATTTTCAATGTTTTGCCCTTCCATGAGTCCTTCTTTCTCCCATAAACATGTCTGTTTGTTTTTTAAGGTAAATGAACATAAATAAGCAAGCAAAAGAAACAATTAATTTTTTCAACTTCCAACTATACTATATGCTATTTTTCTTTAAGGTTGAATTTTCCCCTAATCACTTATTTGCGTTCAATTATTATTTTATTACTTCCTTGGATTCTTTATAAATTCCTCCCTTTCATTATGTGTTTAAAAAGTAAAAATTTATATTAAATACTTAATATGCACAGAACATTCTTCTAAGTGCTGGGGCCGTGTCGTTAAATGAAATATCATACTATTAATATGTCAGAGCTATATGAATCTGACCAATAACAAACCATCACAATACACTGTGATTAGTTCAACACAGAAGCAGATGAGAGCAAAAGGATTGATATCTCATAAATTAAACATTTTTTAAAAAACCAACTACAAAAGGACAAACATGGATAACTCTTGAATGAGAATATATATATATATATATATATATATATATATATATAGAAAGAGAGAGAGAGAGAGAGAGAGAGAGGCCAGATTATTATGATCTCTGAATGCATAATAATCTGGCCACTCAGTGTATATCCTATATAATAAAAGGCTAATATACAAATTGAACCCTTGACCAGGAGTTCAACCAGCAGGCAGGCTGGCCAACCGCCCATGCTCCCTCTCCCTGGCCAGGCTGGCTGGACCCCATCCATGCACAAATTCATGCACCAGGCCTCTAAAAAAAATAATATATCTATATCTATATCTATATCTATATCTATATCTATATCTATATCTATATCTATATCTATATCTATATCTATATCTATATCTATATCTATATCTATATCTATATCTATCTATCATCTATACTGAGTGGCCAGATTATTCTGATCTCTGAATGCATAATAATCTGACCACTCAGTGTATGTGTGTGAGTGTGTGTGTGTGTGTGTGTGTGTGTGTGTGTGTGTATACTCATTCACTTCACTTAGTAATATTTACTGAGAAACTATATGCCTAGCACTTTGTTAGGCAGGGCACAGATAGGAAAATAAAACCATTACACAGCCATTAGGTAAGCTAATATTTAGTGAGGGCGGTAGAGTAACTATAATGACTAGGGAAAGGTGACTATTTCAGCCTAGAGGTAGCATAGAAAGGTTCTAGGGAAGGCTATTTATAACTGAGTATGGAAGTCCTGTCAGCCAGGTGAGTCCATGGAGAGGTAGAGGAATATGTGATAGCTGTATTGCCTGCCTTATAGTCAGGATTGCACAGGTCTCTGCACCTTTTCCATGAATGTACATTTAACACAGAGGATAATGGCTCATAGGCTCAGTTCAAAGTGTTTTTGTAAATGGGAACAAAATTTCCTGATTTCACTTTTAAAATATATGCAAATTGTACATATTCATGATAAAAAGCTGAGATTTCCCTCAACCACCCTAAATTCTATAGGGAGTTAGTAAAGAGTATTCATATGGAAAGTGATATGATTACAGTTGATATTTAGATTCATCATTTTATCAGTCTTTTTAAAAATAGATTCAAGTCAGATGGGACATAAGTTAATGTTAAGAAGGTATTTAAAGAACATGGGTGAAAAGTTATGGAGGTAGTAATAAAGGGAAGTGTTGGAATATAAGATTAAGGAAATACAATGCACTTCTGAGTAAACAAAGCTATTTTTTTGAACTGGGTAACATGAAAGAAGTGTTCAGGAGGGGAAGATCATAGCCTAACACTTCAGGAAAAAGCCACTATCTTTGTATTGGTTTTCTACTACTCAGTAACAATTCATTACCAACCTAGCAAGCTTAAAACATTATCTTACCAGCACATGGTTATGGAAGTCAGAAGTCCAGGCATTATGACTGGAGTCTTTTTAATTTTAATTTTTTAAATTTTTATTGATTGTTGAAAGTATTACAGATGTTCCCCTTTTCTCCCAATTGACTCCTTTTAGCTCCCACCCCACCCCTCCACCACAGACCTTCTCCACACTATTGTCTGTGTCCATGGGGCTTATAAGGCCTGTCTTGCTCAGTCTTAATTGGGTGGACCTCAGCAACATGCTAACCTACCAGTTAGAGCATTTTCCCCCTGGTGGTCAGTGCATGTCATAGCAACTGATCTACTGGTCTATTCTCTGTCCCTTGGTGGTCAGTGCATGTCATATTGAGCGGTTGAGGGTCCTTAGCATAACATTAGCATATTATGCTTTGACTGGTTGAACAGACAACCAGATCACCACATAATTAGACATTAGGCTTTTATATATAGGATTGTTTCCTAAATTAATATAATTAAAAATAACTTGGGTACTTATTAAAATGATTCCTAGACTTCAACTCAGACTTATAGAAACAAATATCCAGAATTAGAACTTGAAAATCTGCTTCTCTTGCAGTTTCCCCAGGAGAATCTTAATGTTTTACTGAACAATGCATCTGTATTTGCAAGAATACAAGACACAAAAGTAAATATAAATGTCTAAAACAAATGGCAAATTTACTTTTTATGTGTTTCACAATCCCAAGTCAGTTTCTGAAATAAGTTTATAGCCTATATTCAAAAAGAGATAGTAGTTGTTACCTTCTTTCCAACCTTTGGTCTTCCCAATTAGATACATTTAAATATGGATTTGTTATTAGTTGAGAATAAGTTATGAATAATTTTGTTGGAGATAATTTTATGGTGATGATGTCTTCAAAAAGAAATTCTGGCAAATGATCACAGACAAATACAGAAATATTATGAGTGAAAATAGATAATGTCAGATCTGTGTTTAAAAAATGGGCAGATACTAAATTAAATAAGATTGATCTAAGTTTTTATATTCTACCTCTTACTCTTATAAATCCTTGACATTTTCAAAGGTAGACTTTTTTAAAGCACTAAGGTTGTTTTTGATAGAAGTATCTGTTTTTACAATTTCTTCTAAGTTCATTTGTAGGCTATACTTTCTAGCCCTGTTACAGTTTAGATATGGTCATATGATCAAATACCTGACAATGAAATATGAGCAGAAGTGATCTTCACTGTGTCCACTGGTCCAGAAAAAGTTTTGCTCCTAAGTATTCTTTCTTATTTTTTCACTTGCTAGAAGCTGAGTATGGTGAGCCAGTCTCAATAATGACTCTCCACAGCAATACTCTAGGAGTTTGTTAGAGCCTCCAAAGGAAAAGTTTGGTTTTTGATTCAACAAATGATAAAAGATTTACCTGCAAGTCTAAACAAACAAACAAACAAACAAACAAAACCAATCCTTGAATGGTTTTGTGACTAAACAATACACTATTTTGTTGTTCAGTTTTTTTTTTCCTACAGCAGTTAATCCTACCCTAATAAATATGGTAACAATGTGTTGTGTATGCCAACTTAATTATTAAAAAACTTTTAGAAAAAAAACATTGAATATTATTACAAATTAAAACTGGTAGAATAATTATTAAAATATTTACAAAATTAATATCTATTGAGATATAGGTATAGTTAATTCTAGGTAATATGAAATATTCAAAGAAGATAATTTTGTTAATTAAGATGTATTGATAGAGTATAATAACAAAATCATATATTCAATTATTATATCATTATTATATCACATAAGCTTTTGTTTCAAAATTAAAATTATAAAATTCATGTCCATAGCACATAATCTGTTGAGTTTTTAGAAAAATAACATCCTATATAATAAGGAGGTGATATGCAAATTGACCCTCACACCCTCATGGCCCAAGATGGCCAACCCCATGTCATCACAAGATAGCCACCCCCACATTGTCACAAGATGGCCAGCAGGGTAGGGCAGTTGGGGTTGACCAGGCCTGTGGGGGAGGGAAGTTGGGGTGGACTAGACCTGCAAGGGAGGGTGGTTGGAGGCAAGCAAGCCTGCAGGGGAAGGTAGTTGGAGCGACTAGGCCTTCGGGGAAGGGCAGTTGGGGATGATTAGGCTGGCAGGGGATCAGTTAGGTGTCAATAATGCTTGCAGGGTAGTGGTTAGGTGTCAATCAGGCCCACAGGGGAGCAGTTAGCTGTCAATCAAGAGAGCAGGGGAGCAGTTAGGGGGCTATCAGGCTGGCAATCAAAGTGGTTAGGGGCAATCAGAAAGACAGGCAGGTGAGCAGTTAGGAGCCAGCAGTCCTGGATTGTGAGAAGGATGTCAAACTGCCCATTTAGGACCAATCCCTGCTGGCTGGTCACCCCTAAATGCCCTCCCCTGCTGGCCAGGTAAACCCTAACTCCCCTCCCCTGCAGGCCTGGTTCCCCCCAACTGCCCGCCCCTGCAAGCCTGTTCCCCACCTCCCCCATCTGCTCTCCCCTGCTTGCCTGTTCCCCCCAAGTGCCCTCCACGCTGGCCTGATTGCCCACAACTGCCCTCCCCTGCAAGCCCGGTCCCATCCCCCAACTACCCTCCACTGCAGTCCTAAAACCCTCCCTCCCAACTGCCTTCCCCTACTGACCTGGTCTCCCTTAAATGCACTCTTCTGATGGCCTGGTCATCCCAACTGCCCTCCTCTGCAGGCCATCTTGTGTCCACATGAGGGTGGCCATCTTTGACCACATGAAGGTGGAATGATGGCCAATTTGCATATTACTCTTTTATTAGACAGGATAAAGGCCTGATGTATGGGTGAGAGCCAGCTGGTTTGCTCTGAAGGGTGTCCCGGATCAGGGTCGGGGTTCCCTTGGGGCATGGGACGCTTGGGCAAGGGTCCTGTGGTTGGTTGCAGGCTGGCCATGCCCCCATGGGGTGAGGGTACCCACTGGGGAGGGTGAGGGGCTGAGGGCTCTTTTCAAGCTGGCCACACTCTCTTCAGGGTGGGGGTTCCTGCTGGGGTGCCTACGCAGCCTGGGTGAGGGGCTTATGGCTGTATCCAGGCTGGTCAAGGCCCCCATGGGGAGCCATCACCTCATGGGGGTCTAGCCAGCCTGTGAAAGTGGCTGAGGGCCATTTTCAGGCTGACCATGTCCCCAGCTACCCAGGCTCCCAGCCCCTCCTTCTTCTTCTTCTTCTTTTTTTTTTTTTTTTTTCTCTGTGCCTCCTTGAGTGCAGGCCAGAGCCGGCAAGAAGCAGATATCTGGGATTTATTTATTTATCTTCTGTAATTGAAACTTTGTAGCCTTGAGCGGAGGCCAGGGTAGGCCAGAGTGGGCAGAAGCTTGGCTTCCTCCATCACTGGGGGAAACCCAAGCCTCCTGTTTGCTCCAGCCCTGTGGCCACTGACATTTTTGTGGGGTTAATTTGCATACTTGCTCCTGATGGGTTTGTGGGCATAGTGGAGGTATGGTGAATTTGCATCTTTCTCTTTTATTAGTGTGGACTAGTGGTCCAATGCATAAATTTGTGTACAGTGAAAGTTATTCGGCTATCCTGGTACCTAGCTCCCGCCTCCCTCCTGACAGGGTCTGGGGTGTGGGCTAAAAGTATTCGGGGCTGTCAGGGCACCAACAGCATGGTCTGGGTCAGTGCTCATCATAGCTACCCAGCTGGTCATCTGGTCATTGGTTGTTCGGTTCTTATGCAGTAATGGTCTCTGGGCTTTTATTATATAGGATAGGAAAGGAGCAAAGGGAAGGCCAGTCATTATAGATATGCTCCCTGCCAAACACTGTGTTGGGGATCCAAGAAAGGAAGATAGGTGCATGCCTGTTAAAGTTGGGATTACATTGGGAGGATACTTGCCTATCATCACACCTGGGGAAGAGATGGTTGGCCAGAATGGGCATGGCTATTTACAAGTGAACATAAATTTTGGATGTGTAATCCCTTTAACAAAGAAGCTGGAGCTCTTAAGCTCTTTGTTTCTCTTGACATACTTGGCTCATGGCTCATGCTTGACTTCTTTGTGTTCTCTCATGTGGCACCCCACATATAATGGACTAACAAACTGCAACTAACCTGATGCTGGACTGGACCCTGCTCCAACATTGAAAGGACACTCTGGATACTGACTCTGATTTTAGCCCTACTAAAACCCCAGCTACACTTCTATGACTGGACTAATGGAAATGGGACTTTGGAAAACCTAGGTTATAATTCTACAAAAATAAAGTTTTCTACTACACTTTATCCTCCCACGGGGGACTCTGAAAATGCTTATCCCAGTGATGTTCCAAGAACCCTACTCCCACTAGCAATGGGGAAAGATGAGGCATGTTTTTCTCCCATATTACTAGAGATAGGGTCTTCCTTTGAACCAATCTATTTAAAAAATACCAATACTAATGAACTGGCTTTGGAAGGGGAAATGGTTGATAATAACACAGCTTTGTTTGGACTAAATTAGGAAAGACTTTAATAAATAGTAAGTCTTGATATATAATAGTTACCCGCAAGAATGACCCTATGACTATAGTTTTCTTTCCCCAGAAATTTTCTTATTCGAATACATTGTGGTCACTAATCCTTGACTGAACTAGTTCACTCTATAATCAGTAAAATAAAGTGATTGTAGTTTTAACTTTGAGTGTTTTCACTGACAAATTACAATAGAGAGTAATCAGAAACTTAGAAAGAAAATTACTCACATTGCTATTTTCATCCACTTACGTAAGTTATCATACTTCATAGTGAGTGACATTATTTCTGGGAATAGTCACCTTGTATAAAAATAGAAATCAATCACTGGAATAATCATATCCTCGGAGAATAGAAGCGCACCAGAGCTGGAAGGATCTTAGTAATTATCCAATTCAGTCACTTTCTAACTGGATCTGTGAGAATCAGTGTTTATCAGAAATGTTACAAGGACCCCTTTGGGAAAAGTGAACCAATTTGGGGGTTTTACTCTATCATCTCAGCCAAAATAAATAAATGTTTTATGTGTTCAATAGATTTGAAGAAAATAGATTTGATTTAATAAAAAAAATGAAAATCACAGAGTTCAAAACAAATATTCTGCTTATACGAAAACTAAAACTCAGTATAAATATGTCGCCTAGACATGGATAAAATGAAGTAATGAAAAGAGGAAAGGTTACAGTGGTATAGATATGTATTGACTGTCTATTTTTTACAAACACAAAGTTTATGCTTTGAAGTAACTCTTCATTACATTTTATGCACCTTTTTAAAACTTTTGATATAATGTTTTCATCATTCTTATTTGAGACAATTGTAATAGCTTCCTATATTGTTTATTGCTATATCTTCTTCATCTTTACTCAGTAGCCTTTACACTACCGCCTCTACTAAATTGCCTTCATTGGCTCCTATCTTCAGTAAGATGTATTTTATACTCCACAGCATAGCTGATCAGTTATTTCATAAATTGGAACCACCACTTCTTCACCTCTGAGCTTAAACCATTCCATCCTATATACCCCTTGCTACATTCCCACTATTCCCAGTTCATACAATGTTTTTTTCACACAATTCCTGAATACATTATTTTCACTTTCTGAAACAATACTTAGATATTTCTGCCTGCTTTTTTTCTTTTTAAGCATTCTTTAGAATCAAGTGTAAACGCTATGAGACTCTATCTTAGGCAGTTTTATCTATTGCTGCTTCTACACTTTCACAGATGTTTTCCTTATGGCCATCGTGATCTGGATTGTATTGTTTAACTTAAGTCTACATATGCATTATTTCATGTTTGTGAAAGAGATAGAAGCCTCCAAAGATAGCTGCTTCTTCCAGTCACCATTTGTTCTTCCATCTGGCTACTTTTATGAATATTACGTACTACTTTTTTGCCATTGCAGTGCATAGAGAGAGAGAGGCATTTTCCTTCATAGAAAGACTAATCCTAACAGTTCTAATCACTGTTGGAAGAGGTAGTGTACTCTTCCTGGCTGTGATATCTGTTCTCTCTGGATGAGTGAGCTGCTCCCCTGAGCTGGCTTGACACTCACCTCTTGTGCTTTAATTTCTAAAGGCTTATCGGTGTTTATGACAAACGGCAACTATCACAGAGCTTTCCCCAATCCCAATCTCCTTTTTAGTGTTGTAGCTTTTGTTTTTGAACAACCATGACAGGGACATCTTTGTAACTGACACCATCTCAGGTGTCCACCAGAGGCAAATTTCCTAACTTACAATCAAGCAAGAAAGGGTTCTGTAGCCAAATAGTGAAGTGTTTTTTGTTTTTGTTTTTGTTTTTGTTTTTGTTTTTTTTTCTTCAAGTTGATTTGAAAGTAGCAAAATGTGAACTGCAGGGTCAGGACTATCCAATGAACCAAAATCTGAACAACAGGAATTAAGGACATTTGGCTAACTGGGGACTTGTTCAGATCTGGAAAACATTTTGAAAAAAGCATTGCTACAGTATTTCTTATCAGAAGATACTTAAACTAGAGGAATATCCTTAAACATCATAACAAGCTTGTAGTCATTTGATCTTGTAATATATAACTTACATTTAATCTAATATAATTGTTTTAGTTGAGAAATAAAACCTGATATTCTTATGGTGATTTTCAGAATTCTGTGAGGTACATTCCCCTTCATACTGCTGACAGAGAAAAACAAGTAACTCGGAAAAAAAAAAAAAAAAAAAAAAAAAAAAAAAAAAAAAAAAAAAAAGCTTTGCTACCTCCAAAACTGAGCAAAACTGAGCCAGACACTTGTCCTTCAGAGGTTTTTCTGTGTAGCTTCCTCCATAAACTGAGGATGCTAGTGAGAATTTATCTCTGATCATTCTCAAAGAGTGTAAAGTTTTTGCTCCCTTGGCTCCTTTTTGTTCCTTCCTCAATCAATACTGACTAATTTTAAAAGCTAGTGTAATCGTATTAACTATTAATATATCATGAATAAAAATAAGCAATTTGTAGCTACATGATTTTTTTTTCCTAGTGCACTGTTTTGAAGTAGCAGTTTAATTCTATATGCTCCATAGTTTGAGAAATAAAATGTGATATTTTGTAGGCTGATAACATTGTTTGTTGAAATTTATGTGTGTGAACACACACAAAAAAATATATGATACTTTTAAATAATATTAAAATGAATAACACGGAAAATAATTTAAAATAAATTATCTGCTATTTTTTTGTAATTGTTAATTCTCACCCAATGATATTTTTTACATTGATTTTTAGAGATAGTGGAAGGGAGGGAGGAGTGGAAGGAGAGAGAGAGAAAAAGAAAGAGACATCTGTTGGCTGCTTTTCGGCGATCTGTCTGTCCATAGGCCAATACTCTAACCACTAAGAAAAACTGGCCATGGTTAAATTATCTGCTATTTGAGAGCTGATAATAATTTTAAAAAATCTTATCTTGCCACTGAAGATAATATTCAAAAAAACAAAACAAAAACAAAACACAAAACAACAACAACAAAAAAAAACCTTAGTAACTCACTTTTGTAACTAAATTATTAACCACTTGGTTGTAGTATTTGGACTTTTATTTATGTAAATATGTATAGATACACTCCAAATTATTTACTCACATATCACTTTCACAATCCATTTGGTAAGATATCTTTTGAATTTATAGATAGATGAAAGTCATAAATGATAAAAAATCAGATGCTATATCATCCAGGACTGAAGCACTGCCTGCGTTTTCAGAGGTGAATATGACTTCTGTTAAATGCTCCATGGGCAGATTTAAACAAGTGAATAATTGGGTATCAGTGACATCCAGTACATGTGTCAAACACAAGGCCCGCGGGCCAAATCCAGCCCACCAGGCCTTGCAATGTGGCCCGCACCGCGCTGTCATCACTGCACTCCGCTGTCAGTTTATGACATTGTCAGTTTATGACTGTTCAGTAAACCATTCGGCCCGCGATTTAGGCTGGATTTTAGATTTTGGCCCCTTCTCTGATTGAGTTCGACACCTCTACGAGTAGACAAACAAAATGCCAGTAGTGGTAGTTTCAGGAAGTTAAATATAAGCAAACAGGATTCTTCTTACAGCTACTGAAAATACAAAAGACAAAACATAACTTTATTTACAAGGAACATCAGGTTATAAGGTAGAGCCCCAGAGTTGAAGAGAAAAGTTGAACATTTTTCAAGGAAGAAACTTAAATGAGATTTAAAAAAAAAAATAGTGGCTCAATTATTAGAACTAGATTATAAGGCAAAAAATAGTGGCTCAATTATTAGAACTAGATTATAAGGCAATAGAAAAACTTTCTCACCTTTTCATTCATTCATTCATCTTAATTGAAATGTTAATTGAGAAATTGCCAGTAATAATTTTAGGTATCAATTAAACAAAGATAGATAAGACATGCTTCTTTTAAAAAACAGTATTTGGATACAGACAAAGAATAATATTTAGAGACAGACTAAATTTAATGGAGTGTGTGTTATAATTATCTTTCCAAGTTATAAGAGATGATGGAAGGCAAGAATGTTTAATTTGTTAACAAGAGACAAAGAGCTTCAGAGATGTGTTCTTAGATGATTTTCAGGGGTTCTCCTAATGGTTGTGGTGAGGGATTAGGGAAGAACACCTAATTAATAAAAAAATATATATATATACACAATATGTATAGACATGGAAGCATAAAAAATCCTGGCACATTCTGGGAATGGCATAACTGGTTATGAATAGAGTAAACTATGAAGGATACAGTGGCAGAGGCTGAGCCCAGGGAGATAGGACTGTGCCCAGATTGAAAGCACTCTTTATATAGCCATAAAAGCTGCATTCTCCAGCTGTGATATGGAGAATCTTGAAAGTTTCTATGGCAGTGTATAAAAGGGCTAGTGCAGCCTGGCTGGTGTGGCTCAATAGTAGTTGAGTATCAACCTATGAACCAGGAAATCATGGTTCAATTCCTGGTCATGGCACATTCCCAGGTTGTGGCTGTGGGGGAGGCAGCTGATCAATGATTCTCACACCATATATATATAATCTGAAATCAATAAAATATATTTAAAAAAATAAGGGCTAATGTAATATTTAGAAAATCAGTTTAGAGACAGGAAATATTGGTCTGGTAGAGAGAATGGAGAGAGCAAGACAAGTGAAAGAAGTATTGAAAAATTCAAGGCCCGAGATGAGAAGGAATTGAATAAATGCGGTGGCCAACTTGATGAAGAGAAGTGAATTTATTAGGAATCTCTTTGGAACATTGATTGTGAGACATAGTTAACTATTGAGATGAGGGAGAAGAATTAATAGTCACACCAGGATTTCTGAGCCAGATGATTTGTGGGTGGTAGCATTATTCACTAGGTGGAAAAAGAGAAAATGTCAAAGAGGAATTATGACTGACAAGAATTTCTATTGTAGCTGTACCTGTGGAATGACTGGACATGATAGCCTATGTCTGTTTGACATCATCGTAAAAAATCCATGAATAATTTCAGGCTGGAAATGAAGACTCAGGATGCATGCGTTTAGAGTGAGCAGTTAAAAAAAAATAATAAGGTAATCATGTAGTTTCAATTCTTTGCCATTAGAGTTGAGAAAAATTTGTGTATGTAGGCAAAAAACACACAACTACATGTCTGTCAATGCTTTGATCTTTATCACAAAACCTTTTAGCAAGCTCTGGTTTTTTACTTTTAGGAAGAGTTCAAGTATAATGATTAGCCTATGATTCATCTTGTTTGCCTCTCACCACAATTTTTAGTTCTACCAAGAAATGATTTACTGAGAAAGGTCAGTAAGTATAAATTGGCATGCTTATTTGTTCTCCAGGAAGTGAAGCCCAGACTCTGAGGACAGAGTTCTGGTAATGGCTTTTTAAGTAACTCTTAGACAATCTTTACAGAAAAGTAGCTAGTAACCATGACTTTCATCTCTAAAACACAATATATATATTTCTTATAAATAAGATTAATCATTTGAAGTAATTAGAGTAATTAAGATGATGGGTTGCCCTAGCTGGTTTCTCTCAGGGGATAGAGCTTTGGCCTGCTGAGTGAAGGGTCCAGGGTTTGATTCCAAACAAGGGCACATGCCCGGTTTGTGGGCTTGATACCAAGTAGGAGGCATGAAGGAAGGAGCCAATCAATGAATATCTCTCATCAATGATGTTTCTCTCTCTCTCTCTCTCTCTCTCTCTCTCTCTCTCTCTCTCTCTCTCTCTCTCTCTCTCTCTCCTTTCTCTCTCTCTCTTTCTCTCTTCCTCTCCCTTCCTCTCTGAAATCAATTAAAAAGTATATATTTTTTAAAAAGGATCATGGGCTAACAAAGCATATAAGTGATCAATTTACATAAGATTGAAAAACATAACTGATTATGTTTTGTTATTCTGTGAATGTATCAAATCATAGATTATAATAGTTGGTAGTTCTAGGTCAGAAAAATCAGTGACAGTAGAAAGAGCAATTGTTACTTTGTAAATACAGAGATTCTTGCCAAAGACTACTATTGCCTTTATATGATGAATACAAACACAGATTTTTATAAATACTAATTTTAGATGATCTGGAAAAAGCTTGGCAGAAAACAAACTTAGCGTTATTTAAAACAAACAAAAAAAAAACAAACAAACTAGGAGTGGAAATGGTTAAGAAATACCCCCAAAATCTTAAAAAATAAAAATAAAGTAACTAAGATTTAAGTGTGAAATTAGGGAGAATTTTGAGGGGGCTTTTATGGGTACTAGATGGGAAAACATGTTCAGTTTATGCTGTCACAGACTTTCTGAAAACAGCAATTCAGTGAAAACATGAAAGTTCATTCTCTGAGAAGCTGAACAAAACAAGCAAGTTAATACACAAAATAGTCTATCTTGTAAGAGTCAAGGATCTTACAGAGGACCGTTTTATTTTGAAGCATGGTGGGGGATAACTAATTCAATAAATCAAATCTTCTCATTTACACATTGCAATACAATCTCTCTCTACAATCTTTCATCAGAAGTTTGTCTGAATGTATGTAAATGGTCCAGAAAAAGAAATACCTGCACATTGCATGCCTAAAGCATCTGAAACAGCACTATGGCTCTGAGTGAGTACCATTTTAATTCTGATTATTTGTACCTGTTGCAGTATCCAAAGTTCCTCAAGTTGACTATTTTGTTGCTGCTGTTAAACCTCACTCAAAGATTTTTAGAGAGAGTGGAAAGGAAGAAGAGAGACAGAGAGATAGAGAAGCATCAGCGTCAGAGAGATACATCCATTGGTTGCCTCCCTCCTGCACCCCAACCAGGATCTGGGATTGAGTCTACAACCAAGGTATGTGCTCTTGACAAGAATGGAACCTTTAGTCCAGAGGCTGATACTCCATGCACTGAGCCAAACCCACTAGGACTCAAGTTGAATTTTATTTGTTTAATTCCTACTATTTACCTTTGGTCATTCCTAATTTGAATTACTTTTATTTTTTTTTTCTTGAAGTTCATTTTCCTCCAGTGACATTAATTGATGTCTGAACAATTTCAGCTGTGTTTCTATCACCTATACTCTTCTGTGCTTGATCTAAGCTTGGGAAATTTCCAGTTTTACTCCACTTTACCACAAAGAGTAACTCTCCATTTATGGAATGTGTTTGTTTTTTAATTATATTTATTGGGGTGGCATTGGTTAATATGATCATATAGGTTTCATGTGTGGATTTCTCAAAGATCTGTATATAGCACTTTGTGCCCACCAACCAAAGTCAAATATTCTTCAGTCACCATATATTAGGATCCCCTTATCCCCTACCCTTTTCCCTCTGGCAATCACCACACTGCTGTTTGTGTTCACAAGTTTCAGGTTAATATCCCACAAGTGAGTGAAATCATATGTATCCTAGCTTTTTCTGACTGACCTTGAGAATATTATGCTAAGTGAAATAGACATGTGTGTTAAAGTTGGTGGTGTTTCCTCTGGGCTCAGGTAAGGTAACTTTTCTAGAGATTGCAATCACTATTAGCTGGCTGCTTTTTACTAGCTTCTAACTGTTATGAAGGTTATGAAGTCAAGTTTAAAATACTATAAAGGTCTGAAAAGTCTTGGAATTCCTATTCTACATAATGTGGTAAAAATTATTAGGAGATAAGGCAACACTGCATATACTTCCCTGAGTGTGACTTGATTACATTTTTAGTGAGTCAGCTGACAAGATAGGCAGAGATGTGAGCTAGGCGATAAAAGTAAAGTTCCCTTAGATCAGAATGAAAAGGTTATAGCTGAAATATAGCAAGGTTTTACAAACTCCTACATTACACAAGATGTATCATCACAAGCACCAAAATTACATCATGGGGCCAGAATTCAATCCAGTAAGAGGCAGCACTTCCTCCTGACTCCTAACCCCCAGAATATGATTGCTAGAAATCAACAGCTACCAAATCCTCTTAGTGAAGAAAGTTATTGATAATTCCTTTGAAAATTATGTGCTTTTTATATGCATACTAAATAACCTCCTCAACCTCATAATTCACACACCCTGGTGGAGGTGCTGCTGATAACCTGGATATAAGTCTGAGCCTCTGTCCTGGTGCAGCAATATTGCCCAATAAGACTAATTTCAGAGATCGCACTGACACAGCTGTACATATTTGATTAGCATGAGAGAAACCTAGTTCCTAAAATAAATCCAATGACCAAATTTTATTTTTACCCTGGCCAAGCTACACTTTATTTGGGTATTATTTAAATTTTTGTTTCTCTGCAACACAGAATTAAAACAACCAGTCAAAGATATAGGTCCTTTTTGAATAAATGCCTACATTCCTGTCTATTCTGACTACTACAGTGTCCTAAGTCCTGAACATCTCTTGAGATTTCTCAAGGAAATTTTCTTTAAGAATCATAAACTTCCCTTTATGTATACCTAACCCTCCACCGCCCAGTTTTGACTGTAGCAGAAGCAAAGCATCTGGGAATCTCTTGTGCTTTCTAAGGGGTCACTGTGGCCTGAGTGAAAGTGCCCCAACAACAACTGGCCTGTGGCATTCTGAACACACAGATGTAAGGGAGCCTGGATTATGCAGTTTATGGTATGACTGTCTTGTGAGGTTTTAGAAGTGTGATGCATTAAAGAATCTTCAAGATAGAGTTCATGTTAAACCAGATTTCAAGAACGTATTTTTGAAAAATTATTAAATCTAAGAATTATGCTATCTAGAAGTTACAATATCCACATGACCCACAAACGACTGGTCAACAAATGCAAACTATTGTGTAATATTTTAAATAAAATCACTTTTTATATTCTGAGACGGAGAAATACAAATTTATCCATCAATGCTTTAAAGTGTAAACTTCCGGTCACAGATCACATTACCTCCATGTATTTCTGACTTCTTTCATGCACACCCCGCTGACCCTGGAGAAGTTAGCATCTCATGTGTTACATGTTCTACCATAGATGAGATACCCTCCCTATTTTCCCATTTTTCTGAACTATAACTTTAGACAGCATATGCAGAGATTCATTTTAGCTCACAGAGAAAATAATATAATTCTGGAAGTATTTCAATATAGCACATATTTATATTATCAAGGAAACATATAACTTTATGTCAAAACATATCCAGAATCTGATCATGTCTTACCACTTGCATTGCCACAATCCTGGTTCAAGCCACTGACATCTTCAGCTTAATTACCGTAATAGCTTCATAACTGTTTTTCAAGCTATGTATTATTCCTGTCCCTCTCTAGTATATTCTCAAACAAATAAGCCAAAGAGATTCTTTTAAAATATAAACCTAGTAGTGCTGTTTCTGTGTGTAGATAACTCCTGCAGGTTCCCATTGCAATCAGTGGAAGAACAGAGCTTCCACCATGGCCTGAAAGGGACTGTGTGTTTTACACCTGCCATATGTCTGACTTTATTTCTTACTCATACACCCCCCACCCCTTCTTTATGCATTCTCCTCTGGTTGTACTAACACTCTTATTCCTTGATCTGTAAATACAGTTATCTCCAGTCTTTACACTTGCTATTCCTACTGCTTGGAACTCTCTTCCCCAGTATCTGATCCACCAACCTCTCTCATTCAGTTCCTTTATGTCTCTACTCACATAGAACCTTAAAAACAAGTCATTCCCTGACTAGTCTAATAAAACACAGCACACCGCAACCATGGCAGAGCTTATCTTTTTTCACTTATGACTATATTTTTCTCAATAATACTAGTGTGACTTATATATTAGTTTTGTCTCACTTCATTACTAGTTGGAAGTCAAAAAATTATGTCCATATCATGCATTTATGTTTCTGTAGCAACTGGAATGCTGCCTGGCATATTATAGGTTATAAATTATTAATAAACAATATTTGTTAAATGAATGACTGGAAGCTTTGCATAATGATGTAATTTCATAACTGCTGGTCTTATTAACTGCTTTTAAAGCAACAGTAGGTGAGTCAGGGCAACTCCTTCACTTGTACTGACTTGGAAAACAACTTAATCCTCGGATATCATAATTATTTGAAGGGAAACCCAAATAGATATTTATGTGAAGGAATATGTTTTTAACAAGTATTCTCTACATATAAATTATTAATAGTATTATAAAGAATATTCAATAAATTGGCATAATATTCAATAAATTGGCTGCAGATGGCCACTTCTTCTCTGCCTGTATGCAGTGTACTACAGATGTGTTTCTGAGCAATGCATTATCAATGGAACCTGATTAGGATGCAAAGGAACATTCAAGGATATTTATTCATTTATATGAAAAGTCATGTAAATTATAAGGTTAACTCAAAACCTGCACCATCTTGGAAAAAGAACCAATAAAGAGGACACTGGGCCTTCTGCTTCTCCTGCTGACCCCTAGGTGGCTCTAAGGCACTGAATCCATCCTTCTCCGAGGCCACAAAGTAAATCATGACACGTTTTGAGACCCCATGTCCTCTCAAAAGGCTTACATTTGTATATATTAAAAAAATAAATCCAACTTTGGATAGTCTTTCTTTAAGAATCAAGTTATTCCAATTTTCCACCATTATCTGCATTCTCAAGTCCTTCAATAAGGCCTACATGTCTCTGCAGCAATATTCAAAGTGCTTTGTATATGTCTAAGAAAAAATGTGTCTATCATACAGCTCTGGCATGTTTTCAATTTATACATGAACCTGGGTTATTAAGAGATGTTTTCTGAGTCATGTTGTTACTTTGGATGCCACCAACATTGATATGTAAACCTAATTTCAGAGGGAAGCGAAATATAATTAGTGAGGATACTTTTATGTATCTATCTTTATTTGTACTTTCCCAAAGTAAAAGCTTCATTATCACTACACCAATGTAGAATGCCATCTAAAAAATACCTGAGACAGGGGACAAGGGTGGGCTAGAAGGGATCAATGGGGGAAAAGTGGACATATGTACTGCTTTCAACAATAAAGATTCATAAAAAATAAAAAATAAATAAAAAACACCACAAAGATTCCCCTTAAAAAGTGGTTATTGCAAGTAGAAACTTTTTAGTAGCATTTAGCTTCTTTCCTCATCCCTGCTGCCATTAGATATTCAGTTTTCATATATATACAGATATTCAATTTTCATATATATAACAATTTAGCCTATATATTTAAAAAAGTTAGAAGTCCATTTAACAAAAATGTGATCATGTTAAAGCATATACCCAAAGCTAATTGAATTTTTCCTGAAAGTTGTCCAAAATGAGAAATAAAAGTTTTGTGTTTTCTTTATTAAAAAAATTATGGCTACTCCCTTATGACTTTAAGAGAGTTGTAGAAATACGTATATATTTTTATTTCATAAAACCAAATGAAAGTTTAAAATGATTTCTTTAAATCTTATTTTTTCCACTGGTAATTGTAATTTCCAATACCCCCCTTACAATCCCCTCCCCACCAAGAAAAAAAGACAAAAAAAAAAAAAATCCTCAGCAGAGCCTGATCCTCCCTCTTTGCAAAAACTCTGCTGTCAGGGTTACCACCCTATTGCTCTGGCTCAACCCTCTCAGAGACTTTTTTTAAATATATATATTTTTATCATTATTTATTGTACTTTGGGCTTCTCTGAAAAGGTGGTGGAAAACAAGATATCCTTGGGTAATCTGCCTTTGAAGCCCACTTCTTGCACAGGTTAGTGGCCTGAAAAATGGTTTCCAGGACAAAGAGTTAATGTTTTATTTAAGTCTCTGCTTATTTTGATGGTAACCTTGTTTTCTAGTAGACTTCTGATTTGTTCACTCCCAGTTTCTTGTGTAAATAATCATTCTCAAATTTTCTCCTCTTGATATGGTTCTCTTGAAATCCATTTGATTTCTTTCTTTCACACCCCTTGCTTCTCTTTCATCTTGATGTTGTTACCTTGAGAACAGAGTCTTATATGTATGGAAAGGTTATCTTAATATTGTCTTTGATGTTCATCACCTTTCCTAACTGAAATGTTTTATTAGGCCCTTATCATTGAAAATATATTAAAAGTTCTGTCAAAAAGCTGTCAGCTCTTTCAAATCTGCAAGATTCTGAATTTATTTTTCTGCATTTCTTTTGCCTGCAAACAGGTTCATTTCTATCTTTAAAATGTTGCCTAATGTAGCCAGTAATAGACAATACGCTAGATGCTTTTGGAACATTTCCTCTAAAGTAAACACATGACCTGCCTCAAAACGAATTGCAGGAGTCCCTATTACCAAATTTGTTGCCAGTACACGATACATATTATGGTCTTTCCAGCCCCTGATATTGACTGACTCACTCCTTACTACCTCACTACTAATTAAATAACAAATATAGGGTGTCCCAAATAATGTTTACACAAACTTTGAGTCATTATAAAAGCAGGCACTGTTTGTTAAAATACTTTTTATTTTTAAAATTGAGCTATCAGCCGGTAAAGTTTTATACATTTTAAAATATATATATATATATATATATATATATATATATATATATATATATATATATTTAGTGATTTCAGAGAGGAAGGGAGAAGGAGAGATAGAAACATCAATGATGAAAGAGAATCATTAATCAGCTGCCTCCTGCACATCCCCCTATTGAGGATCCAGCCTGAAACCCAAGCATGTGCGCTGATGGGGAATTGAACTGTGATCTCCTGATTCATAGGTTGATGCTCAACCACGGAGCCACACTGGCTGGGCCAGGTTTGTACATAATATTTGGGATACCCTGTTTTTTTAGAGTTTTTATATAACCATCTCTCTCTTTTGATACTAATTTATGTTTTAATGTAAGTATTCACAAACTAAAAAACAAAACAAAAACACAACAACAACAAAAAGCTAATTCTACTTAATTATATTTCATTATTCCTCCCCAAAAATATTTTCCACTGCATTAGACTTCAATGCAATTTGACCTGTCCTCTTTCTTCTGGCTATGCTCTGTAGAATTAAGGTGCTGCCAAGATACATTTAGCAGGGGAATTGAGGACATGACAATTGCATGGGATGATTTTAAGTCATGCCTGGAAGTGGCTTTAATTGCTCCTAGCCATATACAATGAGCCAAAGCCCTGTCTTTTGGGAGCAGCCAAAAAGCAAGGAGCTTGGGAAATGTACATGAACATTGGTTACTGGTGAGAACTAGAAATTAGAAATATTTGCCACAGTGGTTCATTTATGACCAAAAAAACAAAACAAAATAAACCCACAAAACAAAAAAAAACATCTTTATTTAAAGATGCAATGAACATTTACTGTTCAATGGATTGATTGTAAGGTATATTTGAGATGAAAGAAGGTTACAAAAAGAAAAAAAGATGAACTCAGGTTTGGAGGAAAAAAAAAAAAGAAACCAATGAACAAACAAACAAACAAAAAAACCTGCTCCAGAACACTGAAATCTAAAGAGCTCATGAAAGAGACTCACAACTACGAAGTTACAAATGAACAAAAAATATAATGTATTCTTGCAACACCAGAATGATAAAGAAAAACCATCTTTAAAAGTGCAGCAAGCTGAACCAAAACTTGGAAGAATTATATAGAAAATTTAGCAAGATGTTAAGAGATAAAGCTACTATGGCCAAAAAATGCATGCATTTTATTTTAAAAAAGATATATTTTTGTTTAGAAATTATTTGGAGAGCAATTTTCAACAATGGTGATTTTGAGAATGGGGTGTTTCACCATTTTAGATAAGTTGATAAGTAAAGTTAGTGTATTTTGAAATATTTATAAACTTTAAGTCTCATTTTAGAACACCATTTTGACTTAGAGTAAAAATAATATTTCAGAGAAAAAAGTATACTTATCTCTAATAACAGGAAAGCTTCCTTTTTGTTCTATGTTGCTTTATAATAATCTTTAATGAACTGTACACCATCATATTAGAAAATTTAGGTGGTATGAGTGTTACACATTCCACAAAAATATATTTTGTACAATCATTCTCGTTTTATGAAACAGAAAAGTTCTTGTAAGAATACACAATATTTAAGGAAGGAGAAAGAAATGATATCCAATCTAGTTTATAGAATAATTGTAAATGTTTTTCTTATATCTCAGGCTAACTTTAAGGCAGGCAC
This sequence comes from Pipistrellus hanaki, assembly GCF_964339955.1. Lineage (NCBI taxonomy): Eukaryota > Metazoa > Chordata > Mammalia > Chiroptera > Vespertilionidae > Pipistrellus > Pipistrellus hanaki. The sequence goes on along the minus strand of NC_140505.1, from coordinate 60,402,300 downwards.
CAAGATTACTGAATATTGCTGTGAAACAAAGAAATTGCTAAGCAGTAACTTGGAGATCATGTGTCATCTATCGTCCTCTTGAAGGATATTTTGACATGAAGTTTAATTTGAGAATCAGTTATCATCTTTTAAAAAAAATCCCATGGTGCTTGTTCTCCACCATCCTTTATAAATTGTCAGGAGTGAAACTAATCCAAAGTGCTTTTACAACATGCAGTTTCAAAAATAATGCTCATTTACCCAACTCAGATATGCACATGAGACTCTCTGACTTGATAAAGAAAAAACTTTTTTCATTAATATAAAAGTCTAATGTCTCCTTCTCAGTTAAAGTATAAGAATAAATACAAAAGTAATTAGCTATTTCAGACAACATGGAGAATGTAGCAGATTATATTTTCTGGTACGTGACTGTCCAGGAAAGATGCAAATAGTTTATATCCAATATTTAAAAGAACTAAAGATTTGGCACAATTTTTGCCTTTTAAAATTAAAATAAGTTTATTTCTAATAAAAGTGGCATGCTTTACTACATAATATATTAGATTTTTTTTTTGGATTGGATGTAGATAAAGAAAGGAGGTACCATAAAATACACATAGATTTTAAAATACAGATTTTAGTTAGAAATGTCTGATGTTTGAAATTTAATCAGCAGCAAGAGAATTCTAGGTTTGCCAAATAACAATATTTTACAGAGTTTGTGTGAGCTAATTTTTAAAGGTGAGAAATGAATATACATTCATTTTGAAAACTCATAGATTATTAGCTTCCCTGAGTGAAGTTGATATTTAGACAATGAAGAATAATTTTTATTCTGAATACATATATAATAAATGACAATAGCTTTAGATTATTATCTGAGAATTTTCCAATAGTGTAGAAATCATTATATTCCTGAAATAATAAGTTACATAGTATTCAACTATAGTTACCTGATTTGTATTAATATAAATGATTAATGGCCACTATGACAAGATAATCAAAAGTGTTTTCCTCATATTTCCATAGTGATGACCCATTTCTTGAGCATATCAATATAACCCAATCAAGTGGAAAATAAGCCATCAGCAACAGTAATTTGTATTTAAAATTTCTTTAAAATTCCAGCAGTGAGAAACAGACTCCCAAGAAACAAATTAGAGAAGTCATGAAACATTGTTTACCATTTTTCATCATCACAAAGATTCTTAATTGCCTATGTACACATGTGGGAATGTAATTTTGAATTATTATTGCTTGATATATTATTAATAGCAACAAAATAGAAATCTAGAGAAATCATTGGCTTTAAGTTATGAGACCTAAAATTTAATTGTGATCCCACTAACCAGTATTACAGTTTCTGATAAATCACTTAATCCTTTTGGACAGACTGTATGTGGATTGGCTTACTTTTAAAAAATCTTTATTATTTTATGGCTCTTGACTCCTTTACAATATAATTTATAATATAAACAGACCACTAAATAATTGTTAAATAAAAACATTATTTAAGATTTTGAACTACCTCCACCCAGTTGAATAAAATGGTTAAATGCATTTTGGGCAGTACTAAAAGAGAAATTATATTTAACAATACATTTGTAGGTCTTCTTAATATTCTGCTTTGTTTATGTTGTGCTGATATAGAGATATTAAAAGACAACACAAAGTAGAGGTAATGAGCATGGGCTCAGGAACTGGAACTACTACATTTGAATTCCAAGTCTGACACTTATTAGTTTTATCATCTTGAAAAGTGATCCAACCTCTATTCTTAGAGTTTTCTCACCTGTGAAATGAAAAATAATAGTTTTTACCTCACAATGCTGATTTAAATAGTAAATAATAGAGCCTATCAGAATCTGTGTTTTTTTTCCATGATTATTATATACATTATCTCCACATTAGTACTGATTACTATAAAAAAGATTCCCTTTTCTTAAATATGCATTTGAAAGCAATTTCAATATTTATTTATTTGTTTTTATTTCAGAAACCCTACAGTATGGAACGATGTGGCTGAATTTTAGAATGACTCTTTAATTTTTTTTAAAAATATATTTTTATTGATTTCGAAGAGAAATGGAGAGGGAGACCGAGATGGAAACATCAATGATGTGTGAGACTCATTGGCCACCTCCTGCCTGCCTCACACTGGGGATTGAGCCACAACCCAGGCATGTGCCTTTGAATAGAATCAAACCTGGGACTCTTCAGTTCTTAGGTTGACGCTCTATCCACTGAGCTAAATCGTCTAGGGCATGACTCAAATTTTTCATGTAACTTCCATTTGTTTTTTAGTTCTTTTTACCCTCCATAATATCTGGAGGATGCTGTGTAAAGAGGAATCAAACTGTGATTACTTGCATTAATTGCATTGCACTAATTTTAGGTTAATAAAAAATTCCATGTAAAGTAGGTAAGTGTAGATTTATGCGTTTTGATAAAGGCATACAAAGAGCCTAAAATTGTCTCCACATTGGCTGAATTGCATAATATGAAATAAAATTATCTAATATATACCTAACTCATTCCCATGGCCTCAATAAAGCAGACATGAAAAACAAAAGTCTATTTCAAGGGAGTTGACAAAGAGGAATGTATAGAAATGGCTGCCATTCTTTGCCTTGCAGTTTACAGAAAATATTCTCTTAATTATTTGAATACTAGAAGCCTATTGCATAAAGATTTGTGCAATAGGCCTTCCTTCTCCTGGAAGCCGGCACCAGTTTTCCTCTGGCACCTGGGACCCAGGCCTTCACTCTGGCCACCACCTTCAGTCTTTGCTCCAGCCATAGTGCTGCTCCTGTAGCCCTCTCTGCCCTGCCCCCATAGCAGGCGCCCTGCCCTGTCCTGCTGCTCCGTGCCTGCCTATGTGCTGCCCAGAGGCCCAGAGTGGCCACCACCATCTTTGTCAGTTTATTTTGCATACTCACTCCTGATTGGATGGTGGGCGTTGCAAAGTGATGGTCAATTTACATATTTCTCTTTTATTAGTATAGATATCTGCTTGGCAATAATTGAGGTGGTAATGACTTATTTTGGATCATGGATTAATTGTATTTTGGCTGACATACGTTAGCTATTTGATCAAGGGAGAAACAAAATAAGTGGTTTGAATCTTACAACCTTATATAAAAAAAAGCCTTATCTATGTCACAGCAGCTTCTTGTTTCCTATGTGCTTTTTAGGAATGTCTACCATAGTCAGCCACCATTGCAAATTGAAAGTTTGTTTATGTTTATATCTCCTAAAATAAAATAAGAATAATGATAGTGCCTATCCTGTCTAATAAAGAAGGAATATGCTAATTGACCATCACATCTTCATAAAGATGGTGGCACGCACAACCAATAAAAAGGGAATATGCTAATTGACTACTACACTCCCAAAGATGGTGGTGCCCAAAGTCACAATATGGTGGCACCCAGTCCCCTCAGCCCACCAGCGTGGCAGGTATGTGGCACAGCCGTACCTGCCCCCAGGCAGTTCTGGCCACTCCACATGCCTGCCTCTGGAGTCCCCTCAGCCTACCAGCCACCCAGGGCCAGCCCAAGGTGCAGGCAATCCTCAGATGGCAGCTGCCCAGCCATCCAGGGGCGGCTGAGGCTTGCACTTCCAACAGTGGCAGCAGCAGAGGTGTGATGGGGTGTTGCAGTCCCCTGATTGCTGGGTCACCTCCTGCCCCTGAGGGCTCCTGGACTGTGTGAGGGAGCAAGCCAGGCTGAGGGACCCCCCTCTAGTGCATGAATTTTCATGCACCTGGCCTCTAGTTGTTTTATAAATGTTGAAATGACCATTTAGTTGTTGTAATAAGCATAAGTAACACAAATAAATTTAATTGTTCCTTAAGATCTTTTTTTCTGTACCTAAAGATAAGACATAATTTTGCTAATTTTCATTTGGAAATGTGGACTCTGTAAGATACAGAAGCTAGATGCATAGAGAATGTGGCAAAACTGGTTCTGCAAGTTATCCATGTTATAATATCAGTCTGAATATATTTAGCTACAGCTTAATTGCTCAAGACATGATCTAGTCTGAGAAAATGATACTAATAAAAGAGTATGGACACACTCTCCCTCTAGAATTTTATTAAACACTTTTATTTTAAGGCTAATCATTTTCTTGATCATTCATTTCCTGGGAGAGTTCTTCAAAGGAGAACACATGAGATTATTTTAAGTTGACAGCTCTCCAGTGGCAGCTTACTTAAACCAGTAATAAGCTTGGAAACTGTGATAAGAGATACAATCAACTTAAGAGCTTTTCGGGGGGAAAATCATAAAAATATACATTAAAACAACCGAGTAAGAGGTATTTGATTGCCACCTTTCCAAATACCACCAAGTCACATTCAGAATAATGAATAATGAATAGCAGAAATTTGCCAGCTCATTTCAGCAATCCACACTTTACTTGGTATGCTTTCTATTCCTTTCATCTACCAAAATCTTTTCCCCTTATCAAGGCTGAGCTCAATATTTCTTTTCCATAAAAATCTCTCTGAATCTGAAAGCCTTCAAAAATGTTCTCCTCTTCTGAGAAAATAGCAATTTCAGTTTACATGATCATGTTTAGCATTACAACATATGATTTTGTTTTCAAATTCTCTTTTTAGTGCAATAATCCTTTTTCATATAATTATTTACTAGCTATTTCTATTTATAAATACATAAATGATAAGATCTTCTCAAATATGAAAACACCTTGATCTTTTGTAGGTCAGTTCATTGGAACACAAATTCAGAAACAGAGATTATTATGCAGGAGTTTTATTAGGAAGATATTTATGTTGGGATAAACATCTGTGGAAGAAGAAGCGGGGAAACATGGAGGGGGAAAAAGTAGGGTTGTGATTTAGTTTCACAGTGACCTCAGATGATCCCTCAGGGAGCTAAGAAACTGAGGTGGCACTTTAGAAGTGTCCTAAATTGTAACAAGAGAGTTAAGGCTTTATAATCTCTCACTGAATAGTGATTAGATGTTGGTTATCCTAGGAAGGTGGGTAAGGCAGCATTCTCTAGTTAAAAACAGTTTATACCAGCCGAAGGATGTGTATGCATGCATATAAGCATAACCAATTATATAAGACACTGGGGGTGGGGGTGAGGGCATGTGCTGGGCATAGGGGAGGCCAGGGGGAGGACAATGGGGGGAGGGCAATGGAGACATACTATTGTAGTTGTACCGGTTAATAATGGTAAATTTTTAAATCAAAGACAACGTGATAATTTCAAGAACAACATCAAAAGTGCTTTATTCAAAGTAATGTCCATTGCTAGCTGCTATATATTTTCTCATCTTTAAAGTAATTTGTGGATACAGTCCCAATAGAACTCTTCTTGTTTTGAGGCAAACAATTCAAAACAAGAAGAGTTCACTGTTTTGAGATCCAATTTTCCACTTTTTCGTACCTTTTTGAAGTGATGCTCAGAAAGTGTGTGTGTCATCGACCGGAACAAACGGTAATCTGAAGGAGCAAGGTGTGGTGAATACAGTGGGTGAGTTAATACTTCCCAGGAAAGATCTTTTAACTTGTCTTTAACTGGTTTTGAAGTGTGTGATGGTGCATCATTATGAAGCAAAATTACTTTGCCATGTCTTCTGGACCATTTTGGTAATTTTATTATCAAAGTGTGGTTCAAATTGATTATTTTTTGTAGGTAGCAATCAGTATTAAGGTTTCACCTGGTTTTAGAAGCTCATAATACACCACACTTTTCTGATCCCACCAAACACAGAGCATTGTCTTCTTTCCAAAGCAATTTGGCTTTGCGGTCGATGTTGATTGTTGACCTGAATCAACCCATGATTTTGTGCATTTGGGATTCTCAAAATAAATCCACTTTTCATCGCCAGTCATAATTTGATGAAAAAAAGACTCTTGTGCTGTTGAAGCAACATTTTACTGATGACTTTTTGGTTTTCCATTTATCTTTTGCTCAATTCATGTGGCATCCATTTTCCTTCCTTTAAAAATTTTCCCATTGCTTGTAAATGATTGGAAATTTTTTGCTAAGCAATGTTTAATCTTTCTGCAAGTTAATTTGGAGTTTGATACAAATCTTCACACAATAATGCTTATAAATTGTTGGTCTTCAAACTTTTTCAGTTGACCTGGATGTTCTTTGTCTTTCACATTTGAAATGATCACTTTTAAAATGTTTAAAACACCATTCACATGTATCTTGAGGTAGAACATGTTCACTATAAACTTCTGAAGTATACGATAACTTTCAGTAGCACTTTTCTTCAAAATAAAATAATTAATTAAAACTTCCCACAAATGCCCTTTTTTGGGGGATAAAATTCAACATTTTTAAGCATATAAATATCTATGATATTAACACCTCCAGAAAATTTGACATATGAAGTTTTGAAGTTTGCTGTCAATACAAAAAAATAGCATACACATCAAATCACACACACACACACACACACACACACACACACACACATGTATAACTCCATCTATTGAAAAAATCCACATTACCTGGTACACCTAGTATGTACTATACTATTTGTAACACTTTAACAATAAAATAAAAAAAGCAATTTATAAAGAGGGTGGAAAACTGAGTTGTCTTCTAACAATTCCAGTAACTAGAGACTTAAGTTCAATAGATATAGCTGTTTAACAGATGTAGGTGGCATGTAACAACATTCATTACATATTCTTAAATTAAACTGGGAAAAGAAAAAATCTAGAAAAGCAACTCTACTAAATGCATCAATGTTTACTAGTGTAATGTGGTGCTATGGAAAAGTATTCCAAAGCAAACAGAGCCTATAAAATGGACCCATATGTGCCCCTCTCTACATAGGACAATAATACAACATTATTTTGTCTTTAGTATTATCCAGGGGATTGTGCAAGTCCTTTATCTAGACTGTATTACAGCCTAAGTTCTTCATCTGCCCAGAATGGCTTCCTCTTTTTTTTTATCTTACACATTTATTTCCCTAATAGCACACACCCTAATGGAATCCCTGCTTAATCATTTGTATATCAAAATTTAATTTAATAGCATATAAGTGATTTTCTGGCCCTAGGAAATGGAAATATGGTTCTGTTGGTTCTTTAGAACTTTCTGGAGTGTAGAGGGCACCTGAAGAACCATTCCAAAATTGGAAGATGTTTTAGTTTAAATGTAACAATTGAAGTTATAAGATGAAATAATCCACTGTACCATTTATTGCATATTATGTCCAACAAAGAACAAACAAACAAATAAACAAAATTAGTCTGGACTAAGTCTTCCTTTAATGCAATGGCAGCTTCTTTTGATAGGACAGTAGGAGGCTGTAACCACATGGGCCCTGTTTCTAGAGCATATGCTAGCTGATCAGTATCACTTTAATGACATGTCAAGACTCAGTAATAAGCTGCAGGTAGTAGCTTCAGTGGATACTTGTGAGTATGAGGTGGTACAAAGCAGCAATATATCATGAGAGAGGTATTTTGAAAGGGTAGCTTTAAGGAATATAAGTAAGAGTTGTTATCAGACATCAGAAGAATTTAAAAGAGGCGATGAACTCTTAAAAGAGAATTTAGCAATGCAGAGGTCAGACTAAAGGTTCAAAGGATGTTGCTTCATTAGAGGGAAATAAATGAATAAAGGATTAGAAACAAGAGGGATTTGAAAAGCTGTTTTTGAGGTATCCTAATGTTAAATAAAAGGGCAATACAGTAAATGTATTAATAGGATGATATTTTCAATTTAAAATTTTGTGTGTTTATATGTTCTGTGTATATTAGTTATGAATTGTGGGAAAGTATTATAAATTTGGTAAAAAGTAACATTAATATTAAATATTTAATGTGTACCATATAATTTAGTAAACATTGGTGATTCAGCAAAATAGTCACAAATTCAACAAATACTTGTTAAATTTCTACTAAGAACCACTAAGTGTTCTTGAGGCTGAGGATACAGAATTAAAAAATTGCCAAAAAATTCCTGCCCTTATGACATTTACACTGCAGTGGATAAGTAATTATATTCTTGTAGATCTTTAATCCAATCATTTTCTGAAGTGTCTTCACATACTGCAAAGGCTCAAATATTAAAAATGTAATGCTACTCTCTGTAGCTGGGATTTTAGATGAACCTCTTCAATGAACAGTCATATAAGACTTGGAATCAGGAGTTAAATGAAAGCCACCTTCTGTCCTTTTATAGCTTCTTTCTTCCAGTAGGTAAATGATGACAGCTTCTCTGCAAAGTTCCAGCACGGATGTGGTTGTTGAGAGGCAATTACAGCAGCAGGAGAAGGAAAGATTCTTAATTCCAGCTTCAGGGTAGCAGTTAAAGGTGTATGTTCTTGATCTCCTCATGTATGTTGCAGTCTCATAGGTTGTAGTTCCCTAGGTAACTCTGTTATTTAAATTTCCCAGAATTTATGCTAGAGATACAGCTATAACAGACATTTGAACAATTTTGTTAGTATCTAATTGTATAAAATATCTTCTTACTCAAAATAACCTAGATTTCTGTTTCCTCACTAAACTTGTACTGATAGTGTAAGCACAATGTTATTCTATAACTTTGAGATACTTAAAGTATAGCATAATAGGTTGGCATATATCTCTCAATAGAAGTTGAAGATATTTTTATTTTAATTCATTACTGTAATTATACTGAATCACTCTACATGACAGTAAAATTAACCCAACTACATAATATTAGAGTTCTGGTCCAGATGGCAGCATAAGTAAACACAATAGCTGGAATTTCCCACAACCACATCAAAATTACATCTAAATTACAAAACAACCATCATTCAGAACTGACTGAAATATGTAACTAATGATATAAAAAAAGAAGCCACATTGAGACTGATAAGGAGAGCAGAGACACAGAACTGGCTAATCCCACATCCACACGAGGCACTTAAAAACCAGTTGCTCAGTGGTGGTTAGAACATCAGCCTGTAGACAGAAGGATTGAGGATTCCATTACTAGTCAAGTGCATGTACCTCTATTGTAGGTTGGGTGCCCAGTCCAGGTCAGGTCCCACATGGGAGACAATTAATTGATCTCTCTCTCTCTCTCTCTCTCTCTCTCTCTCTCTCTCTCTCTCTCTCTCTCTCTCTCTTCCCCTTCTTTCCTCCCTTCCTCTCTCTTAAAAAAAATCAATGAGAAATATCCTGAAGTGAGGATTAAAAAACAAAACAAGCAAAACAGGAGGGATATCTTCCCTGTGAAGATCAAGGGAATCTCAAACACACACCAGAAACCCTGCTTTCCAGGGTCAGTAAGAAAAGTACTAGCTGTAAAAATCAGCAGATTATGGCTGAATGAGATGAATGGCCTTAAATATGAGGATCAAATGTTTGAAACTTATTAAAAAATAGAGACTATATTATGCCCCCAAAAGAAGTGTAGAAAGAGACACAATTAATTGAAGTAAGAATGGATTCATTTGACTAATATATATATATATATAGAGAGAGAGAGAGCCAGGTCATCCCTTGATCACATCCAAAATGATCAGAGGGATGACCAAATGCCAGGAATCCCATTCATCTGCACCCCAGACCCTGACAGGTGGGAGGAGGGACCCCCGCTCCTCATGGAATCAGCCATTGGACAACTTGCTGTCAGCCCTCAGCCAGCCAGGAATCCCATTCACCTGAAACCTGTACCCTAACAGCAGGGAGAAGGGAACATGTCTGAAGACCACCTATTGGAACAAAGTACCTCTGAAGCCAAAAGAAGCCATTGTTGGATATAGAAAATTTACTTGATGTTGTAGCAAAGGTAAAGGTAAAGGTAAAGGTAAAGGTAAAGGTAAAGGTAAAGGTAAAGGTAAATATATGTCCAAAATTTTCCAGAATATCCAGCATATTAAAAAAATAGTTAATGATAAATGAAGATTCTGATAGTAGAAATTTCATGGTAAATATTTCTTCAATGAATAGTTCTTTTGCTTTTGCTTCAATGGGTGCAAATATTGCATAGCCATCAGGATATGGGCCACACTGTTTTAGAATACACAGATAAGGTTATCACCGTACTGGAACTTTATATCCTTCAGATGGTGTTTCTCAGAGTTTGCTCAACTCTGTATTTTAGATATGAGTGAAGCAACGAGTAAAGGATTAGCAATGCCAGAAAACCAAGGCTGCTCAGAAAGACTCATGATCAACATCAACAACCTCATTCATGAAATAAATAAGTTAACAAAATCATACAAGATGCCACAGGAGGTAGAAAAGGAAGTCCAATCTGAAGAGGCAGCAAAAAGTTTTGTTTCTATGGAAGTAACAATTGTGATTAAATATGATCGTAACAGTGATCCAGGTAGATATAATTCTCCCCTAGTAACTGAGGTTGCTGTCATATTCAGAAATGAAGATGGAGAACCGCCTTTTGGAGGAGACTTGCTCATTCATTGTAAACCAGATCCCAATAATCTGAATCCACTAAAACGAAACAAATCAGTATCCTGTTTCCTACATAGATGCAATGGCATATCATGTTCTTTTTCCACATGGTGAAAACAGCTGGGGAACAGATATTTCATTAAGACTCAGAGACAACAGTGTAATCAACAGTAATACTAGATGAAATGTAAGGACACGAGTCGCACAAATGCAGTATTATGGATTTTACCTCTGTGTGGGACACATTCAATCCTATTTTATATGCAGGAAAATTAACTCAACAGTTTATTGTTGATTCATATTAAAAAATGGAAGCCAGTTGAATAAATTTCATTAAAGCAAACCAATCTAAGTTCAGAGTTGAAAAATATAGTGGTTTGATGGATTATCACACATCTAGATCTGAAAATGACAATGTGTTGATTGGTAAGATTATAATACTTCCATCATCTTTTGAGGGTAATCCCAGAAATATGCAGCATCAATATCAGGATGCTAAGGCAATTGTAAGGAAGTATGGGAAGCCTGATTTATTCATAACCATGACTTGCAACCATAAATGGGTAGATATTACGAACAATTTAAAACGCTGGCAAATAGTTGAAAACAGATCTGACTTGGCAGCCAGATTTTTTAATATTGAGCTGAATGCTGTTTTAAATGATATATGCAAATTCCATTTATTTGGCAAAGTAATAGCTAAAATTCATGTCACTGGATTTCAGAAATGCAGACTGCCTCATCATGCTCACATATTATTGATATTAGATAGTGAATCCAAATTATGAACAGAAGATGACATTGACCGTATAGTTAAGGCAGAAATTCCAGATGAAGACCAGTGTCCTTGACTTTTTCAAATTGTAAAATCAAATATGGTACATGGACCATATGGAACACAAAAACCAGATAGTCCATGTATGGAAAATGAAGAATGTTCAGAGAGATATACAAAAAAATTGCAAAATGCAATTATTGGAAATATTGATAAATATCCCAAATACAAATGAAGATGTGGTAGCACCATATATATCGGAAATAAAGTTGTTGATAACACTTGGACTGTCCCTCACAACCTGTACTTGCGCCTTAAATAAGTGTCGTATAAACATTGAAGTCTGCATATCAATTAAAAGTGTCAAATATTTATTAAAATACATCTATAAAGAGCATGATTGCACAAATGTTCAAATTTCTGAAAAAAATATTATCGATCATGATAAAGTACAGTACTTCATTGATCCCAGGTATGTGAGTGCTCCTGAGGCTGTTAGAAGACTTTTTATAATGCAGATGCATGACCAATCTTATGCAATCACAAGATTAGCTATTCATTTGCCAAATGAGCAAAATTGGTATTTTTAAACTGATAAATTTGCTGGGGCTAACACACATAACACTCTACTTTGATGGCTTGATTTTTATTGAATAAAGAAGATTCCGATGCACATAATTATTATTATTGGGAGATTCCACAGCATTATATGTTTAATAATTCTTTGTGGAGAAAACGCCAAAAGGATGGGAAAAAAGTATTAGGTACACTGTTCAATGTGAGTTATAGAGAACCAGAATGATATTGCCTTAGACTTTTGCTTCTGCTCGTAACAGGAGAGATAAGTTTTGATGATCTGCAAACTGTAGGAGGCATCAGTTATGATACGTTTTGTGAAACTGTAAACATAGAAAATTATTAATCACTGACACAATCTGGAAAGATACGATTGACAATGCGATCATCCGTAATATGCCCAAACAACTATGTCAACTTTTTGCAAATATATGTGTTTTTGGATGTCCTTCTGATGCAGACAAATTATGGGATGAGAATAAATCTCATTTTACTGAGGATTTTTGTTGGAAATTGCACCGAAGAGAAGGTGCCTGTGTGAACTGTGATATGCATGCCCTTAACAAAATTCAGGAGGTATTCTCATTGCATGGAATGGAATATGCACATTTCAAACTTCCAGACTATCCTTTATTGATAATTACAAATACACCCACAAGAGCAACAACAGGCAGAGGTTTTGATCAATTCTCTGAATGATGAACAGTTGGCAGTCTTTCAGACTATATCTTCAGCCATAGAATATGAAATTGCATATCTCAAATGCTTTTTCTTGGATGGTCCAGGTGGTAGTGGAAAAACATCCTATATAATAAAAGAATAATATGCAAATTAACCATCACTCTGTGACAAAATGGCGGCTCCCATAGCCACAAGATGGTGGCACCCAGTGTTCTAAGTCCCGCCGGAGTCCCCAGTCTCAGGGAGGGCGGCTGCTGAGAGACTGCGGAGTAAGCGGCCTGGCAGAATGCTGCCCAGAAGCCCTCCTGACCTTTGTTTATAAAAAACAAACAAACAAACAAACAAATTCACTCCCCATGACGTGATCCCCTGCCTGCAGCAACAGCCTGGGGTCTCAGCCTCTCAGCCTGGCAGGGGTGCACCCCCCATAGCGCAAACCCCCTCCCAGTGGCGGCAGCCTGGGGTCTCAACCTCTGAGTCACACCAGCCAGGAAGATATGGAGGAATCTTAAATTTTTCTCTTTTCTTTAAATATATTTTATTGATTTTTTTATAGAGAGGAAGTGATAGGGATAGGGAGCTAGAAACATCTATGAGAGAGAAACATAGATCAGCTGCCTCCTGCACACTCCCCACTGGGTATGTGCCCCCAACCAGGATACATACCCTTGGCCAGAATCGAACCTGGGACCCTTGAGTCTTCAGGCCGATGCTCCATCCTCTCAGCCAAACTGATTAGGGCTGTCCAATATATTAAAGAAAAAATCCTATCTAATAAAGAGGGAATATGCAGGGGAGGGGATTTGGGGGTGACCAGGTTGACAGGGGAGGGCAGTTGGGGATGATTAGGCTGGCAGGGGAGCAGTTAGGCATCAATCAGGCTGGCAGGGGAGTTGTTAGGGGGTGTTCAGGCTGGCAGGCAGAAGCGGTTAGGGGCAATCAGGCAGGCAGGTGAGCAGTTGGGAGCCAGCTGTCCTGGATTGTGAAAGTGATGTCTGACTGCCTGTTTAATAGGCAGTTGGACATCCCCTGAAGGGTCCCATATTGGAGAGGTTGTAGGTTGGGCTGAGGGACATCCCTCCCTCCCCCAGTGCACAAATTTCATTCACTGGGCCTCTAGTATCTTTATAAAATTTAATACATTATATTAGACGTTGTGCTGGTACTATTTTACCCACAGCATCTACAGGAATTGCTGCAAATTTACTTTTCAGTGGTAGAACCTTTCATTCCCAATATAAATTATCAACTCCATTAAATGAAATTGAAATTTCTAGATATAATGTAAGGAGTAAAGTTGCTAACCATTAAAAAGGCCCAACTTCTCATTATTGATAGATACACCATGTCGTCTAGTCATGCTATGAATGCCATAGACAGGTTACTAAGAGAAATTATGAATTTGAATGTTGCATTTGATGGGAAAGTTCTTCTCAGAGGGGATTTTCAACAATGTCTCAGTATTGTGCTGCATGCTACGTGATCAGCCATAGCACAGATGAGTTTAAAGTACTGTAATGTTTGGGGATGTTTCAGAAAGTTGTCTTTTAAATCAAATATGTGATCAGAGGATTCTGCTCATAGTGAATTGTTAGTAAAACTTGGAGATGGCAAACAGGATAGCAGTTTTCCTTTAGGAGTGGATATTATTGAAACCCCCCATGAAATGACTTATAATGGATCTATTATTGAAGCCACCTTTGGAAATAGTATATCTATAGATAATATTAAAAATATATGTAAACATGCAACTCTTTGTCCAAAAAATGAGCACGTCCAAAAATTAAATGAAGAAATTTTGGATATACTCGATGGAGAGTTCCACAAATATTTGAGTGATGATTCCATTGATTCAATGGATGATGCTGAAAAGGAAAATTTTCCCATTGAATTTTTTAATAGTATTACTCCTTCAGGAATGCCATGTCATAAATTAAAATTGAAAGTGGGTGCCATCCTTGTGCTACTGAGAAATCTTAATACTAAATGGGGTCTTTCTAGTGGTACTAGATTTATTAACCAAAGATTGCAACCTAACATTATCAAGTATTAACAGGATCTGCAGAAGGAGAGGTTGTTCTGATTCCATGAATTGATTTGTCCCCATCTGACGCTGGCCTCACATTTAAGTTAATTTGAAGACAATTTCCTGTGATGCAAGCATTTGCAATATTATTAATAAATCACAAGGACAAGGACAAACTCGAGACAGAACGGGAACATTCCTACCTGAACTCGTTTTCACACATGATCAGTTATATGTTGCTTTCTCTCATGTTTGAAGAGCATGTGAGGTGAAAGTTGTAAATACTTCATCCCAAGGGAAATTAGTCAAGCACTCTGAAACTGTTTTCACTCTTAATGTGGTATATAGGGAGATATTAGAATAAGTTTATCCAACATATCAGTCATTGTTTGTATCAATGTTGTCTTTAAATCATATTTTTGTTGTTTTTATATTATGTCTTTGTTGTTGTTATAACATGTTGTGATTGTTTATTTTTAATAAATTTATATATTATTTTCATATACATTTTACTAATTTTCTTTCATCTCTAACACTTCTATTATAAAGAAAGGGCAAGTAGCAATATAAAAATATTTCCTTTAATTAATTCCCTTTTAATGTGCATGAATTTTGTGTACCAGGCCACTAGTTTTTTTTATAAAAATGTCACCATAAACAAAGTAATATTATAAGCCTGGAATTGAACAATTTATTTTGCCACATCCTATATAATCAAAGCTTAACATGCTAAGTGTCTGGTTGTCTGGTTATCTATTTAACCAATCAAAGCATAATATACTAATGTATGCTAATGTCATTCAACTGCTTGCTATGACATGCACTGACCACTAGCGGGGCAGACTCATGGACAGTTAGGTTAACTTACTGCTGGAGCCCGGCCAATTGGGACTGAGCAAGATGGGCTAGACACACATTGGAACCCTTTCAATGGTGCACCTGTGGGGTCCCTTGGCATGGCCTTCACCCTTGTACAATCCAGGACCTCTTGGAGAATCTCACAGGCCAGGCCAAGGGACCTCACTGGAGCATAAATTTGTGCACCAGGCCTCTAGTGTTAATACAAAAAAAACAAAAACAAAAAAAAACAAAAAAACCAATTCACCCAGAAGAGAAAGCTGCGTTGTTGTTGTTTTTTATCCCCACTTAATTATATGGCCGTGGTTGCCAAACTGTTGCTCATGAGCCACATGCAGCTCTTTGGCCCCTTGAATGTGGTTCTTCCACAATATACTATGGCCTGGGAGAGTCTATTTTGAAGAAGTGGCATTAGAAGAAGTGTAAGTTTAAAAAAAATGGCTCTCAAAAGAAATTTCAATCATTGTACTGTTGATATTTGGTTCTGTTGACTAATGAGTTTGCAGACCACTGGACTAGGGCAAGACAAAACTTTATATGGTAAGATGCTCAGTCTCTTAAATAATTAGTAAAATGCAAACCAAATCTTGAGAAATTATTTTTACATACTTCAAATTAGCAATCTTTAAAATGTATGATGAATCAAAGTATTTGAGATATGCTTAAATGATACTAGTAGAATTCAGAATTTGTATGTTTTTATTTATTAGTTTTATTAGGGGAAAATGGAAGTTGATAATATTGAAAGATGATAAAACAACATATTCACCTCTGGGTAAAGACTCTAAGAGATTGTCATTCACCTGCCTAAAACACATAGGGCTGCAATCATTGAAACATTGTAAAATAAATGTTGTAAATATCTTAGTACAGTGGAAAAATAATGAATAAAACATATTTCACAAAAAAACAAACAAATTTAAGTGACTTGCCGAAACCGGTTTGGCTCAATGGATAGAGCATCAGCCTGCGGACTGAAGGGTCCCGGGTTCCATTCCGGTCAAGGGCATGTACCTTGGTTGCTGGCACATCCCCAGGAGGGAGCGTGCAAGAGTCAGCTGATCGATGAGTCTCTCTCATCAATGTTTCTAACTCTATCTCTCTCCCTTACTCTTTGTAAAAAATCAATAAAATATATTTTTAAAAAATTTAAGTGACTTATAAAATATATCAGAATAAGTAAATTTCTAAACCATGATGTTTCATGGAAAATTATACTGTGAAATGATAAGTATTCTGCAAAATATAATTTTTAAAAAACATGCAGATATTGAAATAGTATAAAAGCATGAAAGAAAATATTAATATATCAATATATCAATTTATTCTAGTGATTTACTCTAGGTAAAGAAAAGAGAGTGATGTTTGATTGCTTCTATTATCATATAATATAAAAATATTAAAAAAACAAAACTAAGAAAGAAAGAAAAATATTGGATACCATGGTTATTTTTTCTACCTTTGAAGATTATTTTAATGAAGATGACTTCAGCAGAACACAATAATTGCAGTTTTAAGACAGTCAATTAGTTACTATACACTTGCTATGATGTAAAGTTCTTTAAAAGCAATAAGCACGCTCTTCCAGTTAATTTTAAAGACCTTTGGTTTATTGTTATTTAATTCTAAAGCAATTTACATGCTAATTAAAACATTTGGTACCTGCACTGAAGGATCCTATCAAAAGCAACTTAATTTTTTATGAATATGGAAAATAAGTCCAGTTTATAGAAAATTTGAAGGAAGTGTGATATCTGGGGAAGCACTGGATTATAGGGCTAAGATGGTTTCCTCATTAACCACTTTCTTACTTTAACTGTTCTCCTCAGGTACAGATAATAATCAAGGATCCATTAAACAGTAGGTGAATGTAAAAGAACAGATGTTTGGAAATATGCATTCATAACCTTTCCTTATTTTCCATAAAATCATGAGCCTTTTTCAAAAGAAATATTGATAATTGGCTACAGATTCCCATCTTAAAAAGAAGTTAAATGATCTATCTATAAAATTTTTCATCAAATAGTTTTGATCAACAAATAGATATATACATTGTGTTGGAATTTGAGACAATAAGCAGGTGAAAATGTGTGGTCTGTACTTTTAGGCATACAGTTAAGTTTAATTTATTTGATTGTGTTGATATAACAATAAGGCTATATATGCACATAAAAAATCTATTCTGGGACTACTTCAACAAAAGTATTAAATCTAGTCCAATGTAACTCTGTGGTTTAAGCTATCAACTTTTGGCTCTGCCATACATTCGTTATGTGACCTGAAAAGTTATATAACTCCTTGAAAATGTGATTTCCTGATTGGCAAAATGAAACTAATAATATCTGATAGAATTGTAGTTAGTATGAAATAATTTGATCCATTAGAGTGCATGATACAATGCTTGGAACAAATGTGATTTTATTATTTATTGTCAGCAGGTTCTTAAATAAAAAATTTACAATGCCAGCATAATTATTTTCAGCTGAATATTTTCTACACCATATATTATAGGTTGATTATTAAATTTAGGGATCAATTTGTGAATAAATCATTTACATTTAATTCTGATTTTTAAAGTCTAAATTAAAATATGCAACTCATTTCTATTATCTTGAAATATAAAAAACAAAATTAAGAAATAAAAATATTGTGATCCTCATATATGAACTGCATTTTCAATTAAGAATAAAGTTAGCTCTGTTGCTGATAGCCATTCTCACAGGTGTGAGATGATACCTAATTGTTGTTTTGATTTGCATTTATTGGATGACTAGTGACTTTGATCATGTTTTCATGTATCTCTTGGCTTTCTGAATGTCCTCTTTCAAAATGTGTCTATTTAAGTCTTTGACCATTTTTTAATTAGGTTGTTTATCTTCCTTTTGTTAAGTTGAATGAGTTCCCTGTAAATTTTGGAGGTTAAACCCTCAACGGAGATAATATTGGCAAATATGTTCTTGCCTGCAGTGGGATTTCTTGTTGTCTTATTGATGGTTTATTTTGCTGTGCAGAAACTGTTTATTTTTATGTAGTCCCATTTTTTTATTTTCTCCTTAGTTTTCATTGCCCTAAGAGCTGTATCTGTAAAGATATTGCTACAATATATGTCTGATATTTTGCTGCTTATGGATTCTTCTTAGTTTTTTTTTTATGGTTTCCTATCTTAAACTTAAGTCTTTTATTCATTTTAGTTTATTTTTGTGAATGATGTAAATTGGTGGATTTTTTTTTTGCATGTATCTGTCCAATTTTCCGAATACCATTTGTTAAAGAAACTTACTTGATTCCACTGTATGTTCGTGCCTCCTTTGTCAAATATTAATTGAGCAGAATGGCTTGGTAAATTTTTGGGTTCTCTGGTTCTATTGGTCTATAAGTCTGTTCTTGTGCCAGTACCAGGCAGCTTTGAGAACAGTGGCTTCATAATATAGCTAGATACCTGGTATTGTGATTCCTCCAACTTTGTTCTTCTTTCTCAGGATTGCTATAGCTATTCTGGGTCTTTTTTTTTCCAGATGAATTTTTGGAGCATTTTTCTATGTCTATTAAATATGCCATTGGTATTTTAATGGGGATTGCATTGAATCTACAAATTGCTTTGGGTAGTATGAACATTTTAATGATGTTGATTCTATCAATCCATGAACATGGTATGATCTTCAATTTGTTTATGTCTTCCTCTATCTCTTTTTTCAACGTCTGTAGTTTTCCAAGTATAGGGGCTATCATCAACAAATCAACAAATGACAAGTGCTGGTGAGGATGTAGAGTCCGTTGGTGGGAGAGCAGATTGGTGCAACCACTGTGGAAGACAGTATGAAGTTTACTCAAAAAGTTAAAAATGGAACTCCCATTCTACCAATAATCCAACTTCTGGGAATATATCCCAAGAAAATAGAAACACAACTCAGAAAGGACATATGTATCCCTATATTCATAGCAGGACAATTTTGTCCAGGGAAGGTTTAATGGCCTCTCTGCAGTGGGAATATTCTTATTTTTCCTTATTATTCAAGCAAGCACGTATTTATTTATTTATTTATTTAAAATATATTTTATTGATTTTTTTTACAGAGAGGAAGGTAGAGAGATAGAGAGCTAGAAACATCAATGAGAGAGAAACATCGACCAGCTGCCTCTTGCACACCCCCTACCGGGATGTACCCGCAGCCAACATACATGCCCCTGACGGAATCGAACCTGGGACCCTTCAGTCCGCAGACCGACGCTCTGAGCCAAACCGGTTTCAGCCAAGCAAGCACAAGCACGTATTTAAAGAAGCCAAATAGCAGGGTTAAAATCTCAAACAGCAGTTTTTATATAGATGTGTGCTTCAAATAAACCTTTAATTTCTTGACTGCAAAATCCTATTCATGTTTTGTTGAGTTTGATGGACACAGACAAATGAATCCATTTAATTTGATAACAATTTTGGTTTTGTGTATCCTCAGCATATATTCTGAGGTACACAGTTCGCAACAGTCACCCCAAATAGCAAGCTGGCATTCTTATTCTGGGTTCATCTCCTAGGAAGTTTGAAAAATAAAAATCTCAGACAAAAAGATTTTAAGCAAAAGCATGGAAATTTACTGCAAACATATACAAACTCCAATCTGGGGAGGGGTCCCAAAATGGATTACCAGTGAATTTCTTTGCCTAAGGGTTTATAAATGTTGGCAACTTCTTTGTCTGTTCACGTCACTTTCTAATTGGCCCCTTCCTCATTTTATGTCTCTTACTGTTTTTGTTTGTTTGTTTGTTTGTTTGTTTTTTCCTAATTGGACAATTTCCCCCTTCCCTGCCTGGTATCAGTTTCAAAGTTTCAAAGCTTCAAGGTTTTAAAGCATACTTGGTGCTCCCCATCCTCCCCTTCTCTTGTACCATTCTGCTGCCCTCTGTGCTTGTAAGATAAACATTCTGGTGATTTGGAGCAGCCTCTGCCTGTCAGCTATGCATTCCTTTCCCATGGACCCTACACTAATTGCCTTTCTTATTTCTAAATCCTCTCAACTCAATATGGCTCCTGAGACTTCTCCATTTCTGGCCTATAGATTCTCTCTGTCTGTTCTAGCCTCATGGACAGAAACTGGGGATAAAACAAGTTAGTTATAGCTTTCTAAAATCAAGACTTCATTAATTTAAAAAATATTTTCTAAAGTTTCTAGCCAAACTCTTTGAATTGAAAAAAAAAATGCAAAAGTAAATATTGTCTGCTTCCAAGACAGCTAAGCAGTAAATAGATAAATTGTCATAATATAGGAAAATATTTCCTCTTTGAATTAGATGCTGGACAGGATACTATGGAAATATATATTAAAGTTATCCTTCATCTTTAATCCTAAAAATACAGAGGTATATTTGATATGTTGGAGTTTTGGATTCTTCCAGGAAATATTAATTAAGGAAAAGTGAAAACTTGTCAACAAAACACCCACCTCTTCATTTTACTTCCAGGACAAGTGAAGGGCTAAAGTTATCTTTCATCCTTGTTACAGCTCCAATTATGTAATCATCAAAATCCTACAAAGACATGCCTTTGTTATGAGTCTATATACTCACTATCTTTAATATGGCATCCTGTCCTGGTGGTGGCATTTAATTTGGAACATTTTCATTACTGTTACAAATTGATAGTCAACTAAGAAAAAAAATTACAAGTTTTATAAAACAAAATCTGTGGATTGTGGGGAGGTGAAAGAGGAGGAAATACTGCAGATGGAGGTAATGAGACTCATTACATAAAGTTCCTGCTACTAATCAGTTCCATAATGGATCCGGGCAGTGAAGGTTTCCAGGGGCTAGCAGCCTGCTCCTGATGAAGCTTTAACTGGCTGAAAACCTGACCTTCATTTTAATAGAACTGTATAAATGCCAACTATATCCCTTTCTTGGGAATTTCCACTAAGTTGTTTTAACTAGAGAAAGCTTCTAATGCCGAATAAAGTTGCTTGGGGAAACATTAAAGATTATTATTAACATTCAGTCTTAACAAGGTAACTAAATATGTGTCACCATGTAAGTGTTGAAGTATGCTTTTTTGTTATTGATGATTGATGGGCCTATGACTTTTAAAGGATTCTGTAACTTTATAACTTACAATCTGATAACTCTACCATTCTTTTTTTTAAGATATATTTTATTGATTTTTTTTATAGTGAGGAAGAAAGAGGGATAGAGAGTTAGAAACATCTATGAGAGAGAATCATCGATCAGCTGCCTCTTGCACACCCCCTACTGGGGATGTGCCTGCAACCAAGGTACATGCCCCTGACCGGAATCGAACCAGGGACCTTTCAGTCCGCAGATCGACGCTCTATCCACTGAGCCAAACTGGTTTCGGCTCTACCATTCTTTATGTATGTATACACAAATTAAAATAGTTCTCAGTATGAAGTATATTTAAATATTCAGTAAAAGCATAATTTATATTATTTTTCAAGATAAATATGCAGACTATAAGTGACCCCAGGATGTCAAGAATGGTGAAAGGCCTGAGATTTTTATCCTACTTGCAAACTAATGTGTTAGCCTGACACATTTTCATTGATGTTGGCTGAAGACATGAGACTGCTGATTTGAAACCCAGGACTTTATTACTTATGACACAGTGAAGCATCCATCTTGTATGAAAACTGCTGTTTGAAATTTTAACCCTGCTATTTGGCTTCTGTAAATTTAACCTTCCCCAGACAAGGTTATCAGTGCTGACACCAAGCCAGGCCTCTGGTTGAGGTCTCAAGGTCCCAGTACATACGGGCTCTTTAAGAACTTGAAAAAGGGGGCCGGAAACACTCTATATTTGGGAGACAAAGAAGGTAAAAACATATAAATAGGGAGAATTCCTGCATATTGGAGCCCAGAATTTGAGATACATTTTCCTCTGGACCCGAACGTAATAAATGTAACTCCTTCTCTCTAAGTATTGCTTTGTTCTTCTTTGGTTTTCTATAACAACAGAAATCGACATTAGGGTTAACATATTTACATTAGTTTACTTTGTTCACAAGTCCTGCAAAGACAATGTAAGGGGGGGAGGGTAGTCATGAATACAGCACATTTTTTTGGACTACGTTACAGAAAAGGAAGAGTGAGCTTAGTCAGCCCTCTTATCTGAAGGAAGACATCGTCCTACATACCAGACAGTACACATGCTTATCTTTATATATCCTCTGAAGTGAGACACCGTATCTTCCAAGGTTGCACAGCATGCAAATATCCTTGTAAAGATGATTAAAAAAGGAGGCAATTAAGTATTTTGCTCACTTCATTTCTCAGCCTTTTGGCTAAGATCAAGTGAAGAATCTTGCTCACAAGAAATGAATAAACATGAGACATGAGACACACATGTAACATTATTTCATTAGCATGCATTTGGTCAACAATTTGGTTTATATGGCATACAAAACCTGGGACCATACCTGCCAATTGTTTCATGTAACATTTAGTTGCGGCTACTATCTGTAAGGTTTGAGGCGCAGAAAAATGACCACCAAGGCATTTTAAAGTAAAGTTTATTCCCCAGTAATGAGCGGGACTCATTATGGAGGTAGAGAAATCAGAATTGAAGGAGTTGGGGGAGGGGGGGATGGACCCAGCTGGGCTGCTGCCTGGACATGGAAGACAAGCAGCACATGGCTGGTCTGGGGGGTTTTTAAGGGGAGGAACAGGAGAGGGTTGGACCCAGGGCAGAACAGGAAGGGGTGGGCTCCAGGACACTTTGGCACGCACTGATTGGTGGCTCAATGTCTTGGGGATGTCTTTGTGACAGATGCCAGTAATGTCATAACTCCCCCAACTAGTTGGGAGGAGGGAGAACCTTATACTATCAAGAGGTCTTCCTTTAGCACAGTGTTTCCCAAAGTGTGATATGCTTACCCACAGGGGTTCTGGAAGAGTTTGGTGGGGGTACGCTTTGCACCAGAGTTTGATGGGGATATGTACTGCACCATGCTTAGCTGCGCCTAATTCTACATTCTCATGAGTACGAGGGGTACTCAGCATTACGGAAATTAAAGAAGGTGTACACATATGTCAAAAGTTTGGGAAACACTGCTTTAGCAGAATGAGATCAACTTGAGGGCTGACCTCAATCATCCCCTTAATGTCCTGTACAAAATCAGCTGAACAATTCCAACAAAGCACCAGAGTCTACCTTAAAAAGGCATGTAACTTTCTCAATAAGTTTCTGTGCACCAATGGGGTCCCTCAGCCTGGCCTATGGGATCCTCTGAGTGGTCCCAGACTGTGGGAAGGCTAGGCTAGGCCAAGGGGCCCTGCTGGTGCATGATTGGGGTAGGAGCAAGATGTGGGAGATTTACCAGCCAGGGAGAGACATGTCTGGCCAGTTTTGCTCAGTCTGGATAGTCCAAACCCTAGCAGCAGCTAACCTACCAGTCAGACCTTCTGACTCCTGGTGGTCAGTGCATGTCATAGCAAGCAGTTGAGCAACATATCATTAGCATATTATGCTTTGATTGGTTGGATGTCCAACCATTTGACCAGACACTTAGCATATTAGGCTTTTATTTTTTTTATTTTTTTATTTTTTAATTTTTTAAATATATTTTATTGATTTTTTACAGAGAGAAAGGGAGAGAGATAGAGAGCTAGAAACGTCGATGAGAGAGAAACATCAACCAGCTGCCTCTTACAGACCCCCTACCGGGGATGTGCCCACAACCAAGTACATGCCCTTGACCGGAATCGAACCTGGGACCTTTCAGTCCTCAGACCAACACTCTACCACTGAGCCAAACCGGTTTTGGCTAGGCTTTTATTATATAGGGTAATCAGAGACATAAAATTTAAATTCTCACAGGATTATCAAATAATGTAATTAATTATGCCATGTTTGTTTTATAATGGTGACTCAAGTTCATATTAAAGCTAAAGAAAAATGCTTTTTCAGTTTCTTCAAGTGATATGTATCCTGTTGAAACAGGAATTTTAGGGAAATATAGGCAGGCTTTAGGGAATTTTTAGAATTGGGGTCTAAGGAGAAACATAGGGCTATAGATTGAGAAGGTACATTTCCATAACACAAGGAAGCCAGGTGCAGGGAGCAGCAACAGTAGCATTTACATAAGACAAGGGAGTTGGAAGTAGCCAAAAAAGTCTATATTTACAAAATAAAGAAGGAAGAAAGCCAGAAAGGAAAGAACAATGAGGGAGGAGGACATCACAGGTCCCATGTGGTGTTTGACCTTTGAGCCTAGGAGTTACTATAGTAACCAGTTGGAATAGTGACCAATCAGAGGGGGATATCAAGGCACCAGGATCTGCAGCCTTTATAAGTCACAGGGAAATGGAACTCAGTGGGACCCTTTTCTCCTCCCTACATGGGAGTCTGTACTTGTTCTTCAATAAATCTCCACCTTTACTATACTATCCAATGTCCGTGGATTCATTCTTTAATGCTGGCAGACAAAGAATCAGATTCTAGTCCAAAAATTCTGTTTCACTGTTTTTCCTTATTTATATTTCTATATATTTATACAATGTAGATAAAAGGGGCCACATGCTAATTTGACAAGCTCAGGAGAGGTCTGCCTGGCAGTCTTGCAAACTCAGAGACCTAAAGTAACCACAAAGGATGGTCTGAAATTAAAATTTAACTAAAAGCAGTTATGGTGGGTAGTTACATCCTAGGTCGGTATCTTCATTGACAAGGTCAACCTTTACCTTAACTGAACCTATTTGCCTTATAGCATCTATGATAACATACTCTTTGAAATGTGTGGGTAATTTGTAACTTTCCTTTTTCTGGACCCCTTGGGGCACAACCTAATGTACTGGGCACCAGGACAGATACCACAAATTCCTTCATTGTTATCATGTTAATTGCTCCTGCACACACCTAAGTAT